>NW_019028983.1:460000-1068272 GCF_002105155.1 Lobosporangium transversale | reverse complement strand
GATGTGTCAAACCCACAAAAACGATCAAACCCAGTTTAAGCCATGATTTGACGTCCACTAAACGAGAACCTATGGCTGCCGTAGACACCAATATCATTAATGCTAGAGCACAGCCTCATAAAAACCTTCCTTCCTTTTCAACGAAAGTACAGGCACCAGTATTGTCTAGTACAAATCGTCCAGTTGCTTCTTCACGTCACAATCCAGCAAATGTTGCCCCAATACCTGCTCTCAATCTACATTGCCTACCTCCCGATCCACAGCTCCCGAATGTCGACTCACAACACTATACTCGTTACCCACAACAACTAGTCAAGGCTCAAAAGACAACACAAATAACTCCAAAGATGGGTCCACCCGCGGCTCTAACCGCATTGAAAGACTATTCAAAGCTAGGGTATTGCGAGAATTGCAGGCGATACTACGAAGACTTTGACCAGGTACAGTAACTGAATGACAGCATCCAATCCCATTATCCATTACTACTATAGCCTTTCTCTAACACGAACTGAGGTTTCTTTCTCGCATGGATAGCATATCTCTACGGAACAGCATAGGCGATATGCCCAAGATACAACTAAGTTTGAACAATTGGATGAACTTTTAGCGACCGTTCAGAGAAAACCCAAAGGTTTACCAAATCTTTTAGAAAAAGATATAACTACCGACGACAGGGCAGAGAAGGATCAGCGCTCTTCGTCAGCAAATGTTTTGAACACATCAGTAGCTACGAAGACCTCCGAGACAGACAATTCGTTTGACACAAAAACTGATATATATACTGAAAATGATACTCAGTCAATGGCCACGGAGGAGAATGTAAACCAACTGCTCGTAGGGTCCCTTGGTAAGAGTTTCCTTAAAGCCTCAGCTGTAACAACGAATGATGACTCGAACCAGGAACGACAGCGGCAGCCGTCCAAACTTCAACAGGAAAAGGTTGTGGCTGAGGAGGCAAAAGAGGCCCAGGTTAAAGATAACAAAAAAGATCTTGGTGAGCAAGGGGATGAAGTAGCCGATTTTGAGATCGAGCAATCAGCAGTACCTAAGGAAGAAGAAGGCGTTGATGAAGGGATGCATGAAGTTGGGGATGGAGACAATGTTGAAAAAGAGCTGTCTTCGGAGCTGGAACGCTTGGATGTTTCTGAAAATGGCGAAGAGGAGCAGGATGTGGGACACGATGAAGGCTATGAAGATTCGATAAAAGTTGCGATGGAGGAACAATCAACAGAACCTATTGCTTTTCCATCTACAGAAATATCTCCGCTATCAATTTCACGGCATACGGTATCGACAGATAATCGACTCATCGATAAACCCCTGTTGTCCACGCCGACGCTCAAAAGAACATCCGTATCACAAATTAAGGCTGCCAGTCAAATAGAAACGGACGCTACTCAACCCGATGAAAGATTTTTGGAAGAGTCTAACCTGGGAACGGTATCTACAGATCCTGTAACGCCGATCCGCTTGGCATTAAGCATGACTAGCGCAGACACAGATGGGCTTGAAGCAGCGCCTCCAACCTTGAAGAATATTTTTGCAATGTCAGAGGAAGGGTCAGGCGAAGAAATGGATGATGCTGTAGCTCTACTGAAATCCCCTAGCGCTGGCCGCAATGCTTTTGCTAGGACACAGGGTTTGGATTTAGGACGAGGCAAAGAAAAGACTTTTACAAGTAACATCCCTGAAGGTAGCTTTAAACGGAAATTGGAGCTTGCACTGGCGGAAGATGCTGAAGACATGGATATGCATTACGACTTCTACTCAAGGAGTCATCTGTCTGCTATTCCAAGAACGGAGCAATCCATCACCTATGATGACAAGCTACAATGTAATCTTATGTCCCAACCAAGTCATCGATATCGCCATCAGCAAAAGTATCAGCAGCAGTCACATACGCCTCCATACATTCCAGCATGGACATCCCCTCCAGCACTACCACGACATCAACAAGGTCATAATCTAGCACTAACATCTGCTTCGCTTCCTTCACCGATACAGTTTGGGGCTTTGCAGCCAACTCCACCGTCATCTCGGTATCTTACGCAACAGGGGCAGATAGATACGCCCAATGGTGGAGCCCTGCAAAGACAACAAACGCGATATCCAGGCACGAGTGCAGATCTTAGCAGCTTCAGTATCCATAATAATCCATTACAGCTACAGCAATATCACTGCACGCCCGTGTCAATTCCCACGCCTGCTCCTCTATTGCAACAGATGTCGATGCAACAGCAGCAAGGACAGTATTTTGAGGGGAATGTTGACGAATATATTACAGATGCGGACTATGACCAGTCCTTGTATAAAGGAAGGTTAACCAGCTCTACTTCGCCAACCTCTCCATTATCACACAGACAATTTGATTTTTCGGGGCCATCGATGCCATCAAGAACACTGAACCTGATGGACTCATTTAACTGTAGTCAAGGCACGGCTCAGATGTCACCCAGGCGATCCCCTAGCCATCATGCATCACATCGAAGCCAGACCTATTTCCCTGTGATGTCGCACGCAGAACAGGAACGAGAGCGATGTTACCATTATTCTCGTGGCAACCGGCTTCCGGAGCCTGCTGGCCAGAAAAAGATGAGGAACAGCTCCAGCCTTGAGGAAGCATTTGAAGAATATGGAGAAGGCTGTATGGTCTTCATCGAGTAAGCAGAGGAGACCAATGGTTCTTCACAATAATACGGACAGATCTTTGCAGACGTACCATCATGTTGTCCCTCCAGAGATATTTAATTTCCCTTTCATAGAACATGTACAGTAACTTATTAATCAGCTTTCGTGCACTTGACTTGCAGGCAAATTTGTAATTTATAAAGAGGTAAAAAAAAAAAATTTTTTATGAGAGATGATTATGCTTCATTCTCTGAGCATACACAAGCTTTTCAGGGTAAGACTGCAGGTTGGTTTGTTTGATACGGATCCGATACACGAGTTCGCTTTGTCATTTAAACCACAATTGATCTTGCCAAAAAAAAAAAAAAAAAAAAAAAAAAACGGGGTTTACAGGAAGCAAGTAGTCTTCTTTAGACCCAAACTGTGGATGGAAACAGGCGAGTTGCCTTACTTCCCATGGTAACCCTCCATTCGCCCCAGAATAAGCATTCGCAGTATTTCTTTTTTTCGTTTTACTGTTCCACGTTATGTGATTGGCAAATAAGGAGACGCGTCGTTTTAATATCCACCTTGATATCAAAAGTTAAATACCTATTCCGTCTTGGCTCAATTTGTAAAGAGCCTAAGATTGAATGCGCCCAATATTAAAACTGGGCACAACATTAATGGTAGCCACAACTGCTTATTCTTTTTTTTTTTTTTGCATAAAAAAAACCCTATTCTACGCCACTAAGTTCATTCCGCAGTTTGCCTAAAATATGGGATGGAGAACTTGGTATAGATTCCAATCCGGACAATATATTTCACCACTACAGTCATGGAGATAAATAAAGCTGTAAAGTATACAAAGAAATCTCAAAGACCTTTAACAAGTTGTTAGTCTCCATACCACCATTTCCTCTGTGACTACATCTTTCTCTGCATCGTATACACTCAGTAGCCTCCGAGTCTGGTTCTCAGCCTTTGATGCTAGAAGAGACGAGGGCACTCAAGCTTTCGGTATATTATTCATACCCAAAGAGGGCACTAAAGATCTGCCTTCAAAGAAGTCAAAAGATCTAAAAAACGCTGCTCGATGACGAACGGAAAACCAAAATCCAGTGACACCGCCAACGATTATTCCTCAAATAGATACTGTCCCCGAGTCAGGGATCGTCTCTGAATATGAAAAGGTTTCTGGGCCCTCTGACACGGAATACAAACCCTACTGCAGCTTCATAGATTCTCTGGCCTTGGCAAAATCTATAGAGAAAAAGAGGAGGCGAAGAACGAGATCACCCATGAACTTGGCTGCTGAGTCTGTGTTAATAAGAGGACCGCGATTTGTACAGCGCGTGCCGCTATCGCATGCATGGATAATAAACACAGAGCTTCTTATTCACACACAGAATTAGCTTGGGGACGATTCCCCTTACCTGAAGGATACCGTATAGAACCGATGATCCAATGCATATGCTGCAATGCATTATGTTCTTTGAGGAGTATAAGAAATAGAATAGAAGGGCCCGACCAGAATTTTTGCCTTGCTGCGGTAGAGTTAGACCAGAATCCTGACTGGAGCCCACCCCATGCTTGGTAGATCTTTTTGGCAATCATAGCTCGGAAAGTAAAACATTTGGAGGGGATTCACGGCATTACAACTGTGCTTTATCCTTAACATCAATGAAGGTGAACTGCGACCGGAGCCCTGAAAAATGATCAAAGTGTGCACATGTACTGTACACTTTCTATATTGTCGGAGGGATTGTACACTTAATTGGTCTTGTGTCTCCGCCCGAGGGCGTAGGCCCTCACTTTTTGCAGATCCACACTCACATTCATGACTCCGGAGACCAGACCAGAGTTCGTAATTGCTATTTTGACAATTCCTTTGACAAGAGTCGGTATCTTTTTTCTTCTCAATTTGAGCCCAAAACATGGGTTATGTAATGGTACTTGCATGATTGTGCGTGCGTAGGCACAAGAAAGACCCCTTCATGCCTCGGTCCGTGTGTAAAAATAAAAACTCGTTTGTTATTGCAGACTACCCTTTCATTTATGTTATCTCCACAAGGCAACGTATTAAATTATTTGACGAGGCAGACTGTGGCGAACGGCGCCTGGCTCGTTGAATTAAAAGTAGTGTAATAAATCCTAATCAGAAAGTCATTGGGAGGGTGCTGTATGCACAGTTTAATGTACAATAGATAAAAAAGAAATGTTACAACAAAATAAACTATATCAGTTTTTTTTTTTTTTTTTTTTTTTTTCAAGTTTGCTTTAGCTCTCATTAAGGATCTGTTGCAGACGAGCCTTTGCCTGTGGTGACATGCCGTCCGACGAATGTAAAGGCTGCTGTTGTACACGCTGATGGGCAAGTGTCTTTTGCCTTTGCTGCTGTAATGACCCCCGTGGACTAAACTGGCTGTCATCACTAAGGCCGGAGATACTACTGATGCTTTGTTGTCGAGGGAAGGATGTAGGATCGGCCGGTCCACGAGGCGAGAAATGATTACGAACATCTACAGAAGCTAGTCCCCCATGGTGACTATTACTTGAGACTACGGATGGTGCGTCCAATCGTGAGGAGGAAGAAGGAGATGAATTGGGTGATGGCATCGCAGGATTGATCATCATCATATCTTGGTGATGGAGGTGTTGAGATATCCTGGCTGTGGTTCCTTGCTGGGAGCGTTGTGCAAAGAGTGGAACTATACTCTCTGCAAACATGTCACTCTCAGCTCCATCGGAATACTCTTCACCACGCCTGACGTGTTGCCGCTGCTGCTGCCGCTGCTGCTGCTGATTCTGTTGTTGTTCAAATTGATCCAATTGTTGGTGTAGTGGCTGTAATTGCCCATGACGTCCATGTAGTTGTTGCAGTCGTAACGCATACCTCCCAATTTGGGAGGCCCTACGTTGCTGATGTGGAGCTTGCTCAGTACTACTCATGGTGTCCCAGCCTCCAATGCTTTCGTCTTCAGAAAAGACTTTGTCGTGAGCATAACGACCTGACCGATGAATGCCAACTCCTTTACGGATCTGAGGCACTGACATTCTGGATGATGTTCCTGAATAACTGTATAACTCCTGTTGAGACAATGGTCGACGGCTTCCATGTACCACTCCCGGATGGCCTGAGGATAGAACCTCTACAGAGGCTGGCATGCCGTCGGGATTATCTTGCGAGTATTGAGGCGTTTGATAGATATTGCTCTCGATATATTGCTGTTGTTGTTGCTCCAGATAGTTACTCATAACATCCTCGTGACGGAGCTGATCCATGTCTGTATTGTTCTCTTGGCTGGATTGACCGAATGCAGGTGCTCTAGAGCCCGCGTGAGCATACCGTGCCATGATGTTTCGAACATTATTCTGTCGTCTAGCCAACTGTACAGATGCCTCAGTGCCCTCAGGCGCAGGTGATTGACTCTGGCGCTGAAGAATAGGAGGGCAATGACGCATAGCTTGTGGTGATTCCATCACAGGATGCTCACTGGACACATTTATCTGTCGGCGTTGCTGACTTGATATGAACTCCGGGGCGTTTTGTTGTAATAGCGATGGTTCTTGACTGGAGCCAATCCCTATAAGGGACAGCCGCTGGCCCTGCGCAAATCGAAGAGAGCCTGCGGGAATCGGAGAGTAAGATTGGTTCATTATAGCCATTTCAGACTGAGGAAATGAGCGATCTAGAGCAAGAGAAGTTGTTGTCATGGCTAACAAAGATTCTGTCAGGCTCCGAATTTGCTCATCACTGGCACGTCCAAGGGCAGCCATGGACGAAGAGTCCACAAGAGCTATGTCGGCCTTAATCCAAGTGCGGATAGTCTGATTCATATTAACAGCATTGGTCACGACCTTACTCATGGCTTGAACACTTGCATGCATCCCTGACCCATTATGATGACCCATAGACATGGTCTTTTCAAAAGCTCTGAACGCTTCTTGCAGAAGAGCCACATGCTGTGTTGTTGGTTGTGGAGTTGCTGCCATAGAGGCTATGCGAAGTGGGCTATCAATTCTGACAGGAGGCTCCAAGCGGTCCATATTAAAGGAAGAGGATCGTTCTTTTGGTGTTGCGGCTGTGATAGAAATAGGGGACCGTAAGGGACCACTAGATGAATCCATGGTTTTCGTCAAACCTCGATTTTGACTCTCCATCATGAGCTGCCGGACTTTTTCAGAGTGGGTTGAGGAGGGCTGCTGTTGCTCCTCTAATTCCCGTTGCTGTTGTTGCCTCTGCTGGTACTGGATGGTCATGGTTTGCGGACTTTGGACACGAAGATCCGAGAGCGATCGGTTCATTCGTTCCAACTCAAGCTCCTCAACACGCGCCTTTAAAGCTCTGAGCTCGCTCACAAGTATACCTCCACCCTTGGCTGCAGTTGTATTGCGAGACTTTACAGTATCAGGCTCGTCTTCAGACGTCGAACGTAACTGTTCTTTCTGATTTTTAAAAGGGCCAGAATTATGTTTTTTGATAACGTTGTTTTGAGAAGAAAGGCGGGTTGCAGTTTCAGGTATAGTGTGGTGGGCTTCTGGTTGCGAGACTCTTGTAACGACAGAACGGTGGACGGATAATGAAGGCCCAAGCGACCTCCGCTTGAGTCTGATGCCAGAGCCATTGCTAAAACTTCCACTCCTGCCATGTCCAGACGCTCGGGACGCAAAAATTTCCTCTTTTGTGGTTGTGGAAGACTGGTTTGGTAAGAAATCATATCCTTGAGCAGTTGACAACGTGATGGTAACTCTTTTTGAAGCATTGTTGGCTTTGTCGTCATTATTCTTGTTGCTGGTGGTGCCGGCGCTGGTATTGCTGTAGGCGGAGTCCAAGTTGGATGATGATTCTTTCCTACCGTTGATCTTATCCAGAGCACGCGCACGCATATTTTTGATAGTATCAGTGCTCTTGTCTGCCTCATGAGTTGTTGGTTTTCCAGGCGAAGTCGAAAACATGCCGGAGGCTGAAGATGGCGATGTAGCAAAAGTCTGCAAAGGACGACTGCCCAATCCACGTTGGTGTTTGATACTATTGCTGATCAATCTGACTGTCGGGTCAACAGTTGCCTGGTCTATTTCTAAATCATCGACTTCATCATCCCCCATAGGTGCCGAACACTCGGAGCTGTATGTTTCTGTGGTGGAAAGATAGCGCCAGTCGAGTTCAGTATCATGATCGTTTATAAGGAGTTGACTGTTGCGTAAGGGAGGAGCTGCAGAGGAGCTGTTTGTACCTATACTGGTGTTACTGGTGCTTCGTCGAACAATGCTTTCGTCGTTATCGGGATTGCGGCTGTGCAGACTATGGATACCAACCAGGTTATTTCTGTTAGAGCGAGACATATTTGCATCGCGTGTGTGTAGAAGTTAGTAGAGTCGAGGAAGGAAAAAAAAAAAAAAAGAAAAAGAAATAAAGAAAAAAGAGCGTTGGACAAGCAATTCAGCGCTGTGGATATGGGCAGTTTGCTCTTGGAGTGAAGGGCAAAAAAAAAAAAAAAAAAAAAAAAAGAGAGATGCGAGTTATTGGTTTTGAAGGTGAAAGAGACCTAGAGAAACATTTAAGCAAAGGAAGTGAGACAGAAGCGAATGAGAATGCATATCCATTAAAATGGTGTCTTTTGGAGGAAGTGTGTGCAGAGCTATGAGGAGGAGAAGTATGCACTCACCTTGGACGTATATGTGTTATTTATTTAAAAAAAAAAAAAAAAAAAAAAGAGAGAGAGAGAGAGAGAGAGAGAGAGAGAGAGAGAGAGAGAGAGAGAGAGAGAGAGAGAGAGAGAGAGAGAGAGAGAGAGAGAGAGAGAGAGAGAGAGAGAGAGAGAGAGAGAGAGAATGAAGTGAAATGAGATTTCGAAAACAATGAGGTTGTAGGTGGAGAAAGGTTGGAGGTGAGAAGGAGACAAAAAAAAAAAAAAAAAGGTTTTGTGCTTGTTTTGAAACTAAAAAAAATAACATCAGCCAAGGCATTTGGCATGGAGTGACAAAGCACAAAGAGATGGATTGATGATGGGGTATTTGTTTTTCATGTATCTCTTTGGTGAATGATTTGAGAGCATGTTGAACAAATTCACAAAAGATATTTTAAAAAAAAAAATAAAAAAATAAAGAGGGCTCTGCTTTGCCCTGTTGTGTCTTTTCTGCATCGGGGCATTGGCCATCTCACCCTTTGACGTCTTTTTTATTTTATTTCCCTTTTGATCTCTCCTCGCTGTCATTTCTTTTTAGCGTTTGTTCATTTGTTGTTTGCTGTTCATATTTAAACCTCGATATGAAAAAATGAACTCAGCACGAGATCATCCTGCATTTACAGGGGATGCTTCATAGAACGAATGATTACTTTCCTCCAAATGCAATTGAAAACAACCTTAAAATAAAATTAGTATGTTTCGTAAGACAGCTGCAGATTTGTTTTCTCAAAAAATGTATAAATGCTGTCCGTCCCCCATCACAAACAATGGCCGCCTCGTTAGATCCCATGGCGCCTTCTAAACAGGGCAGCACATTGCCCTCGATCCATTCCGAGAATTCTCTGTATCCTTTTTTTTTTTTTTTTTTTTTTTTTTTTGCCGAATCTGGGACAAGTCCGACCTTGCTCTCGATCTGTTGGACGTCCATATGTCTCTCATGGACTAGTGCTCTAAGCGCCGAAGTCATTGACAGTCCATCAGAATTGATGGTACCCATGGCTGTACTGTGGATGTCCAGATCAATCTTGATCACAATATATAAACTAATGTCTGGAAATCCTTTCTACACAACATTCTCTGTAGCTGGCGTGCCTTTCGCATCATATAGCCCGTCTTGCGTTATGTTTGGCACAGGCCACGATGAAGGCGGGCAGTTATGAGTGCA
Source organism: Lobosporangium transversale (assembly GCF_002105155.1). Classification (NCBI taxonomy): domain Eukaryota; kingdom Fungi; phylum Mortierellomycota; class Mortierellomycetes; order Mortierellales; family Mortierellaceae; genus Lobosporangium; species Lobosporangium transversale. Next base: position 1,058,810 of record NW_019028983.1, on the reverse strand, counting down.
CCCCCGTTGAAAGTAGAAGATCCTGTCAATATTCTATTAATAATTGTCCGTGTTTGAACTTGTTCCTTCAGCAAGTTTTATTGCCCTCCTGAAACTCCCTGTCTCTTGAATTCGATGCTACCGTAAAGTTTCCTGACCAAACTGTAAGGATGACAGCCCAAACAGCAAAGGCACTCCTGGCTTAATTGCCACTGCTGAAGATTAGAGAACATCTTATTTCCCAAATATGGCGGTTCTAATAATTCCTAGCATCTGTGGTAGTTAGCGATATCTTGTCGAGCGTACAAGACATTGATGACGTTTGAATTACTTCTCAAGCTCATTTCAATTGAGCAAACATTTATCCGTCATTGATGTTCTCATCAAGCGCTTAGGATGACTATGGTAGATCTTACGATGGAGTATTTATTTTGATAGCATATGTCGGTGGTATTGAATATGTGCATGAGTATCATTTTTCCAACTCAATTTCTCCACAGTTCTCGATGACTTCTCATGGATAATCAAAAAAAAAAAAGGGGGGGGGGGACTTTATTGTCCTGCATATCCTTTTATATCTTTTACAGTTCATCCTTGCCATTAATTCCGACCAATTCAACATCAAAGACCAAAGCAGAGTTGGCAGGGATCGCAGAGCCCATGGATCGACCACCATATGCCAAGTTAGAAGGAATTATCAGCTTGCGCTTCTCTCCTACACACATTCCTTTCAATCCCTGATCCCATCCCTTGATCACCTGGCCAATGCCTAAAAATTGAAAATTAAAATCCATTCCAATCAATTAAAAACTGTCCTTGATATGAATCACACAAACAAAAAAAGTGCACAAAATGTACGCCTTTCATTATTGAAAACTAACCGAGGTAAAAATCAAAGGTACGGCCGCGATCCAGACTGGAATCAAACTTGGAACCACCGTTGTGAAGAGTGCCAGTATAATGCATTGATAGCTTGTCGCTATATTCAAGCATAATTTATGCAAATAAAAACAAATATAAAAAAAAAAAAAAAAAAAAAAAATTAGTGACAATTCAAGCAAGTACAAAAAAAAAAGTAGCTCGCTATGTTCTTCACTTCATGCATTGGCATTACCCATCCTTGGAAAGATTCGTGCAGTCCTTAGGCTTGCTGACGACATCTACAAAGTTCCAGAGATAAATAAAAGAGAGAATTAGTGGTGAAAGACATGCGAGAGATTGAATTATCGGTATTGAGAAATGCCGTCAGACAGGCTCTTAATCGAGCACACCAATAGATCATTAGGTATGGCAAAGGCTGCAGCATGATAATATTAAAGGTAAGCATTCAAGGCTGAGAAAAAAAAGGGGACCGTTGATTGTTGAGCAGTATAGGATGATGGGGGGTTGATCAAGAAAGAAGAGAGCCATTACCGATAACAAGCTCCTTAGGAGCTTCATAAGCAATGACCTGAGCAGCCAAGAGAAGAGCACCAGCAATAAGAGTAGAGAAGGTCTTCATGATGTGAATGTGAACGAAGGTGATGACAGGAGAGATGAGTAAAGGATGGAGGAAAGAAGAAAAGGACAACTGTGAGAAACGGTTGCATTTTCAATGGGCCAATCGTGTGCTGCCTACAAATTAATCCAACTCTTAAAAAAACATTCCAATAACAGTGCACTATACATAATTTTATTTAATTAGGCATAAAAGCTTCATCCTCTTGTCAACCCTCCATCTGACGGTTGTTCGAGTACAAGAGTAACAGGTATTGCAACTGAAGTACAGACAAAGACATGACAGAAGCAGGGGCAGGAACAAGAAAAACAACCATCGTTCCCCAACAGTTGAAGATTTCTAGCGAGTTGACTATAGCAAAAGATGAAGGCTAGTCTCTCAATCAACTTGTTGAATCCCTTGTTTATCCGATTAACAGCCACGGTACTACGTTGAATCGTCTTTAAAGAATTGAATGCCGCGATATGAAGTATAAGAATAGGATCAAGAAGATGCAGGGACAAAAACCAAAGTATCAACGCATATCCTCTATTATTCTCTTACTTTCTATCATGTTTTTTATACATATAAAAAAAAAAAAAAAAAAAAAAAAACAACTTCCGTTCAAAGTAAAAACCATAATACGGGTCAAAATTCTGGAACCTTCGCGTTCGCTACCACGGACCATAAACTTAACTAAGACCACTAATCCCCGTCCCATTACTATAATCCGCGGTTAATGAATCTGAGACCACTTTCCATTTTCTGGTTCGAATAGCAGTAAACTGCAAGGTGAACGTTGGTTTCTTTCATAGATTTTTTGGCGAGTTCCTGGGTGAAGAAGAAAGGATAGGAAAGGGAGAAGGAGCTCGAATAAAGAAAGAGTAGTAAATAAATAACACCAACTTACACCAGCTGTAGTATCAATGCCGGTATTAGTTCAAGTCATGGAGAACAACAAAAAATTAGGGCAGTAAGATAGGAAGGCTACCTGGGGTACTAGATACTAAGGACCTGACCGATGACAATCATCCACAATCCATAGTAGTTATAATGCCAATTTGATTCATTAACATTGTTGTCATTATTAACATTATTTTATTATAGAAAGTAAATGCTTTGATTGAGGTAAGTTTATGATCGCTTGGCCATACCACGTATCTTCCGGAAGAAACCTTTTTGATCCTTGACTACCGTATAGAAATCTTGTAACTCTTTCGAATGCGTGCTACCATTACTACTGCCGTTCTCACTTATTGTATCAAATGCTGGCGTCAAAGATGTTGCAGTAGGCAACGGATATAGCGAAGACGGCACCGGACGATCCGATAGGTGGTACCGTGAAGTAGATGAATCGACCACGAACCCATGTTGACCAACTAACTCAATCTCTGGACCTGATGGCCCTTTAGATGCATATAGATGTGTGGTTGGAATTCCCTTCAATGCTGCAGGCGCAAACGTAGACGAAGACGAGGATGCACCCCCTCTACGATGCTCTGACCGAGTAACCCGCGATCCAGAGAACGAAGCTGCAGCTGCCGCCCCATTATTAGCTGTATTAGTCGAAAACCCGTTGCTGTGTTGAGTTCCAGCGATAGAAACTTCAGTAGAAGTATCACCACCCAAATCTTCAACAGCTGATCCAGAGGAAACTGATAATGCAACCAACAACACTTTGGATCGAATTGGCTTCTGTTTGCGATCCAGGGTCCGTTCCGCCACCAGGATCCTTCGTCGTCGACCTGTTTCACCCTTCCAATCTTTTTCTAAGGTTTTTAGGATCCGTTTCTGGATGGTTACTAATGGTGGGTTGACCTTTGCTGCTGTGGATTGACGACAGGCTACGATTGCCTGTTCAATAATGACTGGGTCGCTACATTCGATTTCATTTTCCAATAGGTAATGTAAACAATGGAATCGGAGATAGTACGCAGCTTGAACTAAAGCGCCTCCGTGCATAACTAAGATATGGTTGGGATCATTTTCAGGGAGAAGAGATGTCGTCGTTGATGACGAGGCATCGTCTGTTGTTTTGGCAGTACCAGCAGCGGCAGATTTAATCGAGAACAGTCTCTTGGAGGACCGTTTGTATTCCTTGGATGACGCACCCCCTGGAAGCAATGAGGGATCAATATGAATCTCAGGTGGATCGGCTCCGGGCCCGAACGGTGACATGTGTGTTGGGTCAGCACCTAACCGGAGCAAAGTCGCCATGGCCATGACAGAGTCATGGAACCGAAGTAACAACAGCAAAGGGGTTTCGCCTCTGAGGTTAGGTGTATCTACGGGTGATCCTGCGAGAACCAACAGTCGAATCTGATCCTCGAGGCCGCCTTTCATCAATGCACGGTAAGTTCCCCCTAAATTGTGCTTTTGCAGGGTCCCTGAAGAATTCGGAGCCCCATCCTCGTTTGTTGAGATACTAAGCAGAGATCCTAAATCCATCCTGACTCGCTCCATGGCCTCTTGTTCCAGTTCATCCAGTTCAATGACTTTTCTCAAAGCTGCCGCCTGTCTCTCTTCAAGCGATGATAGATCTCCATAATTCTTTTCTTCACCTAGTTCTTCAGCTTCTCCCATGGATGACGATGGGACTACTATGTTTGAATCTAATAGTTGACTCATCTTGGGACCCATGAGCTCTAAAACGTCCTCTGCACAAATTCTCGATCCATTCTCATCTTGTTTGTATCGAATTACTGTTGGTTCTTCCAACGGTGGCGGTGCAGTCTCACAAACTAGATGCAAAGGCGTATTGCCCCCACGTTGCTCTTTTGCCTCCACATTAGCACCTGCTCTTAACACCATGCTCAATGCCTGGTACTTATTTTTCCTTGCCACAGCTGCACAACATAATACAGGCAGTCGTTCAACGGGCTCCACTTGATCCAAGGGCTCTACGCTCACATTCAGATCGTTACGTGCTGTGTTGTTTGATCCTGAGTGAACACTGGCTGAAGATGTAGATCCGTTCGATAAAGACCGACTGAGAGCCTTGTTCAAAAAATACTGGAGTTCTTCCAAATCACCGTTCTTAGCTGCCGAGAAAATACAATCCGATGGAGTACTCATGGGTACATCACCTGAGGAAGTGATCGGCATGTAAGAACTCCGAGTGACAAGCCCAGCTGTAGCTGATCCTGGTCCTGAAATTTGAGGGGTCATTGCTTCTGGTGATCGTACAGAGGTGAGGGTTTTTGAATCCTTCTTTGACCCATTTGCTCTTGAGGATTCATCGTTTGAAATTGAGCCCATACGCTCATTCATAAGCGACTGCGACAGTACATGCTGACGTGCTGCTTGACGGAATTGAATGTCTATATTAGAGATACGTCGATTATGGAGCGTCGTCGGTGGTTCTGGGAATATTGGAATGATGAGAATAGACTCTGAAGACTGTTTATAGCTGAGAGTTGAGATGGGCGATATTGGGGGTGAGTTGCAAAGTTGCTTTTGAAGTTGCTGAAGATCTGTTCCAGTAGAAGAAGGTAGCACATCCTCTGCTTGAGCTGGTATTGCTAGCATTGCTGCTGTTTCCGCTCCGGCTTCGTTTCCTGTTTCCACAGACGAAGGATGCTCAATAGCTGCAATTAGACTCTTGACTTTGTCACATCGACACATAGGGGATTTGGTCGTGGATATGGATGTGGCCGTAGACACAGACGCAGAATGATGGGGATGGTCTGTATCACTATTACTTGGGGTTGTGTAACCATCTTCTATAAGTTTGACTGACGACGACGCTGAGCTGATCTTTCTCTTCACTTCGTCTTTGCCCACGGGAAATCGGGGTGCCTGAGCCCAGCTGAAAAACGTGGCCATAGGATCATTTTGGGACTGTTGCTCAGCTGCAGAGGTCGCAATGATTGTGTTCCTTCCTGGATTGAACAGACTGTTAGGTGACATACTTGAAGCTGTAGAAGAAGTGGGTGATACAGGAGACATGGGAGTTACTGGCGAGAGGACTACAAGCGAAGAAGCATTCCCCACATCTACGCCAGCACCATAGCTTGTTCCAGCTGAGGTTTCAACTGCAACTGCGGTGGTAATGGGTAATACAGGGATTATCGTCGCATTGTTAGCAGCAGATGCGGTAGATATGGTGGCTGGCGTAAAGGCAGCAGCCCCCGGATTTGTATATGCCTCCGAAAGGATTTTTGAGCTATTGCTGGCGCTACTGGAACGTATAGGTGGAGGTAGAGGGTAAGGCTTAGCATCGCTCGATGGCAATCCAGGAATTGTTGATAGCTGAAGGGGTATATTAGTGGTGGCCCCTGTTATGATTAATGGTGCAACTACGCCTGGACCCGCATTCGATATCGGTATAGGGCTATTTATGTTCGGAGGCAGTGGGAGCCCAGTGCTTAATGCGCTGCTCTGGCTAGTATTTGCCATGGCAGTGCTGGTTGTTGATGCTGTTGTAAGAGTTACAAGGCCATTCTGAGCTGGTGGAAATAGCGCAATGTTAGGCTCTATAGATGTTACAGGAGCAATGATAGATGCTACACTCGATGTTGATAATGGGACAGATCCGAGTGAGGTAGTGCTAAAGAGCTGTTGATCAAGTGGAGAAACGCTTCTGCTTCTGAGATGTGTTGATGTTAATTCTAGGGCTCGAGTGGGGATGGGTATTGCATCCCGCTGCTGTATCGTAGAAGGGGCTGTTGCGTGACCAATGGTCCAAGCTTCGACAGGCTTCTCTTTTGTTGTGGAATCATTGCTTGATATACTCCTTGCTGACGAATCAGCCCGTGGCCGAGTAGTGTTGGAAACGACCACTTGTGTAGTAATGATGCTCGATGATGCTGATGTTGCTGCCGCCTGAGCTGCCGCCTGAGCAGCATTGCTGGCAGCAATGCGGGCTGTGATAGCATTTGCCTGAAGCATAGGATCAACAGATAATCCGTCTGGTAAGGGCGGTGTAGGTGGTGCAATAGATCCTGGCTGATATAGTTGGTTGTACTGTGCTTGTTGTTGTTGTTGATAGAGTAGCTGTTGTTGTAGCAGAGCTGCCTGGTGCTGTAGTTTTAATGCCTCTGCTTTCTGTCTACATTCTGCCATGAGTTGCTCCAAACGATTTTTGAGTCCTGAAAGATGCGGTCTTTCGGCAGGATTTAGTTTCCAGCAGTCCTTAATCAGTGCTTCATATGCAGGTCCAGGGCTGCCTTTGATATTAGCAGGTATCTCATCTTGTCGTCCAAACATGACCTTAGTTGATAGCCCTGGCCGATCTAGATCTTTCTCAAACGCTACTCTGCCCGTCAGTAATTCGAACATAACCATGCCTAGAGCATAAACATCACTACGACTCGAATAGGAGTTGGAGGCAAGAATTTCTGGTGCTAGGAAGACGACTGCTAATGATCTCACTCGCTCTTGTTCTACTGTTGGCTTTGGAGGCATTCCAACCTCTGCTCTGTTATTGGCACGACCAACGTCGGTCAAGATAGCCATACCCTGTAATGTGATGAGAACGTTGGCAGAATGTAAATTCAGATGGTGAATACCACGTTGATGAAGAAATTCGAGACCTGAGGCGATATCATGGATGAGCTGCATCTGTTGAATGGCTGTGAGGTTGGCTCGTTGGTCTGCAATGTATCGACGCAAGTTGCCAAGAGGATGGTAGGGCACTACAAGACAGGTGAGCCCCTGATCTCCTAACTGGACAATGCCCAGAAGAGGATTTGTATGGGGTGAAGGTGGCGTTATAAGCAATTGATGAACCTGTAGAGGTCCAGGCCAATAGTAAGATGAATAAAAGGTTAGTTGGTCGTTGATACACAAGGTAAAAATCATTGGCATTAAAACCATGTAATATTAGATTTTTACCTCGAAAATCAGGTCTGCAGGTCGATGGTATTGCTTCAGAGCAACTAAGGTGATAGTGGTATTGGTTTTTGTAGTACTTGTATCAAGGCCAGATGTATTACTGCTTTGCGCGTAAGAGTGAGTGAGAGGATGTGCATGAGTATGGGGGAGTGTAGAGGAAGAGTGAAGACGAGCTGTGTGGAGAATACAGTTGGGTCCAACTGAGACTGATAAAGTCAAGTCATGTAACTGACGGGGGTCAAACAAACGTACAGCCTGACGTGCAATCAAGTCAGCCAGCCAGGGTACATCTTGTGGTGGAATGCCATGAGGCGTTACAAATGGAAAAGCAGAGGTGGTCATGAAGTGAGAAGAATGGATGGATGTAATGGCATCAATGACCCTTTGTAATGGCGTAGAAAATAAATGATGTAATACAAAAAAAAGCGTTGTAGGCAGACAGAAGGAAGGGCGTGGAGAAGGACCAAAGGAAGAAAGAAAAAGGGGATTAGGAAAGGAAAGGAAAGGAAAACCAAAGAAAAAAAAAAAAAAAAAAAAAAAAGGTGAAGAGAGTGAAGAGAACAAGAACGTTCTGGGAGAATGAGGAGAGGGAGGAAAAAGTAAAAGAGGCTCTTCCCCCACTTCATGTCCATGCTATAATGCTCACAAATAAGATATTCATATCCATGTATCCATTTAAATTCTTCAAAAATAAAGAAATCGAACCATTGAACTTGTTCATTTGCCTTGCTTTGCTTTGCCAACTCTGTTCTTCCAGCCCTTCGTAGGATAAAAAAAATTGCGGTGTAAGAGATACAACGATGCAACAGAATTCCTAATCAACACAAGCTGTGTTGCACCACTAGACACACGAGTCTCCAAGTTTGAATGTTCTTGTGCAGTTTCTATTTTTTAAATGCCATGAACAAAATAAAAAAGAATACATGTCCATGAATGTACATGACAGAGCAAGTAGAGAGCACTTGGTGTCCCCGTTGGTCGGTTCAGTCAATGGCACCACGTCAATGGTATTCAGTGTACCGTTACACATTGTTTACATGTATCATGTAATACGAATATGCGAAATAAGATGCTTTCTCTCTCTCTCTCTCTCTCTTCACGAACAGACTCACCCATTCTCTTGTTGAGAAAGAGAAGAAGCTGTTTCAGAAGGAGGCCTCAATGCGGTTGAAATACGACTGTATCTTGCGTCTCTTCCTTTTTTAAAGACAATATTAATCGCTGATCAGATTTGGCGCGTGCTTTATTTTATTTTTCATCCAGTCATGTTGTACACTTGCATGGGGGAACCGTTAAATCGGGGCATGTCAGCTTCCGATCCATGCAACTATTTCTTTTACATGAATAAAAGAACTTTTTTTTTTCATCCAATAAGGTTAGATCAATAATATGTTCCTGAACCTTGTATTTCGTAAAAGATTGCAAAGACAGTAATGAGAAATACTTTAGTTGTTACTCTTCCAAAGGTGGGTCATATCCAAACCATCTTGGGTGAGGAGAAAACGTTTGAACCCAATCTCAATATCATCCGAGATGGGTAGATTTGTGATGCTGTCTGTATATATATATATGAACATGATGTATAATTACTTGTATCTGCATCAATAATTATTAAAAAACAAAGTGCATGTACATCTCGACTAAAATAGTGTTTGTATTAAGAGCACAGCTTTCCTCCCACAGAGCATTGGCCAGGAGGCGATTTGAGCTGCAGCAGAATCATTTTTTATTTAAGGCGGATCTATACGGACAAATCCTATTGCACCTGCATTAATACCAAGCGTCTGAATAAGGCAACAAAACAATGTTAATCTTTTTTTTTTTTTTTTTTTTTTTTTTTGTTAATCTACATTAATGCAAGTGTCTATCTCGTAAAAACAAACGCAATGATGGTGAAAAATAGATATTTATCATAGTGGCTGGTAAGGAGCTACTGATTGCCTTTTGAACTATTTCTTCTTCTCAGAATCTGATACGACTATAGGAGATAACTTTGACTTTTTTGGTGAAGACGAGACTGAATACATGATGGTGCCCAGCAAGACAAGACTCGATCCAACCGCCATTTCAAACCCAAATCCATTTTCAAAATACAGAACCGAGATCAAAAGTGATGTGAACTTTCGTAGGTTTAAGATGAAGTTAAGCGTCAGTGCTGATGAAAGCGATGTCAATCGATGTACACCCGATATGCACATGAACCTACAAACAAACCGTAAACATAAGGCGTTCAGTCATTACCATTATTATTCTAAACAAAAAAATAAAATAAAATAAAATGAATTGTACATACTGTGTAAGAGTATTCACAGCTAAAAAGATCCATAGCCTGGGCACAGTAATTGAGCTTAGTTTATAGGCAAGAGTTGTGGGGAGATATGGTCCAATCTGACGCACCAATTGTAGAATAGGAATGGGCGTTGAACGGTTGAAGACTCTAATTTGTTCCATGATATCACTATAAAACAATAGAAACATCGGCAATGCTAAAAAGTGCTAATAAAAATAAAAATAAAAATAATTAAATAATCGGCCAAAGATTTGAATATTCCGAGCAATGATTTGTTGGCTTACAGAGTAGAAAAGCCCCTCGCGCCATTCAGAACCATAGGTCTGGTAAGTGGACTCTTGAAGTAGACCCATCAAGGACGACACAATCAGCGCTACTGTAAGCATGAAAACACCAATTACATAGTCGCCTGTACTAACTTCTCCTTGCAATCGTTGCTGCTGCTGCTGCTGCTGCTGGCTGTGTTGATGCTTCTGTGATGGCCCTGGTGACGAATTGTTGGCTTTCGCACTTGTGGTTGCATAAATCACACCAATCGTTACGATAACCACAGCAAAAATCTGTGCTTTGCTGTACCGCTTCTTCATTAATAGCATCCCCAACACCATTCCAACCATCAGTCCTCCAGATCGAAAAATAATATGGAGCGGCACCGAAATCTTGTAGGCCAGCGCCCAGTTGTTAAGAACAGAGACTGTAAAAAACATGATAACAATCATCATCCAGCGCGAAATTGGTATCCGTCTCTGCTTCAAGTGTGGGATGTACCACCAAATGCCTCCTGATATCGATCTTGAATCTGATGATTTTGTGTTGTTTTTGCTACTGGTCGGTCCGGAAAACCATTCTTGTGCGATAGGCCATCGGAGATGCATGGCAAGACCATACAAAGAAACAAATACAAATTGTGCAAATGTTATCATCTGACCTATATCAACAACGACAATTAAATTCAAACGAGTCAATAGGATCCTCGCATTAGTATTTCTATCAAATTACATGCATATCTTGCTTTTAACTGCCATTGGTATTATTACCGCTCTTAGGAGCATCGCTATGTTTGTGGATAACATGTAATACGTGAATGAAAGGAATGATGATAGCTCGGATTAAAAAATCCCATAGAATGATTGTAAAAAAAAAAAAAAAGCGTTGAGCAAATATAAAGATTTACTTGACAAGGATCTCCAATGCAAACACATTGCTGCAACATCCTCCGAAGATCATTGTTGCAATTAATATCCAGTCCTGAAGAGAGACTTGGAGCGTGAGAGCTGCCCAGCTAGACCATGATGCCGATCTTTTCGGAGAGTGAAGCTTTTTTAATTGAGCTCTCTTATTTGTGCCTTCGACTAGACTCCCTTCAGCTGAAATTTTGGTGGCCGTAGTTTTTGTATTACGATGATGTTCATCTGATTCTGCTTCGCCTTTCACCAGATGACTTCGAGGCCTCAACTCTGCAGAAGAATCTGTAACTGGGAGACTCATGAATCAATTATCCAGCCAAAAAGCGTAACTAAACAACTTTCTTTTGTTGCTTCCTGTTTTATGTATGGAGGATTTTCAAGAGTAAAAATGTTGAATGAAAGAAAAAGGTCGATCGCCATGTATTTCCTTTGCCTCGGAATAGACACAGCCCTTAATAAAACTTTATTGTCAGGCTCGCCACCAGCTAAAATCCATCGATTGGATCTGAAATCTGGGCATTTAACCACAAGTCCATACTTCATAGTTCCCCTATTTTGTATTCTCATACTTCTCATACCCCTCGTTTTTTTGTACTATCTTAGACGGATCAAATTCCTTCTCCCCATCACTGAACAAAGATTACTGACAGTTTGACCGCGAGAGCTCATTTCGTTTTCTTAACTGTTAACAGTTTGCAGTTCCTTTAGAAATATCTGTGATAATGGTTTTGAATCATGCTTCATAGTATTGATTTTTTATTTTAAAATGCGATATTTTCGATCAATGTGAAATCCCTGCGTGAATCCGATGACTGAATACAGAGTAACCATATGTCAGTGCCACGTTCCGAGGAATGAATGATACCAATCGTTCCGATTCAGGATAATGATCTGTGGGCCAAGGAATGGATGCGAATCACAAAAATATTAATGACACCTTAAAAGTTTCTTATTACAAATTGAAGTGCCACAGTAGCGCTCTCATTCTCAACATCACAAATTTTCATTGCCTCAACCCCTTCTCACCTTTGCACCTTTCCGTGCTCTTCGTTACTCTTCTTTTTGTCGTTGATTACAATCATGCTTTCCAAATCGCCCTTCCACGCAATTCATCATCAACCATGATTAAACTCTTTTCATTGTTCATGGGAAAGACACGCTCTTCCCCGTAAATATTTTGGAAGAAGACATTGTCGGGGGTCTCAAGATAGAAACCACGAAATAAATCCAGAGCTTACCGTCACAGCATACCGACTTGCCCTCTGGCATGACTCCGTTCCTGGTTTGAGGCCTTATACTCAAGCTTAGCAATGTGAAACCAAAGACAGAAATCAAAGCAGCAAGATCTCAACGGTCTTGGGTGTGTTGCCACTAGAAGACACTATTCACGTCGTTATTCAGTGGCCACAAGGTGGGGCACTTCTCGACATGGCATTTTCCCTTCATAAGCAGAACAACCACAGTAATATCTCACATATATTTTGGACATTGGCCAAATGGCTCCTCTAAAGCCATCATTAATCACTAGCTTTGCAGTCGCACAAAAGATATTCGACTCAGGTGGTTCATAAATGAATGGTCTTGGAGGTTCAATCAGCCACTAAATCAATCTCAACATCAGTAATCCTACGACTTATTAAAGCTATATTATAAAGTCGTGGTGAGAACCACTACCGCAACATCAATTCAGTGCAACAGGCTCTTTCTAGAGTTAATTCAATCAATATATTTTTAGAGTATGAATATGCCCGTAACCAAATGACGCCGACAATAATAAAGATTCCCGAATTTTCGTAGCATCAATGGTATCGATGACTTTTTTTCAAAAAAGCGGAAACGCCAGCTGGAGGATAGATAAAAAAGACAATATCTTCTTATATATTTCTTAACAGCTCCTCCTTGACATGCCTGCATCTGTTGGACTTTTACTCTGTAGGATTATCTTGGTAAATTTGCCAGGCTAATTTTGTGTGCTTGGTCCATGGTACAGACTTTATTCTGGTGGGGTTTGGAAGCATTTTTCTCGTATTGCTGATGTAAACTCTCTATTCCTGAGCGAGGCTTCTACGGCTCCCACCTTCTCGGATGTTGGAGTGGATAACGAGCGGCAATGATTGGCAATTTAATGAATGAGTATTCAGAAGGCAACGTCAGGCGCACTTTCTTTTGAATACAGAAACGAGGACATCCAACAACATCTTTCTTTCGTTCTCATTATACACTTACTTATGGTTCATGTACATTTCACTTTTTATAACGTAGAAGGAACACTCCCACTAAGCATCTATTCATGTCACCTCAACTGGCGTTTTCTTCACTGGTTCTATTAACCAATCACATCAGAAGCCAGAGGAGTATACCCAAATCAACAATAAACCGTTTTATTCTTTCGTTGCAGATTTTGTAGCTTCAGATAGAATGATCCTGATATTGAGCTTCCAATAAGTCACCCACTTTACCTATCAACCGGCCATATATCCTCTTACATCCGCTAGCTGCCATTCGCCTTTTTCATCATGATGTAAAGAACATTGGGATCCAACTGGACGGGGTATTTTATTAAAAAGTGAAAAAAGTAAACAAAAAAAAAATTGAGGCTCTGCGAGATAGAAGAGAATGAGAATCAAGCTTTTGGGAAATAAAGCCTTGATTGGCTATTACAAATAGGAAAATCGACGTACACGAATTGTCGGTATGACAATTTATGTTTTCAATGCCATAAGGGAGACATTGTTTCCTCTTTTCTACCAGTTGTTCACTCTACCTTACCGGACTCTTCCCTAAAAGGAGACGACAACAGCCAAAGAAAAGAAGGGCCTTATGGACTAGTACGTCAATATTATGTCTCCTCTCAAGATGGAAGACTTCCCTGAACCTGAGTTGTACCTGTCCGATGCAGAATGGGTGGATATTTCAAGGTTCACTGGCGTCTGTGAAGATAAATTCCCCAAGACAGGATAATCTAGTAAACTCTTTGGTGGTTAGAGCGTCCTTGAATGCTACTCGAAGCGAGAATATATCCAGTGTTGGTTGCTTGTTCATACTTATCGCTTCTTTCGGCGAAAACAACAGGTGTATTGAAACAATGTACTTGCGTTTTTTGGATCCCTAATTTAGAATTGCTATGCAACAATCAACATCCACATATATATAAAGCTAAAGTTCTCTCTCTCCCACTCGACCATGGTGATGTAGACGAAATTTTGATGTAACGTTTACGGGATAATCTGGCGTGTCAACATAATATCCAATGAGGATGATGTCGTTTTGTATAAGAGAGAGATCAAAGCCGGTGCCACTGGCAACCAAAGATCATTCAAAAAAAAAAAAAAAAAAAAAAAAGAGAGAGAGAAAGGTAAGTATTTGCATTAAATGTATAAAATGTAGTACATATTCTTAGTGTCAGCGATGTGAAATGCACAAAGAGCCCCTCTGATGGAGTAAAGTGCAAATTTAATAGGAGAAGGGAGGACTATGTGATACGAACTATAATTGGGGCTGTCAAATAGCTCCCTCTTTCGACTTAAGGTATCTGATAAAAAGGCATTTAGCCAGCGTATGGTCATCAAGCAAAGGGGATCCGGACCACAGCTTTGCTCAATTGCTGAGTATCCTTCTCTGGCGCTTTGTCGTCGTTGTAGTATATGAACGAAATGAGTAACTGAAAGCTAAGCTCAAACCCACAGTTATTCGAGGCCCTACTAAAGAGCTATTAAGACATTAGCCTGGTTTCCATTGCATCTCGTCTATTCAACAAGTTTGCTCTTGCAAACACTTTGACATACTTATGATGCCCACGTTGGTTTATTCATATTTAAGCGTACACTTGTTTACGGCCACCTTTTGAAAGCATTCACCTTTGTTCAAGAAAGGAAATTGTGAGGATCGAAAAAGGCGTTTCTTAGCATTTAAAGAGGCATGCAGCTTAGCTGACGGACCTCATAGTCTATCAGACCTTCTCAAAGGTCAGAACGACACATATGCGGCATCAATAAGTAACTCAAACAAGCTGTCTGAACCTTCTCGCTCCAATGATTCCTCTAGTTCCTTTTGTACCGTGATTGCAGTGAGGTTAAGAAGCCCATCCCCGACATCAGACACGTCGCCTTGTGATTCATCTGCCTCGCATAAAAACCAATATCACGAAAAGATCAAAGACAAGAGCAAGTCTCACGCTTCACTCTACCATACCATTATCGGGAGCATTTCTCAACTTGGTCATTCGGGATTGAGAAGGATTGAGGAAATGGGGAATTGCTACATATTGGAAAATGCAACGCTTGCTTTCCCTTAACTTCTGATGCATTACTCAATAATTCTGGTCTCCTGAACTGAACAGCAGAGTAGTCATAATCATAGAGTTTTAAGGACGCCAGTTGCCTTTTTTGACAGATAAGTCAGGCACCCGAAAACATCACCGATGTGAAGAGCCCTCTTGAATCATCTGTGATCTTCATGAATAGTATAAAAGAATCGAAGAAAAAAAGTAATAGAAGAATTGATGTGCCGCTATTAATCACTCCGCTTTGGTAATAGGGAATCCCATTCAATTAATGATTTTCTTTTTCTTCTTATTTTAAAGTATTGAGCACCCTAAAATCAAGAGATGTAAACAATTAAAAGATGTTCCTTGGGCGAAGTTTGATGCGCAGTTATTTTGTTTGTAGCCATTTTCATTATTGGAAGAAGAATGCTTCATAGGACATTGCCTTTCGCCATCGAGATAAGCTGTGGTTTTGAAAAAGAAGAAGTATCGTCTTCATTCCTCAGAAGACATCTGCATCTTACCATCAAAACGAACAAAAAAGCTGTTTACATGCAAGTGGAAATTGATTTTTCCACAGCAAACATGCGCGTGATTCAGCACAGCAGGAAAATTAACTCAGAGGAACCTGTGTGGAGATTAAGAAAGGGTAAAAAAGATGCTATTGTGCATGCTCATTTTATTCCCAGCATCATTTTTTGTCATTCTCAGCTCATCTTGACTATCGTTTTTTTTTTTTTTTTTTTTTTTTTCTTTTTGAATCTACCAGGATCACTTTTTCTAAATCATATTTATATTTCACTCATCTATCATTTCGAGAGAACGCTGTTGGATTCGATGTCCTTTTGAAAAGCTGCTGAACAAAAAAAAAAAAAAAAAAAAAGAAAAATAAAATAAAGAGGCAGATACAGGGACATTCCCGCTTCACCAAATTCCAACTTGGCAAGGAAAGCACAAAGTCAGAAAGGGCGAAAACGAAAAGAAATTCTATCATCCTATTAAATTAACATCAAAATGGCGGGAAACGATGTCAACCTAGTCGATTACAATACAACCGCATCCTTTTGGTCCTTCTTGATCTATTGTCTAGTTGTTATCTTTGTTGCTGTCTTCTTTCTATTCTATGCGAGCCGTATCTTTGCACAATTGCTGTCCAAATTGATACGCTGGTTTACTTGGAGGCACATGAAGGCGTACATTGAATTTGGTACATGTCCTCTCAATCCACTTTTTCATTTTTTATTTTTATTTTTCGTCAAAAAAATAATAATAATTTGCTTACAACTCGTATTTAATGAATAGAGTCATTACAGATTGCACCACTTGGAGGGCGGATTCTTTTCAAAAACTTCCGTTATCACTCTAGAAATCAGTCTATCACTGTGCTTCATGGGTTTATCTCGTTTCGATATTGGCTGTGGAACGTGAGGACCGAAAATGACCCTATCCCAGAGGATTCTACAGGATCAAAAGAGACCAGGACGGGTAAAAATAATCTCCTGAAACTATTACACTGCGGTCTCTTATTCAAGCAAAATAAGGAAAAAAGAAAAATCTCTCACAACGAAAAGCTCAATATCATCTTGATAGGTATGACTGACAAGGACAACTGTAGGATTAATTGTCATCTTATTGGACTAGAGTGGTTTATGTACAATCGCACACCAGCATATGATGTGCTTGCAGCAACATTGGGCTTAAATCCAGACGCGACACCCATAGATACCTCAGC
Organism: Lobosporangium transversale; assembly: GCF_002105155.1. Classification (NCBI taxonomy): domain Eukaryota; kingdom Fungi; phylum Mortierellomycota; class Mortierellomycetes; order Mortierellales; family Mortierellaceae; genus Lobosporangium; species Lobosporangium transversale. The sequence continues at coordinate 1,042,046 of NW_019028983.1, read as the reverse complement.
TAATGCTACCAACCCAAGCGTATCTGGTAATATCTTATACGCACCTTTGTATCAAGCAACTGATCATCTCGAAATGAATCAGAGCATTGAATGGAAGGGTTTTTTTTTTTTTTTTTTTTTTTTTTATATGTTAGTCAATATGCATGAAACATCGTCACAGGACGATGGTTCAACAGACAGTTGGTTCCGGCGTTGTTTGCCTGTCAAGATCGCATGCGAAACAGGTGCTATTATTATGGGAAATGCCCATCTACCTTCCCTTCTTGTCGCATCATTTCCGTCAGCACATGGGATGTACTCGGCTGCCAAGGTGAATTAAGAAGGCAAAAAGAGTTCAGCAGTGATCACTATATTATATAAACCATTGTTGAACATTCATCATGCGTATTGCTTTATATATAGGCTCGCTCCGCTCTAGATAAATATAAAACAGTGCTGCTTGTTACTTTTGAGACTCCTTCAATTGATCTCAAGCCAAATGCCGACTACAATACAACCATTTCTGGAAGAAATATGGAGAACAATGCTCCAGGCATTTCACAGCTGTATGTGGATACAATATGTTTATCTAATTTTTATCAACATGCTGGAAGTCTTGAAACTGTTAAACAAGGATTCCTTATTATTTTTGTATTCATATAGGCCCTCGAGCCGGCCATCGTGGGTTCAGAAAATAATACGGCAATTAAAAGCAGTATGGACATCTTATTTTGGGGTATCAAAGGAGGTGGCAGAGGAGTGGCATGGCTTACCACGGTACAACCAAAATTTTTCTCGTGACGAGCTGAAGCAAAATAAATTCAATGAGTATGCCATGGTTCGTAACGTTCTTCAGTGCAACGAACTCGGCCTACGATATTACACGGATGTAGCAGGTGCGACAACAATGAATTAACATCGAACTGATATTCAGAATAATCAAAAAGTAAATCGCATATTAAAACGTTCGTGACAATGGTTTGTCCACCAATAGGCAAGGTCCCAGAACCATCATCACATGGCGTAGAAGTAGATTACGATTTACCACCAGAATGGGGCATGGAGCTTATCATTGACGAGGCAGTCATCTCGTACGGTCCTTGGGCTGATCGACAGCGTTCGGAGATCCAGAATTTTTTCTTTCCTAATGCATACCGAACCTTAGATCCTTCTCCAAAGGCGCTGCCAGGGCAAGACCGTATCCATGCTGCACTACAGATCATGGTGACATTTAGCACTTCTGTTATTATTAAAGTTCCCACGCAAGAGAAATCCAAGGTATTGCAAAAAAAAAAAAAAAAAAAAAAAAAAAAATTGGATGAATTAAATGTTAAGCCCTTTTTTTTTTTTATTATTATTTTTTATTTTTTTTTATACAGGATTGGAAATATAATGACCCAGAGTTCCAAATTGTACAAGGGGGAAAGTCAATGAGGCCCTTTGGATGGTTGGAATTGAAAGCGGATAATGGGTCCATGATTTCAGTTGATATCCCCATGATCTATGGGGCCGATGGTTATAAAAATGTTGTTTTAGTTGAACTTCAAAAATTGACTGTTACTTCCAGCGTGAATTATGCGCCTGTTATCGATCTTAAGGAACTAAAGGTAAACTGAGGGTTGTAAGATCAGTATGTTAGATCTGCGGTCATGGCCTCTTTAGTTTACAGTAATTAACTAGCACAAACGTGCATAATTATCTTCTAGGTGGCATGTCAACTCCAGAACCCATTAGTTTGGAATGCACAAAGAGACTGGGACTTTGAACTCACATTGGATAGCGCTAAAATATTTCTTCTTCGGGATCATATCACGCTGATTCAGGATCTAAGCAAAGACTGGACATCAGGGCCATCTGTCGATATGGCTCATTTTGTTCCATTCAAATATGTGTTTGACATCAAACTGCCAAACTTTCAGCTGTACACCTATGTGAACGAGCACAACATCATTAACGAGCCTACTGAAATTGATGATAACGGTACAAAGGATATAAAATTTTAATACATTTTTGTAATCCCAAGAAGTTGGAAAAAAAAAAAAAAAAAAAAAAAATCTCTGTTGATCGATTTAGTTACAAACTACTCTTGCTCCTTTAGCCTTCATTATCGCGTCTGGACAGGCATTGGATTGCAAGGTCGTTCTGCCGTTTGTCCAATATAATCCTGAAATCACAGCAATTGCATTCGAGGTGGAGGTAAATTTAGTTTCATAGGATAGATGACTGAATAATTTAAAACCATTCTAAAACTAAGTTCTGTGTTTTATTTCTGTTATAGATCCGCAACGGAGGATTAGAGATCAAACTTCCTCAATCTCATACTCTGGGCGTATTTTCCACTCCAGAGTCCAGAAACTTTGCGACTATTCCATCTGTCGCCATCAAAGGTACATACGAGTACTATGATTTCGTCGATCTTGCTCATCTGGAATCCCTCAATCTGGAAGTCAAGGTATTGTTTATCATTTCTCAAGCTTAGTGGCTTCATCACTCAAATAACTGCGATACTTCAGTATATTCTGATAACCTCTCTCCTCCCTTTTGTTGCATTTCATAGGGCCATGGAGTAACGATTAAGTTGTTTGGCAACGTGATCCGCTATGTCTTGATTTTAATGGACAACTATGCTGGGTTATACATCAATTTTGTTACGATGGAGGAATACCGCAACAAACGAAACAATGCTGTGGGGACTGAGATGGATGAGCGCAAGCAGGCAAGCGCTAAGGTAATAATGCTGTAAAAATATATTGAAACTCTTTAAATCAAACTGAGTAAGCTTTACATTTGACACGTAAATATATCCATGGTTATTTCAGCCCCCTAGTGACCCATTTGAAGTTTATGTTCACTTTGTCACCACGGACACGACACTAGTCCTTCCAGAGAACCTGTACAGCTCGGATACTTACTCTGAAATAACATGCGCAGAACTGCAACTGGATATGAGGAACTTGGATGTTTATATGGGTATGACTAGATTGAATGCAGGTTTATGTGCCTGAGAATATGTATGGGTTAGTTTATTAATATTGAAAGCGTATTATTCAAATAGACATGCATGTGAGTGTCAGCCCATTGACGTGGAGTAGGAAAGTCAAAGATGTCGGTATTCCTACTGGGAAGCCTGCACGAGGCGGGGATCTGAATTATCTATTTGTTGATGGTAAGACAGCGGGAGTTTATCCGTTGAGGTTTAATAAGTTGGATTCTGTGGTTATATTTCTTAAATCTTACTTCTGGCTATAGGTATTTCGGTCTATGCTCACCGACTATTCGGCCCATTACCTAAGACTACAACATACGTAGCTAATTGGAAACTGGACATTGGAACAATTTATGGTCAAATCAAACCATCTTTTCTATTGGGTGTGTCATCGTTCGCCAAAGCATTCGCTTATAATCTGAAGGATGGCGATAACGCTTTTCCACCAGAATATGCGACTGTGATACCTCCCGATATCACATTTGTCGATTTGAGTGTGAAAGAGGTAGATGTCTCCATCTGGGGCGGAGACGTCGTAAGTCAAGTCCTTTTGAAGGATGGAATTATCGTGCACTTTGACGATGTCATCAATGAAAGATATCTAGGCCGCGTGGTTCTTAAGATGCAATCATTGCTCATCCGTTCGATGGCTTTAACAGAAGCCAACAAGGTTGAGCAAATGGGCGACACAGAGCCAGTAAGTCTAATATTGGATATACGTGATTTCACTTGTGCGTGGGTTTTTTATTATTATTATTAAAAAAAAAAAAAAAAAACCTAACAAGATTTTTTCTAGTTTTACAATGATCAAGCCCCTTGGGTGGAAATCGCTAGTTTGAATTGTGCATTTGATGTTACAGTGTACATTGGCTCAGGTGACTGGAAAGAAAGGCGTGAGAAGCAACAGGCCTTTGTGCAGGAGCAAGATCGGGAGACATTACGCTGCCCCTATATCTATACCAGAAAAGGCTATGCACCACCTGGTAATTTGGATTGAATTGCATGAAGTGTTTTTGAGGACGAGCAATATCAAGTCTCACTCCTATACTTTTTTTTTTTTTTTTTTTTTTTTAGTTCCGAACCCCAATCTCAAAGGCAATCACTTCGGAACGATCTACGTTCCGCCACTTACTTCAGACCCAACCGGTAATATTTTTGCTTCTTTATGTGCGATTAATGTGAGATAAACTTCACAAGAAATACCTAATGCTTCATCTCTTATCTCCATTGCAGCGATGAGAGGGGAGATCGCTAGCAGTAATGGATCAATAGAATTTTCGAATGAAAATGGATCCATGATCGAGTATGCATCGAGTATAGGCTCACAAGAGCGGAGTCGACAACAATCCATTCGGAGGTAAATATATTATTTTATACGCCAGAGGTTTGAAAAGGATTGTCTTATTCTTTGTATTGTTATATCTAATACTCGACTGCAATCAATAGAGCCACCTCCTCCTCATTCTCAATTGGCACATCGGTCGAAAGCGACGAAGAGAGTGAGACAAGTTCTCAGGATTCGAATATTGACAGCTGGCTTGATATCGATTCAGATGACCTGGAAATTCATTATTCCAGTGATGAAGAGAGTGCTGACCATGAATATGAGTACCCAAAGATACCTCAAGGTACCTTAGATTATAAATTGACTAAAGCAAGGTTGCCACATAAATCATTAACCGTGTAGTGCATAATGTTAACATATTCCTCTGATATAGATCCCGAAGAGCCTGAGTACCAGAATCAGCCTGCTGCTCCTGCAAGATCTATCCCATACAGTACCTACCTCAAAAGGTATGCTGTCTCAAGTACACGATTTGCCAATTATCGTAATCCATATCTTCCGCCTCCCAGAGTGATGTTTTCTCAAGCACAAGTATGTGTTTTATGTCACTTTTTTTTTTTTTTTTTTTTTTTTTTTTAATTCTAAGTACAAGAGGCATTCAGATAATTATTTAATGATCTATTTCTATAATCGCGACAATAGATGGGCGAAATTTTAGAAGACATTCCCCGACACCATCCACGTGCCAATTTTGACGAGATATTTGGGACCAAAGATATGCATGAGTGTGGAATTTCATCCGCCCAGCCAAAGGGTAGTGCCAATTCGGATGAAAGACGCACAACTATTATCATTGAAGCCACGCAGGATGTCAAAATATTACTCACACCAATTCTTCTCAAGATTATTCAAGAATTCCTGGAGGCTATCAATGCTGAGGTAGAGTTAACAGGAGCCTGAATAGACATTACCCAAAGGGAAATGTGCTGGAGACTAATATGATATGTTTTTCATGCTTAGGAATGGGACTTGGAAACGATGCTTGATGTCACTCAAATGGAATATGTAGAACTCTTAGCTCGCATGCTGCCGAGTAAGCTACACTCTCAGCAATTTGTTATCAGCATACCTCGCATACATTTACGATTCATTCAGGATGTGATGATGCCTGATGCGATCCATATCAGTGATGATATCAGCATGATCAAAACACGGTACGAGCTCTCTGGTGCAAATCTCTGTGCCATAGATATTGTACTGGATGATGCTGCAATTATTGCAGCCGTGAAATATGAAGATGAAGAATTTGAAAAGTTTGTTCCAGGGAAGATACATATAGCCTCGTTTAAAGTAGTGGAGTCGAGAGCCAACGTTGATTTTTCAAAATTCAAGCTGAATGCAAGATTTGTCTCTGCATCCACTGTCCGAATCTTTGGTATTCCAGACGCTCGCCACCAATTCTCACGCCTTGGTATTAATCATCTTTCGTACCTGAAGGAGCCGGTCATTGCCGATATATCATTTGAGCAGTTCAAGTTGCGATTAGTCCGTTCATCAAACCCCAACTATCTTTATGCAAATCTGGAGAAGCTCTCTGTACTATTCATCAATCAGTCCGCAGAGATTGTTGCTGGATCGATATGCTCTTGGCTTACATTTATGAAAGACCTTAAGACAATTCTTAATCGGTTCCAACTCCGTCGGTCTAAGCAGCTTCAAACACTTTTCTCTGAAATCGCTCGGTTTTCAGCGCAAAAGGAAGTCAACACAGATCCTGTCTTCTTGACACGACCGTCTACAACATTGCGAATTGGGACTTTCCATCACCGTGAGGATGATGGTTGGAAGTTATTGGCTCATATTAGACACTGTATGCGCTTAATGCCATCTGAGATCGCGCAAACCTTGCAAGACGCATTGAAGAAGCCTGAACTCGAATCATTTAGCACCGACACAATGTATGATATTGTCATTGCCGTATTCTCCAACTGGAGAAGCTGGGAGATGGATGATCTTCGGAAATGTCGTCTGTTTTCAGATGTTTTTGAGAGGAAGCGCCTAACAGAGCCAGATGGCACATCCATGCCTAAGGAATCATGGGTATATGAGATGCTTAGATACTCTGCCAACTCAATCCAGCTTAATCTGGGTGAAATTGAAGCAGCAATATACGATGAACAAATGGAGAACAGGATGCAAATCGCTGGCCTAGAATTCAACTTTGAGTCGAGATACAAACCGGACGTTCTGTCCCAATCTGAACTGTACCCAGGAGCCTCTATCACGGAGACCAATAGACTCACCACCGGTTTTTTGGATATCGCTGTCAAGACAGGTTTCAAGAATGCAGAGATCGATGTGAATCCTGTGGTTATTGCCTTCACAAGACATATTCTAAGGATTGAGCGCATCTTTAGGCCCCAGTTTAATAAGATTCTCGAGTCGAGTGCCGACAAGCGTCCGGCGGAAGCACGGAAATCCATGGAACGTAGGTGATCGCTGTAGTGTTATATTTAAATCTTCTCTTACTAAGATCCCTTACCTTCCAGATAGTATTAACGCGGTGTTCTTTTGCCTTTCGCCAATAGATCCTTCATCACCACGCCAATCTTTACAATTGAATCGAGAAACGACTATGGTACCTGCTGTAGAAAATGGCCCAACCCTTATGGAAATATTGGATCGGTTTGACGTTGTTTTTAATGGTATGGCAGTCATTGAGACCATACGCATCACCCTAACGGCACATAATCTATCTGCCCAAGTGATCTTCTCACAGATTCAAGTATCTGCTCTGAACTTCGCTAAACAAAGAACATTCCCAAAGCAAGATATTGAAGGTATTTCAGTGGCAAAAAGCTCAGGATCCAACCCAGACGGACCGTCTGCAGGCAGGTCTGGGTTTAATAAGCTTATTGCTTCTTTGGCCACAAACATCAGCAGTATCAATTCGTCACTTAAAGAGCGCGTCTATTCCAAAGACAGTACCTCCATTGCACCAAGTAAAGAGCTGCTGACTTTTGGCATCGTTGGAATCAATTCTGAGGCGACATTGAGTCAGCTTACTCCCGCAAGACGACCGAAACAGACAAAGGCCAGCGTACCGCGAGAAGTCATCAATCTTTTAGTAACATTTAAACAAGTTAACGTTGCTTTACCTCGAAGCATTCTGACGCTGTATATGTTTGCAAAGGATTGGCGCGAGGAAAACATGAAGAGTTTCGATTTCCTATTCCAAGGCGTCATGGATGAATGGGAGGCCGATCGGAAGCAACAACCTAAGGTCGTGACCCCTTCAATTCCTCGTGAGCTCAAGGTCCAGATCGTTCTCAAGGCACTGACCCTCGAATTACACATGTTGCCGTCTTTGTTATTCCAATATGAGGCCGGCGACCTAATGATCATGCTCCATGATGTACCACCTGGATTACCATTCTCTGTTCCTCAACTTACATATACAGCCCAGCTTTTACGTCAATCTGTTGATTTTATTGCAAATCAACCAAAGACCAAGAACAGCAGCAAATCAAGACTTCAAGAAGATAAGCACGCTGCTAACTTCTCATTACCAGTGATTCGAGCTTCTGGAAGTGTCATGAATGTCATCGACTCGGCCTCTCCTGCACGTACCAGGCGATCATCTATTGGTGCGCTTGCGCGCGGCGCACGATATCCTAAAAAGCTAGAGTCATCTGTCTCTTTTGACTTTGTGGAAATGACACTGAATGTCAATATGCTTGATCATATGTTAACAGCTCAGTCGCTCCTTGGTGCGGAAGTGAACGATCTGGTGGACATTTTTGCCAAAGACTCTAAAGCTGCTCCCGCGACTACGACACCAGCAGCACCGGTGATAACACACGCAGAGCAGACGGATCCAGGCTTGCTATATTCCGTTAAAGTTTCATTAGTAGGATTGAGTATTGCAGCCGTCAGCCCTTCCGCCATTCTGTATTTCGAGTCAGATTCACTCAAAGGCATTATCACTAATAATCCCAACCCCGTGCCAGTTGCCTCTTTCAAGGCTGAGATGGCCAAGAACAAGCTTGCATGGCGCCTGTATGCTCAGAGTATAACTCTTTCTTTGAGTCATCACGTTGGAAACATCCGCATGGGGACTCGGGCCGAAGATATTCAAGCACGAAAGCTCCGTCAGGCATATATCACTATCAACTTGAACATTCAGAATTTTAGCCCTAATGTCTCAGACAAAGATCGGTTCGCCCAGACCTCTGTTAGTTCGTTTTATGTAAGCTTTTTGAAGATTCATGCACTGATGCAGCCCCAGTCCGTCAGCAGGATTATTGGGCTCTATTCGTACTATACCCATGAGCTCGAGCGACGCAAAGAGTTGAGAGCAGCTGATATGGCCAAGCTGGCGGATAACACCAAAAGAATTATGAAGTCTCTTGACGTTGATGTGCCAGCTTACAAGGACAATACACGTTCGATGCTGGAGTTGACGGAGATTTTCTTAAAGATTGATGATGTAGCTGTTGCGATTCCGCTCGATAGACGCGAGGATATTATGGATAGAAGTGAAAGGCTTGTTGAGGCATTTTTAGTCTCTGCGACATCTATCGCTATGTTGACCAAGAGTGGCGAGACTTCTTCTGGAACATTGAGTCATCTTTGTGCCCAGTTCGTACCCAGATTCGATCAGAGCAAGGATGATCATTTCAGATCAAAGAGTCACCCCAAGATGAATCGATTACTGTTCCCAAATATCTCTTGTCAGGTTGAGGCGAACAAAGAGTCAGCAAGACATCAAAAGATTTCATCCAAAGCAACTGTCTCAGGATTTGAGCTGGATATTGATCCCAATATTGTACGGTACATCAACACTATAAGTGATGTCTACGACAATAGCAAAGTTCTTGTCACGTCTTTAGCTGTTGACCAGGCTACATCAACCCCGCTTTCATCAAGGGCAGATGGACTTCCACCCTCTTCAGGTTCCTCATCTACACCAAAAAATGAAATCCTATCTGCGTCAACTCAATCCTCCGGCACCGTCATCTGGAAGATCGAGAACACATTCGAGTGTAGTAAAAGCGTCTGTAGATTTTACCCGAAAAGCTACATCTCAAAGATGCCCAAGGCTTCCAAATTCATGGAATCTGAGGCTAATTTTGCGCAAGTAGGGGCAGAAGTCTCTGGTGTAGACCGCTTCATCATTCCTGGCCTATCACTTTGGACGAGCCTTCGTATCCCCTTAGGTGATAATGTGACAGAGCTAGAAGCAGTGGGGCCGCCAAGGATTCATGCAGAGGTGAACATCCACTCATGCGAGAACACATTCTATCCATCCTTGGTTCCGTTTTTCCAAGACATTGTGTCTGGCCTCAAAATCGGGATTAGGAGACAGCGTCAGTATTCGGAGCCCGAAGTAGTTATCCCTATTGCAGCCTCTGCCACTACATCAGTGGTTGGAGAGATAGAGGACAAGTTAGCACTTGCTCCGGTCGCCTTGCCAATTGAGCAAGTAGATACCCCAAGTGGCCCCGCTGTTGTTCAACAGGTGGCAACCAAGAGACATGAACTAGTTGTGACCTGCTACTTGTTCCTTGAAAGGACAAAGATTGAATTTAATTGTCAGCCAATGGCCAAGGTCATGTCAGTCTTGACTTTTGAGCAAGGCAATATTTTGATGAGTTACAATTCTGACAAGGTTGGTAACACATCGACCACTATAGCCGGAACATTTGGTGGCGCGTCTTCGGATACACACCATATCTTCTCGCAGGATAAAGGCTTCAAGGTCGGGACTAAAGGAATGATTTTCAATGCGGTTGCGGAAACCCGAAGGCAAGCCCCAGTCAGCAAGAAGACTTTATCTGTCACTGTTGATTTTAGGCAAATTTTGACTGAGTTTGATCTGCGGCAAGCAGAGATCCTTGTACTGATGAAGATGATATGGATGGACCAGGCAAACTATTTGATCCGTGATGGATTGACTGTCAGCCGATCTGCCTCTAGTACACAGGGGTTTGAAGCCGCATTAGGTGCATCACAACCACCCCAAAGCCATGGTAGTCATAATGAAACTGCAGGTACTCCTGGATCAGGCGCTATTCCATTTAGTGGAAAACGGGAATCGAGCTTCCTTGGTTACAATGTTTTTGTAGCAATGCGACTGCAGCAAATGCGGATCACAGGGGACCTTGGATCGCAGATCGGCAAGATGGATTTCAAGCTGGACGAGGCTCGGCTCCGAACGAAACTGCGACCTTTCCATCCACGAGCAGCCTCCATCTCAACAGGGCCGCTCGATATCCAATTCTTACCTATAGGGCGTGGGTGGCTTGAGGGATACCTTGTGATGGAAGGTATCACCATCGAAACATTATCAAAGGTCCACCGGTATCCAATTTTCCCATGCTCAATCATGGAGATCGTCTTGGAAACGAAACGGATGACCTCTATGCTCTCCTACGACAACAAAAGGTTTTTAATGATGGCAGTTGAGCCTGCTAGGCTAGTGATGCAGGATCATTGGAACGGCTCTGACCTCGATAGAGATGTCTCGCAGGCTATCATTGCACATTTCCAGGGGCTTCGGCTATTGACGGGAGCCAAGACTGTGTCTGTGTTCAAGACTGTGATGTCCCGATTGGAAAGCACAATGAACCAAAAAGTTACAGCTGCCAAGGAAGAGCTCAAAAAACCTCCACCATCCGTATCTACTCCTCAGCCAAGTAGCACTACTGAACTTCACCCATCCACTAGTTCTGGCCATCATCTCAAGGACCAAATACTAGCATCATGGAACGCTGTTGGTTTAATTCAAATTTCTGTCGGTGACTTGAATATGTCTTTCTTCCCTTACTTGCTATCGGATAAGGAGTGTACGCATGCCAGTATCCAGGGCGTGAAGTTAAGGCTAGACCGGTATCTGACCTATTCAGAAGTAGAGAAGCCAATCATCCATCGATTGACGACTATTAATCTGGGCGTTCTGGCCCTCCACAGATACACAATCCAGATGCTGGATCAGAAAACCGCCAATTCATTCACATTGGAGCAGTGGTTCGACCGTATGCGTAATCCAAACTCAACCACGATTGCAAAGCTTCCAACGACCAGTCAAATCATGGAATCATGGCAGGCTCTTCATAGTCATGTCGTTGAACATATCTGCAAGACTCAGTTTTCAGGATTAATTGACATCGCCACAGATTATCGATTGTTCAGAGGCGTCGAAAAGAACGTGGAGAGATTCTTGGAAGAACTGAGGTTTCGAACTTACCCAGTCAATATTCCTGATACTAATGCGGCTGCCAAGGACAAGAGCACAGATGTGGATACCAACCAGACCTCGAGCAATGCAACAACTTCAGCTGAACTCCTGGCTACAGCATCATCACGCTCTGGCCCGGACATTGCAGGGATTAATGAAGATATGCCACTTTCTTCTATTTCTCATGAACTGTCCAGCTTGAAAAATGAGCTGGCAACAGGCACAGCTGCCTTAACAGAAACTGTTGTTCTTGAGAGCAGCCCTGCTGATGCATCAATGACGGCTGCAGTACCATCCTATTCACACGATAACTCAAAAGATTCTAAGGTCTCGACCGGATTCACCGCGGCCAGGGTAGCGGAGCAGGAAGAACCACAGGTGCAGCTGATGCAACAGCAGGAACAATGGCAGCAGCAGCAGCAATTAACGTTCCAAGCACGTGAGCAAATTGTGTTCAAGCCAGCTCTGGATGTGTTGCCCAACACCCCATTGCCGCTTGGTCACTTGGGGTTTAAGAAGGAAGACATTCCGCCTATCGTGCATTCACTGACCACAGCACTGGAGACAGGGCTCTTAACAGTAGCGGAATTCCATGCCAAGAAGATTGAGATGTTAGGACTTCATGATTTGTGGGAAGGTCGAGTGACTATGGATGATGTTGATAATTAGAACGCTTTTAATTTGATTTATTAAAACTTACATTGTGTAACTGTGTATATTCAGAGATTTTAAGCATTGAGATCGAACGCGATTGAGAACCAGTCCTTAAGCGTTGTTCCTGAGGAAAGACGTTCTCATTTTTCACTTTTAGACTCTATGGCCACGCTCATAGTTTGAGCTGAACCCCAATATCCGCTCTTACAAATACATGTACCGACTTTATAACTACTACTATTGCCATTATTATTATTATTATTATTATTATTATTATTATCATTATTATTATTATTATTATTATTATTATTATTATTATTATTATTATTATTATTATTATTATTATTATTATTATTATTATTATTATTATTATTATTATTATTATTATTATTATTATTATTATTATTATTATTATTATTATTATTATTATTATTATTATTATTATTATTATTATTATTATTATTATTATTATTATTATTATTATTATTATTATTATTATTATTATTATTATTATTATTATTATTATTATTATTATTATTATTACCTCTTGTAAAAAGTTTGACGAAGCATTGACTCCAATCAACCAGATTTGATCTAATAACAAACTCGCTTTAAATCATATCTTTTCCAATTCCTTACCAATATACTCTCTTCATTGTTGTCCTCGCAATCATTATTTCTTCTCTGTATCATTCTCTCACATCTTCTAGTCGTACTACGGGTGGGAGAGTTGTTCTTGTGGGCGTCTGTAGTTTCCTTCCAGTGGTGCGATGAAGGTAGCAGAAGTTTTGATTTTTGATTTTTTTTTTTTTTTTGAGCAGGGACCCACGAGGTCATGTAGGATTTATTTAGAAAAGTAGAGATTTCTCATGACTGTCCGACTTTTTCCCTATGACCTTCCTTCACGATTACATAGTTCACAGAATATGGTAGACACTGATGAGCATACAACCACCATTTCACCAGCAGCATCATAGAACTAGTGAAATCACCGGTATATTGGTGAAAATCGTTTAATAAAAGGCAATGGGTAAAGATCGGCTCTGTTTGATTATGACAAGTTGAGTCTACAATTAATATTCATATCCGTGATATTAAGACCTGCTCCATACTCTTTACTGGATAGTGTAAATATGTAGAAATCTTATTTCTTTTGAAAATGCAGGATTATACTATGTGCCTTCGGCTGGTTGTGCACTGCTGTTGTCCGTAACAGAGTCTTTTTCCTTCTCTTGTGCACCTTCCCGGTCCTGTGTAATATCTGCTGATGTTGTTGCCATTGTTGTAGTGACAGCAGTTCTGTTCTTCACCGACTTTAACACACGCTCACGAAGCAATTTTTCACGCAACTCATTTTCGAGTGCATGTGAGTCAATAGCAGCGGATTTTGAGGCAACATCTGCTGAACCCTCTGCATGCTCGGATACACTAGTTTCTTTATCTTCTTTTGCATCCTTTGTGCTCTCTGTGTCCTTTATGTCCTTTGCATGCTTTATGCCCTTTGTATCCTTTGCACTCTTGGTAGCGCCCACGATATTTTTTGTTGAGCCTCGACTTCTCGACCTCGATCTAGATCGTGCAGCCGTGGTTTTCGTCCGTTCTCGGCCTCGAGCTCTTGAACCACTTCTAGAGCGGCCTCGACTTTTGGATCGACTGGTGGAACGAAGCTTTCTTCGTTTCTGGTCATCACGATACGCTCCATAATCCCTATCGTGCTCACGATCGCGATCGTGACCTCTACCCCTTCCATAATCTTCCTTGTGGCTTTGCCGTTCTCTGCTATGTCCTCTGCGACGGCCACGACTGCGACTACGGCTACGACTGCGACGACGCGAACTCCTATAGAGGTCGTCTTGTCTTTGGGAATAATAATCGCGACGATCCGAGCTCCGTTCACGGTGTCGATCGTATTTCCTACTATCGTGCCTTCTAGCATCATGTGCATCCCTGCTTCTGGATCGGTCATGTCTGTTGCTCCTTCTAGCATGATCATAGTCCCGCTTATTACTATACTCTCTCCTTGCATCATGATCTCTCCTACTGTCTGGTCCTCTTCTTTTATCGTCACGGGTTTCAGGAACTACCTCTTGTGAATCTTTCCTGATATTTGTTGAATCCTGCTCATAAAGGATCAAGGAGATTCCACAAAAAATGAAGAAAAAATAGAAATCGGCATTAAGATTTGTTTGAAGGAGGAAATAAATAAGTATTTTTTTTTTTAAAAAAAAAAAAGATTGGGATGGATAGAGTGTAGAACATACCCCGTTACTGAGTGATAATGCTGTTGGTCTTGTAGCTTCACGGATTGCCTGGGCTTTCTTCCTGACTTCCTCTGCAACTGCTCGCTCCTTTTCTTCCTGTTCCTTGATCTTTGCAAGTTCCAATTCTTTAGCACGCTGTTCTCAAAGGAAAAGCATAAAAAATAAAAAATAAAAATAAAAAAATAAAAAGAATAGCGAAATGTTACATCGTAAGAACAAATTTTTTTAAATATTTGATACATGTACATACATCCTCTTTAAAGCATAATGATACATCAGATCTACCTTGGCTGCCAGGAGCTCTTCTTTTGCCTGATCCACAAATTGTTGCGGAATACCTCCAAGACTGTTTTGTGCACTAATCAACAACTTCCATAACTCCAATACAAAAACCTGTGAATTCTTATCCAGGAATCCTTGAAGGTTGATCTGAATTGTTTTGGGATCTGGAGACTATAATTTTTTTTTTTTTTTTTTTTTTTTGTGAGTAGACGGATAAAAAATAACGGAAATGCTTGCTTAGTTCTTGAAGCCTTAGATTTCTACCTCTGTTCCAAGTCTCTGAGGATCGATTCCTTTTTTTTTTTTTCTTTTTTTTTTTTTGAGAAAGGCTCTGTAGGTGTTTAATTACGTGTCATACATCTTCTTCCAGCATCCCGAATGCGTATTCTATAACAACTTCATCTTCGATCCCTAATAGTTGATTGATACGTTGAGCCATCCAGCCCTTGATGACTTTCAAATTAACTTTTTTCATGTCGATCTATTTACAAAAGAAGAAAAAAAAATTAGAAAGTAGAATCACTTAGTTGCTAATAGTAATAAAAGAATAAAAATAAAAAATAAAAATGCATTCTTCTGATTTAGCTACAAAGTAGTTCTTGGTAAATATACACACCTTTTGATTAAATTCCGGAGGAAAATGCATTGAGCGAAGCAATTTTTTTTGCTTGTCGCTGAACCGTGCATCCTGCTCAGCACTCGTGCCCTTTAAAAAAAGAAAAAGAAAAAGAAAAATCCGAGTTTATAAAATTTTAATGTCGGCCTTTTTATTGGTGGGGAACATATTTCTTTTCAATGCACTGAATCGGGATGGTTGTTCAGCATTCTGCTTTTTTCCATTGTGTCTCCTGGATCTTTTTTTTTCTTCATCTAGAGTACCTTGAAGAATCCAGCATCACCCATTACTGATGTAGTTGATTGAGATGAAGGTTACTGAATGGAACAAGAAACCCGTGAGCAAAAGTGATCAACGAACAGTTTAAAAAAACGTGCTTCTACACTACATCCAGATCCGTGGCTTACATCTTTTTAGATAAAATTTTCTGCCCTATCCTCTTCCTCCCTCGTTTCTTGAAGTATCAAGCATGATTTACATTGCCAAACCGCATACGCTCCTGGAAGCATGATGTAACCATTATCCATCAACACTTTAAAAATCTTATCCAGGAACGAACTTTTGACTCCCATCAAGGATAATAACGGATGGATCCTTTTTGAGATCAGCGCTATAATCAACAACAGACGCCTGAACGCTGTCTTTAATAGAACTAGGTCGATTTTTTTTTTTTTTGTTCAATTAAAATTAACAGAGTGTTCATAATAAATATATAATAAACACCATTCAAACGCTTGATCTGCAACTCGAGTTTCTGCTCTTCATTTTCTTTTTCATTTACAAAAGACAAGGGCGGCGATGGTATTCAAACTCACAGATTTCTGCAAGAGCATCTTTAGGTGTGCTAAAGACGGCAGGGAAGCTCACGTTGTATTCAAAAATTCCAACTCATTTCAGATTGGGATGAAATCGATATTAAAATTGCATTTAGCTATTGTAGCAATGATGTAACAGCCTCATGTTGATTTGAGCATTGTGACAAGTTAAACTGGCGACAATGATAATGTGATTTAGATGTTGATATTGATATTGATGTTGATGATGAAAGTTGTTCTAGAACCACTGCAAGCGTAGACGGCGATAACGCGAGACACGGTGATACAACCTAAAAAGATCTCAACTGGATGTACGTTCATTAATTCTCCACACTCTCCACTAAATAAATATTGCAAGATCTTCCATCAATGCGTCAATGATACACTGGGAGCACCTCAAACGCATCTGAATATTGATTTATTTATTTATTTGCGACGCAGTCGTTCATGCGTCAAAGAAACAACAATGCTGCGGCGGAAGTGTTTGCTTGTGATTGTTTCAGTGTTGAAGAAATAGAACAAAAATAATAATATCAGTAACAATGTTATCTATCGCAAAGTGTCGATCATATTGAACAGTTGAATTATCCTACATGTAGTCGATTGGATCCCACCCTGGGTTGTTCGAGTCCCATCTCCACAAAAAAAAAAAAAAAAAAAAAAAGTCATTGCTATTTAATGTATTTGATACCAAGTAAGGACCAATCTAGGAGCAGCCTGGGCTGAGCAATCCTTTTTTTCTTTAATGCATGAGCCAATTATGCAATTTCTTTTTCTTTTTTTTTTTTTTTGGTTCCCATCTCGGCCGCAGCACTAGCCTATGTGAATAGAAAATCCTCTATTGCATGTGCTGAAATGGAATAGAGGGTGACAGTAGAATGATGGAAGGAATTGGCCACGGGATTAAAAAGGGACGACTAAAAGCCGGTTACTCGCTCCGCAGTATGCATAAATACCGAGGTTCTTCCTGCAACCAAACCTCATTCACTCCTTCATTCTCACTTCCACTTCCACTTCAACTTCTACATCTCCTCTCCTATATCTACATATACAGATACCGTTTCAAGCACCACTACACACTGCACAGGATTCGTGCCACAAAAATCATGTCGATTATTCTCTTACAGGACCCGGTCGTTCTCCGTAACCCGTTCTCCGTCCTCGACGCGGAGCATGAAGACGATAATACTGTCAGAAACACCAACGAAAACAACAACGTCGATAGTCTTGAATATGTCAGAGCATACTCCAATATCCAGAGCCGGGCCATGTTGACAAGAGCCATTAGCGAGGACGATCTAGACAACGTTAGCGTTTCATCTTGGTCCGTCGTGACATCTGCCTTTGGCTCCGATGACGAGGACAGCTACTCCGATGACGACGAAATCATCCTGGATTCGTCTGCTAATCATATCGCTCCGCTTACAGTCTCAGCTCTCAGCGATGGTTTCACCAATATCAGCAAGACTATGACCGCTACTAGCATCAACAGCTCGGCTGTGGCCACAGCAGAGCCTAGCGCTTGGGTTGTAAAAGTCTCAAAGAAGCGTCAAAGGTCACGAAAGCCCAAGATAATGGCAGCGACTGCGCCCACACTAGATGATGTGATTGAAGGCTATGAATCAGAGTCTTTAGGTGATGACGACAGTGACTTCAATCTTGAACTTTCTATGACGGAGCATGAGATTTCTAAATCTGCTCGAGCAGTTACACTCAAGAACAAGCGTCTTGCCGATGCACATGACCTGGGCTTGTGTAAGACACTCGGCATTACCATGCACAAAGTTAAACATGCTCCACAATTGCCAAGGGGGATCAAAGCTGTTTACCGTCCCCCGGTTCTACTCACGAAGAAGAATACGCGTTCTAAAAAAGTTGCATTTTTACATCACCACAATCACACTATATTGGAGTGATAATGGCCGACCATGCTCTCCACATTTACCCCCTGTACATTTAAATTTTTTAAAGTATTCTGCTTCCCCTGTCTTGCCAAAGGAAAATGACAAACATCTCCCTTTCACCTTATTTTTTTTTTTTTTTTTTTTTTTTTTTTTTTTGGAAAAAAAGAAAAAAAAAAAAAAAAAAAAAAAAAAAAAATCCGCGACTAGATGTGGGGTACTAGAGATACATGGATTGGTTTACTCATCTACTTTCCCACTGATATTGTATGATTCACTTTATTAAATAATTTGTACTTTAACGACATATAAATCGAAATAAATAAATAAAATAAAATAAAATAAAATAAAACTATTCAACTTAAGGAAGTGGACGAGGCTTTGTCTTGACACTCTCAGTAGATTTATCCCGATGAATAGCATAGGCGCAACTGATGCGCCTCTCCTGAAGTTTAGGAATATAGACAGTCATCTCTTCGAGCTCACAGACCATGCCTGTATTCTCCAAGACCTTGCGACTGGCCTTATTATGTATGTAGGCTTCACCTCGCACAATATCACAATCGAATACTTTGAATAGGAGCTCATGCACCACAAATTTGGCAGAGAGAGATGCATATCCCTTTCTAACGTATTCAGGGCTGACCCAGTATCCGATCTCACCAATTTTGAGTGGTCGACCGGTCCCTGGATGTACCTCGTTCAAATCTGGGTTGATGTAGGCATGAATCCAGCCAATGAGGGGGCCATCTGGGGTGGTGCGCATGGCCCAATGAGTATTAAAGCCGGTCTTCTTGATCGTTTCATGAGCACGGGTGATACGGGCCCAAGCATGCTCTTCTTTGTAAGGGTATTGGAATGAAGCAGTGCCATTGAAGATATCTTTGTCAATGTTAAGGACCCTAACCATCTCTGGAATATCTGAAAACTCGGCCGCAGAAAGATACAGAGGCGGATCTTTGCAGACGAGATAAGGTCCCATGGCCTGAACAATATTGCGATCAAAAGATGGACACTCCTGTTCCGTTGCTGTTGTCAATGAATGCATTATAGCGCTTTTGTTGGGGAGCAACTACGATAGAGAAAATTGTAGAAGATTACAAGAAGAAAAGCACGAACAATGTTTAAATAAGAAAAAACAAGCATGAGAAAAAAAAAAAGAGATTAAGCTGCGCCATCAAATTATATAATCTGTATACAAATGAATCATCTTTATTCAGATTGGCTTGACGTTGTGATCGCTGCTTCGAGGTCACATTGTGTATAAGACGTCATTTTTGTATTGATATTCTTTGCAATTAGATAAGCCTCTTTTCTAGGAAGATATATTTTATAGAAGCCGGGATCCGAGCCTACAGATGTAGACTGCCACAAAAGGATGTCATTCTTTTCCACTAAACTGGGTTCTAGGGTACTCGTGATCTATATTTGCTTTTTTTTTTTCCCTCAGGTATGAACTAGAATTTCGAACAGAACAACGCTATGTATGAGATGTATGATATGTATGATATGTATAATATTACGGTACTATAAAGCAAGACGGTTTGGTTTTTCAATTGCTATAGCATCATCATGGATTTTTTTCTTTCTTCTCTTTTCAATAAAGGTATAAGTATGAATTGTATGTCTTGGGTTCAAACTTTTTTCTTTTTAGGTGTCACTCTTGGTCCTTTTTATTTAACCATTTCCCTGTCTCTATTTTCATTCTCTCTCTCTCTCTTTTTCTTTTTTCCTTTCTATCTCTCTTCTTCCGTTTGTATCCTTCATTCGACCCTTGCCACCATTCTTATTCTCTCTATCAAGCCTTTAATTTATAATCGTAATACAATTAAAGTCGTTGCTACTGAAGAAGAATAATTGGAAGCAAGCTGTCTTTTTTTTTCTTTTTTTTTTTTTTTTTTTTTTTTTGTAACTATTATTATTATTATTATTATTATTATTATTATTATTATTATTATTATTATTATTATTATTATTATTATTATTATTATTATTATTATTATTTATTATTATTGTTATTTATTATTATTATTATTTATTATTATTTGTTTTTACAGCTTCTTTATTTTTTTTTATTTTGTTTTTGCCTTGTTTTTTTTTTTTTTTTTTTCCCGCCTTCTTCATAGGTGTCTAATCAACAATGAAGGTCCTAGGCGCTCTGTCTGTCCCGCTCCTGCTGATACCCTTCACCCAAGCTGCAGACTATCTAGTCCGCTTCAAGGAAGGAGGTCAACGAGTCAATGGTGTCTCCCGAGTTCAAACCTTTGCTGCTCGACCCTTTGATTACAATGCCAAAGAGCTCTCCATTACAGTTTTATCACCAACGCAGGCAAAGTCCATCGTTCAAGACAAAAACGGGTCCGGGTCGCAACATCATCATGGCAAGTCCAAGGCTCAGGTTGAACCTGGGGAGATATTAGATGGCGATAATAACATTGGTCAAGCTCCTCAAGGGAGCAACAACATGTCACCTATTCAAATCAGATCCAAGGGCCGCTGGTTCACCTTTAATGATGACCAATTCCATGTCTGGCACGGTGATTTCTCTGAAGAGGAGGTGGAGCTCTTGGCCAAAGATGATAGTGTTGAAATCGTAGAGAGGGATATTGAGATCAGATTTCCCGAACTAAAGGTCTACAATAAGAAGTCCATTATGGCTGATAAAGTCAAGCATCTCGAGAATGCATATGATGCCGTAGACGAGCAGATGACTGCAATGGAGCTAAAAAATATCGGAAACGCCGCTGACGATGCAGAGCAGAAAACACCTGTCTCTCATATAGGCAATAGCAAACCGAACAAGAAGATTCACCACGCCAAGGAATATGTTCCGACTGTCTCTGCCGAAGATATCCCTGGCCCCAAGAACGCTTACATGATCCAGCAAGATGCACCAAGCTGGGTAAGTTTTCTTTATGAGAAAGGAGAAAAAAGAAAAGCTGTGTTATTGGTGGCACAAATGTGTATGCACGAATTATTTGTACGCACAGACATTCATGTTCACAAAAAAAAAAATGCTGTTGCTTGCATTTTTTTTACACCATGATGCTGCTATCTCATCAATCTAAGACATATTCTGACGTATTCTTTCCTAGGGTTTGCCTCGAGTATCCCAGAGAAAGCTGCCTTTGTCAGCCGATTACCATTACCCTAACTCTGCTGGTGAAGGTGTTGACGTCTATGTCATTGACACAGGCATTAATATCAATCATGTTGACTTTGAGGGTCGTGCTCGCTGGGGTACGACGACCGTCCCCGGTGGTCCCGATACGGATGACAATGGCCATGGAACGTTCGTTGCCGGCGTGATTGGCTCTCGCACGTTTGGTGTCGCAAAGAAAGTCAACCTCATTGCTGTCAAAGGCCTCGACCGCGAGGGAACCAGCACCCTTTCTCAGATCCTGGCTGCTCTGGATTGGGTGATCAAGCAGAACTCCAGATCTACGAATCACCGAAATGTCGTCAACTTGTCCTTGGGAGCTGGCTACTCCAAAGTCCTCAACGCTGCTATCGATATGTTGGTCCAGTCTGGTCTCTTTATCGTTGCAGCGGCTGGAAATGGAAACGAACGTAACATTGGCCAAGATGCCTGCAACTACTCTCCCGCATCGGCTCCCACTGCTTTTACTGTCGGCTCTACCAACATTAGAGATCAAATTTCGCCTTTCTCCAACTACGGACAATGTGTTAACATCTATGCGCCTGGTGAGCGTGTCCGCTCTACATGGATAGGGCCAACCAATCGCGAGGTCTATACGGACAGCGGCACGTCCTTTTCTGCCCCCAATGTCGCAGGCATTGCTGCTTTGATTATGGGCTCTGAACAAGGCGATCGGTCCGATGGGTCCTGGTCACCCAAAAACATTGGTAATCGAATCCTCCAACTCGGTACCCGTAACGTCATTCGCAACTTCAAAGGTCCTGCCAACACTAATCTCTTGGCCTTTAACGGCGCTGGCATCGTGGGAGTCAGTAATACTGCCCCCGACAATGGAGACAATCAAAACAGTGGACCAGATAACAACGATGACAACAGTAATGATGGTCATAGCATTAGTAGTGCGTCCTGGCCTCCTGCAGCAAACGACAACGTCAGCAGCCCTCGCTCCATCAACAGATCACCTACAGTCAGCTCAACCACCAATCATTGTCCAGCCTTGAGTGCCATCCAGTTGTTGACTATCTTTTCCACAGTTGGTTCAACAGCCTTCTTCCTTATTTCTTTCTAGAGATCGGAGCGATAGCAAGGCTCCTCACCTGATTTTATTCGTTCCTTTCCTTCTTTCCTTCTTTCCTTCTTTTTTTCCATTCTTTGTAAATTGTCTGGCCAGTCAATCACATCAATATTATAATTATTGTTGTTTGCAGGAGTGAAAGCGACTCTAGGTCGTATAAATGATAGCAATAGCAATAATAATAATAGAAAAAATAAAATAAAATAAAGAATAGAAGCCAGTCTACTGCACTGACTCAAATACATGATTAAAAATTTATCTATTGCAACCATCAATATGTGAACCCTGTCAAACTTATGAAAATCGAACAATAGCCGTATTAGGACTATTTCCGTGTCATATCTATGATCCCGCTGTTATAATAGGTCCCATGAAACCTCTTCGTCCTGCCCTTAAATAACTTTTTTTTTTTTTTTTTTTTTTTTTTAGATACAGGATATTTATTATAGGAATAAGAATAGTATACATGATATAAATAAAAGCAAAAGTTATTTTGCTCCTTAGTCAACAGGCAAGCCTGATTGCGCTTGGAATTTAAAGATTTTTTCTGCATCCCCAATCGCCTGTCGTACTCCAAAAGGCACCGCACTATCCATACTTAGATACGATGGAAATGAACTGGCCATATCTAGCACAGGAAAAGACTCGGGTGAGGGTGTATCCAATAGATGATTCCTTGCAAGCGCTGCATCAGCCATTTTGGATTCATCCCAAGTTTCACTACCCTGGGATTGCTGCGCTATTGAATTTGTACTGACAGAGGTGGTATTGGTATCATTATTTGATGAGAACAAAAAACTATTCATTGACTCCTGTTGCATGTCTGGGCTAAATATTGAGGACATGGTTGTACTTGATGGCGATAGGGATGAAGATAATGGATCTTGTTGCTGGTCTTGCTGTTGCTGCTGCTGCTGTTGTTGTTGTTGCTGTTGTTGTAAATATGCGCTCAGATCAAGTGTACTGTTACTGAGATTGCTATTACTATCATTACCGGCGTTAATGCCCGTATAATTGAGATTGGATGAAACCAGCATGGATAAAAGTTCATTTTGTGCTTGGTCCGAGTTTAGCTGCTGATAATTATTCAGCGCCGAAAAATTAGTCAAGAATGTATTGAACATCATTGGATCACTCGGAGATAATGACTGTTGCTGATGGAGTTGCTGCAGCTGCTGAATCGGTCGTTGATCCTGTGCTTGCGTAGCTATAAAGTCCTGAGATGAGGTTGCTAGTGTCGAGGTGTTTGATTGCTGCTGTATCTGCTGTGCCTGCTGTATCTGTTGTTGCACCCATAGTTTGTGAAGTTGCAGTCGTTGTTGATCTTGCTGGAATGCAAAGAATTGGGAAAGAGACATAGGCGGTGGTGGCTGGCTCTGATTGCTGTTAGCAGCAAGGTTCCGCAGCTGTGCCTGTACGAATGCATTGAAGTCCGATGGAAGCGAGGCAGGAGCCGTAAACGTAGGCACAGAACGTAAGAACGGCTCCGAACTTCCCGTTGGTGTATCATTGCTGTTGAATGAAGAGATTGATCGAGACGACATAACTGGGGATGGCGAAGATTTAATTGTAATGTCCAAATCATCATCCAATACCTGACTGCTGGGGCTTTGTGAGGATCTTGAGGTTGAATTAGCCCGCCTGTGCTCTGAATCCTTTGTGTTCTCAACGCGATCATTATTTTTGTTATTAGTCATAGTTTGGGAGGCGGAATCATTATGATTCGAATCTAATTGCTGACGTTCCTTCGAGTTATCACCAGCAATGCCTGGGCTTGCTGGTGATGTGGAGGCCTTGGGTGAAATTTTACGTGGACGGATCGGAGACATAGCTGAGCCACCAAAGTTCAGTTTGGGTCCGTACTTTTGCGACATAGGTAAGATTGGTTTCAGTGAAGGCCGGTTGTCGTGGGGCATTGTTGCTACTGTCGTACTTGGTGACCTTTTGTCCTCCACGCTCGTATCCATTGAGTTCTTCAACAGCTCCACCTCTCGTCCGATATCTACTGCAGTTGATTCTCTCAACAAATGATTGAGCAGCGCTAATGAGCGCTTGAACATGATGGGTCCGTTCACTCCCTGGCGAATATCATTCACCTGTATTGTAGCAGCAGCAATCAAGCAGTAAATAATGAAATAACATCCTCGTAATGGATACGTGAGTGGTACCATTCCATGATTTGTGTAAAGGTCGTCGATAATCACTGTGATGCTGGTTGCTGATACTGTACATGTCTCTCGTGAAGCCGCTGCAATCTCCAAATGACTGACACTGGCGTCCTCACAGTAACAGCGCTGGACCATGATGGCGCATGCATGATACAAGATATGCAACATTGCGACAAAAGGCGTATGCGGTGACATGTTGGGCGCTAACTGGAGTCTTGGGGGCAAGTTGATCTTCCATGCCAACATCGCTTGATGGAGGAAAAGACCTTGAGGGATAGTTTCTTCAGGCGTGACGACCTTTGTGAGGAATTTCCTGGCCAGGATAAGTGCTTGATGGTCAATCTTAACGAGCTTAATGTATTCGACTGCGTTTTCAATGGTTTCGATTTCTTCAGGGTCATTTGGGTCCTCGTTATCGGTCCTAGGCAGGTCCGCCTCTGGCTCAACTTCCCTGAAACTCATAGTCCTGCCCTGTGAGACAGAAAGGAATTGATCAAGTACAAAGATAGCCCAAAAGAGTCGCCTCCTAACTTCATGGTTCTCTGGGTCTAATTTTGCGTTCACAGGCGTTGTCTTGTGCAATTGTAATTCCTATTTTCACATGATCAAATAATTAAAAAAAAAAAAAAAAAAAAAAAAAGAAAGATAACAACAAAAATATATGGTATGATATATATAATTATGTGTTGAACTAACCCTGGCTAATACAATCACCATTTGAGTGTACATGTATGTGCGGAAATAGAATCCTGTTCTCTTGACACCCTCCTGATACTTTATAATCATTAATAGCGACTGAATAGTTGAGAGTCGAGGCTTGTCCAGAGCATCATCCAGTCGGCTGAGCCACAGCTGAAAGTAACGTCTACCATCCTGTTCCCGTCCCGGTGCATAGTGTGATGCCACAGCGTACATTGAAGCCAACAAAAAATCTGGGACAGGGTCCTTTGGATCATGCAGACGACGCAGAAAAGAAGGTTTGTGTAGGACAAGCAAGAACGGATGAACATGCTTGAAGTATAGATCAATCAAATCATGTTCGATGTCGATCAAAGGAATGGATCGGCTCCTTGATGGCTTATGCCCACGGCTGGGACTGGGCCTGTCATAGCCGTAACCGGACTTGTAAAACGAATTGTTGTCAGAGACATCGTGTTTAGTTGAATTGAAGCTATTGTCGTTCGCCTCTCCACTTTGGTTAAGATCGGTGGGTTTTGCTGTGTTCTCTGAATCCGAAACTTCAACTGAAGAAGTTTCTGTAGAATCATTGTCGCCAGCAACCTGGCTGAAGCTACGGAGGGTATGCGGTGCGATTCCAAAGGCATCGATCTGAAGTCGATCAAGGACATTAGATAGGTCTTCTGTTGACGATGACCGGTCGTTGAGATAAAATGCAGAGGCAGAGATGCTATAGCTTTTATTTGATTTCTTCACAAACGGCACATTCCCACCACCGGTGGTTGAGGAGAAAGAGGACGGCAGGGTGAATTGTGAATATATCGAGGTGTCTGAATTCGCTTTTGAGGCGGGAGCCAGAGGCAATGGATTTGGTGCTGCTAAGGAGCTAGAAGCAGGGATTGTGGGTGTGGGTGTGGATGACAGCCGAGCCTTTTCTTTTGCACGCTGCTCCTTCTCACGCTGGTGTACTAGATGTGGGTTGTTTTCCTCCATGACTTTTTTGATATCTAGAATGACACCGTTCTTTTGAGAGAAGATACATGCAGTGCCAATTCTTTGGCATGTTGAACACTTTTGACTCTGACCATCAAAGTTGCAACGGGTCTTTCTTCGTCTGCATTCTTGACAGGAAATACGCGCTATGAGCCTTGGTTTGATCTTTGTCATACTAAAAAGAAAAGAAGAAGAAGAAAAGGCGACCTCGTATCAAGGAGAAGAGAGGGAGACAAATTGTCCGGACGGGGAAGGGGTACCGAAGATGAAGAAGAAGCGATAAGGATGGTCAATCAGTACACCCGAGGGTCAATGTGAAAATATTTCTTTAAAAGAGAGGGAACGAAAAAGGCAATGAGTCAGGTGTGTGGGGAAAGGAAAGAGAGAGGAAAGAGGAGAGAGAGGAGAGAGAAAGAAAGGGATGCAGCGAATGTTCCTGAGTGTGAGTGAGTGAGCTGAAGGTGGGATAAAAAAGTCTATTTGGCCACAACAGGATGTTAGCGGAGTAAAGAACAATGAGCAGTAAGAAGTAAAAGCAAAGAAGAAAAAAAAAGAAAAAAGAAAAAAGAAAAGACGAGCTATTATTGAAATGAGGGAGGGAATGTGAAGGATGGAGGGATGAAGAAGGATGGGAAATAAAAAATAAAAAATGTGGGAGATGCCTTGGTACTTGGAGAGGAAACAAGCTAAACGCCAAAGTAATTGAGTAACTCGACCCTCTTACATTTCATGTGTTTGTGTGATAAAAGAAGTACGTGGAACAGTCTCAGTGTAATATTTTTATTTTATTACATTCTATTGACTAGTCCATTCATTCCTATTATACCATTATATTATATGTACTACATAGACTGTATATTATACTAAATAGACAAGCTTTTCAACTTTTTTTTTTTTTGTTCCTTCTTTTTCCTCCTTCTATTCCTAAGGCTGCAACTTTCTCTAATGCTGCTAATCACCTTTTATTAGCCCATTCTCCATCATACTGCCATCTTCCACAGTCTATTGTCTTTTGATCGAGTGCCGGCCCTTTGTTTGTAAACTTTTTATTTATAAATCATAATTGTCAAAACAACATTTGTCCCTCATTAATGTGCCATGTCCAATATCTCGAATCACAACAAATGAAAGGAGCCTCAGTTCAAATGAAGCCCATCTCAGGGACCATCTACCCCATGTGGGTCGAGCTTAATAGGCCTCTAAACAAAGCTATTTCTAATGGCTTTTTCACAAGTGAGTCAGGGAAGCATACATGATGTATGTACCTTAAACTCTACTAAAAACGATCCCATCCACGTATGCTCTCAATATACGTTTGCTTCAACGATCTTTGTCCAATAATCATGTGATATATACAATGCTTTATCTTCATTGTTGAGCACAGACACAATTGCATTTTAACACACTGCGCATTGGCAATTTGTCATTTTCCTTTTCTTGCAGCTGGGCAGGACAGAGGAAAAAAAGAATGGGACTGAGTAAAACCCTCCTTTTCCCCACCCCACCCTACCCTCTCTCTCCAGATGACAAATAAAACACTTCACCCCTCTCCCCCATCATCATTCTATACTCCGATTAATTCTAGGTGGCTGGCAAAATACCACTTCAGGAAATAGCCAGAATTCAATATTTATGGCTGATTATATTTCCGTGCCCCTTCCAAATTTACCCTTTTTTATTTTTTATTTTTTGAACCCTTTATTATTCAATTGCGTTCACTCAGAAATGACGATTGATATCCAACATCTTGTGGCCAAAATTTCGAACTTTAATAACAAGCAAGCTACTCATCTCTAGTCCACGGGGTTTTTTTTTTTTTTTTTTTTTTTTTTTTTTTTAATGCCTCAAAATTAGATGATTTAAACACATTCTGTGCTATTACAATATTACAATGACACTAAATGCCTCGTAGCATCCAGACTGGATCTTGTAGTCATCGTCATCCCTTGCGATCCTCCTTTAATACCCGATGAACCTGCATTCGTCACCTCTGGTCCTCCTCGTCGCATCCGACTAGTACTCTTTTCATCACATTCA
Source organism: Lobosporangium transversale (assembly GCF_002105155.1). NCBI lineage: Eukaryota > Fungi > Mortierellomycota > Mortierellomycetes > Mortierellales > Mortierellaceae > Lobosporangium > Lobosporangium transversale. Next base: position 1,013,916 of record NW_019028983.1, on the reverse strand, counting down.
TTCTCATCTTCATCTGACGGCGATGGTGGCTTCTCGAATTCAATTTCGTAAATCATCATCGACGTATCGTTCACGTTCGCATGATCCGGTACAATTTCCTGAAGCGCAGAGAGATCCTCGACTACATCTACTGTCGTTGAGGTTGATGCTACTGGTGCTGCCAAAGAAGGTGTCGAGGCAACAAACGATGCGTCCAGGGTCGTGCCTAATGCTCCAAGTCCATTCATGCTACTGATCTGTTGATGCGATGCCAGTTGCGCCAGTGCCTTGCTAAGTCGTTCCTGTAATCTATATTGCTCATCAATCCTAGGACGAACATCTTCTACTCCCTCCAAAGTTTCCAAAAACGACATCACCTTGGAAAGCTCCCGATCTGACTTGTCATCATACCACGAGTCAATAGGAACACCATTAGAGATTTGATATCCAAAAGCTTGTGGAGAATTGTCAATAATCACAACTTTGGATAAATCTCTATTCAAAATCCTAAGATCCTTGATATAGTTCCCGAAAACAGGGATACAAGAATCGCGATAATACCGATGCTTGATATACTTTTTCTCCGGATCGATGATCTTGAGCAGCGCCTCAGCATAACATTCCTGGCTCGCTGTGAACGTGATGACTTCAAATTTCGCCGAGGTTTTTTCTATTAGTCGTCAAGAGATCCCATTCATGAGCCTTTAGCTTCAATCATCTCTTACCATATCTTTTCTATCTCTGCAATAAATAAAACATATCACAAATCCACATCAACTTACCAAGAAATTCGTGCATACCAGGCCGAATCCTACCATACACTTCCCAGGTCTCGTTATTATATTCTACAGGAAAGATAATATCAGGTGATTCTGTTATAGAGAGAATAAGACAGCACAACGATCAGTACTTTTTTCAATATGAAGGAGCCCATTAACCACGATGGAGTATCTCTTTATCAGCTGAAAGGTAAATCATACCAAGGGGTCTGGTGGCGCAGTGGACGAGGGTCTCATCAATATCTAAAACAAGTGTAATTGCAGGTGTTGACTCTGTCCTGTCCGGCATTGTTGAAATAAAGCCATGAGGCAAAGGTCCCAATGGAGGCAATGTGCCTATAAATTCCCAACTATAAAAAAAAAAAAAAAAAAAAAAAATGGGTATCAGGCCCTCTACAACCCCATATGTTTTAAACTATTATTAAACTCTCAGAAAAGTATCGGATCATCTACTTACATGTCAATTTCTTCAAAATCATCCTCATCATCCTCTGACTCGAGATCGGCATCTTCAGATTCTGAAGAAAGAATTCCATCATCGTCTACAATATACACAGAGACGTTAGAATTGTAAATCCATCAGACCGGCACTGATGTCACCAAGTCAATTAACATGCAATTGCCGTTGATATTACCATCTCCACGCGGGCTTTTCAAGATACTATAAAAGGTCTTGAGGTATGCATGCTTATCCATACTACTTGTGTCATCGATTCTAGCCAGTTTTGTACTAACTATCTGGTCTTCATCCATGGAGACCATTGGTAAATCCTCCATGTACTCATCATCGACTTTGCGTTTGGCATTGTTTGATGTCTGTGCTACCAAAACACTGCTGAAACCTGCTGTAGTCGCTGGCACTTCAGGCTTCGAAGCAATGAAACAACCTTGTGTATTCTGAGAAATGATATCCTCCATAGCATTTTGTTGGCGCGGCAGAGTTACAGATGTTGGTGGCTCCACCTCCATCATATCCTCACCGACAGCTGGTTTACTGTAATTCTCATAATCAACATCTTCCTCTTCCTCCTCCTCTTCTTCTTCTTCCTCATCGTCGTCATCGTCATCTTCTTCTTCTTCTTCTTCCCCACCCACAACACCTTCACCATCGATACCCATTTTCGCAATTTTTGTCGTTCGAGCACGAAGCCGTCGCCGGTTGGCTGGTAAACTGGGCACCTTATGGTGATTCACAGACTTTTTCTTAACTTTGCGAGGAGCCGCTTGAGCTCCTGGAGAAGAATAAGTTGTTGTGTTCGTCTTGTTTTTTACAGCAGCACTGTCCTGGCTACTAGAGCTTGTGGTTGACCGCGAGCGCCTTCCATGTACCGGAGTCTTCTCAGCCTTCTCTAAATGTCGATTTCGTTGAGACTGTTCCTGATCAGGCTCTTCCTCAAAGCCATGTCCCGATTCATGTCGTGCGCCCAATCGAGTTAAGCGAGGTGTCAAGCTCAAGTTCGAAATGGATCTGGCCTCAGAGACGACTCCAGCTGAAACAGGCTTTTGTACAGATCGACGACGACGCTGATGGGTAGGTGATCGGAGGTGGTATCGAAATCGGACTTCATCCTCTTCATCTTCCTCATCAGATTTTTCCTCCTCATCCCCAGGAATGTCGGATGCTTTGGTGGATAGTGTCCTAGTATGTGCTCGGGTACGACTTGTCCTTGTCCTGGCTCGTGTTGTTTCTCGTGTCTGTGACAAACTGCGTGTGGTAATTCTGGATTTTCTTTCTGTTAAACTTGAATTTTCAGTGACAATTGAGGTTGAACTTTGACTAGAGGCTGTGTTAATTCTTGATGTCGGAGTGGATAGAGTTGATGCCATCGGTTCTGTGATGGTGATAGCGGTGGTGACGGTGGAGGAGGAGGAGGAGGATGAACGAGAAGACCTAGTTTGAACAGGACCATCCACAGTGATATCAGCCGAAACCAACTGTATGCCCAAGCGGGTTGTTGCTGTTGTTCTTGTTGTTGATGTTGTTACTGTTTCTAGGGAATTTTCATTGCCATTGCCATTGCCATTGCCTGATATATCATTGGTATATTGCGTCAGCTGGTTTACACTACGGCTTTGTCCCTGTTGTTGCTGTTGCTGTTGCTGTCGTGAAGCCTTTTTCGTTCGAGAATTATGTACTTTGGCGCTGGCGTTTCTGGTTTGAAGCCTGGTGGATGCTCTTAAAGCTGGCCCTGGTCCTCGTGCGAAAATATCTGGACTTTGAGCAGGCTCCTTGAGTGCGCTTGCCTTCTTGCGGAGCAGCAGTCTTGGGCTATGTCTTAATGTGGCAACGACAGATGTGGAGCTTGGTCTGGGGTCGCCTTCATGTTGAAGCACGGCTAGACGATGTTCTGACGTAGAGATTTGAACTGAAGACGACATGCTTCTCACTTTCACTTTCTCTTACTTTCGTTCTCTCTTTCTCTCTGTTTGGATTGTAAATATTGACAAACTTGCTCAGCACGGCTTTTTTCTTTTTTCTTTTTTATGCTATAATTGCTGTTGCCGTTGTTGCTGTTAATACTGTGAATCCTGCTGCTGCTATTTGTTTGAGGTTACTGAATCTCTGTTGTGGTTGATGCAAATGAATGTGTAGGTGAATGCTTTTCCTTTTTTTTTTAATGAACAAGACTGATGGTCTGTATTATACACAACAATTACAAAGGAAAGAAAGAAAGAAAAAGTCTTTTGGTGATAGAGCGGGATAATGAGTGAGTGAATGTGATGGATAGTTCTTTACGCAAATCAGCACGGGTATATAATATTGAATAGGTTGTAGAAGAAAGAAAGGCAAAAAAAAAAAGTTTTTTGTGTTGGTCTGTTCTTTTTATCTTTGGGTTTGGATGAAACAGGTAAAAAAAAAAAAAAAAAAAAAAAAGACTGGTCAATGAAGAGAGTGCTGAGTAGCTTTGCTTTTCTTTCTAAAGGAAGATAAAAAAGAAAAATATGCAAACGTCCCAATGTCCAATTACAAGGAGCACGAATGGTGAAGTGTTACCAGTCAGTGGAATTGGAAACAGAGACAGAGTGCGTGAAAGTGAATTGGAAACACTTTCTTGTGTCAGAAAAGGAAAAAGAGGTCAGGGGAGCTAAAAAAAAAAAAAAAAAAAAAAAAAAAAAGAGACGAGACAGGGGAAACCCTCCCAGTGTTTTTTAAAACGTGATGTCGCTCGACAGACAAACGAAAAAAAAAAAAAAAAAAAAAAAAAAAACTCGGTCAGAAGGAGGAGCATTTGAGATATCCTCGTCATTGTACCATGTCTTCAACAAGACCTTGGGCTTGGCTAGATGGCTAGCTAGAATGATTTGGCGTTGATTACATTTATTCATAGAAATTAGAAAACACCTTTCCCGTGACCTCAAAGAGTTTCCTTCTTGCCCACATGATCTCTTGTTAAACTCGGCAGGTTCAAAATCTGTATTTGATATTTACAACAGCAGAAAAAACTTTCCTTTTCATACTATGACAGGAACAAAACAAATTACATAAACTTCTTGAGAAGACCTGCAACCTGTGGATTCTCCATTGCTGCTTTGACCTGAGGATTACCCAAAAGCGCAGCTAATTGGTTACCACCACCACTACCACCTGCACCACCAGCTTTGCTCATAAATAATTTGGTGACCGTTGCGATGGCAGTTTGAATAATAGCGCTCTTATCAGCTCCTCCACCGCCTGAAATCAACTTCATAGCCTCTGCCATAGCCTTTTGGACAAAATCACCCTTGTCTTCGTCTCCATCGCAGGCCTTGAAGGCTTCTACTCCAGCAGCCTTGCCGAGCTCCTCATCCGAGGCTTCCTTAGACTGTCCTTGCTGGTAGACTTTGTCGTGTGCGGCTTTAGCATCGTCGATATCAGAATCAGTAGGTGCCTCAACGCCCTGCTGAGCAACTTTGTTCAGCGATTCACGCTTGACCTCCTTCACTATTCGTTCACAAAGGGAGATGGCAACAGCCCACAATGGCCAACAGGGATACAAAGGATAAGGACGGTGGGAAAGAAGGGTATATTTTTTTGACACATGTGAAAGAAAGAAAAAAATTGTTAGTGATGCATAAACTTGAACAATATTTTCCCACTCCCTCTTGTAAATACCAAAGTTTGAGGGGAGGGAGAATTGATGGCCATTGCATTTTTCACTCTCTAAGATGTCCGCCTAATCTTCCTGAAGTCCATTTGTTGTAAGAGGTAACGCAAAACATCCAATACCAGAGTCGTCAATAGTAAGGACTGTCAACTGGAGATGATTCGATGTGCAATTGATAAGACACGCTCTTTTCCGTCACACGGCTTTCGAGACAGCGCCTCTTTCACGTCCTGCTCCAAGCTGCTTTCAAAGAAAAGGAAAGGAGAGAAAGAAAAAGAAATGGGTTGTTTGCAAGTACAGGTATAGTTTACCATCGTCATCGTCGTCGCTATCAGCACCACCGCCAGCTAAACGCTGCATCACTTGTTGCTGAAGGAGACCTGCGATCTTGTCCATGTTTGAAATATGTATGAGTACTGTTGGGAAAATAAAGTAGAATAGGAGATGTGGAAGGGTTGAGAAGGAAGAAAGGAAGAAAGTAAGAAACAAAATTGCTCTATTTAAAAAAAAAAAAAAAAAAAAAAGTCATCTGTTCCAGAAGACTGAGGTAAGCACTAGTTCCAATTGTTCCGATTGTTCGCTAAAAAGTCTCTTCATTAACCATGACTTTTTTTTTCATTTGGTATTTTATTTGTATTTATCACTCCAAACTACATTTTTTTTTTCAAAACATGCCCAAACTTTAAAGCTTTATGGTCTGGCTGATGACTCTCCATTATTCCATTCTCTGAGATTCAATTTCTTCCATCAGCCAGGCTTCATTTCAAGAGGCACTTCACATAACAAATGGAGAGTCTATAATAAACAATCTAGTCGTTTATTGGTTTTTTTCTTTAGAGGTCTCACTCTATTTATTAGCCTCGTCACTGACCCTGGATCTATTTCTTCAAGTCGAGAGGAGTATAGAAGGGGAACGGGGTTTATGTTCATTGGATTGCAATTCCCTTGGAGGCCTGTCTCTATGCTTGACTTCAGAAAAAGAAAGTAAACCTCAGAGGGAAAAAAAAAAGGCCTCATATTCCTAATGACGACGCGTTTACTCGAAGCAAATTGATGAAGCCCATAAAAGACGCGAGTAGATTGCATCCAGTGTTTGCTTTGCAAGGCTAATAAAGCTGTGTCACCACCGACTATGAGCTGACCGGATAGAAATCAAAGGGGCTTCTCGTCCCTGATTCTTTTCCTTGAGAAAGTACGATAATGATAACTTAGAACATCGCAATTTGGCGACTATGGCTTCTCGGATGAATAGCCTATCATTTTCTTTAGAATGCCGGGAATGTTGCTGAACAGTGGGGAAATATAATCATCAAATACAGTACACAAAAAAAGTCTTTTTTTTTCTACTGCATATCCACTCTGTATCCTTGCTAAATCATCTAAACGGCTTGGCTTCCAGACTTATACACTCTTTACATTGAATGACTCTGTCCTATTAGCTGATTATATCACAGACCTTATTTTTTATAAAGGTAAACGCGGAGAAAAAGCTGAAAATCATCCATAATGCCCATGTATAAACATTTGAATACTTTATGAGCAATTTCATATTAATTGACAATGCATCTCATCTGATCCTTTTGACTCGTTCCTGCAGCCCGGAGGGCTTGAAAGAGGAAGAAACGCCAGCCTGCTTAGATCTTCATGGGATAGAGGCAGGCGACAATGATAAAACAGAGCTTCGGAAGTCTTATGGCACAAATATCATTGCTTGATCTTGGCATAAAATAATGAATATCGTAGGCCGCATATTGAAGCGCCGTATATTCTTGAGAGAGTTATTTAGAGAGATGCCAATGTATTAGAATAAGTGCTGCAGAGAAAAGGAAGAAGAGAGAAGAGAGAAGAGAAAAGGAGAAAGAAGTACTCAAGGAAATCTGATTCAATTCTATCCTCTCGTTTTTTTCCTGCTCAAACTTAATAAGACCGAACAGTGGAGCCCACGTATATTTTCCAGTGGATAAGAATCAAAATAAGATGAAGAACAATATCTTACATTAGCTGGACAAGCCGACGTGGAACCTTTTGCGGGAGGCAACGAGACCAGAAGAAACAGCTACAAAATGGTTGTTTTGAACTCTGCGCGTTAAAAGCAAAGATTAACAAACCAAGGTTATAGAACTACCACTCCAAGGCGCCTTTCTTTATTCGGAAATTACCAACTAAAGTATGTTACAGTCGACACAGCTTATGGTCCATTGACAATACTTCAGCATGCAAGGAAGCAAAGAAACTGGTAGTGTTGGTCCTAATACTATTTTGTATTTTACTTGGAGGAATAACAACATATATGGTACTTTCCGCATGCCATGGTAAGTTGTTCCTTGATCTGTGGCTATAGGCATGATAAACCAGCCAGCAAGGGCAACAAGTTGACTTTATTTAGTACTCTTGCACAGCCACATGCAGTGTGGCGATCAGCTGTGCTGTATGTGGCTCGTGCTTAAATAAAGTTGTATAATTTTGTTATACTTTGTTCCTTGTCGATGCTTAAAGGCAATTATGGTGGCTACTTGAGCTCGCTCGACGGACCTCAGTAAATACTACGAGGGAGTAGCCAGCACTAAGCACTGGCAGCCTTGTCAAAATGAAGGGAATAAAGGTGGTTATAACCCGTTTTTTTTTTTTTTTTTTTTTTTTTTTTTTTTTTTCAAACAAATATAAGGTCATTCCAGTACCTGCCCTTGTTGTAATCAGTAATTATGGCAGTAAGTACCCAAAAGAGACGTGGGAAAGAAAGAGATCATTGTTTTTAAAGCCTCTCCCTTTGGCGTCCCCGTTATGCTGAGAACAATGTGTGTGACGAATGATCATTGTAAGCGTAAAAAAAAAGCTCCGTTTAGTAATTGTTACAGCCAAAATAAAAAAACACATCCCTCTTATCCTAAAGAACCATCACGGTAGAGGCCCATGGCTAGCATACAGCCAGCTGCATCCGAGGCTGTTGCCGAAATCAACATGCAGTCAAGAGTGATTGTTACTCTGCATTCCAGTCTGTATTGTGATGACTTATGTGGCATACTTCCCATGCCGCAAGGAAATGGAAAAGTATAGGGGCGCAGTTCGTGTTTTCCGGACAAAAAAAAAAAAAAAAAAAAAAAGAATTTGGTATCCATGACTCAGTGGTTTAATAGACGATTGCTTTGCCATGCTTACTTCACCATTGACAGGCAAGCAGGCATTGCAGTAGCCTGGTTGTAGCTTCAATAGGTAGTCATCTTATCCTGTAGTCCTGTGCGGCCTCAAGGGTTTCTAGGCGCATTCATTCAGATCAATGGCTCATTTCCACTAAGAGCATCGATAAAACTTATTAGATAGCGCTCATCCGTAAACATTAACTCTTGCAAGCGGGCCTCCTCTGTCTGCTGCAACTGCTGCGGATCGACTGCTGCAGGCTTGCATTGCACAGATTGCTAGCATAGATTCAGGAACAATCCCTAACCAGGAATAGTTCCTCAGGTTGAATCTTGAAAAAAGACGCCTCCACCTGTCCAGAACTGTGCTCCTATCCCTGCACGCCTTCCGCCAGTATTCTTGACTACAACTTTCCTTGGCGTCAGTATAGATGTACCAGCAATGATTTGAATCACCAGACCACAACATCCAAAAATAGGGATACTTAAATTCTCATTTGACACAATAGCCTTCGCCTTTCTCGATCCTTTCCTCCGCTCTTCAAACCATCTTTGCATCATGCGCTTATTGTTATTAAGCTTTTAAGCTCGCGATTTGAAACCATCGTCACTAATTAGAGAAACACTCCGCATTATTTGGAAACCATTACTTAAGCTTATACCCCGAGGACCTATTTTCAGTGCAAATGTTCTTTTGTTAATTCTTAACCGATTCTATCATGATTCTCCATAACGCCTAATCGGAAGAAAAGTTATAACATGAAACAGGCGCTTGTTTCTTTGCATGGAGCAGACAAGCTCTCATCAAGCTCTGATCACCTCTGTTACTGTCCCTTTTTGTCAAATCGCCCAGCAAAACAAAAGCACAAAAAGGCCCTCTACCCTGTCACCCCAAGCACTCAAGTAGACCTGCGTTGAGGGCTTCTTTACTACTTTTATTTTTTGCTGCAAGATACTTTTGGCTGCAGGATTTTTTTTTCTCGCTTTTCCCCAGTATATGAAGACTCATCACAATCCAGGCATACGTAATGGTAGGGCTTAAAATATGCCCATAGAATGGATACTTGCCTTTCTGCCCTTTATCAGTGGCATTGCAGGTTCATTTTTCCGAGAAATAGACAACGATATTTTTTTAAGGGACCAAGTGAATTGATCACAACGATGTTTCTTGGTCGATTTAATGCATTTTCGCTTCATTTTATAGTTTTAAAAAGGCAACAGAAATGTGCAAGCCTTGCAGTCTGGAATAAAGTATCTTGAATTAGTGAATCCGTTAAAAAATAAAAAATAAAAATAATCATGAAGACAGGATTCTTTTTTTTTTTTTTTTTTTTTTTTTTTTTTCAAGATTGAGGTCCACCAAACACGAGGAGTAGGAGTAAATAGACATGGGTGTGAAAACTGTGCTTCTAAAACACCTTCTCGTGGCCAAGCCCTGGCATTGCTTCTCATTTATCCATGGCGCATTCCTTGATTCCTGAAAACCGAGTATTTTTAGATTTTGAGCAAGCCAAAGCATACAAGAGGCTTTCATAAACGTGTCTTTCAGGAACCAGGGTTCAAAGAAAACACTCACTCCGTCGATTCCAAGAGCAAAAGTCATTTCGGACAGACTTCGAATAAAACCTACTGATTTCGGGCAGAGTTAAAATAAAAATAAATACTACTCACTACTCATTTAGGATAGAAATCGAAAGGAACAAAAATGGTTTTATGATTGTATAAAATGTGCATAACTTAAAGTTTGAAAACTATACAACCCCAAGAGCCTTTCTTAAATCTGCTAGTTTCCTTGTCAAGGCATCTCGTTGATCTTCACTGGCTGCATACTTCATCTTCGTTTCAATCAACATATTTTCCAATGACGCACACTGGTCCTCCAACTGTTCGTTCTTTCGTGTAAGCTCCAAGTTCCTCTCCATCACACTCTGGATTTCACCTTTCAGACGGTCCTCCACTTCCTTAGCCTGTGAATCCACAATCTTGGTTAGATCAATGACTTTCTGTGATAGCACATCGTTCTTGTCCTGAAGTTGTGCCATCTCCATCTTGCGCGTAATCAGCTCCTTTGCAAGCTCAACGTGCTCCTTATTGAGCGTGTGAACTGTAGCTTCTAGCCGTCGAACCTCCGCTGAGAGATGACGGTTTGATTCTCGGAGAGATTCTTCAGCAGCAATCTCTGCTTGTTGCTTTTGGATCATGGCCGCATGCTTTTGAGCGTACTGGGCCAGCTTCTTTGGAGTCACCTTGACGTTAAACGCGTCCTGAACAAAAAGCTCAGGCTTGCTCTAAATATATATATATATATATATATAGTAATAAAATACAAGAGGCATGGTTAATAAAGATGTATCCCTCGTTGTCTTCTTGACTTGCTTCTAAACTACGGTTGTGGTTACCTTGTAATACTCGAATAATCCATTTTTCAAGAAATCAACCAGTGCTTCAAAGTCATGGTGCAAGATCTGATCATGATTGGCCTTCAATAACGCGATTCCGAATCGCAGCAATGACTCTACCCCCTCCACAAAGAGAATATCATAGATTCTGAAGACTAAATCAAGAGGAAATTTGTATGCAAACAGAGTCATGAACCATTGAGAGGCATACATAGTTGATCGAATGCCTTGATTCTGAAAATGTTTGTAGACCAACGGAACCGTTTCCTCCATGAGTTGCTCAAATTGATAGAGTCTTAGTTGAAGCGTGCTCATATCAGGAGTAAAATGACCTCTCATGTCGTATGATTTCATCATACGGACCAATAAGCAAAAAGCCTCCTCATCTGGCATCTACAAAGGAAATGAATGATAGGTGAGTATATTGCTTGCAACTTCTATACTAAGATAGATGAAGGGAGGAGGAAAAAAAAAACTTACATTCAAGAGCAGTGGTCCAACTACAAAGCTTAAACCTTGACAGTAACCGACTTCGGAATCATAGAGGCTGTAAGCTTTGACTACATTGAACAAAGATTCTTGACCGAGCCCTTCTGCCTGAAAATACTCATGGTTCGGGAATGTGCGACTCATATCGCGGTTAATTTGCTTCTCATGCAAGCTTGTTGCTTTGAGTAATTCCGCATAGTCCGCCTCAAGTTGAGGATTCTTGGACTGAGCGAGTATCTGCCAGATCAATCCACGTAGTGCTGGTGGCACGCCTTTTTGTATCATCAAAGTCAATTGTTTAGGGTTCTTCTTAACTACACCATCGTAATCATGCATCAAAGAGCCCCAGTAATCTATATTTTATGACAATGTATTTAAAAGTATAAGTGTTCGTTAATATGTATTCATCTTTCAATCCTCATAGAAGAGATCTTTTTTTTTTTTTTTTTTTTTTTTTTTTTTACCCCAGTCCACATCTTCGCCAACTGATTCTTCTTTAGCATGCCCAAGAACTCGATCCATTTCTGACTCATTCGTCATTCGCCGCTTGCTCTCCTGTTCAACAAGCGAGTTTTGTGCTTCCAGTCGCGCGAGCAATAAATCCATATTCGAATCTATGGTTCGATTCGAGTACATCGAGGCACGTTCAGGACTAACATTTTGGGATCCTCGATGGTCAATTCCCGAAGTGTTTATACTGGCAGCTGCACCACCGCCATTTGAGCCCCAAAAGCTGGACCCACTTGGTGATTTTGATGTCGTGGATGGGGGAGTGGTCGTAGTAGTATTGGTACCAAAACCACGTCCCATGAATGCGCCTTGGATCGTGCTCGCAAACGAGCTTATTGGTCCATTGAGCATGCCAGTAACGCGAGACTCAGATGTAGCTGATGAGGCTGATGATGCCGGCGCCGGAGCAGCTGTCGCTGACTGTGAGTTCGTCTGAGAAGGCTGCTGTTGTTGGTATTGCTGAGACTTGGGATGAGGTTTGCCGTTAAAGAAGCTGGATGGGAAACCAGCGTTAGATGCGATGATAGACGTTCGGGGAGTCGCTGTTGTACTACCTTTGCTTCGTCTTTTAGCTGCATTCGGATCAGAGGGCTCGTCCAGTAAGACTTCGTTAAGCTCTGTGTCGGAAAGATCTGAATAAGACGATGTACGACGAGGGAGGCGGAAACGGCCATTGGTTAATCCACGAGTAGAAGATGCACTAGATATAGATCTCGAAAGGCCAGTTGCCCCGGGAGCATTGCGAAGGTGCTCATTGAAATCGGCAGTCCGAAAGTTATTCGAGCTGTTGGAAGCATCACTTTCGGATCCGGAAACACGCTTGCTTTTAGGATCCATAGGCGATTTCTGATTCGACATAAAGCCAGCGCCACTGACGGATGTTCTAGAGAGCGTCGGTGATGTTGAAGATGGTGCTGCTGCTATCCCTGTTTTAGGTGGCACACTATTGAGAGTAGAAAATCGACTCTGGGTTGGTGAGCCAGGATTGGACGGAGATCTATATGCAGAGGCTGTGTTAGAGATTGTCGACACTGGGCGTGTTGCTGTGGGGACTGGCGGTGCAACAGGAAATGTTCTACTTGAATTTTCCTCGGCGTCAGACTCGGACTCTGAGTTGGACTCTGACTCTGACTCGGAATGTTCTGGGCGATCATTACCATAGCCAAAGGAATGATGCTTCGTATGACTCGAGTATGGCCTTGTTGGATTGAGCGACGTACTAGGAGGTGTGGCGGAGGAGCGGAACAGATTTCTGTTCGGAGGGGCATCGACCGCTTCGTCGTCTTCGGGTGCCTGATCAAACGTTTTGCTACTCTGGCCATTTGTTTCGTCCTGCAAACCATTGGTGGAACGGCTAGGTTGATCCCTGTCTTCAGGCTTCCGCTCTCGTTCGTCTTCGTCTTCGTCTTCGTCATCGTCATCGCGACCATAGGTGTAGTCTGCGGGATAGGGATTGTCATCGCTATCATTCTCTTCCCACGAGGTTCTAGAATATTTTTCAGGAGTAACAGTGAGATTGTTCAACTTGTTTCCACCGACAATGTCCTTGGAAGGATATGGATGGATGTGTCCAGGATTGGATTCTGTGTTGGCTGTAGTGCCGTAGTTATTGATAAGACTGTGGTCCTTTTGAACATGGACAGAGGTGAATGAGGAACTGTTGTTGAGCATCATGATGTAATATTGTCTTCAAGTCTGAGCATTCATTGAAATGAGTACAGAAAGAGGGTATAAATGAATTAAAAAGATTTAGGAAGGAGACGACAAACAAGGGTGGAGTATTGAAAGAGGAAGAGAGAGTGTGTGTGAACAGGTGGGATGAAAAAGAAAACCAAGAGTGGCAAATAATGAGATAATTGGGAATGGCGTGAGTGAGGCAGTACAATTCTAAACTTGGGAAGCAAAGAGAGAGGATAATGAATGACCTACGAACAGTAGCAAAAGCGTGGAGTCATTGTTTATCTCTCCTTTTTTTTTTTTTTTTTTTTTTTTTTCCTCCTATGGTTACTATGGTCATGAACTGAGTTCATCATTGAGACGCCATCATGTGTAGAAAAATATCGAAAGCAAACATGGGAACAAATTATGTATTTTCATTCCCCGGGTCACTCATGATTTGGTACTGATATGAAACTAATTTTTACCAGGGGCAAGTTGAACCGAACTATGAAATAATCTCATAATAAGACTCTATTCTCAATTGAAAAGGTCTGTTGTACAAATTAAATAGTGAAATGAAATGGTGTTAAACAAATTGTTGACCGGCGGATGCGCCACCAACCAGGCCGTGACTGTCAACTTAGACAAAGTGGCTTTTCTTTCGGTACTTTACATCGTATCCAGGTACAACTCACGAGTGATTCTTGCTCTTCTGCTCCTTCTGCTCTTTCAGTCTTTGAGTCCATTTCACTTCGCCACTCCATTCGTTCCAACACGCCATCTGGATTTTTGCGTCAACCACCGCCGTCCAAAATACCTCTGCATCTTGCAACTTAACCAACTGCTCGATATGGCTGCCAACTTTTGGGTTTCCTCTCATGCGTAGGTGGACAGAAAAAATACCTCTGCCAAACTTTCTTATATTCCTTCAAACATCATACTCAAATTGATCAACCCACAAAATGTACAACATTTTTTGTTTTTTTCCTTTCCTTTTTTGTCTAGCTGTAATAATACACGGAGCCAGTGGTGTAGAATGAACTAAGAGAATTTTATATCAATAACCATTTCCTGGATCAGATTGCCTTTAACTTTATCTAATCGCATTATTTATTTTATTTTTTTAAAAAAAAAAAAAAAAAAAAAAATAGTACCCATTGGATTTTGGATCGGAGGCGACTTGATGAAGCAATGAAAGAAGATCTTGAATACGTCGATATTGCGACTCTGACAAAAATTAAATTGTGGTATTACAATCGTAAGTTCAAAAACCCGCCTAATTGGTGGATGAAATCCAAATGCTACCATGTTACCAGCAGGTTGATCAAGCTTGCTCTATGTCCATTTAGTTATCGGAAAGATCTGTAAACGGTTACAGTTTCGTCAACAGGTGGTAGCAACAGCAATAGTCTACTTCAAGAGGTTCTATACAAAGTAAATACAATATTTCGGAAGCGTGTGTATGTGGGTGGAAGTATTCAATCCTTAAGCTAACCTAATGAGCTTCCTTTGGATACCTTTGATTCCTTTCAGAAATAGCATGCGATCCACAGACCCATCTCTTGTGGCTGCAACCTGTATTTATCTCGCATGCAAAATTGAAGAATGCCCGCAACATATCAAACATATTATAGTAGACATTAAAGTCGTTCTTGCAGGTAACGTCTACATTTCAATCTTATCAAAAAAAAAAAAAAAAAAAAAAAAAAAAAAAAAGAGAAAAAGGAACTTACTCTATACGTCCCGCCTAACATTCTTGATATCCTGTTGCGCTACCTATTAAAGATCATGGAGGGTTTGATTATGATACATCAAAGGTGGCCGAGTTTGAGTTTTATTTGCTGGAGGAGCTCGAGTTCTATCTCATTGTTTACCACCCATACAGAGATCTTACTATCATCGCTAAGGATTTAAGACTTGAAGAATCGAATCTACAGGCTGCTTGGTAAGTAAATGCAAACAGGGCTTTTTTTTTTTTTTTTTTTTTTTTTTTTTTTTGTTACTCCTCTTTATGCAAAGTAAATAGTCTGTAAGCTCATCTTTGACTACTGTTTTTTTTTTTTTTTTTTTTTTTTTTTGCAACTCAGGTTCGTTATTAATGATTCTTTCAGGACAGATGTTTGTCTTCTCTATGCTCCACACATGATCGCCCTTGCTGCATTGTATATCATCTGTGTTGTGCATGCGGACCGATTCAAGGATCACGCTAATAGTAACAACAGTATCGTGGGCGATGGAAACAGTGGTAGCAGTGGTAGTAATAATAACATGAATGAGGACAGCGCCAGTATGAGCTCTATATCCCACAACACCCACAGCAACCCACACTTACATGCTCAATTGCATAGCATGGCTTCCAAAAAGGGAATAAGTAGTCATGGGCACGGTCACCATCATCATCCACATCACAATACTCCGCAGGTGGAAGGACATGGGATCAATAACAGGAATATGGTGCAATGGTTTGCAGACTTAAATGTTGAAATGGACGAGGTAAAAAAATCACTCCGACCTATGAAAGATATTTGAGATGAACAATCGAAATTAGATTGAAATCGAAAGAAAGAAAGAAGTCTTTGAGGGAGTATTAGGAGAGATATATGGTCAAATAGCACCTAATAATCGAGTATTTAATCCTAATGATGAACCCCTCAATCTCAATTTAATTCAATATTTAGATTATCGAGATTACTCAAGAGATTTTATCGCTTTATACTATTTGGAAAGATTATGATGAGAAGAACGTACCAGCCATGATCCACCAGCTAAGACGACCAACTCGGTTAATCACTTCTCAGAATCAGAATACAAAGTCGGAACATCAAGAGCTATTGGGACAGCAGCAACATCATCAAAAAGAAGAAGGTGAATTAGAACACCATCATCACCATCATCATCAAGAGCAATTAGATCAAAGGCACTATCAACATTCACAGTCAGATCCATCAGCACAATCATTAATCTAGCCCTCAAATACATACAACATTTGGCTATTTTTTTTTTTTCTCCCTCAGCCATTGTAAATAAATCTTCATATCCGCTTGACCATTGTAGCTCAGATACTATTACGAGGAGGGGTTTATTTTCTAATAGAGTAGATAGCGATATCTTTCAGATACACATTACAACACATCTTTCTCCAAAAAAAGGAGGTTAGTGCTCTAAATTGAGTTTTTGTAAGTCCTGCCTTCTTTCTTTCCAATGCGGATGTATCGCTCTTCATCGTTCCTAGCCTGTATCACAATTATAGTACTGACAAAACAAACAACATTCACGACGGTGAATCCAAAGAGCGATGTATACAACTTCCTTAAATAACTGTCCGCGAATGCCGATATTTTTTCTTCACATCCTGGATACATTGCTGCGGTCTTTCTGGCGCATAGGCCTGAATATACAATATTCATGCTATCATGGTATCCGCAGCACTGCCCATATCCTCGCAGACTTGTCTATAGGGGATTAGAAGGGAAAAAAAAAAAAAAAAAAAAAAAAAAAAAAGGATTGGAATTGTGAGCTGACAATCGCCCAAGCTAACAGTGGTTGCTCTGTGTCTCGCTCTTGTTGTTATAGTTGATGTGGTTGTGGTTAAATTTTTTAATACCATGTTTTGAAAGGTGACCTTGAGGGACTCAGGCCAAACCAACCATTGTGAAGCAAAAAGACTACGCATCCGTAGGGTCTTGAACCAGATAACGCCACCCAAGGCTAGCTCTGCCACCATCGCCGCTACAATCAACCATGCGAATGCAGTCAAGAATGGTTTACGACGTACAGGCGCACTTCCTCCAATGTATCCAATCAACGAAATCACTGCAACGACAGCTGCAATTATTGTTCCAGCTAGTAAAAGAAAGAGTAAAAAAAAGGAAGCACGCGCGTTCAATTAGACTACATGAGCTAAATTTGAGACAAATTTTTTTTAAAAAAAACACTAAAGGCAAGAGTTGGCTCTGAAAGGGTTTTGGTTCATCCTAAAGAAAAAACTACTTTTAGCTTTGACCTCCAACTTTGAACCCATAAAGGGAAAGAAGCGCTGAACTTAAAATTACGAAGAGAGCTTTTCTGTTCTCAAAACCCATTTTTACATCCTCCTCTTACTCGCCACTGTCTTGCTGAAATATAGGATATTCGGTGATGGAATATATCGATGGTCTGTAGCACATAGTCTCAAGAAGCCTTGTGTTATATGTATATATGTATTCCCTTTATTTTCCTCAAACATACCTCGCTCAATCTCTTGTGAGATAACTGCATCTCGTGGAGCACCATCAGACGATTGTCGAAGCCAAATTGATCCCATAATAAGGGCCACAATGCCAGTTATCATGAAGATAGTGATGAATGCAAAAAAATAACATTGAAGTTTCTTTAGCGTCGCCATTTTTTTTTTTTTTTTTTTTTTTTTTTTGTCTTAAGTTTGTACGAGCGTAACGTACGGTGTGGGTGTGATAAGAGAGAGAAGAGAATAAGAAAGGTTTTAATAGCGAGAAGGAATCAATTTGAATGCAAATGTGAATTTCAATTGAAATGAATGGAGAATTTGGAGGTCGTCGAACAAATGAAACAATTAAGTTTTAGAAAGAGACAAAAGGCAGGAGACAATTAAGCTTGTCCTTGTTACACCTTTTTTTTTTTGTGTCAAAGCGTGCAGAAGAGGTGGGCCACATTGGTAAAGTACATGAGATTACATTTATTACATAATATTATGGATATATACGTTATTCCATGAATGAGATATGCTGAACACCCCGAACTGTGCCAAAGCTTTGTTTGCCTCGTTGGCCTTGGTGTTCTCTTATTGTCTGGCGACTCGCAACTATCGACATCCTTGATGGTCGGCGTCGTAGGACGACGGTGGCATCCCCATCCAGTTGCTCTTCATTCTGGTGTTGGCGTTGGCTATTCAAAAGAGCCAAAGGTCCCTGAGCCTGAACCTGTGCTTGAGTTTGAGTTTGAGCTTGAGTTTGAGCCAGGCTTTCCTTGGTACTACTTATCATCTCATTGGGCTCTTCTTCAAAGCGAATTGCATCCAGCGCAGTTCTTCGCTTGGCATCTCGCATTGATGAAGGACGACTTAATCGTACGGCTCCAGAGCCTTGACTTGACATCAAACGCTTCATTGCCATCGCAGAAAATGTTTTATTACCCTTGCCAAGAGCTCCCTGAAAAGACAATGCATAAGTGGAAATATCTTCTTGCTCACACTCTTCCAAAAGCTGTTGCATTGTCTTTACTGGAGCTTCAACAGTTATTATTGATGGGATGTTAAAGGTATTGGCTGTAGTAGTGGTGATGGAAGTGTCGATCCCAGCCTCATCACTGTCGGCATCAGTGTCTGCTTCAGAGTCGTTCAATGCTTCGTATGGAGGACTCATCATGTCATGTTCAAACGAAGGCATGCGAGAGGAAGCACGAGATGACGGACGACGGCTTCCATGGTGGTTCCCTTCAACTACATCAAAAACAGTCGCATTCATTTCCGATATGTCATTGGCCTTTTCTTGTTCAGCAGACAAATTATCTTTGATGACGAGACCATCTGTCGGGAACTCGTTCTTAAGCCTACAGCTGCTCGCCACATGAGCAGATTGCAACTCTGGTTCGATGCGTTGAACAGCCTCCTTAAGTTTAGCCTGTTGTCTTTCGCGGTAGTACCGGATCTGCTGCTGAATAAACTTGCGAAACCAGTAAATGTGGACTACCAATGTAATGAAGCCCCATTCCAAGTTCGACAATGATGCAAAGGTACCGGTGAATAACACAATGGATGAAAACAATGTCAAGCCCCAAGAGAGACCTCGTAGACTTTTGCGATCTTGCTCGGTTAGGCGGGGGGAAAAATAACGAAACAAATAAAAGCCCGTAACTTGAAAGAGCGTAGCTGCGAGGAGTGTAGGCACAAAAGCCGAGGTGTTTGGATTTACATCAAAATTGTACAATGATAATGGCTCATGCCGGGAGAAGAGTTGAGTCAGCAAGAAAGGATATGAGGATGTTGATAGCGCGACAGGAGAAGAAGAAGGAGAGGGGACATTATGGTTCGACACGTAGGAATGAGTAGTTACTGCTATTGATGGCGATGAGAAAACAGAGTGGTCCTGAGAAGGTGTGTTGGTAGAAGCAAGAATGATTGGACACAGACTAGGGGTCGCGGGCGCTGTTAGTGAGGAGACAAGGCTTGTAATAGGACAAATAGCGTGGGCGGTAGGGCTGCCAGGAATACGGCTGATGCCAGCAGTTTGTTCGGGATATGCTTCCGTGGTGGCCTCAATGAGTTCATGAATATCAGCCATTTTTGTTTATTACGTTATGAACTAGGGATTAGGGTATAGTCGTTAAAAGTATAAGGTTAGAGACTAAGAATGAGGAGCGTTGGTAGGTTTTAACAAGAGTAGGGCGAATATGAGGAGGATGATGATTAAAGAAGAACTAAAGAAAAAAGAAGAGAAGAAGAGAAAAAGAAGAGTCGAAAGACCGAAGAAGAAATAGAAGGAGATAGATGAGTGAGCGGTGAAAGAGTTGAATAAGATGGTCATGCTTTCTTGCTTTATCGGGATCTTTAAAATCAAGAGCATGGAGACATGTCAGCATGTTTACTGTTTCAACCCTGGCTGTGTGTTTGGAAATGAGTCGCCTGTGCGTTTTGCGAAGCGAATAGTAGATATTCACCCTTGTACCACATGGTTCAGACCATGACCCCTCTCCCGTGATTCGACCACGAGTAAAACTGTGTGTGTGCTAAAAAAAAATTATTTAACGAGGCTGTTCACATAAGCATTCCTCATGGCTGATATAACTCATTATACATAATAAGAAAAAAAAAGGGACGCTCACAGGGCAAGTTAATCTTATGACCAAAAAAAACTCCTAAACATGATTCGCTTTGAAGTTGGAACAACTCTGTTAGTATCAGAAAAAAAAAAGGCTCATGAGAATCTCTCATGATAAATCATTGAACATGTCTCATTCCTTTACAAAAAGTATCCTTTTTGTCTCATGAAGGGCTACAGGTTATACAAACACATACAACTCTGTTTTTTGTTAGTCATTCCAATTGTCCAAAGTACCACAACGTCTGCACAAAACATCTGAAGCACCGTGTAATGTAATAAACGATGAAAGCGGCTAAAATGATGAATGCTATTTTGTTCTTTTCCATTGATTGCTGATTGTTGATTGTTTGATTGTTAACTTGTTAACTTGTTACAATGGTCTTATTGGCCCCATGATAAAGCATGATAAAGAAAAAAGCATTAAGATAGCATGGCAGTGCAACTTTGTACTTTATGGTCGGTTGGCCCTATTGTCCTATCCTATTAACCTTTGGGCAGAGTGCAGGTGCTAATGTTTGTGTGTGATTGACCATGAGACTTGTCAATTTCTTTCCACATGGTGAGCAATTGTGTGCAACCACGCGGAAGGACAGGATCAAGGAAATGAAACTTTATGAGGGAAAATAAGAGACGGACCTGCAGTGCTAAATGGGAAAAACATTGTGGATGTGAACGATATAGTTCCCTTCTCTCTGACCTGCAAGGATGTGTATCGTGGACAATCAGTTGAAACAACTCGCATCGTACTAACAGCACTCTTTTTTTTTTTTTTTTTTTTTTTTTTTTTTGGTATTTCTTTCAACGGTCATTGGATCAAAAGTCCTCGCAGTAAAGGACCTTTACTTTTGAACACAATCTCTGGATGGACACGACGATCTCGTCTGCACTTCTTATTTTACTCTTACCCTTGCTCTTACTATTATACATCTTCCGACTGGGTGATATATTAGATTATTGGCTACTACTTCTATGATTTAAGAAACTTATGTGGATTACTCTTTCTCTTTTTTTTTTTTTTTTTTTTTTTTACAAAACCTGGGCTCCTCCACGAGAAACATCATCGTCCAAATGATTCTTCTCTTGACTCAATTCTACAGAGGCTCTACTCTCATGCATATCAACCTCCTCAAGTGGACGTCGAAGTCGAAGACCATCTTTCCTCATAAACTTTGAAATATTCCACTCTGCAGGAGGCTTGGTCTTGATCTTGGATACGGTAACAAAGTCCTTTGTGTCCTCAACCGCCCCCAAAGATGTGAGCTCATTCTTAACAGTATTAGCAAGAGATTGAAGGACACTGCACAATTGCTGTCGTCTTAGTTTAGCCTGATATTTGCGTTGAGTTTTGATGTAGAGAATAAACCAGTAGATGTGCAAGGAAAGCGTGATCGTATACAGGAATGCAACTGACTTGTCGGGGTAGTTGAAGAAGATTTCATGCCAGAGTAATGCTACATATATGAGGCGCGTCGAGATGAAGCATAGCAAGTAGAGTCTCTCAATTGTTTTTGTACGTCGATGAGGGAAAATTCGCCCGAATGCGAGGAAAATACTTGATGCTTTTGTTTTGAACAAAAATGAGGGTATAAATGGGTTAGTGTTGTTCTATTTTTTTTTTTTTTTTTTTTTTTTTTTTTTTTTTAAAAAAAAGAGTTCATTCAGTATAAAATTTATGTACCTTCAATGGGCGTTCCACAAATACAAAAGACTGACAGCATGTCTCCGGCTCTCATATGGACTACAATAAAATGGTATATAATATGATGGACCACAGTTGAGAATGGCTCTAGTTGCTTACGGTAATGCATCAACCCCAAGATCAGATCAACCGCCAGGAACGCTTGAAAGTTTGCTGCGATGATATGTGGTCCAATTCGACCATCATCAGGATAATTTTCCAGTGAGAAAAACAAATGGGGTCGCTGCATCTGGGCCTGAAATACACCGTGACGCAACGATAATGGGCTGTCCACCATCTTGGAATTGTCGTGCTCATCGTAGGAAAAGGAGGAGGAGGCAGTTGTCATGAAAGGCCTTTGGGCTGACTTTTCAGAGTGATCATATATCCTTGAACTGAATCCACCATCAATTGACGATGTTCGATTGTCGCTTAGTTTAAAGTCTGAGAAACAATAATACTTTGAATAGGACCCATCCTCCAGTTTCAAAAATGAAGGCAATAAAGTAGCAAATGCCAAAGTTCCTGCTTTTAGTAATGGATAACAAATATCTTTTGCTGCTAACGGTGATAAGCCAAGTATGTCTGCACTTGACGGATGAACTGGATCTGTTGCTTCAAGCATGGATGGTATAATTCCAGATACAGGCTGATAATCGACAAGAGAGTTGAAGATTGTTCGTAGATGAGGAACCTCATAAAATCCAGCTATCGTAAAAAGACACGCTGAATAAAACCCCATGACCCATGAAAGACCTAGTCTATTGTTGCTGAGAGAAGGGTTCAAATACCAAGTAAAGTAGAATAGACAAGGAAAAACTGCCAGTGTGAGCAGATAAGTTGTCCAGAACGGATTGTGTTCAAAACTCCAGTCGGATGGTGCGAAACGTGCATCGCCATATCCCATAAAGTTGATAACATGGGTAAGGAGAGATGGGGAGTTTGCCATGGTAGCTGAATCAGAGCTCGAATGTGGAGAGGAAGGTGAAGGGATGAATAGGATCAATAGGATGAATAGGATAGAGGAAAGAAGGCGCACCTGAATGAAACAAAGGAAGGTAACATGAGAAACCGGAAAAAAAAAAAAAAAAAAAAAAAAAAAGGTTCAAAGAGAATTCCTGTGGAAACGGGGATGCTGTTTTGACAGCCATGTTCCTGAGTACAAAGGAAATGAAGATATACACACTTATATATATATATATATTAACCGTTATAATTGCGGAAATTCAAAGTTCAGGAGCCCCAGTTCAATTAAACATGGATTGTTCGGAAGGAAGAAAGTAATACAATACATATGATCTACTTGTTCTTTTAAGCCATTGTTTCTTCTAGAAATCATATCAGCGTGATCGGTTCCAATTTCGACCGTCCTACTCTTAGCCATACGAGGATAATTTCAAAGGGTCCTCTAAATCCAAGGTTCCCGTTTATGTTGCATATATAAAGAATAAACAAGAAACGCCCATCTGGGGACATGTTTTCCATTTTGTAAAAAACAGCCCACTACTCTGTGGAAGTACAATTGTGCGCTTATCAAGAAAATGATCTGTGGGCAATAAATAAGGTTTGCATGATGGTGATGATTTTCGTAACCTTGATAATCGTCTGTGCCATAGAGTCCTCGCCAAAAAGTCATAAACTGGATATATTTTACAATACTCAATTTGAATTAAAAATTTGAAAAATAAAAATTTACGTACGAAGACAAAAATGCATATATTTTTTGAATAGAAGGAATGAATTAGATGCATGGCCACCAAACCAATTCAATCTTCGTTTTTAATTAGAAATATTAGAATTTGCGAGAAATGGGAACATCATTCTCAATCTCATTCTCGATCTCATCCTCATTGTCAACCTACTTTATTCGCAATCTTCAGATAGTAAAATGTCTTTCCCTTTTGATATCAATAACCTACTCTCATACAACGATCTTGGTGGTTGGTATAGCGAAGGAAATATCGACCAAATGATTTCAGGCACACCCTTCACTCCGCCTCGAAGATCGCCACAACTGCCCACTGAAGCCGATCTCTCCCCTATTAGGTCTCCTACCGAATATCAATGGATTACTCCTCCCAGAAACGAGCCAAGGAGTTCTACCTCATTAGAGCAATTCGGTGAGCGTCCCAATACCCTCGATTTAAATCCATTCTTGTCAGACAAACAAACTGGAGAGAGAAAAAAGGCATTTACACGCAGTAAAGCGTCCGTTACTAAAGACGAATACGCGATAATAGCTCATACATATAATGCTATAATGAATGCGCCACCAGCAGTCCAAGACTGGTTTAAGAAGACAGACAACAGAGCAATGGACCTTTCGATTCTGATGGGTGTAGGGAGAAACACTTGTGTGGCAGCAATTAAATATGCACAAACAGGCATCGTCGAAATGACAGGGCGAGGAAGAACTGGTCGCCCTAAAAAAGAAGCGGACAAGGATTTAAACTCGAAGGTGCTGAATATCATAGTTGAATCAAACAAGAGCGGGACTCCTAATTCTGCGGGTTTAATTGCAAACCAACTGAAAGAAGACTTTGAAATCGACAGATCAGCAAGATCAATCACTCGCGACCTCCGTAAAATGGGACTGTATTGGGGTAAAGGGGTCCGACAGAACTTTTTGCACGACTCCAAGGAGAATATTGCCTTCCGAGCTACTTACCTGAAGCGCCGTCTTAAGAATTTAAAACTAGTAGACGGCAGTTGGGTGCCTAGGACTCCAGAGGTCTTCTTGGACGAGTCTTACTGCCACATTGACCATGCTGCAGCAAGACGTTGGGTGCAAAGTGGCGGTGGTGTCATTAACGATGCAGGAAGGAAACCAATCATGGTTATATTTGCAGCCTTCATTGTATATTATGATGAAGCTGCTAAAAAGGTTGAAGGCAAATTCGTTAATGATAGCGTGTATGTTTGGCCATCAAAGGGACCAAAGCCTCAATCAAAAAAAGGCCAAGAGCAGGAGGCTGAACTGTGGGATGACGTACCTGAGGAGATCAGGAATGCAGGGGTCGTGGCAACAGATCACGATTATCATGGAAACTTCAACGCTAGTTTGTTCGATAGTATCTTTAAGCGACTTTGTGAGAATCTCAATAAGATGGGACTTGGCCCTTGTAAAATCCATCTTGATGGCGCTTCATATCACTTTCACAAGAAAAACAGGAAACCAACCAAGAGCGACACTGTGAAAACTATCAAAGAGTGGCTCACGGGCAAGGAGATTGTTATTCCAACAAGGGAAAATGGAAAAGCACTGAACAAAAACGAGCTTATGGAATTGGTTAACGCTCTTCCTGATGAGTCGTATTTCTCTATCAGTAAAATAGCCCAGGAGAATGGTGGACATGAAATCCTCAAGACTCCACCCTACCATTGCGAGCTACAACCTATTGAGAAGATCTGGGCAGTTGTGAAAAACATAATTGCCTCGAGAGCAATGGTGACAATGACATCCATCTTGCTGAAAAAAAGGCTACTAAGCTTGTTTTCCCAGATTCCGTGTAAAGTCTTTTACTCTGTATGGAAGAAGTCTGTGAAAATTGGCATGAGATACTATAACGAGAGGAGTCATGCACAGGAAGAAATAGTCGAAGAGGTTTATCAAGAGGTTTTTGATGAAAACGAGCCTATTGTGGACCTTAGTGACACTTTCAAAGTCGACAATAGTGAGTGGGATGCAGAACTCATTAGAGTACTAAATCAAGAGCGAGCTGAAGCTGTTACCCTAGGCCCTGAGATAGTGGATCTTACGCTAGATGCTGGAAGCATGTTTAATGTGATAGAGGATAGCGAGTCTGAGGACGAGCCTCTTATCAATCGAAAACGCTCTCGTAAAAATTAAAATTTTGAGTTTGTACGTATTTTTCCTGCGTCTAAAAGTGGAAGTATTCTATTCAATTTAAAAGCCTGAAAAATATATCCAGTTTATGACTTTTTGGCGAGGACTCTAACAGGGGTGTGCTCATTGTTGGGCCGTTGGTAAAAACGGCGACAAACAAATGCAAAAGCCATGCTTATTACGAATGGCGAGATATTTGGTCTTCGCCCCTATCTCTCCAGCTTTTTTTTTTTATAGTAATAAATGCCCCAGTCAGTCATTGGAATGCGGACGTTGGGACTGCTATGGGCGTTACAGTTGGAATGAAGACCACTGGAGGAGCTATTGCCTGAGTTGCTCTAACCCTTGACGATACAATTCTAGCATGCTGATTTTCCGCCACAAGGCTTATGCAACTCAATATAGCATACACCTCGTCTTCGGTATCAGCCTCTTGTTATTCTTTACTAAAGTCTGAAGGGACAGCTGTATAAAATAATCTTTGGGAGTTTAGCTACAGTACGAGATGCCCTTGCTATGTCTATCGCATCAACACTAAAGGCAGGAGCATCCAAGGTCCCTGTTGTCCTGATTTTGGAAGGTTCCAATACCAGAACATCAGCCGCTATTGTACAGATAAGCACGGATATAATAACAATTACGGTGTTGAAGTCCATAGTTGTTGATATCTATCTGGAAAAGGAGAACAAAAAAGATTGTTCTCCTTTATGTTTCTGTGGTCAATCAAAACAGGAGGTTCGATGCTTTTTTTTAAGGGCTTGTTTTGAAGCGACAAAACAAAGCCAAATGGAAGAGATGGTATCGCAGAGAGGGAGTGCCGGACGAATTGGATTCACCAACATATTCATCAAATAGTGCAAGTAATGCTGTTCAAACTGGTGGACAAATTCTCCGAATTTATTGCATTTGTCATGCGACGTCATACTTTCAAAGTTCGTGCTGCATATTTTATATCCACAAGCAAAACCTTTAGAAAAGGGGGAACAACAGACCAGACAACAGGTAAGAGATGCAAGATCGACTGCCCCTGGTCTTAGCTCCTCTTCCTCTTCTTTCCTTCCTGCAGAACATCTACTCTACACCAAAAGCGTTAACTTTTTTGGGTTAAAAAGCCTTTTGTGGGCATCATTCATCTCCACTCGTACAATGCACTAAACTCTCAGTTGCAATTATGGCGATGCTTCCATTAAGATATACAGAAGTAAAGTTGGCGATGGGTCCAATTAAAAAAGACAAAAAGGCAACATGCGCGCGAGACTAAACTAGCCACTTACATTCGTAGCTGGCACACCTTCTTTTTTCTGATAAAAAGTTTGAAGCAGAGTGTGCAATGCTCTTACAAGGCTTCAAACAGGCTGAGGGAGCGTGTCCTATTATGATACGATGCGCAATGACCATCGATATTATTTTACTTGTTCATGTTTATTTTATTCTGATTCAATTAGCAACCTTTGAGCTGCAAACAACGGAGTGAAGACAAAGAAAAGTCAAGTCTTTATTTGCTTATTGCTGGGCGGGACGACCACGGCCCAAACCAGAGCGGAACTCGGGCTTGTAGTCACCGGAGGCACCCTCCTTCTTCTCACCATCATCGCGACGGCGGTAGTCATCGCGGTCACCACGGGGGCGGTAGGCACCCTCAGGACGCTCTATTATACAAAAATAAAACATATAGAGTTGGTCAGCAATAAAGCAATATAGTCAAATAGGATTTTCCTTCCCCCTTCCTACGACTTGGATAAAAGTCATCATTGATTGTGGCTTTGTCAAATAGTTCACTAAAAGTCCACAACACGGAAAGACAACTGATCACAGGATGCTGATAGTCAATTCAGTAGTCCGACATCAAGTCCTGATAATAGTAGCCGGAGATCTCAAATGGTATTATTGTGTAAACATAAGTAAAAATATCCTGAGAACGACTTGTGATAGTATTCAGCAATATGGGTCTTCCGCGGTTTCATGCCGAAGAAGCAAGTACATCCAGATGAAATATTAAATAAGGGTATAAAAAAAAAAAAAAAAAAAAAAAAAAGATCAGGTTGGAAGTTAAAGCATTACCAGCACGACGAGGAGCTGAAGGACGAGCGGTCTTCTTGAAGGTGGCGGGGAAAATCTCCGAGGGAAGGTGGAGGTACTCGCGCAAGTACTCGATACCGGCATCAGTCAAGGTGTAGTAGTAGTATTGCCACGAGAACTGGGTCTTGACATACTGCTTCGAATCCAAGGACTGAAGAGCCTTGATGACCTGCAAGTTGGGGACATCGAGCTCATCGTGCTTGGGGGCGTTGAAGTCCTTCTTGGCGACCAAAACACCGTCTGTATAATTTGATTATTGATCCCAATTGATTCAGGAAACGATTGAGTAAAGAAAATAAAAAAAAAAAGAAATTAACCATGAACGTCGAGTTTGAAATCCAGATTCCAAGCGATCCAGCCAGTCGTAAATCAGTGAATCCGGACGGGTTGAATTAAGTTCGAAAATAAAAAAAGAATTCGCGATTAGTTAGCATTCTGATCATGACTCAAAACTAATCCCTATGTATCACTCAGTAGTTCTGTATTCATACCCTTGAAGAGGGCCTCGTAGATAAGCTTGCGGTTCTGCTTGGGGATAAGCATGCTGAATTATCTGTCGGATGAGAGTTGTAAGTTTGTAGAACAGATAAAAGAAAAATAGAAAGGAGAAACGTTAGCAAACCAGATTGCTGTAATGTACTTTTTTTCCTTTTTATTCCAGTGTATGATGATCTCTTTTGAATCACTGTTTCCTGTCGTCGCTCATACAATGCTGTCTTTGATACTGTCATGATCCAGATACTTTTAATTTTAGCAATGTAATTGATCCCTGGTCATAGTCTCACGAATCCATTCATCTCAAAAGCTTTCTTCAAATAGTTCCCAAGAGTTTCATCCTGATAATAAGATAGCACTCTGGAAAAAAGTTCTTAGGCTTATGGTGTTGATCGATGGATCGATGCGATGGATCTGGCTGATTTCAATGTTGGCACTAGGCTGATTGGAGGATTCATCCTTTTTTTATGGTTCGTCATTCATTGCAGTAGCAGTCACGTGCAAGTTATCTACCACTATTTGCGCACCTGAGAAAAGAGAAGGGAAATTTGATTTTCAGCCCAGTCTCTAATTTAAACATGTATGAAGAAATATGTATCGAACGATGCAAAGCCACAGCTGTATGATATTTTTTTGTCGCGTTTTTTTTTTTTTTTTTTTTCAATTTTTATTAAGACTTTGATTCGGTTTGTACGCCAGTGAAACTATGATCTAATCGTTTTTAAGCGACAGTTTGTTTGGGGTGGAATTCAGGCGCATCGACTCTAAGTTCAGAATGTTCAACGTCTATAAAGAACATATAAAATAACAAGGATTACAAGTCATAGTTAGGTTCTTAAGCCATTTCAGGAATTTTCTGCCTCCTATTTCTCTTTCTGCCTCCTATTTCTCTTTGTCTCTCTCTTTTTTTTTTTTTTTTTTTTCTGCATTATCCTGCCGCGTTGTCCTAGGTCTTCAAGCTGCCCCCTCAATCAATCTCACGATCATTACCAATAACAGCCGGATGGTTGTTGTCGTCGTTCAATGTGCCGGTAGTTTGAGGCTTTGCGCGGTTACCAGAGTCTGCATGTGGTGCAGGAGCAAAGTTGTCTTCATCATTACGCTCGGTATGTGCACCTCGATTGGTAAAGGCCTTCAAATCGTTGGTATGGGAGTGATTCTTGTGATTGTTATGCTTGGTATCATGGGTCTCTTTCTTTACATGTTCCTTAGCAGTATTGCCCTCATGTTTGGCGTCTTTAGTAGCATCCACAGAGTTCTTCTTGGCCCTCTTAGTCTCATCCTTGACATGTTGACGAGCATCCTCGAACTCGTCAGAGCCGCCTTCGAAATCATCCGCAACATCTTCGGCCTTATCTTTTACATTTTCCTTTGTGTGCTTTGCGCTGTCTTCAGTATGCTTCTTGGCCTTCTTGGCTCCATCCTTGGCATTGTCCTTGGCGTCCTTCGCAGCATGCTTAACGTCCTTGGAGGTTTCTTCGGCGCTCTTCTTGACATCTTTGGAGACATCTCTAGCACCCTTTTTAATGTCTTTGGCAACATTCTCAGCATCTTTCTTGACGTCCTTGGAAGCCTCCTCGACGTGCTTCTTTGCTTTCTTTGCACCGTCTTTGACATCCTCAGACACTTCTTCAGCGGTATCTTTGACCTTTTCCTTAGTATCCTTCATGGATTTCTCAGCATGTTTAGCATTCTCCTTGATACTGGCATTGGTATTGTCGGCGCCGGACTTGATGTGCTCTTTAGCCCTATGGACACTCTTCCTGGAAGCGTGAACGCCCTCCTCGACTTTATTGCCCAACCTATCGGCGGCACCCGCGGCTTTATCAGCGCCAGATTTGATGGCTTCTGATGCCTTGTCAAGTCCCTCGACGGCAACATCTCGAGCATGGTCTGCCATCTCCCCGGCCTTTCTTTGAACCCTGTCGGAGGCTTCATGCACCTTCTTCTGAGCATCATCAGCAAGCTACATGATTGAATATCATGATACAATTAGGTCAATCTACAACCATAAAAAAAAGAGTTCACTAGGACTCGTTCTTCTCTCTTTTTTTATTTTTTATTTTATTTTTACCTTCTCTGCTTCCTTTACAGCATCGTCTGCCGCGGCTAGGATATATAAGAAAGAGTGTGTGGAACAGTAAGGTATCATATCCTCTCACACACGCATAAAGACTTTGTATCTTTTTTTTTTTTTTTTGTCAAGGACAATGTTTGGACACAGGACTTTACCTGACATTTGCCTAGAAGCACTATTGATCTTTTCCCTGAGATCTGCACGTTGCTCTGCACGCTCCTCCTCGGTCGTAGACATGTACCAGTAGACGATCACCCCAGCAAGAGTAACAAAGCCAGCAAACAAGGCATTGTTTCCTGCGGTAGAACCGTAATAACGACTCATGTTTTATATGTTTTTCTATTGTGATAGAGCGATTCGGGTTTGATGGCTGCTTGTTTAAGTGAAGTTATATAAGAAGAAAAAGTACGTGGCACAAAAAATCGATTCGATCTGTGAATTGTAAAGTGAAGGAAAGTGAAAGAAAGAAAAAAAGGAAAAAAAAGAAAAGTGATTCCGTTAAGACTTGTAATGACAGGCAAATGAGGCGTCTGATTGGAAGCCAAAAAAAAAAAAAAAAAAAAAAAAAAAAAATGTCTAAGACTTAGCATAACAATGACGCGACGTTGGATGTGTCACCTTAAGTTCTTTTCGCTGTGATCCTCACTGCCTAAATATCCTAAATATCCTAAATGTCCTAAATATTGTGTGGTGTACAGCGCCAAGCTATTGTGGTGGGGGTCGTAACTAGCCATTAATGATCATAAACCACAAGAATCAAACTCTGACTTTTATATGGCGACTGTCCAAGCTCAATATGAAACCATATAAATATCTAAACACTGCCACATGCTATTGGCTACCCTGCGCTCCTTGAACAATAACTTTTAACATGTTCCTCCACTTTCCCAAGGGATGTATTAATGCTCTGACAAGCATGTATCCTTTGATGGCTATATCACAGCCTTTGGATCGAGAGAGTGCTGGGAATATGTGAAAAGCGGGACAATATTTGTGTATTTACTGATAACTGGTGTAACTTCAAAAAGCTTAGCTCAAGGAATAAACTCTGCATCTTCCAGTACATGTAAGAGACGAAAATATCTAGTGTGCATCTCAGTAGCTACCGTAATTTTATTGAAGTGCTTTAAGGCGTTACTTCGCATCACATTTTGAGGATTGGCTGACTACCAGTCGAATTTTATTGTTTTGAACAATGCTGTGAACTCTGACGATTCTTACTAGTTCCTCTGGATGACGGTCATTCAAGAGGAACCAAACAATTCTGTTAATTACCGCTAAGCCCAGGCAGATACGGAAATACAACAGGCACCGAACAGTCGCCTATGTGATCTATTGTTGAATTAATATTAACATTTTATATTTTACAGATACTGCTACTAACTACTTTCAGTAATATATATTAGCACCCTGCATCGCTTGAGGGTGTTTGTTCTGAATGCTTCGACGGTGTCATATGTTCCCTCCCCTTGAATTCTCAGATCTGGTTGCTCATGCGGGTGTGATACTGATTTTGAGGCTTGCTTCGCTATTGCTGCGTGAGAGTGACCACCTTGATCCAACAGTATATCTTCTGATACCAGCTCATTAAATGATGAAATAGACCCTGAACGAAAGCGTGATGAAGGCTCCTCTGCAAGGCATTCGTCATTTCTTCTTCTCCGACATGGATATAAAACCAATGACATTGTTCTCAAGGAATCGCGGGTTGTTCCGAAAATGAGGAAAATAAAATAAGCGACCAAAGGCCCACTGAAGTCCGATACGATGTCCTCGCCTTCAGATGGGTTATAAACAGGTTCATGTTCTGTCATTTCAACAATTCGTTGTAAGATGGCCATG
The DNA here is from genome assembly GCF_002105155.1 of Lobosporangium transversale. Classification (NCBI taxonomy): domain Eukaryota; kingdom Fungi; phylum Mortierellomycota; class Mortierellomycetes; order Mortierellales; family Mortierellaceae; genus Lobosporangium; species Lobosporangium transversale. Next base: position 982,028 of record NW_019028983.1, on the reverse strand, counting down.
GTTATGATAATCCCAATAGAAAGAGAGAATACCATCAGACGAATGCAATGGCTAACAATGCAGCAGATCGTATATAATTTCCTTATAAGCAACGTTCTCCTTGTTAAATGAACAATGTAAACAATAGTAGTAACAAGGATCACTTTTCGAAACTTACCTCAAGTCATTTATGATACTCGTTCGATGAGAAGCACCACTACTATTAGAATTTTGGCGTTTTTTGTAGTAGTATTGCACCAAATGAATCGCCGTGTGCACTAATAGGAATATTAAATATGAAATTAAGAGTTAGCGTCCTCCTCAGGTTATGGTTTTTTTTTTTTTTTTTTTTTTTTTTTTGCAGCAAAACTCAGAAACATACTTGTGAATAGAACTCCAGCTGCTCCTCCGGCTAACATAGGGATAGCAAATGTCCCCGTAGTTATGGAAGTATGTTGAAAATCACAACAGTATCGTCGCGAATTGGCTGCCCAGTGTGGCTCATTCCGAAGTAAGATGATAGCGATTATTGTCATCACCAAGGGTACTCCAAAAGAAAACAGACAGTACCAAGGCAGCAGCTGTCGTTCTTTATATTTACTTCTGTGCACTATCAGGAGCCACACATTAAACCCCATACATGCAGCCAACAGATTAAGTACTATAGGGATGTAGTGTCCAAAGATTGCGGACACAGTGCATCCAGTCGTGCCATAGGCTTGTGACATGACCTGGTCATTGTAGTAGATGGGTAGTACGCTCTCATTGATGTTGTTGAGGATAGCGACAATGGAGAAGATCTGGAGGAGGAAATTGATGGAATGATAGGTGCAGTGGACGAAAAGGAAAAGTAGAAGGGGAACACTAAAAAGTTGAAGTAAGAGATAAATGGTAGTATTGTTGTCCATGGCCCGTAAATATAAGTAAAAAGTAAAAGGTGGATTGAAAAAGGAAAGGGATAGAGTTTGGTCGGCGATGTTTAAAAAGAAAGACGACTTGTTCCATACAATGGTCAGATATACAATCAATGTAACGCTGTCAACTGTATTTGACGCTTTGTGGGGAAAGAAGGTGAGAAATGAATTATTAATTTTGCAGAACGCTCTGGTCTAACAGAATGACCAATCTCTCAATACCTCGAAGAGCGAGGGAGCGAATGAAAGGAAGATAAGAGCGAGAGAGTGGGTGAGTGGGTGAGTGGGTGAGTTAGTGAGAGCTGGATGGTAGGCTAAATATGGAAAAGAGAGAGGGTATGCATCATAGATGTAAATGAATGCATGGAGAGCCGGAAAGAATGTCATTTTTATTTTTCCCTTGGGGAGGAAGAGGCATCTAGCCCAGTCCTGATAAATTTGGCTCATCTAAATGGAGAAACAGCATCCTATCGTAAGGACCCAAGAGTCTAGAATCGCCAGTTGGTGAGGGTTTCAGGGGCTTTTCACGAGTGACGCATATAGGAAATGAACTACATGAGCCGATTTGTAAAATTAAAGAAAATCTGTTGTTCGTAAGCGCTACCATAACCAATAATAGGTTTTTAATTTCATGGAAAAGATGTTTTCAAATGAATTATTAATGTCGTTAATGGAGGATGATCGCTAAAGGGCAACAGATCTTCCTGAGTATTATCTGCTCAATTGAGATAGCCACTCCATTGGTACGTTGGTAAAATACGTCGTAAAGAGACAAAAAGCATAAAAGTACGCTTTCTTGACCAAAGATCGTTGCAATAGTTAAGAGCGACCAATCTTTACTGGTCTGTGTTTCTAGAAACCAAGACTTCGTTCCTTTATCCTTCAAAAGTATGGTCCGGGAAATGTAGGGACACAGGATTCTCTCCAACCGGAAATAACAGGGTCAACGTCAAAACCGATTGTTCCAAAACTAACGACTTGTGTAAAATAAGGTGCTCATTGAAAGTAGATGTATCACACATTTACTGGGCTCGAGTGCTGGATCGAGATTTCGAACAAGCAAAAGAGCACAGCCACAATTAATGATGAGCACAGAGCCACCTGAAGTGCCTTTGCACAAGAAGCAAGGTGGTCAGTACGGGTGTTCATTCGGATGAATAGATTTGGACGGAAGAGGAGTTGTTACATCGTGATGGTAGGAAGTAAAAAAAAACTCCATGAAAACATGGGGAAGGGATCGTCCGCTACAATTGCTGTCAAACATAATTGATGTTTGTCGTACAACCAAAGTGAAAAAAAAAAAAAAAAAAAAAAAAAAAACGGAAAGAAGATCTTAAGAAAATAAGAAGAGGGAGATGACGGATGTTCGATAGTTCCCTAGCACAACGTTGTCCGCGCGGGCGCAATGCGCAATGGGCGCAAGACACAAAGCTCCGATGGCAACAGTGGTCAATTTTATGAATGACTCCATGAGCTTTTTTCCTATATCAGTTCCACCGCCTATAAAGGTTGTCACGATGCATTGCATTACCCTTTCTTCATTCATAATTTTCCTCCATTCATCATTTGTCTTCAATAGCCAAATTCAACTTTGGTTTGGGTTTTCATTTTTACTATTGTTGTTTCTTGTTTCCTAATCCATATCGGATACAAAAGTTCTCCCCTTGAATACCATCTCGTCCAAACAAAGACACATGAACGGCAATATCGATCTTCAAAATGGAAACCAACGTTAACGCCAATAGCAATAATAATAGCAAGCCACAGCAACAGGTTGAAGATGAGAATAAGAAGAAAAGAAATGGCCCCAAGCGCCGCAAAGTTGCTCATGGTAAAAAATAAATAAAAATAAAGGTGGTAAAACATCACCATTAAATACTCTATCTGATCACATCCAGCATGCTGGTTCATGTCAAAGTATTCATTACAGCCTTTGATCATTTAATTTATGCTTCAGCTATCTAATGATAAATATACATTGATCAGTTTGTTTGGCCTTTCTTTGACCTTGCTTCACAGCAATTTGTTTCGCCTTTGATTTCGTTCAATATTTAGTAATAGATAGAGTATGTAGATGCAGACGCAGTTCCCTTCATCTTACCGATCCATAGATTGATGACTGATTATGGGGTTTTTTTTCCTTTCTTGACATAGCATGTGTATATTGCCGACGATCACATATGACATGCGATGATGGTAAGCAAAGCAAGAGAATTAAGGATCGACTTGCTGTGGAGCGCTGCGAAAAAAAAAAAAAAAAAAAAAGAAAAAAAAAAAGAGAAAGTTAGAAAATTAGAAAGTGAGAAAGTGAGGAAGTGAGAAAGTGAGATGTACAGAGTGAGGAGGAGTAAAAGGATCTGAAAAGAGAGAAGTTAGGAAACATGTAACTAACATCAAGCATAACATATTTATCGAGGGTTAAGGTCGGCCATGTCAACGATGCATCAAACGAAATATTGGACATCTTTGTCACGATGAACCAAAGCCATCTCAACTAGCAAATCAGGCTGCTGCCGCCGCTATATCTTTCTCTGCTCCTTTACACGCGAGCGAAAAGAGAACCTCGCACCAATTTCAACAGCATCAACAACAGCAACAACAACAGCAAGCCCTGATCCTTCAAGGCCAGACAGATCAAATGCAACAGCCATCATTGCAACACGAAGGGATGAGCGCAGTCTCAATGTATGGCTTCAACGATCACCTTACAAACCTTCCTGTTACTCCACTGACATTTGCGAGTGAGCATATGGGTAATGAGTTCACTGTGATAAGGTAAAGGTGTGTAACAGATTGTAATAGGTTTTAATACATCATGAACATGTAGTATTTAGCTGAAACATTTATTACAAAACCGGATAATAGCGACTTTTTGGAAAGCCTTGGAGGTGAGCAGCAAAACATGGCCCCTGATCAAGCTTTGCCTGTTAATACGACCGAAAAGTTCTTCATAACAGCTGCCAATCCGAGCGATGGAACAAATGAAGACCGGCTTACTCAGGTAATCAACGCAAAATTCGAAGCAGGATTCCTTAAACCCTACAACTATGTCAATGGGTATTCGAGATTACAGAAGTACATGGACAGCAAGTAAGTCGATTACCTAAACTTTTTTAGAATACATAAATACATACATACCTGGAAATAGGTCTGGGATTGTATAGTGGAAGAAATGGAACAACTCGTACATCTCTGATCATTCGTAAAAAAAAAAAAAAAAAAAAAAAAAAGCATGTCGAATATTAGCCGACAAAGAATTTTGAACGTCATGGGAACCTTCCGTCCAGCATTCCGGAGTGTAGCTCAATTTTTAACAGACATCGATCTTGTTCTAGTAGAAGAAGCATTTGAACGGCTGTTGCTGGTAAGTGCAGCAGTAGAGCATCATACTCCTTCTTTCTCTTTTACTTTATATATATTTTTAACGCGCAGTCTTTTTTTTCTTATGTGAATCTATATCAAGGATTATGATCGTGTGTTTAGTTCCATGGGTATACCTGCTTGTCTTTGGCGCCGCACAGGGGAGATCTATAAAGGCAACAAAGAATTTGCAGCTCTTGTAAATGTTCCACTCGAGATGCTTCGCGATGGTCGCTTGTGCATCTATGAATTAATGGCGGAGGAATCCGCTGTTAATTATTGGGAAGTATGTTTTTTTTTTATGCCAATCAATTGACTTTTGAGAACTGGCCGAAGCTTATAACCTTGGTACCAAGCTGACCGCTTATCACTCACTTCAATTCTCATTTTCTCTTTCTCTCTCGTTGTGCGCTCAAAAAAATACGTTTAGAAATATGGAAACATTGCATTTGATGCAGGTCAAAAAGCAGTTTTAACATCATGTCTACTCAAGAATCCTGATCCAGAGTGCCAAAGTGTGATTTCCTGTTGCTTCTCCTTCACTATCCGACGCGACAAGTATAATATTCCTTCCGTGATTGTTGGAAACTTTTTACCAGTTTCTCTGTAACTCTGTCAAATAAAAAATTCGCTATGCGCCACTAAAACGAATAACCCTTAATTAAATGAATCCTTTCTCCGAAGAGAAAACAAATGGTCACCGGCCTTAAAGTTACCATTAGCATCTCTCCAGTCTCAGTCCACCAAATCCAAATACATACATCCATTCCATGTTGTCTAGCACGTCTGCCATCATTCAACTGGCCAAAGCACCCTTCAAACGTGCCCAACGTGGTCTCTTTGGAGGTACATTGGCAATCATTCACTCTATATAGCTCACCAAACGATGTTTCAATGTTACATTTTAGGAATCAGGATCAGTTTCTATTTACATTGTATTGTTGTATTCCTCAGGAACCGACCCTACTTTATTGTTCGATGAATGAAGTGAATGAAAGAGTGGAGGACAGTATTGACTCTCCTCCTCTCTCTTTCTTTCGACCTTGATCAAACATTAATTTCTCTCGTTGTGCGATACTATAGGCAAACAGATCCAATTTGGCAACAACGTTCCTCACTCCAAGACCAAAACCCGACGTACATGGCTTCCGAATGTTCAGACAAAGCGTCTCTTCTCTGAGGTGCTGAATGATTGGATCAAACTCAACATGACCACCTCTGTCATCCGTACAGTGGATAAGAAAGGAGGTCTTGATCGCTACTTGCTCGAAACCCGTCCTGATCTGTTGGGTGCTAAGGGAATGGAGCTCAGAGGCAAGGTTGTAGAAGCAATGAAGGCTAAACAGGCAAAAAAGGCATTGAAAAATTTTGCAGAACGAGGCCAGAAGAACTCGACCACGTTGTCTACTGAAGCACAGGAAGCAGTCAGAGCCGTATCACCATCTCCATCATCGACTGTCGTCAATCCTACATCAACAACTAGTGTAGCGCCATCACAAACAAGCACCACTTTATAAAAGGATTTTATTTTCTTTTCCCTCTTTTTTGTCTTTCTTTTTCCTTTGATTTTCTTTTGGATTGTTGGGAACTACCGAAAGCTCCCGGGGTATGTATTAAGATAATAGCAGTTATATATCTAGATAAAAAAAAAATATTTCATGTACAGGATTATCTCTGATTATGGATATGAGCCAGTTTGATTTTCTAGGTGCAAGGACGAGAGAAATCGCTTGAAAAACCTCCGCAGCTCTTTTTCTTTTTTTTCTTTTTATTTTTATAAAAACAACCATGCTCCTTGATAGGACCACAAGTTTTAAAGATGTGTGTATCAATAATGAGAAAAAAAGCTTGCTTTCTTTAGGAGAGACTGAAAGCCACTGTAGGTGAATAGAGTGCTCCTGTCTCATATGAAGTTGGATAAACTTGTATAGGAACAGTGCAATCGAAGTTCTCTGTCGAAAGTGAATCAACAGCTTGATATTGAGAGCGCCGTTCATCCACGCTTGTCATTTTGAAGCGCGGCTGATTAGCTGGGCCAGTGATAAACTCAACACGAATATACCATTTCAGTGTCACTGAGTCATTATAATGACAAAAAAAAAAAAAAAAAAAAGGCGTGTGAGAAATCTGTAAATAACGAGGGCAACTAAACTTTCAAAAAAAAAAAAAAAAAAAAAAAAAAAAGAAAAGAAAAAAAAACGGGCCAACTCTTACACGTAGATGTTTTGAATTCTGGAGTAGCAGTAGGAGGGATGCAAAGCGCAAATGAAGTTCGCATTGTGTCGATACAAGATTCATGGAGCTCCGCATGGACACGTTTGGTCAATTTTGCTGTCTGAGCTGGTGTACGGCACGCATAGCTAGCTTCTATGGCTTCAACAGTCTCTAAAGTTATTGAGACCTGATATGTGGGGATCTCGCGTAAGGAGAATGAGATTATTCCGTACACGGTTTCTCCCAATTTGAATCGTGTCTTGATCAACGACAACTTAGCAACAGGCACGTTATTTTTACAAATATCATAGCTCGCTTTGGACATAATCGAATATGGAAAATGATAGGGTTAACAGTTGCCTTGTAAGTATTTGACCATGCCATATAAAAACACTGTCAAAACTATGAAGATACCTGGGCTGGTTGACCTAGAAAGTATAGTAGCCTTTTCCAAGCATGTGTGCGACAGAACTGTCTCCTCGTCCTTGTATGCATCACTCTCGCGGCGTGTGAGTTCTCGTGCTTGTGCTGGATTGCATTCCTCACCACTGGGTTTGATGTTTCTGATTAGCTCATTTACATAGTCCTCAAACTGTTTCCTTGCAAGCTCTAAATATGCAATGACAAGTCCAGAATGTTACTCAGAACAAACAATTCTTACGGGTTCTAGTATATAGACTTATTTCCCCATGAAAAAAGAAAAAGCAGAAAAAAAGTGTGGGGAGGCATACTTGGTTTTTCTAAAGATTTCTCTGTAACGCGTCCCTGGCCAGCAACACTTGAGATAGCAGTGTCCTTGTGCAAGATAATAGGGCTCATCAGGTCATATACTGGTCTAGTACCTTGTTCCGAAATGTTGTTATAGAGTCTAAATGGTAACTGAACACTCTTGGCTGGTATATGGACACTTCCACGTTGAACTCCAAGGATGAGGTTATAAGCAAATCTGATTGTTTTGCCCCGATGCGATGGTGGTAAATCCTCTGGGAGTTCGATTTGGTAGGAATCTAGAGACAATATGAAGTCCATGTTTTCAGTATCGATCTAGACATGCTGCAATAGACAATGCAATATAGCCTCTTGCATCACAAACATACATGTAATAGATTCGCCTGGACCTAGTTGCAAGTCCACAAATAAAATCGAAGGCGGGGTTGAAAACACAGGGAAAAGACGGTTTGCGTCTAAGGATAGCAATCATGAGTAAATGAGTATAACGATACAAATTTCGAGAAGTATATCATGAAAAATTCATCTCTGATGTCCACTGCTAAATAACATACTAGCTTTGTCCCTCCAGTCTGATGGGTTCACTATCCCTAAAGTGCCACCTCCTATTGCGCCACCTCCAGAGCTACCTGTGGGTCGATACATAGTCTTGGTTTTTAATGATTCAAATCCTTGCTGACGGATGAACGAACCATCGACCATAAACTGACCGATGACCTGTACAGAGCCCCAAAGTAATGATTCCTTCTTTGGTACGTGACTTGATGATCCTCTGGGACTCGAATGGGTTGAATAGTTTGACATTAGTGACGCTCTGCGTTTAGGCGACTCAAACTGCTGCTGGAAAGGCCCCCTGGCACTCTGCATAGATGATCGTGTGGAATAATCCATTGATGGTCGGGGCGTCTGGTATTCACCGTCATCTATTACGGAGTGAGTATCGGCATTATCGGTGACCTGCAGCTCGATCATACTTTCTTTCAATCCGCTTATGCTTCCATTCGTTGCTGCCCTAGAGCGGCCAGGTTTTGCTTTGTTGTCCAAACCAAGTCCAATAGGTGTCCCCAAGCGAGCAAGCTGATCTGAATCTATATTCGAGTCAGTCGGTTGTCCACTGCTAAAATTGCTGCCTGGATGACCAGTCTCTTTTGTTGTTTTCTGTCCTTTGTCCTCTGGGGACATAATCTGTACTGGTAATAAGGCTGTGAATGGCGATCTTCTTCCATCGTCCAACTCATCGGGGGGAGGCAAGGGTGGTAACTTTTTCTCGACTACAAAATGCAATCAAAATATAAATGTGAGTTAATGAACCATTACCGAAGAGAATGAGGTTGAAAATCCACGGGATAAATGAGTGTTGACTGAATATCTACACTGCCTGCAGCTCCTTGACTCTGCAACAGTTCCGTAATCGTTGCACCTTCGTTTTTCAATTAGACTTGCCATTAGGATACACTTGTTCCGTCTCTCCTCCTGAAAGACCAAAAGCCGAAGCTAGCGTTGAAAACGACGCTGAGCGATACATAAAACCTGCCAGGCCCAGTAGACCAGGAGAGGATGCTGAGTTTTGTGATCCGCTCTGTGGAGTGTTCGTTGAGTACAGCTGATCCCTTGGTACTTGTCCTTGTCTAGATGTTGTTGGAATCTGTGGTCCAGGGCTATCCTCATCACGAGGAGGGGCTGGAATGGTCTGCTCATGTTCCTCTTGCTCCTCTTTCCCTGAATTTGCTTGCAGTTTTTCTAGACGCTCATTATTGGACATGTGTTTGCCATGTTGGGTTGCATCGATATGGCTAATATCAGAGGATAGGCGTGACTGACTTAGAGCTCTGCTGGCAGGTGTTGAGGGACGCTGATACGGCATATCTTGCCTAGAGTGAGCTCTATTGCCGTTCTCCAATAAGTTTCCATTGTTGGGTATTGGATCAACCTTCTGTGATACGGGAAGAGGGTTCTGTATATTTGTGTCCGTTCTAGGTGGCGTGTTTGCTGATGAGTTTGTGGAGGATGCAAGTGCACTAGATGCAGATGACGACAAGGGAGTGGTATCACGCTTGGTCTCTGTATTCGTCTGCATTAATTGTTCGTCCCTATAGCCATTGGCTTCATCTTTTGAACGTTGCTGTTGTTTCTCTTGCTCTTCATGATGAACTGGTAGTTTACGCTGAAACGTCGAAGACGGCCGCGAAGGAAGCGTTGAATTAGGAGGACCAGTTGGGGCAGAAACGAGCTGGGTAAGTGATGTGGAATTAGTGAATGTAATGGTGCAATTAAGCTTCTCGCCGGCAAAGAAAACGCCCTCTTGCGCAAACGTTGCCTTGACAGATATAGGCATTGTCTGTTGCCCTGGTAATCAATTAACTGCTTGAACAATTTTGTGCGTGAATATTTATTAAATAAAAGAAAAGAAAAAAAAAAGAAAGCGGAAGAGATGAAACGGTCGAAATGCGAGGAAATGTATATCTAGAAAGAATGTTTGCTCTGACTGGTCATCAAATGTTGTATGTACTGAAACGGGGCAAGGAATGGATTGAATGAATGTCGTTGATTGAGCAAAAAAACGAGATGAAGAAGCATTTTTTAAAGACCCAATTCTGCAGAGGAACGCGTTTTATTCGTTGGACTTTTTGGTAGCACAATGATAAATTTGCGTGCCAAACCCCCCTATGAAATGCATAAGATACGGTTTACAATTTTGCTGGAAATAATCTCATTTTGCAGGAGTGTCTCGTAAAGCCTGTTCTATGTAACGCGTTCGACTACTAGTATGATCATCGTGGCTAGCACCTTGTCGAGCCTTTTTCTGGTATCGATCCTCTTTTTGATCTTCCTTGGATTCGGAAGTAGTGTTGTGGTGGCGGCGCTTCTTTCGCCCTCCTGTGCTCGCTTCATCAGATTCGTCCTTGTTTGTGTGCTTGTCGTCCTTACTCTTGCCTTCGCCTTCGTTCCGGTCTATTGAACGATGGCGCCGACGCTTTGGCGATTGGCTCTTATTCCTTGCGTATGATTCACTTTCTCGTCCCAAGCTCGAGGATGACAGTGTTTCACTCCCATGAGAAGAAGATGAAGCTCGCTTATGTTTTTTCTTGTAGTTGAGTTTATCCGAGCACTTTTTACACAATCGAACCTTGACAAGTGCATTCTTTTTTTCGTTGTGCTCAACATATGCAAAATTGACTTCCCAGCTCTCGAGCTCATCGGAAATATCGCAAGATAAATTGGCACAAGTGAACTGCCCTGTAAAATGAAGTGTGGTGTTAAAGGGGGTGCTTACATGTCCTCGTTATTGTTAGTGGCACTTCGTATTTACCTTTGCCGGAAAGTAATTCTCTCTCATTACGCCAGCGCATTGCAATCCGTCCTTCTCTATAATATCTGAGATCTATGAGTGCATATTCTTTGAATAGCTTATCGTAATGTTTCTTTGCGATACGTTCCTCCCATGTCAAGTCTTCATTGTCCTGTTCTGACCGCAGGAACCTATACATTTTTTCGCATAGTTTATTCTGTATCAGCAAGGCATACTAAACAATTTTTTTTTTTTTTTTTTTTTTTTTAAAAAAACTTACTTATGGTTCTCGATTAATATATCTCGTTCAGTTTTATAGACTTTCTCTTGAGTGTTATCAGTTTTTTTAGACTTTTGATGATGTTTGGTATAAGTCTCAACGAGTTGCTGGTGCTTGGCCCGCTTAATCTATTCCATTGTACGTATGTTTGTTCTAGTCAGGAAGAAGTGATCAGAATATTCACATTTCAATTGTTCACAATTCATCTGAAGATGCAATCATGTAAGCATTAGCAACTAACAGATTCCATGCTATGAAATTCGTAGGATGTCCATAATTTCGAGATTTAAAAAAAATAGTAAATTAAAAACATTTTAAGAGGTCAAAAAATTTGATCGTACATCCAGATCAAAACATGCGCCCAAGAAAGCCAAGGATACGTTATTTATTTTAAATATTGAAGATTCATTATTTTTTTTATTCGACATTTTGAAGCCAAAGTGACAATTGAGGGTGAAGGTTATCAAAAGGCATAAAAAAGTCTAATAAAGGCCATCATGGAGGTTGAAAAAGTGCGCTCAACAAGCAAACTAAGCAGAGGAGACAAACTCCAGCATATCCTAAAAGAAGATGTATGGTCAAGTTATATTATGATGACATGTCGCTTAGGATGAGCCTCCAACTTGTTCTACCATGACGTCGATTGAGTCGCCATCCTCCATTTCCAGCTATCGGTGCAAACGAAAAAAAAAAAAAAAAAAAAAAAAAAAAAAAAGCATTAAACATGTTGCTACAAATGATGCATATCAATGTATAATATTATGAATATGGTAATGGCTTCAAGAACATCCATACCTCATTAGGTGTGTTGGTGGGCTGGATACGTTCACCATCGTATAAGAAGCGCACGCTGTTAAGTGCTTTTCCTTGGCGATCACAATAAGCATCCATTAATTTCTTCAATGCAGTCGAACGCTTGATCTTGAAGAATACCTCAGATTGATCCTACAATGGCCAATAGTCGAATAAAAAGATATTGAAAGTAATACCACGTTTAATATCATCAGTATAAGGATAGCGATCACCATTCTCTTCCTTTTCAGTCTCCAGAGCAAAAAAAAATTATGGAGGCATAGGTGACAAACAATTCCAAAAAAGTGAGGCCATAAAAAAAAGACTCAATACCTGTCCTACAACCTTGAGGTTGATATGTTCTGGCGAGGTGACATCAGTCTTCTTGTCGGCTTCTTCACCCATGTTGCGCTGTTGTTAATGAAAGATGAAGTTGGTCTGAATGAATTGATGTGAACATTCATACACTTTTCAACGGTGGGATCCACCGACTGGGATTAATTAAGGGCTGTTGTAATATAAGCCACTATTTATCACGTGAAATCAATTTGTTGTGGCTGGTCATTATAGTTACTAGCAGTAGCCCGTGCGATGCACAGGTGTGAATTTTTGAACAAAATAATTTATTATTTTTATTTTTATACTTATTGGAGAACGCTCTTGTATACAATGTTCCTTGTATAAACACCTTCAAACCCAGGAAATATGCCATTGTCTATTAAAACCCTCAGATCTCTTGGATTGGAGCAGCGTGATAGTGCAACATACAGTTGACCATGAGTAAACACGGGAGCAGGGAGATAAATACCCACCTTCTCAAGAGTTTGCCCCTGCGACTTGTTAATTGTCATAGCGAATGCTGGCTTGATGGGGAATTGATACCGTGTAAACTTCACAGGTGATGTTTGGTCATCATCAGCAGTTGTCAGGGGGATGCGCGGAATAAACACTCTTTTTCCTTTTAAAGCGCCTGTGATAACTTCTGCTTCCATGCACCTTGAGGTAAGACCACGCACAATAAGTCGGGTACCATTACACAATCCACGCTTGGCGTTCATATTCCTTAACAACATGATAGGCTGGCCGATCTTTAGTAGCAGCTTAAATGGTGGCAATCCTGATGGCTCCAAAGTGTTGAGGTACTCGACTGGATATAGGCCAGCCTCCACATCATCAGTGACTGAGTCATGGGCTTGATAAGTCCCAATGTTTTCACCATAAAGCATTTTGGTTGCAATATCGTTAATCGCATTGACACTTTTGTTGAGAGGAGTCAATATGGCTCTTTTCATCATGTCATCAGGGAGCAATGGAGTAGTCTCAAGGCTGGGATACATGTAACTAATGAGCTGTTTAACATGCGAATCCCCACCTGCTGCTGGCTTGAAGATGTAGGCTTCGGGAATGCTGATATAGTCGGAATGGTTTGCTAGATCAACAGTCGGTAAGGCGCCTTCTCCGACCTGGAGCAAGAACTGAACAAATGGACCATTGCTCGGATCATTCACCACCCTCATGTTTTGTGAAAGCTTCATGACTTCTACTTTGCTCCAGATGTTTGGAGAGTTCTTTAGACAGGACCTAACAATTTGCTCCACTGTTCCTCGTACAACAACAGGTAGGGTCTGCCGGAAATCTCCACCAAAAACGACAATCTTCCCACCAAATGGCTCATCCACCTTCAAAACATCTTTTAGCGTCCTATCGACAGCTTCAAAAATATGTCGATGCTGTGTTGGAGCCTCATCCCAAATGATAATTTTAGCATCAGAAATTTTTTGAGCCAATTCTGACCTGGCGGCAATGTTGCACACCGTGTCAGCTTTACATGCGAGAGGAATCTTGAAAACTGAATGTGCAGTGCGACCTTCGCGCAAAATTAAAGCAGCAATTCCTGAAGAGGCTACAGTAATGACTCTCTCTTGACGCTCACCAAGGACATGGGCGATTAAAGTATTGTATAGAAATGATTTCCCAGTCCCTCCAGGTCCATCGATGAAGAAGAGCTTCTGATTGGTATCTCCTTGAACAGCAGCCAAAATCCGGTCATATGCAGTACGTTGATCAGCATTCAGAAGCTCGGCATTTGCTCTTGCTTCTTGTCCTAAGTCCTCTAAATTCACCATAGCTTCCGGGTCATTGTAGTCAATATTATCAACATAGGGATGGGTTATGGTGAGGTCTTGCGAGAGTTCTAAATAGTTGGCCAAGCAGGATCCAATCTCTTTTAAAATATGGTCAAGATCCAACAGCGCTTCCTTTTCAGCATCCTTAAAGATATCTTCAGGAGTCACCTCAGCATTAATGGCACCATTTTGTTGTGCAACTTGACGGGCACGTAACTTGTCCTCTGCTAAATGGGTAGCAAATGTATCCCACAAAACTCTTGGCTCGGCCGGATTGCAGTGCTCAAGGATCATTGCAAAGAGATTGCGCAAAGCTGTGGTGTTTTGAAACAGCACTGCTTCTTCAAGGCAAAGCTTTGACTCATTGTCGTCCTGAAGCAATTGGCGAGCAACCGCTGCTTCTCGAAATGTCGCAAATATTGTACCATCAACTGTCCGGAGATCTTCAAATCCAGTTGCACCTTTAACATGAAGCAATAATAATCTAAGGCAATAGCGTTCTCGATCTTTGGGAGATACAAAATAGAGACGACTAATCATCTTTCCAACATTTCGTCGTCGTCGGTTCCTGGACATTTTATCATCCGATCAAGGTGATGTCTGTGATTTTTAATACTGTTGCCTCTGATTAGATTTTCATTAAAAGGTCGCCTAGCAATGAAAGGTCGCCTAGCAATAGGAACTTGTACTGGAAGTGGAGGTCGTGGTGGGGGATGATAAGGCTCAAATTCATATTCTTCCTCGCGGTTACTTCTGTTCAGGTTAATGTTCTCATTACGTGAATTTTGCACCTCCATGTCACGCTCACTTTGATTTTGAAAAATTGAAAAAAAATATTTATTTAATTATTAGTTCAGCTTTTCCTACACTTGTATCCTACATCCTACATATACTTATCCATTCCTCTGTTGCTCTGTCGTGTTGTCTTGTCACATTGTCATATATGTTCTGCATTTTCCAATTATCACTTATACTCACTTATCAATGACGGGGATAATATTCTCAAGACAATTTTCCATATGTCCATGTATTCTTGGACGATTACATGTCTTACATCTGTTGAAAAGACACTCATTACTATTTGATCGTTCATGCGTAACTTCAACTAATTCTCCACGACGCGCATATTCTTTAACGCATTGGTTGCAAACCATTGTTGAAGTAAGGGAATAAGGGAAAGGGTAATGAATGAGGGAATGAAAGGGGAGGAGGAAATAAAATCCGATCTTAATCCCAAATTGTCTGAAAAAAAATTTCTACACGTGATATATCAAAAAAGGTAGCGGCTATAGTATGTTAGAGATATAAATTAATTTTAACTATTTTATTTTTACTTTGTATCTACTAATCGGGACATTCTGTCGATCCACAGTTAAAAGAACCTTTGTGCAAAGCCTTAAGCTATAGGTGAGTCCACCTCACCTAGAAAGCACCACAGTCAGGCCTGTAGGCTAAGTTATAAAAGCCAAAGAACTTCTTCCTCAATAAAGTCTTTAGTTTTCCCCATACGTCTTGTTCTTGCTATTATCTTTTCCCCTTTTCACAACAAGCATTTGCCGTCCAGGAACTCAGTTTGTGAGCTAACCTATAAAGCTCCCATCTTTCTCTTTCGGCATCCTATTGCGCTGTTTGTCGTCAAGGTTGTTTGTCTTTATTTTCTCTTGGTATTCTTGTTGACACTCTTTGTAGAGTCCTCGCCAAAAAGTCGTAAACTAATATATTTTTAAAATACTCAATTTGAATTGAGGTCTGAGAAATAAGAAATTTACGTACAAATATTTTAAATCAATAAAGCTTATTTAAAAAAATATATGGGACGACAATGACAGCCTTGTTACTTAAGAAAAGGCTACTCAGTTTGTTTGCCCAGATTCCTTGTAGAGTCTTCTACTCTGTATGGAAAAAATCTGTGAAAATTGGTATGAGGTACTACAATGAGAGAGGTCGTGTACAAGCAGAAACCTTTGATCAAGAAGTTTATCAAGAGGCCACTGATGAACAGGAGCCTGTTGAGGACTTGGAAGACACGATTAGAGTGGACAGCTACGAGTGGGACATGGAACTTGATAGAGTAGTGAACCAAGATGAAGCCGATGCCGTTGCACTAGAGTCTGAGATAGAGGATCTTGTCCAAGATGTTGGAACCGTATTCAATTTAGTGGAGGATAGTGAGTCTGAGGAGGAGCGTCTCATCGATAATAGAAAACGCTTTCGAAAAAATTAAAATTTTGAGTTTTGTACGTGCTTTTTCGGTGTTTAAAAATGGGAGTATTTTATTCAATTTAAAATCTTGAAAAATATATTAGTTTACGACTTTTTGGCGAGGACTCTACTGTCCTTTCCTGATTTTGTGTCTATCTTTTTGCCCCTTAAGCAAAGATACACCTACTTAGTAGGCTCGGTGCCATCCTGTCTGCAAAGCGGCAAGCCACCAATCACCGTTCCATAAATGGAAGGCGGGCTCTCTACTTTGCAGACAGGCTGGTCTCAAATCGAAATTTTTTGAGGGAGCGCTCAAAAAGGAAAGGTTATATTTTTAAAATAGTAAACTCAATTCAATCGAAGAACTTCAAGAACAAAGCCTCATGTTCAAGCGCGCGGATTGAATTGGTTTGCTATTCTAATTGAGAAAATATAACCTTTCCTTTTTGAGCGCTCCCTCAAAAAATTTCGATATGAGACCAGCCTGTCTGCAAAGTAGAGAGCCCGCCTTCCATTTATGGAACGGTGATTGGTGGCTTGCCGCTTTGCAGACAGGATAGCACCGAGCCTACCTACTTAGACTACTATTTACAACAAATTTGTTGTGGCTGGTCATTAAGTGGTAATGTTAGGTTCGTTAAAAGGTTTATTTCCAAAGGAACTGTCTTCGGTTATTCACCTTGCCGTTCATCCTTATTTTCCCTTTTTCACAGCAAGCCTTTGACTTTGGATAACTCAGTTTGTAAGCTCACTTATAAAGCTCCCGTCTTTCTTTTGGCATCGTATGGCGCTATTTGTCGTCAAGGTTATTTGTCTTTATTTCCTTTTGTTATTTTTGTTAACACTTTTTGTCCTGTCCTGTCCTGTCCTGATTTTACGTCTATCTTTTTGCCCCTTAAACAAAGATATATCTACTATTTACAACACCTGAGCTTTATTTTTATTTCGATCAATGGATGTAGAATTATAGCAAGTCGGTTCTTCGTGCAAGTAAATTACACATGTCTTTGCAGTCCATCCACCAGGATTGCATAGGCTTGCGGTTTTTCATGTCTGTATGTCTTTGAAGAGCCTCAACGCTTGTAAAGTTGACTTTGTTGCCATGAATGCCGGCAACTGCGATGCTTTCAGGATCCTTGTTGTATACTTCGGGTCCTGCCGAAGATGAACTGGAGCTGATTGAAGATGACGAAGAGAGACCAGAGACGTGTTCTTCTATAAAATCAATCGCACAAACAGAAAGCCTCATGGCACGAACACGATCCAAAGGAGAAGGTGAGTTGCCTTGCTGAATATGTCCTAAAATGGCTGTCCTAGAATCAAATTGCTGATGGCCTTCCTCTTTGATGATAGCAGAGACAATATCCGTCGTGTACGTCTTGGATGCTGATTCAGAACGAATAATGACTCGCCCTTGAGATCTGCCCTCAGCATCCTCAGCATAGCGTTGACATAGGTGACGGACATCCTTCTGTAAACGTGTAAGGTTGATACCTTCTTCAGGGATGTACACTGAAGTTGCACCCACAGCTAAACCAGACATGACCGCCAAGAAACCTGTCTTTCCACCATGAACCTCAACGACGAATACACGCTTCCGGCTGGCTGTAGCGCTTTGTTTGAGAGCATCACACGATTCCATAATGGCGTTCAGACTTGTATCACATCCCAAACTATATTCAGTTCCAGGCACATTGTTGCTGATTGTCGCAGGGATGTGGACCATAGGCATGCAGAAGGCAGGGTATGAATCACGAGAATTATACATTTCAAGGCAAGCAGTATATGCTTCGAACCCTCCAATCAATAACAGGCCCTGGATGTTGAATTTTTGAAGCTGGTACGAGACCATACCAAGGTCTAGGGACGGCTGGTCACGGTTTGTTCCAAGTTCACTTCCTCCGTGAGACATCCAGCCATCTACATCCATCCACTTCATCTCCCTAACTTGGCCTGCAATCAGACCAGGGAACCCATTGTTAATAGCAAAGGGTACATGACCACGGTTGAGAGCATAACGAACCGCAGTGCGCACCGCAGCATTCATTCCTCCGGCGGGAGCCCCAACATTGATGATACCAATGCGTAGTGAATGGCCATTTTTCTTCTCCGCATTTGTTGAATGGGCCTGAGTTGTTGCAACATACTGTTCATATTGCTCGTTGAACGCCGGATCGCGAAGCTGCATTGCGGCCACAAAGTCTTTACGTCCAATTGCCTTGGCTACTTCACCAGTCTTCCAAAAGAGCAAGCGTAAAAGAAAAAAAAAAAAAAAAAAAAAAAAAGACAGTCTAGCGTTAGCTTTGCTAATAGCAACAAAATGATGTGAGGATTTGGCATTCTCAAAATCTGACGTACCAAAGCGACGGCCTTCATAAGATCGATTCTTTTGGTCCTGTTCTCGCACATGGCGATCATAGGGCTTGGAACATCGGGTTTGCTAGCCAAGACAGCTTCGACAGCCTCAATTCCTTGTATAGTTGCTAAATTGCGGTCAAAAGCACAAGGCTTGCCTCCACGCTGAACGTGTCCCAAAATCGTCATACGAGTGTCCAAGTGCAGACGGTCTGTCAAAAGATCCTTCAAATCTTTTGCAGTAATGGGCTGGAGGTTGCTATCAATGGCCCCCTCGCAAACAATAACAATCGTCTTACGTTTACCCAAATCACGGTGCTTCTTGATATCCGCACACATTTCATCCTGCCAGTTATCCCCAGAAGGAGGACGCTCCGGAATAAAAATGAAATCAGCACCAGTGGCAATACCTGCCATCAGCGCTAGCCATCCACAGTGGCGACCCATGACCTCAACCACGAATGCACGAGAATGGCTGGAGGCAGTACTAGAGATAGAGTCGATACTCTCGCAGATTCTATGCAGACACGTGACAGCGCCGATAGTGATATCAGTAGAAGACATGTCATTGTCGATAGAACCCACAAGGCCTACAATGTTGAGATGACTAAATGTTGCAGCCTCATCTTTTGTCAGCTCATTGGTCTGGACAAGTTCCTCAAGAAGATCGGGCCATTCTCCTCTGAAGAGATCTGCTCCAGTCAAGGAACCATCTCCTCCACAGACAACCAGAGCATCAATGCCGTTCTTGACTAAGTTTTTGGCAGCCTTGAGGCGGCCCCATCGCTCACGGAACGCCTTGCAACGCGCTGTGCCAATTACAGTACCACCGGTAGTCAAATACCCCTGTACATCATCCCAGCCCATCTTTTTGATCATGTCACCGCCATCCACTAGACCTATTTGGGAATAGCCAATCTTAATCAGAAACTAGGAGACTTTGACGAAGATACTGTTTTGAGCTCTTATATCGCATTGAACTGATCTGTAGGTGTTTACCTTGGTAGCCTTCGTGAACAGCGTAGGCATCACATCCTCGCATTATTGCAGTCCTAACGACCCCACGGACGGCAGCATTCATCCCAGGAGCATCTCCTCCTGATGTCAAAATGGCAATCTTGCGCCTTTTACCGCTCGTAGTTTCCAGAGCCTCTTTGGGCTGCTCTTGAGCGGCACTTTCGGATTCTTCATGCATGTGTTTAGGCTTATGCTTAGATCCAAAGGGGTTGGGCTTGTCGGTGAAGATCAATAAATTATTCATGGGATCATGAGTATAAATGGCGGAATACTCATTGGACTCCGAAGCGTTTTTCGAGGGGACTGTGTATCTTTGATAGGCCCATGGCATACTTGAAAGAAGGACTTCAAGTTCCTGCAACAATCATTGTTCAATCCAAGCAAAGTAAGATTGGTTATTAACAACGTTACGATCTTATACACCCTCCTTCCTCATTCTCCCCCAGCAAAAAAAAAAAAAAGAAAAAAAAAAGCTCAAATCATTGAATCTTAATGATAAGTATCGTCACCACTTTGTTTACGCGACTCAAACAGAGTGTTTAAGATAAGAAAAAAAAAGCTCTCGTAAAAGAAAAGTAGCAGTCCATGGAAAGGAAGATTGGGCGATTGAGTGCGCGATAAAAAGAATGCAATCAGTCCCGCAATCGGGGTATACTGTCAAAACGCAGATAACAACACGTGGCTGTTATCTCCTATCACCTCAACAGGCTCCAAATATCAAGACTTGTCATCATTTTGAGGTCATTTTCAACAAAATCAAAAATTTAAAGTATTTGAAGCATTTGTTCAGAGGTGAAAGAACGCGCCTAAAGTTACCTGCAGTGTGTTTGTAATGATTGTGGCAATGGCGGGCACACTTCGCCAATCCATCTTGCTCGAGTGGGCCTGCTTACGGAGGCCTGAAGGCGAATATACGAGTTTGATAGATACATCATTCATTGCTTCCGAGCTCGAAAAGAGTTGCAGCCATGTAGCAGTGGTTCCCGCGGAGGACTCGGTCATGATGGCTTTGAGGCCGAGCCGCTCGAACCAGGAAACTGACGCATGATAGATCTCCCTTGTAGGTGCAGTCAAGATTAGATGTGAAATGTAGTCGAGCGCGACCTTGTCTGAACGATCCTGCATCGTGGGAATGATTAAGGATGACCGCTGTTTTAAATGGTGAAAAGAAAAAAGAAAAAGCGAATGAAAGCAGGAAGAAATTGAATAAAGTGAAAAACGAAGGGAAAAGGAAGGAAAAGAAAAAAGAGAAAACCTGGATTCGCTAGGCGGGTGTTCCATTTCTGGAGAGACATTAATTTCATATTTTTTGTTCTTCGATGTAACCAATTGTCATGTCTCAGTGGGCGTGTATGCGGGCCCGGGCTTCCGACTCACCCCAAAAAATCCTGTAAACATTAGGATGGCGTATCTATGTAAATGCACTATTTCATGTTTTATTGTGTGCGCATGACAGTAAATTGCAGTGTCCTGCCATATCACCAATTATTCTTACGCCTTTTATTTCTATTGTCATTGCCATCTGACGTTCCATCGTCGCGACGTGGTTTTGACTTCTGGCCGCTGGCATTAGTTCCGCTGTTCTTCTCCATAAGTCGACTGATCCTTTGCCAATCCCGATCTAACTTTTCTTCCTTGCTCAGACCCTTACCCTTGCCTTCATCCCATTTGCCAGTTTTACGGCCTTCGCTCATCTTGACTCCATATTGGAACGACGTTTTAGGTACAACCTCGACCGTATCCTTATATCGGTTGAAGCTCTCTTCATTGTCAAAATCAAATCGTCCTAATTGTGCCCGCTTGTTCTTATGTGTGCCTTTGTCAATCAAGATAGTGGATTGATTGTGATCATCATCATCATCGTCAGAGTCATATGCCGTCGTACCAAGTCCCCCACCCATGCCTAACCCATACGCATTATAATAATCGGCATCCTCATCGATCTCTAACTCCTCCAATTTCAATTTCCTCCGCCTTAGAGCATCCTCATTATTATGTCTAGTATGGTCTGAAGCAACAGAGGAGATTCCAGTGTTTTGATGACCAGTAATATCGACACTGCTGCGATACTCATTAGTTTCTACCCCAATCTCACCCTGGCCGCTACCTTGACCGCCATCACTCCCACTGTCTTCATCAAAGTACTTTTCCATGTCCATCTCTGTTGGTCGTGCTGGACCAAGCACAGACGCTTCGGTATCCATTTTAGCATCAGGCATATCTTCCTGATCAAGGTCATCCTCGCTTTCATCACTAAAATAGTTACTCATGTCAATGCCGTCCGGTCGTTCTGGTCCCACTATTGGACCATTTTCATCGCCACTTGTTTCCATCGCGCTCTCCATATTAGCAGCTTTCGTAGGTCCTGGCTCAACAACGTACTCTCGCCCAGCGTCTGCAAAAATGTCTTCACCATCTAGATCTGGTTCAACATGCGGCAAAATATCCTCTGTTTGCTCCTTCGATGCAGCCGCCGCTTCAGCCTTCCGTTTAATTTTTAGTTCTGCTTCATTATCTTTAACTTTACGCTCTCCTGTGCGAATTGCCCGCAAGACATCCGTCACCTTTTTCATTACCATATCGGCTTCTGAAGTCTCAGTTATTCCTGCTGAAGATTGATCAATATCAGCCTTACTTCGTACAACGATTGTTGGGACTGCAAATGGATTGTTGTCCTCGACCACCCCTGACTTTGATCTCTTGCTTTTGGAGGTGATTGGTAACTCAAATACGAATACTGTTCGACCAGGCAAGAACATTTCATTAACCCTAGGCGGACGTTTTAAAGGTTCCTCAATTGCCCACCTAAATACGTTTCTAGCGAGCGTACTGTTCAACTCTGGTGTGTCATCCACTTGACTCGATAAGGTACCCTCTTCTGTCCTAGTTGACTTTTCTACAGACTCAAACACTTCATCCAAATCCACTGGCCCTATTCCGCCCCCCATATCCTCTTGTCTTACTTTGTTTAGCAAGGCAAAATCCAAACCCTTGACTAAATGTGTATGTTCTCGATCTCCCCCCAAAAACTTAGACTGTTCGTAGAGAACATCTGGCGCAACCTCCCCTGCAGCCTCCTCTAGCGTACTAAGGATCTGCTCTGTCTCAATGTAATCCGGATTAATGCCTTGACGACGTTCTGTCGCTCGATCTCTGTATTTGGGTGCTGTAGCTGATGCTTCTTTTGAGGGTTTTTTTTGAAAAGATTTCTTGTGTTTTTGTTTATGGAATCCATCATCTGTCGCTTTGGGTGTGTGTGGCATTGGTATCCTTGCAGACCTATTGGCCATCCCAAGAGCTCTCATCCCGCCTCCAGAGAAAGAGCCGCCGATACCGGTCAAGCCTCCTGGAGCCGCGCGTGGCGTAGCCAATAGTTTTCTGAAGTCATCTTGATTGAGTCTACGGTGGCCAATATGAAAAATGAAAAATGCAATCTTTTTGTAAACTAATCATACTATTTCCATTTCGCGTGTCAAAGCATCGGATAAGGGAGTCTACAATTACCCTGTAGTCTTTTTTTCTTCAGGAGATTTGAATTCTGGTGGAGGCATTGAATTCGACATTGTAATCAATTACTGGCAAACTTGACATGATATCCAGTTCGAACATTTAGAATAGAGCAGTAGTCACATGATTTTATAATTTTATGACGTAGATCTAGCCACAAAAGTGCTATATTCAGCAAAAATAAGGTCCGCTGAATGTTGTCCATCAGAGTTTCTCTCTTTCACATTACCCAACACGCGAGAACAATGCGTAGAGAAGGCACCATTGATTATACGGAAGAATACAACCGGTTCATGGCCCGGTTGGAGGCATTCCACCAAAAGCATGGGTATGATGAAGCATTCATAAACATCCATGTAATTAGGTTAATTGCGAGATGTATCTAACTCTGAGACGTCTATCCTCTAAATAACAATCTTTGGGGCTCTATATATCAACATTTGCAGTACAACTCTGAATCGCGAGCCAGTGCTGGGTTCGCAACGCCTGGACTTACTCAAGGTTTACAAACTCGTCACGGCGCATGGAGGCTGCGAAAAGGTGTACTATTTTGAACCTTTGTTTCACTCTTCCCAATGAATCTATAAGATATTTCGCCACTAATATTTCTTTCTGATGATTTTATTATGTTTCATTACCAATGCATTTAGGTCACAGCTGAGCGTGGATGGAAACGAATAACGCTTCCATTCAACTTTCCACCAACATGCACGAACAGTGCTTATGTGATGAAGAGTGTGTATGTCAAGAATTTAGAACTGTTTGAACAGGAGGATTTCTTTGGAAAAGAAGTGCCTGTTAATAAGGACCTTATTGAGTCTAACATTTCGCGTTCACGTGAAGGTATTAAAAAAAAAAAAAAGAAAGAACCCTTTGATTCCATGTTCACACTCTTTAGTTGGCCAGCTATATGCTCCCCATCGATCTCACCTTCTTACATTATGCTTTTTTTTTTTTTGTAGCATCACAGGCGCCATCTACTAAACGTGGTCCTTACATGACTTCTCAGATGAAACAGCAACTTCAACAACAGCAAATCCAGCAGCACCATCAGTCGCAACAACAACATCCGATCCCACATCAAGTTCAGCAACAGCCTCCAGTACCACAACAACCTATTCCCCAACCAACACAATCTGTACCCCAGGCAGCACCTGCGGCAGCAGCAGCAGCAACGACAGTTGTGCAGCCAGCACTCCGGCCATCCAACTTTTTAGAAGGGTATTATATTGATGGAGGACACCAGAACAGGATTCTTCTTGCTCTCAAGTCAGAGTTACCTAATGAGATTGATTGGGCATTCAGCAGACTTATCTCATTATCATTCGAATGGAACGAATTTTCGCTCAATATGATTCCAGGGCTCTTGAATGAACTGCTGTCTTTTGCCCAGCCCTTCTTTGACTGGTGGACATCGCTGGATTCAAAGGAAAACGAGGTTGCCATGGACGAGGACCTATTAAGCATCAGTGGCACACACAATATGGAGCGTATCCTTCAAGTCTTTCATATCTTGCGAAACCTTTCCTTCCTCGATCAAAATGTTATTATCTTGACGGAACATGTAGCTTTTCGCAAAATGCTTCAACAGGGTCTATCAATGCCCTCGTCTACACAACTTAATGAGCTTAGGATTTACTGTCTCGACACACTGGAGTGCTTAAGCATTCATATTACATTGCGTTCTAAATTCGACCCTTACTTGCGAGAACTTCACAGGTTGCTTCAGACGAACGATAAGGCGATGATTCTTGGAAGTCTTCGTGCATTAACACGGCTGGCTGCAAATGAGCACAATGAAAAGATATTAAGTGACATTGACCCAGAGATTATTGACAGGATATCACAGCTCCTATTGATTCAGGATGAGGAATTAATTGGAGCCACCTTGGACTATCTTTACCAATTCTCAAGTTTCCATGGGGACGCTGCTGTTCAGATCGCTAAGAATTACCCAGGAAATATTATCTCTGTGCTCGTGCAATTCTTGTCATGGGGTAGTCTCAAGTCGTTACCTCCCCCTATTACGGTAGACCCAGCACAACAAATCCTCCATGAACCATACCGCGCCTTACACTGGTAGGCATCGTTAAAAAGAACCTTCCCTGTTTTTTTTTTTTTTTTTTTTTTTGCCTTCGAGAAACCGTTCTGATATACTTGCACAATCTTATTGGTTCCTTTGAATTGTTTTCATAGGCTCCAATCTAACTTCGAAAGCAATCCACAGGCGTACATCTATGAAGGTGAACTCTTTAAACTCTATCAAACAAAATTTATCAATCATGGACCCATGTTACGTTCAGCCGATCTCGTAACAGTATCTCGAGTTGGATTCCCAAAGATGGAGACGAGCTTTGTCCAAGAAACAGAGGGTGCACCGCCCATTCAAGTCATCAAAGGCATTGCCAAAAAGCATTGGGTCGACTTTTCTGGCGGTAAGTCATATATATGTATATATATGCAGTTTATTTAGTATAAGACTGACAACTGTATTGGTTACTTTATATATATAGCCGATGACAGGATTATTTGTAGATGGATTGGATGTCAAACTGTGGTCGCAACAGAGGCAGAACTATTTAAGCATGCAGTTCAAGAGCATATATCTCCTGGAATGGGGCTTTATACTTGCCAATGGCTCAGTTGCCGGCGTTTTACAACCCCAACACATGGCCGCCAGCAGGTGATCAAACACCTAAAAACGCATTTCCCGCTCACACCTTCTGTCAAACCATTTTCGAATCGACCTCGTTGGTTCGATATGCGACCCAATGTTCTAGAGGTCCCTGGTCGTGAACTGGCAGGTATCCCGTTGACAGCAGTTTTTGTTCTTAGAAATCTATCAAGGCAGAAGCGGAATCAAAAGCTCTTTCTTCCATATGAAGAGAGTTTAACTAGAATCATGGGCGAGTTCCCCAGAATGGCGGCATACATTGTAGACATTCTGACTTATTTGCGGGTCGGATAACATTCGACAAATCCATATCAATCCGCGCTTACCAGGACTGGATTCCAAAAAGCGTCTATACAGCATCAAACAATCATCATAATAAACTTGCTCTGTATTAATAATGCATTTATTATTATTATTTCTGTTTTATTTTATTTTGATCAATAACCAATTTACAACTTGGATGATTTGAGTCGTGGCTGCTGTAGCTCAAATGCAATAGGGATGGGTGAACCACGAGGAGTCATGGCCATGGCTCTATACACAGATCCCATTTCTTTGGGATCAACTAGCCGATGGTATGAACTAATCAAAGTTTCACGTCGGTGACCAGCAGCCTTTGCAAGTAACATGTCGAGACGAGCGCCAATTCCTAAAGAGTGGAGCAAATGTGCTTGTGTGATAGAACCATAGGAATCGACTAAAGCCGAATAAACCAAATAAAACAAAGTATCATTAGCGAAAGAAGAAAAAAGGAAGTTTGAGATGCGTGAGAAAAAAAAAAAAAAGCATATTTCTACCGAGCTCCCCTGCTGCTTGCTTCAAGTACTCAAAATCAACATCAGCACTCAGATCAACTCTTCCTGGTTGAGTCAGGACGTGCGTGAACGCATGCTTATGGATACCCTGCGTGAAAGAAACAAAGAGCCATGAAAAAACTTAAAGTTCGTTAGAATACAACATCTGATCATATTTGATATATAAATAAAAAAGATAGTCGAAAGCTCATTACTCGTAGCGTATCTCCTTGTACATGGTCCTTGCCGTAATCTATGATAAGTGCAGAACCAGTGTTTTTGTGGATATGTTTCGCAATTTCATGTGCCACTCTAAACGAATCGGGTGAAATTTCAATTCGATCTCCTGGCTTGAAATGATCATAAGCAGGGTGCTCTGCAAACGCTTTTGAGGCTTGCGTGGGTCCAGGAGCAAGGACAAAACGAAGGTGGTATGGACTTGCTGGATCAACCTCCAAATCCACTACTAGCTCACGCCAACCCTCCTCAGTCTTCTCAAATTTATAGATCGGGAGCGCATCAAAAAATTCATGCGCAACGATTAAAGAGCACTCATCTATTTGGCAATAAAAAAAATAAAAAAAAAAAAAAAAAGGGAGAGAGGCATCAATTAGCATTGATATTCATTTCTTCAACTAAAGGTAGAACAATAACCTCCTTTTCCTTTCTCTCACCGTCTCCTTATAGTTTTTTTTACCTGGAAGGTCATCAAAGACATCATGCCATGAGATTTGAAGGCCATCTGGTCTGACAGCAGAAGTAATTCCTTCTCTGCTTCCTCCACCGATCTGTTCTTCTGAAACTGGAATCCCACATAGCCTCTCGCGTTGGACTCGACGGAGGCCTGGACTGGCTTCAATTAAATGTATGCCTGAGATGGCATTTCTAAAGTCTTTAAACCTAGATACCGCCTTTGATAGCATTTTTTTTAAAAAAGAAAAAGAAAAAGAGCGTTAACCAAGGCCGACATATAGTCAAGAGACATTACTACAAAATTGTGAGGGGTGGTCTTAACTTAAGGGCATATCGCTTACTCGTAACATATCCATCATCAATGTACCACGTCCAGGACCCAGTTCTGCAATTTGGATGGATGAAGGCTTCCCAATGTTTTGCCATTGCACCAGAAACCAAATACCTAAGAGCTATCATTTTTTTTTTTTTTTTTTTTGAAAAAAAGAAATTCTCCATATTAAGCCAATTGATTTTGGCCAGGCATGATGGGGTAATGAGAAAGAAAAAGGCTGTGATATTCTCCACCATTCATCCGTACTCACCTCTCCAAACATTTGACTGATCTCAGGAGAGGTAATAAAATCGCCTTCTGCTCCAAAAACATCTCCCTTCATGTAATATCCGCTCAGAGGGTTGACAAGGACCTGTCGCATGAAATGGGCGACAGACATTGGTCCTTGAATCTATGAGGTAAGGAACATTGCGGATGTGAGGTATTAGGTAATATACAAACCGATCAGTTTTTTTTGTCCTTTTTGTTCTGATTCAGCTGCATAAAAACTGATAATTTGATCCGCGAAAATATCAAATGTACTTTGATAGAATCTCGAATGTGCTTGGCAAGGGGCGTCATTTCTTCTTTTAGTGGGTGATCGCTTGGGCCTGCAGTCTGCCCTGAAGGTATAACTTCCTTAGATGACTGCTTTTGAACAGTGGTATCTCCAGTGAACGTTGGATGTTGTCCTAGCTCTTTGGGATTATGAACATTAGAATCTGAATGTGAATACCATCGTAGGGCTCTGTATGACGTTGCCGTGCTTGTCCTTGTAGTGAAGCGGGTTGTGTATGTCTGCCATGGCACTGTTCTGGACAAACGTATTTGCCACATTAGATCTTTATTTTCTTGGAATTGGTGAGATGTTGAAGAGCAGGGAAGTCGCATGTAAACTGGCACTTTCATGAATAGTCGCACAGTCACGGGCATATTTCATTTCTTTGAAAATGAAAGATTGGGTTAATATTCCTCATCCTTACACATCAGAACTCATACAATTGTTTGCACTTTGTTATTCTACACCTGGCCTTCTCTGGTGAATTCATTCAAAATACACTCACGCCCGACTTCACATCCCATCAACAAGGATGAAGATTAGGGTGATATCACTCATCATAACTGCAGCCGCGGTGGCAGCTGTTGCCTATGGGCGGCCAGAGCTTGTCATATCTGAAGATCAGCGCGGCCTCATCTACATGGGATCTTTTGGCTTCCTTGCTGGTGGTACACTGGAAATGGATCTTCAGGATTTAAAGGTACATTCATGTTCTAGCAACAACACTACCTTTTCTGCTCTACGAAGGACAGATGATATTGTCAACACTTTTGGCGATAGGTCATCAAGTTTAACTAACTCGTAACGCTTTCATAATCGAATTTTATAAACGTATATTTAGGTTACTCCATATGAAGGCGACACAAATGAAGAGAAAAGAATTGGTTTTCTTATTCAAAAGGGCTCCTCGGATGCAGAAGTTGTAGATTGGGAAGATGGCTGTATTTTGGATGATCCTTATTTCAAGGACGAATTGGACCAAAAGAGGAGCGAGTTTCTGCAGCTTGATACGACAAATCCAGTGTATGGAGTGCAGAAATTGCCAATTGCCACACCGCATGCTTGGAACATTTCTTTCCTCTTACTTTCATTTAATGACAAAATCTTACAATATACAACACCTATCTCCTCCCTAGGTTTCAATATCGCCACACGATCGCTCCTGGTGAAGAAGAGATGTGGAACATGCTATTCGTTAATTGTCCTTCTAGTATAGTCTCATTCAGGGTAAGCAGCCGCCACAGGATTACCATCAGCCATGAAAGTACAGTTGAATGGGATCTTAGATTGATCAATTTTTTCATTCATCAACATCTCTATATCGTCAATATCCAATAGTTGAAAATTACAGAGATCAATCCTGGAAACAACTACTTGAGTGCAGGGGATATTCCACTGCCTAAAGTTTATGCTGGATCAGCTGTTGCATACTTTATCGCCAGTGGGATTTGGCTTTACATGCTGACGAGAAGGGATACCAGAGTTTTTTGGCCACACAAACTCATGTAAGCTATCTATATAGCTTACAAATAATATCCATATGAATACTATGCGTATAAAAACGCTCTATTTCCCCTCTAACGGATGGAAATTACACTTTATCATACTCAAATCTAGCTTCATCTTGGCCGTGATGATTGGAATCCAAAAGACCTTCCAAGCAGTAAGTCCAAATTTGAAAAGTTTAGAGTTTTAATGGTGTCCAAGGTTTCATTAATAGTGATTTTTCTCAATATTTTACTGATCTGATTTGAAAATTTAGATTAAAGTGCATTACATGCAGATTGGAGTAGATGCGGAAGGCTGGACAGTCATGTTCTATATTTTTGCCTTGTGAGTTGTGATGATAACGACAATGATTCTGTTTATGTTAAAAAATGCGACTAGGCTCAAACGTTTCCTAATTTGCGCGCTTATATTGCCTCCATAGCCTCAAGGGATCTCTTAGCATCCTTATAATCACCTTGATTGCATCTGGATGGATGTTGTAAGTGCTTAAGAAATACTCTATTTAAACCTGGTGGCTGCACTAAGAAAAAAAAAAAAAAAAAAAAAAAAAAAAAGCGTCTGGATTAATGTTATTATACCTGGTATTTGGAAAACAAAAGTATCAAGCCATTTTTATCACAGAAGGACAAGAAAATTATTCTTGTCATTATTCCTCTTCAGGTATACCTTGGTTTCTTTTCTTTTTTTTTTTTTTTTTTTTTTTAAAAAAAAAAAGTGTTCTTGTTCTAAAATGAAGCTTCATTTTATTGCGGTTTAGATCCTCTCTAATATCGCATCAACAGTCAGCAATGAGACGGCTGTCGGGTCTATTAATTGGTCATTCTGGGTAAGTGAAGCGCTGTATGCGAATTTATATTTTGTAAGGATCATTTTTATTCTAAGCAAACTAGCCATTGGTCGATGTGTATCCTTCGCACCTAGACTCAAGTCTTCCCTATGGTCGATCTAGTAAGCTGCGTTGTGATTCTCGGTGTCATTATCCAGACACAAAGACATTTAAGTGAAGCAGCCGAAGTTGAAGGCAAAGGTATAATGCTGTAAAGACAACAGGTTTGCTTGTATATTAATTGTCTTCAAGTTACTTACGTTTGAATGAGGGGGGTTTTTTTTTATTGCTGTTGTTATTTTAATAGTTGCCGAGAGCAAGAGCAAGTACAAGCTCTGGGGTTCATTCTACCTTGTGACAGTTATCTATATCTACTTGACTAGGATTTTGATTGAGTTTTTGAAAGTAGCATTACCTTATCAGTATGTCCAATGGTTGGTCGAGCTCCTGAATGAAGCCATCACTCTTGGTTTCTACGCCACCATCGGGTAAGCTTCTTCCCCTTTTTATTAATTTATGCCTTATTTTGGAAGTCGATCTAACCAACTAGCTACTTGATTTTCCTTTTTTTTCTTTTACTCCGTATTTCAACCACCTCATCGTAGATGGAAGTTCCGGCCGTATGCTAACAACCCATATACATTGATCGATGAGGATGACCATGATCATGACAATGATATAGAATTGGGTGCAAATGATGGTGAGACTAATGGCTTTCAGACCATGTCTAGACGTGAAGGTAGAATGGGCGAACATGATGATTAGATACATTCCAAGTGAAAAGCGAAGATAAATTAAAATAATGTCGGAATTTATTCTAGTGAGATGACTTTTTTTAAAAAAAAACTATTGTACATGTACAACTTTGAACACGTTGAATTCTTGATTTAGGATAAAACTTTCTTGATTTCTATGGGATATATGAGAGAAAAGAAAATGAGCAAAAGGGTCTATGATGAGCTTGGTACTAATATTAAACCCATACGAGATGAAAGAAAAAGGGAAAAACATAAAAACATACCCTCGATGATATTCAGATACGCCTTGGTCGCAGGCGAGTCGGGGTACTCTTCCAAGAATGACAAACCCTGATCACACGACATACCTATAAAATATAATGAAAATCATTAATTTTTTTTTTTTTTTTTTTTTTTTTTTTGGTTTATATCCTCATTTCGAAAGATGCATATGAAGCTTACCGATGCGAGGATCTAGCGGAATGCTTCCCAGAAAGCGAACGCTAGTGTCTGCAGCCATTTTTCTAGCGCCGCCTGTAGTGGGGGCAAAGATAGAACTTTCTCCTTTACAGTTGGGACAAACGAACCCAGCCATGTTCTCAACGACGCCAATGATAGGGATCTTGACTTTACGACAGAAATCAATCTCCTTCCTCACATCCTGCAAGGCCACTTCTTGTGGAGTGGTGATTAGAATGGCGCCTGTGATTCCTGATTCTTTCAAATATTGAACAACACTCAAATGTTCATCTGATGTACCTGGAGGCGTATCCACAACCAAGAAATCCAAGTCGCCCCAGTCCACATCCTTTAAAAACTGTTTGATCAACCCATTCTTCTTGGGACCTCTCCAGATAATGGCATCATCTGCATCCTGAAGAATAAATCCAATGGACATGACACCTAGGTTGTCGGTCACATAGACAGGTGACCATCCAGAATTGGACGAATGAATTTGTTCACCATCCAATCCAAACATCTTTGGTATTGAGGGCCCACAAATATCAATATCCATCACTCCAACTTGAGTTTCTTCGTCGTGTGAAAGAGCAAATGAAAGCTGAGTGGTAAATGAGGACTTTCCGACACCACCCTTCCCAGAAAGAACAAGGAGTTTGTGCTTGACTGTTCCCATTCGGTCATTAATAAGAGGTAGATCTTTGAGAAGGCAACAAATAAAAAGTAAGACATCGGAAAGAACTTTCAGAGTAGGAATAAGGATATAAAACTCCAGACAGTTGTTTACCTGGATCTGGGCCTTTGGGTGCTGTGGCGCAGGCGTTTTGGTTCGGACAACCTTCGCAGGCGCTAGCCTTGCCGGCTTGTTCGCTCTCCGTCCCCTATTTTTTATTTATTTATTTTTTAAAGAAACACAGTTAGATACTGAGAAAGAGAAATACCAATGTGCAGAAAACGACCCTGACTAAAGACTCACAGGACAATGCTCAGGTGCGTTCTCTGGTGCTGGAGACATTGTTTATGTTGAGAAAAAAAAGTAGTGTAAAGTAATGGAAAAGTTCTCATTTCATCAATTGCATGTGCATTCATTTATTTGTAAGCATACATTCCCCTTAATAGGCTAGGAAAGGAATTTCTTGATCAGAATGAACTTGTTTTTGCAAAGTTTTTGGTGTATTGTCCGTCCCATTAAAAAACGATAATATTTTTTGGTTAATTTATTTATTTCTTTGTTCTAATACACTTCTTCTTTTAACACTAGATGGAATGTCTCAAGCCAATACTTACAATTTTTTTAAGACGAAGGCCTTTCTGGACCCAGTCATGTTTGTAGTAAATTGTGTCCTACTGTTGTTGCCGGCTTGTCTCTCCCCCTCCTCCTGGACCCAGCAAAGGTCCTTTCGGTGGTCTTGATCCCTCTACTCCTCCTCCTCCTCCTTCATCTGAAAATTTCCTTTTTGTGGATCTGCTACTACCACCACCACTGCCACCACTACCTCCACCGCCGCCACTACCGCTAGAAGCTTGGCCTTGAGTTCCTCCGTCCGGCGGCATATATTTTGCAGGTCGTTTTTGCTCTCTTATCTGCGACTCACAGACCCTTGCGATGTTCTCAGCACCAACAGCATCTCGATCAAAGTATGCTTTACAATTTCGACAGTACTTGGATCGAAAAGGAACATTCTCCAATATACTGTCACAGTGAGGTCGTGGACACTTGGCAGATGTGTAGTATTCATGATAACCTACAATGGCTTTCAATCTCTGTAATTCCTCTTCTAAGCTTTCGCCTCTCTAGCTCGCCCTGAAACTTCTTGGATGGTTTGTAAAGGTACGCTCTAGAAATCCGGAGGATCTCACGTTCGTTAGGTTTCCTTGGATCCAACTTTGCAATTGTCATCGAGTACCTCTCGCCTGGATCGATCCCAATGATAATGGTACTTTCGGGGGGAGGGCATGCTGCCTGGGTGTCATATTTAACTTCTACATTCTCGAGGAGACGGGATCTCTGCTTCCAGTTGATCTCACGCCGGGGACTGGGACTCACCGGGGACAGTGGATTTGTGCTCGATGTACCTTCTTCAGCTGCTTCTTCTCCCTCGTCGCCATCTAAGAATGGTTCATCAACTTCCAGCAAGTCAATATCGCTGATACCCAGCAAGATATCGTCATCTTCATTTCCGTCGTCGTCTCCATCATCACCACCATCACCTGCACCATGGCCTGAAGGCGAGGATCCCTGCTGAGCACTTGAAGAAGCCTGGACTGCTTGAGATCTTTGAGTATCCGAAGGTTGGGCAGCTTGCGAACCTCTACCTCTTTTTTGCTTCGATGTGTCATAGGCAAGAAGTGTTAGGGTAAGGCCGTTTGTAAAGAACGATGTCCGTAGTTTCCTTCTAGGGCCATCATCAGATTGCAGTCCAACGTCCTTGTATCCTTTCAAGGAAAACAGCTCCTGCAACAATATCCCCTTGTGGTTAAGGATCTTGTCCTCTGCAGCCCCCTTGGTACTCATGTTTAGTTCCAACAATTGGGCTATTTCCTCTCGAACTGTTGGGTTAGACCATAATATCTCCAGGAGACAGGCTTCCGTTAGGCAAAGAGACCGAGGCGAGAAAGCAGACGTAGGGAAATCCAGATATTTTTTGGCAGTTGCATTTTGCTCAAAAAAGAATTGGATGGAACTTCTTCCATCGCCTGGAATATCTATGTCAAACTAGACATTATATTGAAGAAATGATTAGGAACATTTCTATAAACATATTATAAGATAACCTCAAAATATTATAATATTATATTTACCTGCGCATTCCGATAGTGAGACCCTAGCGCTGCTTGAACAGGGACCATGACCATCCGAGACGACCTGCTGATCACCAAATCGGGATAGATCTGGTTTAAAGGACCAAGCCCTGTCTTTGCATAGAAGTTTTCGTATGCTTTGAGCTGGGACGGCTTGGCTACGTTCCCTTCGCCTTTTTTCTTCACTTCCCTGCTATACCTAGATAATGGACTCATCACTCCGTGATACAACAACGTAGCAAGGCCGTAAATAAAGTCCCTGCTATCAAGAACTTCATCTAGGAGTTGTGGGAGATCAGCTGGATTGGATGGCCCAGTGGTAAGCAGGTTATCGATCCACAAGGCGCAGGCCCAGAAAGCTCGAATCCGTGCCTCATTCAACATTTTAATAAATGATTGAATGAGCCCTTGAATTGTTGCAGCAAGTTGCTCGGGATTGAGATTGGGATCGGAAGTAGAGTCCAGCTTGGCAACTACACATGTCTTTAACGTGCCCAGAGCTAATGCAACAGTGGGGTGGGCCCTCTTCAACCGTCGGTCCTCGGCAGTAGCCTCCTTCACTTTCCTGGTCTTATCAGTCTTTCTGATATACTTGGCCTTCCCTTTGTTCTTCTTTTTTTTCTTCTTTTCCTCCTTAACCTCCTCTTCTTTCTCATCCTCTTTTTTTTCCTTTTCCTTTTTTTTGGGGGACTTTCTTTGACGGCTGGAGCTGACGGGACGGTCGTGTTGTTTGCAGTTGGTCAGGTCATATTTCTTAGGGAAAAGTTCCTTTTTCTGGGTAGGGAAAACAGGCCGATAGCGATTCGGCTTTGCGCGTTTAGGGATATAGAATCTAATTAGGAACAACAATGTCAAGGGTTAGATGACTTTTTTTTTTTTTTTTTTTTTTTTTTTTTGTATATGCTTTGGAAAATGTTCATTTGAAGGAGCTTACCTGGGTTGAGGTTGATTATTTTTATTCTGGTACCTAGCAGATATCGCAGTCCTCATTCTATCATGGTAATGAAGGAATCTTTCAGCGGTTGGTTGCTGTGAAGCCTGGGTTTGGATCCTACCAAAGAAAACATTAATTGAA
The DNA here is from genome assembly GCF_002105155.1 of Lobosporangium transversale. NCBI lineage: Eukaryota > Fungi > Mortierellomycota > Mortierellomycetes > Mortierellales > Mortierellaceae > Lobosporangium > Lobosporangium transversale. Next base: position 946,823 of record NW_019028983.1, on the reverse strand, counting down.
TGGTCAAACTGGCCTTCTGCAGGAGTTCGACGGCTACGGGCATGGACCTCACGAACATATGATACCGTCAACTTTTCGGCATCAGTGTCAGTGAGCGCGGAGATAATCTCAGCATTTGTAGCAAGACCAAAGGTTGGGATATTTGGGGTGTAATCGTTATCGGATATAATGCCATAGACCAGGAGTTGACTGTTCCTTGAAAACCCAAGGGCTTGCAGGACCTCTTGTTTCTCATAGAGTGCAAACATGTGATGGCGACGAGGGATTGGACGAAGAACTCTTTTTATAGAAGGATAGATGAGAAGGTCAGAGTCCCCAGACACAGCGATACTGGTTGGTGTACATTTGGCGGCAATACACACATCAGCCTCATTTCTACAATGGCAAATCACAAAGTTATTGTATCGACCGAATGGCGCCGCGAGCTCCCTCTTCTCGTTATGACTGAATGTGAAGAGCTGTCGAAGATTCTTTTTAATGACAATCATATGGCTTCGAGATTCCCATTTGCCTTCATTGGACTTGGTTTCCATGTTGGCTATGAGCGTATCGAGTTTTGCATCCGCTGCTGTACGCTTAGCATCTCGGTCCCTATAGGCACGCGTTTTTTCTTCGCAGCGAGGCCCATCAATGTGTATCGTCACTGTGGCAAGAGGACCAAAGATCTTTCGAATGATACTAGCCATAGCATGGCCGCAGGCAGTGAAAGAACTCTGCCAGCTGAATCTCCTTAGGATGATATTATGTATATCGCTGTGGAAAGTGCCAAGCAGATCCAGCTCAAAAGATGAATGGGGTTCAGCAGCAAGCTCATGTACATCAATCTCCTTTGGTGGCAGGTCTCTCCTTGAAAGGTATGAATAGAGTCCTTTAATACCCATCTAGAGAAAGTATAGTGTAAAACAGTGCAAGCAATGTTGGTTTAAGCGGCTAAAGATTGAAGCTGAAGTTGTTAGAGTAGAGATAGTTTACCTTTAAGAAAGCAAAAAGTTATGATCTGTGAGGGGATGAGGGTGTAAGAGTACGGGTGAGAGCGCGAAAGCAATGTCGTTGTAAAATGAGAGAGAGAGAGAGAGGGAAAAAGAGAAGGAGGCAGGACGTATTTATAGGTGTATGAAAGAGAACGAAACAAAAGGCTGATGAATTTGGAACAACTCGAAACAATAAGTTTCTCAGCGACAAGTTTTAACTTTTTGGATTTCGAGTATTGTTTACAGCTCTTCTCCAATCATCTACATTTACCAAATCAAGCCTTCGCCATGACAATCAACAAGAAATAAAAAAAGCAGACTTCCTTACGTCCCCCCTCGGTATGTGTATCTGTCTGAACACGTCCTAACTGACATCCTCTCGACAATCCTTCCAAGGCTGCAGTGTTTGAATGTGTACAGGGAACAAAAGAGGTCTAGATACAGGCTCTCTTTGTGACATTGAAGGAGATCGCATGTTTCATGGCTATCAAGACAAGGTACCCCTACAGGCACAAGACAAAGGTATAACTCGGTTCAAACTCAAAGGAACGATTTTACTAATGGCCTTGTTCTGAATCCACTTGCCTATGACACAGTCCAAACGAAGAGACAGCAGCAGTCTGACGTAGATGAAGAAGATCTCAGCCAGGAATTGAAACTTTCTCAAGGATTCCTTAACACGGCGTGTTTTAAAGGCAGCCGGTGAAGACCTGACAGATGAAGACTACGCAAACATAAACTGGAAGAGGAGCCCCAAACTTCTTGAAAACGTTGGACTCATATTCCATGAGCTAGGGCGATGCTCATCTGCAAATACCACAACTACCGTCTAATGCGATCCTGGTATTGTTAATGCCCTTACGTTTTCTTCGCTAGACCGTCACACCCCTGACCTGCGTCAAACGGTGAAGATGAGAAGTAGGCTCGTCAACAGCCTGTGTGCCTTATATGCGTTGCACCAATACTCACTGACAGGTTGAGTCCAAATTCGAGATACCAAAATAGCCTTCGCTGAATCCATGGGGAGGAAAGACACCAAGCCGGCAACAACAATAGGATATGATCAGTTGCATATTTCACAGTACACGTGCAACATGAAAATTTATAATACAGACATACTAACAGCTCTATGTCCCATGGTGTGGTGCCCGAGACAAACTTGCAGTTTTATTTTGATACAAATTTGGATAAATGCCCCATGGATGTGATGTGTGAACCCACATCCTATTCTCACTTCTGCTCCCTGGTTACTATTTGTCTGTCTAAAATTTTTCATGAGCTACTACAAACATGACTAGGTCGGGAAAGGCCTTCGTCTTGAAAAAGTTGTAAGTATTAGCTCGACAGTGCTTTCTTGACTAATCTCTTTATTTCTATGCTTGGTCTAGATGGTGTTTTTTTATGGGGAGGACTATTTAGACAACATATAGACCCCACATATCTTAATCATAATAAATTGGTTTGGTGGCATTGTTGTAAAAAATATCTTTGCTTAAGGGACAGAAAGATAGACACAATCAGGACAAAGAGTGTTAACAAGATTGACAAGAGAAAATAGAGTCAAATAACCTTGACTACAAACAGCGCCATAGAATGTCAAAAGAAAAGATGGGAGCTTTATAGGTGAGCTCACAAACTGAGTTACCGGAAGACAAATGCTTGTTGTGAAAAGGGGAAAAAGATAAATGGCAAGATGAACTGCAGGTGAAGAATAAGACATGTGGGGGAAACTGAAGACTTTATTAAGAAGGAAGTTTCTTTGGCTTTTATACTCGGTAGTTTCTAGGTGAGGCGGACCCGCCTATGACTACAAAGGCTTTGCGCAAAGATTCCTTTTAGCTGGTTCGACAGATTAGTACTTGAATAAAAACGTTTTTACCCAATCACATGTAGAAAGGAAAAAAAAAAGGGTACTTCTAAAAATGCAACACATTGACAATAGATAGACAATACAAGTACACGACACCAGGAATGCGAGAAAGAAATGCGAGAATATTATAAAGTACATTATGCTTCTTGTCGTATACAAAGTACAAACAAACAATCAGAGGGCAATATAAAACAGGATGCACAAATGGTTGCATCGATGTTGCGAAGACACTGTTCAGACAGTAACCCGCAAATAATGTGTTCAGTCGCTGCTGCTGCCAGAGTCGCTATCAGAGCCAGACGAACTGGAACTTCCGCTGGAACTTGAAGAGTAACCGTCGTTTACGTTTGAAATGGACCCTAAAACATATCACAATTTGATAACAGACTGTGATTAGTAGCTGCTAAATCTATCCCAAACAAAATCGAACCTTCATTATAAACAACAGTCTAAATACATACCCTTCAGATGCGCAGCAGGCTGCTCAAACTTCTGCAATGTTCGTTCCAGCTCGCTTATCTTCTTGGTAGCATCCTCCTCCGTGTACTGAACCTTAACTTTCTTGGGCGCAGGCTTCTTGCGTTTCACCGTCGTGTTTTTCTTTACATACTGATACAATTTAAACAGCGTCCTAGGATCTAATGAATCAATGTCCAGCTCTATTTCCTCTTGACCGCCATTCTGATATCACCAAATTAGAACAAGAGAAGCGAGACACCATTAAAAGTTTGTTCATAGCTTTGGCCGCTTAATTATATATAAATAAAAATAAAACTAAAAAAAAGTTCGAACTTACATCTCGGAGATGTGGCATGCTGTTGTGAATAATTTGTACAACATTAGCCAACTTGTCGCCTTCAAATTTGTTAATGCTGTCGCTGAGCTCTTTCTTTTGCTCAAATGTAATGACAGGAATATCGTCCTCACTACTGCTGTCACTCTCGCTAGTATAGACCGGTTTTGAGCGTTTGACTGGAGGTCTTTTCTTTTCAGAAGCAGGCGCTTTAGCAGGCGTAGATTTCGCTGGAGATTTAACTGGTGTCTTGGACGCAGTCTTAGGTTTGACGGGTTTCTCTTGAACTGTCTTGTTTGACGATTTCTTATCAACCTTTTCCTTTTTTTTGGCTGCTTTCATTTGCTTAATTTGTTCAGCTAATGTCTTTAAGTGTCTTTCCAATACTGCAATCTTTTCATCTAAAACGAGAAATAAATAAATGTTAATGAAAAACAAAAACAAGAAAAAAAAAAAAAAAAAAAAAAAAAAAAAACTTAGCACGATTACACTAGAAACTGCTCCTTCTGGTAAACTTCATGTTGATACATACCAGATGAATCGACATCATCTTCAGATTCCACAACAGGCTCCTCTTTTTCAATTGCTGGTGGAGCGGGTGGCAACGGACGTTCAGCCCACTTCTCATTGAACAAACTCTCCATCTTGCGTCCCATAATATGGACAGGAGTTCCAACAGGGTTGAACTTGAAGCAGTTCCAGAGCACAAGACGGACATCAGCCTCAAATAGAGCCGGGTCATCATACTCATCGTCCTCCAGCTTCTGACGGATAGTTGAAAGATCCATAGGGTTCTTAATGATCTTGGGATAGTCAGGAATGCCAAGCTTCTCATAGTCCACAGGTTCCATGAAAGGGAACATGAATTCCGCATGAGCCTTTTTTGAAAACTCCCGGAGAATGCTTGCACAGTATCGAAGCTGAGGGTCCGATTTCCATTTCCCTGCGCCTTTCCTCTTCACAGCGATTGCTGTAGGCATTTCCTTTGAGGGCGCATGAATATCTCGTTTAGGTCGACGTTCCTCAGATGCAGCTCTAGATTGAGAGAGGTTCAGTGGGATTGGGTCTGATGGTGGCACATAAACAGGGACTGGGGTTTTGGCATCTTCCTTTTTCACTGCTTCCTTCTTCAGCTTGGGGGTGGTTGGAGTCTTTTTTGCAGATTCCTTTGCGGCTGGAACATCAATCTTGGAATTCTGATATTTAAGGCAGGATGTTCATATTCATATTCAGTAAAATTTAATAATATGTTGTTGAACATTTTCTACTCATCGATTTCATGTGATACAACGTTCTTCATCTTACATCTTTAGGCATATGACGCAACGAGCTGTGGAACGAGGCCTCAAGATTGGATGCACAGATAGAAACAGGCGACTCTCGACCGTTGTACAAATAGCAGTTCTCAAAGATTAGATTGACGTCTTTAACGAAGTCATCAACAGCATCATATTCCAGTCCACTTAATTTCCGATCAACTGTTGAAAGATCCATTGGGTGTTTGATAATGAGAGGGTAGTCTGGAATCTTGAGCTGCAAAGGATCAACAGGGTGTAGGAAGGCAGGTGCATCGCGATGCCTTTTGAGTTGTCTAATGATAGCTGTACAATACTTAAGCTGCTCGCGTGTCATCGCAGGCTTGCGAACACCGTTTGTGACGGAGGCCACAGGTGTCTCTGTGCTGATTGTAGGGTTTGTCGATTGGTTTGTTACAACAGTGGCAGCTGGGAGCGCAGGCTGAAAATCACAACGCGTCAGTAAAGAACGAAAAAAAAAAAAAAAAAAAAAAAAAAAAAAAGAGTCAGATTCCGAGTTACAATTCCTCTGCTTGTTCTACAGTGCTGTTGTCCCTCTCCTATTGCTACAACCTGCATTTGGTGTCCACAAGGTGAATTGCTCACACTGAATCCATACGCATGTTATGTAGTTTATTCCAATACAATTTCCCAAAATATTACATGTCCCATTCACTGGTTTCTCGTCATAGCAGTGTAGAGTAAATGGTAACAAGACATAGTGCATACACATAAATAGGCTTTATTCACCCTCAAGAGTATCAGCGCCGTTCTGCAACAAAGCTTATCCCAAAAGTTTACACGAACACAAGGGAAACTGACCTTTGAGACATCAATGTTATCAGAATTCCGCTGCTCGACAGACTGCGTAGCTGCTTCAAAAGCAGGGGCTGGAGCTTGTGGTCCTGACAATACATTGGTCACAGGCGCATTGAGTACAGAATTCGGGACATTCATATCACTATCTACCGTCTGCTCTGAGCTATTGTGGTTGAGGGATGCAGGGGGTTCCAAGCGAGAATGGTCTAGGGAGGGTACAAGAGGATGGTGATCTACGGACGATGTAATGGTTGGAGTAGTTGAGGAAGTTGACATGGGAACATGATCATCGTCTTCAGTTTTAAGCCTCTTTAGCGAAGTTTCTTCGGGAACGTGTGGAGGCATTTCAAGAGGAGGAGAAGTATGTCTTTGCAGCACATAACGACAGATAGTAATATATGACATATATTTTTAAGAAAAAGTTATGCTCACGTTAGTGATTCTGCACAAGAATTCATATGTGGAAAAAAAAAATGGTGGCAAAACTAATACAGGTAGGCGTGGGCGAAGGTTAAGCTGAGCAAATATGGAACAAAAAGAATGTAAGAGCAAAGCAGCGAAGACGGTCTGCGGTTCATTACCCATTGGGCTCTCCATTCAGACGGTCCAAATCGTCGAGTGGTCGTTTCTTAACCTCTTCGCTACTAGACATCATTACTGGTTGTTTATGTCGGAAATATTGGGCGTATGATATAATGTATACAAAGAAATAAAATAAAAAGAGCGTAAAAGAGAGTAGCGTGTTCTTCGCTCCCAGAATATTTCGCTCTCACACCGAAGAAGAAAGAAAAAGGAATAGGAGTGGTGGCCAGAGTAAATGAATGGTGTTCACGGCTCACTAGTGCGTAAAGAATATGTGAAGTGGAGAGAAAATGAAGTGAACTAGCGAGAGTGAAAAAGAGAGCGGGAGTGGTAATAGGAGAGAGAAAAGAGCGAGGGAGAAAAAAAAAAAAAAAAAAAAAAGGAAAACGAGAGGCTACTTTCTCTTTAAATATCCAAAAAAAAAAAATGTGACGTGTCCATATCAGACGGACACTTCTATGCCCCGGGTGGTCTCGGCAGAAATGGAATCATCCTGCACCGTGAAGACGAGAAGTATCTATTAATGGAAGTGAAGCCAGCAAGAGTAGCCACAGAATATGTCCACACACAAAGACCACAAATTAAGGCTTCTGACGGACGCCAGATCGATGGATGGCTTTGTCAATGTGGATGGCTCCGTGGATGGATATCAAAGATTTGGAAGAGACCCGGGGTGAGACTAGATCACATGATAAGTGGCTTAGTCATCTTTTTTGCTAGAATGTGCTTCTTATAAAGGGACATTAAACCTCAGACTCTCAAGCCTTTTAATTTCTTCACATCTTTACGCCTTCTCTCAACAGCATTACAGACATGGCAACATATTTGGCATCTATTTACGGTACAGAGAAAGACAAGTATGTAGAGTCCCAAACATTACGACATCTTTTACTTTGAAGAATGTGTGCTCATTGATTATTGCTTTGCATATGTCTAACTTTCAACACTTCAATACTCTTCAACGCTTCCACGCCCTTTCTGTTTATTTCTGTATCTATTCCTTCTTCTCTTTTACAGGGTTAACTGTTCCTTTTACTTTAAGATCGGGGCCTGTAGGCATGGCGACCGCTGTTCCAGGAAACATGTCAAACCAAATTTTTCACAAACGATCCTTATCCCCAACGTGTATCACAACCCATCTCATGACGCCAATTGTAATATGACGAAACAGGAAATTCAGGAGGATTTTGACAACATTTACGAAGACTTTTTTGTCGAATTGGCTAAATATGGGGAAATAGAAGAAATGCATGTTTGTGATAATATCGGCGATCATCTTGTGGGCAACATATATGCCAGATTTAAATATGAGGAGGACGCTGGAAATGCTGTTGAAAGCCTCAATAACCGCTTTTATGCAGGTCGGCCACTTTGGGCTGAGCTTTCTCCAGTAACGGATTTCCGAGAAGGTAAGATATCAATGGCGGAACGATGGACGAAATAATCAATTAATGGAATATCAGACAAAATACTAAGGCTTTTTTTCCGTTTTATTTTAATAAACTCTAGCCTGTTGCCGCCAATATGAAAATTCTGAATGCACTCGAGGTGGTCTATGCAACTTTATGCATCTTAAATCAGCAGATAGAAATCTTAAGAGAGAGTTATATGCATCTCAAAGGAACTACTTGCGTGAGAAGAGACGGGAAGAGCAGAGACATAGGGACGAGAGGCGAAGTTCAACAGTTCCAGATGATCACCTTGAATAGATCATATTATATCATATCTCTAGTGAAATAAATATAAAATAAAAAAAAATAAAAAAGTCAGTTAGTTTCATATGAGTGTTATGAAACGCGCAGTCACATAGACTATCCTTAGAAGCGTACTTTTTTTTTTACGTCGCTTAATCTCCAAGTAGACGTCCTCCAAGTGCCTTCTAACGCAGCCATGCGGAAAGCGCCGCTTACTGACATTACTCATCGGCCCTTAACAGGACGTCGGTCTAACAATACTCCATCACAAGCAGTAGCTAGTCTCACATGCTCCGCAGGTTCAGGAGAAGAGAATAATCCTACTCGGGGTCTGCTTGAGATCTTCGCTGCAGTTCAAACTGGGTCCATTAGCCGAAAGAGATCATTGAAGCTAACCAGCGAAGAATGTGATCACCATCCATCTTTCCCAATCTTTTCACCTGCTCTTAATTCAAAAAGAGAGATACAACAGCTATCATCAACTCAAGTTGCAACATATAACTCAGCAAATCAAGCTGAAGGTCCTATAAAGTCCAGGTTCTCCCTCTCATACAACTCAAAACAGCCTCTTAATCTCATCTCTACATTGTCTCAGGAACGGTTATATGGGCGACAAAGAAACAAACCATCTTACGGTATGATGGACTGAGCTCATTGACAATTTTTCTAATAATTCTCAATATCACTAACCCTATCTTGTTTCTTGTGATAGTCTCAACACGCTTTCATATGTTGGATTACATTAGTCGACCAAGCGATACATACACGTTTATTTCACAGGATTCAACCACACTTGTACCGCCGTTTTCATGCGCCTACAATAACGGTATATATTTCCGAAACGGATTATGCTCTACCATCTTTGATCGAATACATGGATGATAAATACTAGATGGATTCTCACTAATGGTCAATCTTTGAATACAAATATGTACATTTATAACAGTGGCTAACGAAGCACGAAATCTAGCAGTTGGGGATGAAGATGGCACAATACATATTGTTGACACTAGAAGAGATGATGCACATCCAGGTATTTTTTTGTCGCGCATGGGTAAAAAATAAAAAAAAAAAACAAAAAAGAATGCAATTTCCAATCAATTCACTATCACCTTAATTATTTGCTAGAGGGAACTATTCGCATTCAGGCTCATCAGAACGCTATTTTCGACCTCTGCTGGACAAGGGACGATTCCAAGATTGTAAGGATGCATATTTTACCTATGGTTGCACGATCTGATCGCTCATAGAGATTATTTCTCAATGTGTAAATATCTATGTCATTTCCGTTAGATTACAGCGTCTGGCGACCAGACGGCAAAGTTGTATGATGTTGAAACAAAAGCATGCCTCGGTACCTTTTCAGGCCATGCTGGAAGCATTAAGAGTACATCAATGAAGTTTAATGATGACAGTATGTTACTCAGGTTATATTATACGCCTTTTATTATTATTATTATCGCTTCACCAAAAAGTAGAAAAAAAAAGTCTTAATGATGTACGTCCGTCTCTTCTGTGTCTAGAAATCTTCGCGACAGCTGCAAGAGATGGCGCTATTATGATTTGGGATGTACGATGTTCAAGCACTACAACTCCTCATGGTGATATTCTTTATCGACCAGCCGACAGATTATTGAACGTTCATGCCAACTCAGCTAGAAGTATCCCACCAAAAAAGTCCAAGCACGGATCTGATGGACCTAACACAGCCTCAGCTGTGCAGTACATGATGCATAATGAGAACATCATTGCTTCCACTGGCACATTAGACGGGTAACATATATTTGAGTATATTTGACCGTTATACACTTTGTAGCTGGTATATGCTTTCTAATTCAGGATCTTCACGTATGCTATTATCACCCATAATATAGTTCTGTGAAATACTGGGATGTCCGAAAGCATGGTACTTATTTTAGACACGACTTCCCAACACCTCTTGCCGCATCGACTTACACACCATTAACGAAACGTGCCCACGGAATGACATCGATGGCATTGTCTCCCGATGGCAGCGCCTTGTATGCAGTCAGTTCCGATAACCATATTTATATGTTTAACACCACGGTACTCGGTGGGCCTGTGGAGCAGTTCGGGGGCAGTGACTTTATGTGCTCAAGTTATTATATCAAGATCAGTGTTTCACCAGATGGTAATTATGTTGCTGCTGGCTCCTGCAAAGACCTTTATGTGTGGGAAGTCAAGCGGCCGGACAAAAAACCACTTATTTTCCATGGCCACGAGAGGGAAGTCACAGGAGTAGATTGGGCCAAGGATATCGGGGACGGCACACAGGTATACACTCTTATCATGCTTGATGAATGCTTATGTGCCTCTGAATATTGAATTGATAAAGCTAATTTCTTGCTCTTAACCTATAGCTGAGTGGGTGTTCGGATGATGCCACAGTCCGAATTTGGCGGCCAAATAAACCGCTCGTAGAAGAATGCCAAGAGAACGAAAGTTTAAAGAACATGCATGGTATGGTCACTGAGTGACCCTTCTGAGTGTATACGTCATGGAAACTGTACTCTACCACTTTTCAAGATGGATTAAATAGTTTGAACCAACATCTTATTAAAGCAACAGTGGCTGATGCAGCTCTAGCTAATGTTTAATTTGATTTTTATGACGAAGACGAAGATTGAGATGTAGCAGTTGAATTCAAAAGGCAACGTAGTTTGGCCGAGAGAGTTGTGATATCGATCTCAATGCTATCATCTAGATCGCTCTCAATGTTTTTGTCTCGAGGATCACACGCTTTCGCGTCACTACAGGAACCGATTCCTTGAGTTACGCCCTTGGAGGGCGAGGATGAATTGAATAAAAATCTCGAGAGAGCGCCATCATCATCGTCGACGTCGTCCTGTAAAAATCGCTTTGTCATTGATCTTGAACTTTGCTGTTGTACAAATGCGATAAGTTGTTCACGATATTGCTCTCGCTGAGCAAAAGATGCACTAGTTGTCCAGTCCAGGCGTGACAGAATCTGCTGTCGAATAAGCTCCACTTTCTCGTAATCACGCTGCATGATATAGCCCAGAAGCATGATATTGGCGGTATATTCATCCGCATCCAGGTTGAGCCTTGGGAAAGCGGCACGATACTCCGACTGTTTTAAGTGGGGAGAGGTTTGAATACACTCCTGTTGTAAATGTTTACGAGCGCCTATCATCTTATCCAAGACACGCTCCATCCCTATAATATCCCCTTGGTCGACATATGCGAGCATCAATGCATGAAAAGCGCCTTTTCCGGGAATCATCCGCAGTCCTTCAAGCGATGCACTGTCTTTGAGCCGTCGCCTCCTTGTTCTTGGTTGCTCATCACCATCAAATAAATCTATGTCCTCGCCCTCTTGTGGATTGAGGAATGGGCTCCTGACTTGTTGTTTTTTATTAAAGGAGTCCGCTCTCGCCCTATTAACAGGATGCGTTGATTGCAGCATCTGGTCCAGAATCGATTCTGCCATCTTCAGCTTGCCATGGTTGATGTGTGCGAATAGTAGCGAGTTGAGAATAATCATATTAGGCTCTATCGTCAACCCCTGTCGATTTGCCATTTCGGTCATTACAGCACGCAGATCTGAGTATCCATCCTCCATATGACCGTATCCGTAGAACTGGATACTGAACGTGACTTCATCTGGCAAGACCCCGCTCTCAACCATGTAATCGTGTATCTCCTTAATTTTTTTATGTTTTAAACGACGACCCCTAGCTTGTATATCTTCCAGCTGATCTTCTTCTTCTTCGTCTTTTCCGAGGTATAGTGCTGCATCAGCGTCTGACATTTGAAACACTGCCTTAAGCATCAAGTTGCACGTCAGAGCCTTTGGCCGAATCCTGTATTCTTTCAGCATCCTGAAAATCCTCTCTGCAGACGGGAAATCTCGACGACGGACATATTCTCTACATATTACGTGCAATACCTGGACGTAAGGCTTCTTCTTCATGATAATCATATGATCCAGTAACAACTCTGCCGCCTCCATATCATTCTTGAACGTTGACAGGCCTACTATCAATGAATGATAGGTTTCAAAAGTCGGTGTACAACCTTGACGCAACATATCGTAAAAGAGCTCTAAAGCTGCATATATTTGGGTAACGCCTTGGTTCCTGATTCCAGCTCTATTATTCTTGGCCAGCGAGTGTGGATCAAGTGGGGAACTTTGACAGTTTCGACCGACAAGGCCTCGGATGACAGAAGAATACATCTCCTTCCCCCCACTTTGGTTAAACTGTTGGTTTTCCCTCCATCTATTAAAGATCGTGAGAGTTGTTGCCATATCACCGCGGGAAGAAAAAGCCACAAGAAGTGCGATCATAGAGCGGTATCCGGCCTTTATACCCAATACCTCCTCAAAATACTGATGCATTTGAAGTAACCGCCTAGCATGCGACTGATCAATAAATGCCAGCGTGTAAACCATAGGTTTCTGTGCTGATTCGTATTCCACAGTAAGTTTGAATCTTGGAAATGGCCTACCATCCTTCAGTTTCCTCCTCCAGACAGGATATACTGAATGTGTCGGCGGACTCGACGAATTGAAGGCTCTGTAGACAGCTTCTTGAGTGGTTAACAGATCCGGTTTGTCATTAGAGGAGCGCCAAATTTCCCGCTGATCGTCCAAGGTCTCGGTGCAGCAGGTCTTCCAAAATTCAAGATATAGTTTATCAACCTCAAGATATCTGACGAATCTATAGATTCGTTTGCGAGTCATCCTGATGCGCTTCTGTCTAGATGCCTCCAGATCCTGAAGAGGCTCCAGTGACGAAGGATTAACAGGTCGTATCGTTGTTTTGAGGCGGCTGGTTCGGGAATCTGTGAGGTTCGTTGACACTGATGATCCTATTGCAACCGGCTCTGGTAGTGATCGTCCTGGAATTGAGGAGCTTAAATACCTGGAAGGAGCCTGTTGAGGCAGACAGAAAGTACGGATGAATAACGCAGGTGTCTGAGCATCTGATAATGCTATCCTTGGGTTTCCGGCAATCTTTGACGCTCCCCTCCGGAGAAGGAAAGAGAGGGCGCACTGACGACAAACATACTGTGACATGCTGAAAACCCGATCAGCAACTAGAATGTTGACCAAGAACAACCATTCAGATTCCGGAAAAGTTTTTTAGATTTTATATAAAAATATCAGAAAGGTAATCTACAAGTCTCTCAATGGATCCCCTAGTAGTGCTGTTAATGAGAATAGAGGAAGTAGTTTTTTCTTTTTTTGGCAATGAGAAGCCTACCTTGCGTGGCTTAGAGATCATTCACTGAAAACAAGAATTTGTGGCGGGAACTTCAGTTGGTTGCGCGTTGTGCTCGCATCGCCCTCGGTGCTCTTATTGGGCAGAACATCATTTGTAAGGGTTTTGTCTCCTGTCAATCGAACATTCAGCTACAACGCTTGCTCCTTCTCTTTTTTTTTTTTTTTTTTTTTTTGGACGACCTCCACTAGAGTGTTCTGTTCTTTCATCCTTTTGCGCTTCATCTGAAATCAATAATATTAACAAGAAACAGAATCATGTCCGACCCCGCTGAGAGAAGAAAAAAACTCGAAGCTTTAGCTGCTAAACGCGCATCTGAATCAAGCGACAAGTAATAGTTTGTCTACATCATTCTCGGATTGTCGTAGAAATAGAGGCCCTGATATTAAACCTTTTTTTTTTTTTTTTTTTTTTAAAAAAAAAATAATCTTTAACCTAATGATAACTCACTTAATCAGGCCAACCCCTCAGGTTAAAAAACCTGAGGCCAAGAAACCTGATGCCAAGCACTCATCATCCTCCAAGCCGGTGTTCAAGTCAAGGTTTCCAGGCAAAGGCCGGTCCTTGAGAGGTAATGGCACATCTTTTCGAATTGATAAAATCAACGAGTGAATATCAACTGAAAGCGATGTTTTACTTACTCTGACTCGATGAACCGTGTTTGTAAATCTTCATAGATGAGAATGATGATGATGATGACGATAATACCGATAATAGTGAAAATGATGATGTTGAGAGTGACATCTCAGAAGAAGAGTTTTCGGACGTGGATTCTGATGATTCAGACAGACCGAAAAAGTCATCATCATCCAACAAGAGAAGTGCTCCCTCCAAGAAGTCATCATCGCGTCGTTCTTCAACACCTCCAAAGAAAAAATCCAGGACATCATCCTCAAAGTCCAAATCATCCAAGAAGAAAAGAATGGGATCAGATAGTGATGACGACGATAGTGACAATCTTTCGGTAGTGAGCGAATCTGAGCGCTCAGGCGAAGGTAGTTTTTTTTTTATTTTATTTTTCAGGACACATAATGCATGGGTTTAACATTTAATACGACCTCTTTTTTTCATGCTCAATAGAGGATAACGCGATTGATACGAGCAATATCATTACCACAGGTAGACGGACACGAGGTGCCAGAGTCGATTATACTAAGTTTGGTCCTGATGGCTCTGATGATGAATAATGACTCTACTATATATTATTTAGCGACCCTATCTTATCCATCTTATGATGACAGGCATGTCAGCAACCTTATTTTTACTTAAATTAAATAAAAAGGAGAATAAAACGAATAGTTTTTCTGATTACACAAGTCCCTTCATAATTGAAAGTGAAGCAATTTAGCAACTTCCCTTTTTACTTTGAACTTTGTAAATCACCTTTATTAGGGACTATATGCTACTTTAGCCGTAAAAGTAAACGAGATTTAATGTGTAGTTGGAGCATATTTAAGTGACACTTGCAGGACTGACTCTGATCTTGCTGACTCTGTTTTTAAATGTGTCTTCTGGCCAATGTGAAGATCAGAGCCATATATGTGGCGAAGCAAACCGCTTCATTTGTCTAACGAAATTGGAAACCTAATTAGTAGCACTATTAAGGCGTTCTCTTATGGAGCCGTACTCTACATTATTAAAAAGACGAACATGCGATCGTTCTGTCTCGACTCTATACGCGAGAGTGAGTCCGGAGATCTGTGGTTCTTTTTAAATGTGTTCCTTACACAATTCTCGTAATTGCCAAAAGTGAATAGCACAAATCTCGTGATTTTAAAATCCAAGATCATAGCAAATAAAAAAAGTGCTTCTCGCCGAAACCAGACTGACTTTGTCTTGGTTGACGTGTCATATTTTTGAAATATAATATAATAAAGCCAGAGAGAGAGTTGCTGTATTTAAAAATTGACTGCCCCAGCGACATGAGGAAATAACTGATGAATTGAGTAACTCGGTTATTTAAGACCCTCGTACTTCTCCTAGCTACAAGTTAACGGTAACCGAGATTGAAATATGGTCTAGAAGAGTACTATAATCTGGGATTTAGCATCAGGTAGAGGTACTGATCGATTATTCTTCCTCCAGTGACATCAACAATCTCCAAGACCACTGCAGGAAATGGCGATTCTCAGTTATTCACTACCAAATCGATTGCAGCTTCAAGTCCAATTAATTCAACAGTTGATCAGCCCTGCGAGCTCCCAACGACGTCATCTAGAAACTTATTACCGATTATGAGTAGCCCCATGTTTCATTACATCCAAAAACAAGACATACCTCTCGCTATCCTAAAGCCTCATAAATTCATATATACTATTATGACTCAAGTAAAGTGCATTCACTCTCTCTTACTTCTTTTTCTACCTCTTACACTACTGTTGGACGTCTGTCCATACAGGCTGAAAATCATCTCTAGTCGTCGAGCAACTCATATTGGACAACTCATATTGGACTGTAGAAGCACAGCACAAACACACAGTTTACGACTACATTTGCCATTAACATTGCTAAAGCAGTTTGTCCAAGAGAAAGACGACCCGCAATATGCGATCTCCTCTCCTTCTCCTCACTCTTGCTATCTCCAGAATCTTTTCGGTTGCATATATCGTTCCCTTTGCATTTGTAAGATTACCAGAGAATATCTACGTATCCGCCTCAGCTCACAACAACAATAACGGTCTGCGTCCTACACCATGTTTAGTTTTTCCAGCCCATACGTTCTTATCGCTAGATCAGTCCCTGCCAATAGCAGCACAATCTGAACCTACGGCATCGTCAATACTGGTGCCTCGCCGACATGATGCTGCTGCTTTAGATGGCACTAGACAGCCCACAGCTAGCCTACACACGATTCTACCAAGTACTACTAACTCTGCTGTCAGCAAAGCTAGCCCACTAATACCAACAAAGATACAACCTCCACCATTATCAGCTACTGACTTTTCCAGCACAAAAGTTGGTGCCAAATACTCAGCTGCTACTATTTCGCTTCGACCAAAAACTAAGCCTCATCTGCTCACGGATTATGAGTACGAGACAATGTGGGATCCAGATGTGGAAACATTGCGGTTTGGAGTGCTCTTACCGTTGAATGCACCAACAGGGTCAAGGGAGCATATCATAGCTCGTAAGGCTCTTTCAGCTATCCGACTGGCCATTAATCATGTGAATAGGCAAAAGATAGTTCCTGGAATCAACATGACACTTATTCTTCGAGATAGCCAGGACCCTGACTTGTTCACGATAACTGGAGGGTCAGCAGCTATTTCAGCAGCAAGTGATTTGATTACTGCGAAGGTATGAAATGGTCTTTGCAAGGCTCATGATGGTAATTTTTTTCAACTTTCAGTTGATATTGAATTATCTGAAACAAATTTCAGGTTAGCGGAGTCATCGGCGACCTCCGCTCTTCTCTCACACGATATGAGGCATTGATGACTTCAAGTGTAGGCATACCACAATGCTCCTTTAGCTCCGGTACGAACAAAGCCTGAAGAACTATGTGATGAATTTATTCGTCTCTCAAGTTTGCCGCATGTCTTAACATTTTTTTTTTCTTTTTTTTTAATTATGTGACTTTATGGTAGTCAGCACTACGCTCTCGGATATGAGAGTATATCCATTCTTTTTTCGCACTATTCCAACTCTTATTGTAATCTTGGATAGTCTCCTTGCCCTCGTACATACATTAGGGTGGAGGCGTATCTCGTTGATCTATGATGCCGATACACTTGGGTGGTCTGGTAAGATGTAGGGTTGAAATGGGTTATTACTCAGGAGATTCAGAAGCACACGCGTTCTAACCAGGCTCCTAATTGCCCGGCTCGGATACATTATAAGAACGAGAGCATTTCGAGGATAAAGCCAAGGAAATGGGTATTTATGTCCTTGCAGCTGTGCCTATGACGATATTTGGGAAGCCATATGACCCAACTTTCCATCATGTAAAGGATAAACTCCAGTCTTCTCGATCGCGTATTCAAGTCTTAATAGCTACCCAAAATAACCAATTTGATTTCTTGCGCGAAATGAAGTAAGCGAAACTAGCTATACTCTTTTACTCTTCATCTTTTCGATCCAAATACTGATGGGGCATATGGAATTGGCGCTTTCGTTATTTAGGGATTCGGGTTATATGAGCCCAAAGTATGCATGGATAACAACGAATGACGTCTCTAGCTCAGTTCAACAGGAAAAGGATAGTATTCCCGATTACGATGGACTAATTATGATTGATAACGGCTGGGACCTGAAAGGGTATGGCCCTTTTGACAACTTTCTTTCTGAATGGCAGAATTTGGACCCAACGGAGTATGTATAATTACCTTGATTAAAGATTAGTATTCCATATTGACAGGAAAATCAAAGACAACTGACCACTAGCGTATGCTATGATAGATATCCACTAGCACAGGACCCCATACTCGTCAATAACGAAGGGATGGCTTACTCATGCGTGATGATGATAGCCCAGGCGTATGGCAAGCTTATCAGGTCAACGATTACTAATCCTGCGCATCGGATGCCGACCCACCCCTTCATTAAAAGCTTGATTGGTGGAGAACATACAGGGAAAGTTCAGGTGCTGGATATATTTGGAAATGATTCTTATTCTGGACCAAATGGGCCTATAAGCCTTGATCCTAGTGGTGATAGGAAAGAGGGGTATGGTTTACAAGATCTTTATGACATTCTTTTAAGGGAAAAAAAAAAAAAAAAAAAAAAAAAAAAAAAACTTCCAACTAATAATGTTACAGTTGTGTCTCCTTTCAAATCCTCTCCTACTTCCGCTGGCGCTACTATTATCGCTATGCGATACAGGTACTTTGTGTTTTCGAGTATGCGTAAAGGAGTGTCTGTTCAATTTGCTAAACACTTCTTTGGGGATCTTATTTTGTCAAGTTTGCCATTTTTTAAAGATGGATACCCTAATCTCCTCGATGACACTCCTCCAGGGATTAGTAAGTACTTTATCGTTACTTCACTAACGATGCTTGATTATACGTATTGACCTTGGTCTATTATGCATTTGTTGCTTACCTATATTAGTCCAAAACCCGAGGTGGACCAATCCAAGTGGCATTATACTTGGCATATTAAGTATCATTGGCATTCTTTTGACACTACTATCGGCTGCTCTTGTAGTGCATTACAGAAACTATATTGTCATCAAAGCAACAAGGTACGGCTGATACCCTTTAAATTTCAATGTTAAGTTAATTTGTTACTTACTTTTTTAAAATACAATTATGCTTTGTGCTAGTCCTACTTTTTGTATATGCGAGCTATTTGGCATCCTCTTGATGATGGTGTGGTGTATTCTTCGCATTGGTATCCCTCGGCATGGGGAATGTGCTGCTGAAGTTTTTATACTTCCAATTGGGGGAGCCTTCTTTGCTGGGTAAGTTAAGCTTATGAATATGCAGAAAGCTGTCTTGCTGTCTTGACTGACTTGGAGGCAATTTAGCTCTAACCCTTCATATCAATGCTTGCAGATCTTTGGCCATCAAAAACTACAGGATATATCGAATCTTCAACTCTGTTAAAGCTATTAAGCAAGAATTCCAGACCAGAACACTTATTCGTTATTTGGTCGTGGCTGTGATACTCTCAACGATCCCTCCAGTCGTGCAAGTTATTGTTGAGATGCCAACATATGAAGAACTTAATATCGAAGCAAAGCAATGGATTCGCTGCAATGGAACCAGACACCAGACTCAATGGCTTATATCATCATTGGCTGTGCCTATCGTTTTGATTATCTTTGGAGTGTTCCTTGCGTTCAAGACTAGGAATGTAATGTTTCTATGGAATGAGGCCAAGCAAATATCCTTCGTAATATAGTAAGCTTTTATTTTCTTCTATTATTGTATTCTTAAAAAAAAGAATGTGCAATGGTCAAATCACCTTTCCACTAATATATATCTTTTCTTTTCTTTCCAAGTAACGCATTCTTTTTCTTGATCATGATTGTCGCTTCACACTTCTTCCCAATAGAATTTTACCCTGCTACGTTTTATCTGACTTACATTGGAATATATTCAATCGCACTCTTATCGCTGCTCATACTTTTTGCGCCCAAGTTTTGGGAAATCTGGAAGAGTCAGCATCAAACATGGACCTCCAGCAGGGCCTTACACATATACAGTCAACACCCTCATCATCTAGGTGGCAATGGCGGCGGCATTTTTGGAAGCTCTAATGCCCTGGGACGCGTGCCTGACGGTCTCAGGGCTAATCAGTCAGCCTCGATGGGGAGCCATGACATACCAATGTCTGTTTTAGAATCCCCTGCAAGGACAGCCAGAACCAATTCAGCACACGACGCGCTTAAAAACAATATAGATGGATGTACAAAGCCCACCACCACGTCGTCAAATTACACTTCATACGATATCCATGGAGGGGATGTGACAGGTCCTCGTTTACCGGCTTTGAACAATATAAAGCTTCAAGGCTCATATACAGCCAACAGTGATGGTACTAGGGCAATTGCTGCTATCTCGGACGAACCATTGTACGCAAGAGTGCTTTATGGCCGCACATTAGGGACTAAAACTTCAGAAGGCTCAAGAATGGTACGTATTTCCACTTCTTTTTCAGGATAATACTTCTTCATCAATAGGAACCTTAGCTGATTTTTTTTTTTCTTTTAACGCAGCTCGAGTCTTTCGTAGTAAGCACTGAAGTTATTGCTATTGTCTACATTAGCTTAAGTTACTTTTAACATTTTTCTTATATATACTAATCTCAAAGTCATTAGTTCCTCCTTCCAATTCGCGTGGTTCGAAATAAGTTCTTTAGCTTCCTATCGCATTGGTTCATGGCAACACTCATCCTTATTCCCGAGGCACATTTGATCTTCACAGTAGAAGTATGGTGTTGGAATTCAACCTGAAAAATGGCTGTATTATTTTTGTCCGAAAACTGCATGTTTTACTTACCTTACTTCATTATAATTGTTGCTATTTTAAGAGCCTTAATGGCGGACTATCAAGTTACCTGATGCTGTCGATGACCCAGATTGATTGTGACAATGAGCCCACTATTCAAGTCACTACTTCCCATAGGCGGACGCTCCTGATCCGTTTTCCAGACCAAGCGCGTCTGGATTACTGGGTGAGCCTCTTTTCGAATGATGACCTTGAAGCCTTGAGTACTCAGTTATTATCTGAGATACCTACAATGAGGCGCTCGAAGAGTCTAGATAACTTAGGCAAACAAGTTATGGAGACCAACAAACTTGGCCATAGAGATATGGAGAATGACGAAATAGCGGGTGCCTTGCCACCTGGTCAATTGCTACATCACCCAAACCTAGAGACAGGGGCTCCCTCTAAATTGGGCGAAACTAGCCACAGTCATGCACCTTGTAGTTCCAGTAAGAGCAATATGCTTGAACACCTGCCCAGAATCACTGACAACAAGGATGACCTTGATCTTCCTACCAATTACGTCGGAAGCAATACTTGCAGTAACAGTATCAGTTCTCCCTCAACATCACGAGCGCATAAAACCCCTTGCCAATCTGAGTTGCTAATGCAGTCTCCTCTCCAGAATGCTCCGTCTAATGTGTTATACTCTGATGACTCTGACGACCTTTATGACCCTGAATTCGGTATTGGCGGTGGCGGCCGTAGGCGTCGCCATGGTCGTCGACAAAGCAGATATAGCCTACCACAAAGCAACACGATCCCTTCTGCAGCTGTGATTTCGGCAGCTGCATCCGCTGTCAGCGCAGGGTGGTCAGAATCGGAAGCCCTTGCTGCAGCCATGGCTAAACAACCGCTCTCTGTAAACAACCAGTCCAAGAAATATTCATAGATTTTGATGAAGAACCAGGACTCAAGTTTGGTTTTCTTATGTCACACGAAAAATGAAGTTTCATCTCTCCAGTCAAAGTAACTTTGTACTTGATACCGTCTTTTTCGAAAAAAGCAAGCGATACTAGTTAGTGGTAGGGCAGAAGAGATAGAGAAATTAAAGGATCGAGAGGCATCCAAATTAAAGCTACGAAAGTTTAATCGTCTTGTGAGTAAGCAACGGCGAAAGAATCATTATCAAACCAATGTTGCAAGTTAGTCCTAGTTGATCCTAAAATAAATGGGCGATAGAACTTGATACCTTCAAAATTTATATTAAGATAAGAATGGCAACTACTTCTGAGGACAGTGATCCTTTTATATGCTTATCGGGTAATTCTCGGGGACAGCTGTAATTACAAGTCCAACAACAACAACAGCTAGTGTAGTTTCCATGCGTTTTTTATTTCTACAGCTCCATATCAAGATTCGAATGGGAGGATGTCTGAACCCCTGATTTTTTATATGTGTATTGTCCCTTGACTGTCGGTTGGAGTGTCGATTGTGCTTGCCCATCCATAAAATCACCATTACCAGATTTTGCTATAGATGCAGATGATTCTTTGCTTTGCATCAATAGATAGCTTTGCTCAAAGAACTGATTTGGGTGTTCAATCAATTCCTGACTGGCCACCATGCCTGTATTCCCTTGACCACCATTGATTCCACCACCTTTTAGGTTCTCGGTAGCAATGTCCAGCATTCTTGCCCGTGTGACCTCATAATACCGTGTGCATGCGATTTGGAAGTGGCGACCCTGTACTAAACTCATAATATCCTCTGTATCGAAATCATCCACATGATGAGCAGCTAGCGTAGCGCGTAAATTAGGTGCACTGAAATGACGAAATGGACAGCCATGATGATCACCCGGCCCTGGAGCATTGTTCTGAATAATATGTCGGCAGCTAAAAAGTTTAACGTTTGATAGGATTAGGGACAGTTTGCCGAATGAAGAACACGATAACCTGCAAGCTGAATCATTGAGCAAGCAATGTATTAAGATTCTCTGTACCTGAAAGGAGTATAGTCTGTGCGTTTACCCTCCATACCGTATGAGTGCCTGATATTGTATGCGTATTGTTTGTTGAATTGATCCGGTGTCAGTTTCTCAAAAGCCATTTGCCAAAAGATCAATGCCTGCTCCAGGGAGAGACCTATGCCCTTTAAGAATAAGCCATATTGCATACGTCCTCCATGCCGAGTATGTTTTTCACGACGAAGCTCATTGTGTAAATGCTCCATACATAACGGCATATGCACTTTAAGATTATCTACATCCTGAGCCTGGATTTCTCCTGCAATAGCCGATGTAGTGAATTCGCGACCCAAATATTGCTTGTTGATATTGTTCAGAACAGGCATCAGTCTGTCATCTTCTTCCATCCTTGGTAAGATCTTTCCTGTAACCTAAAAATATATATTCAAAAAAACGTATCGACTCAGAACAAACAAATCCAAAGGAAAAAGAAAAGGCAACAAGGCTTGCAAGCGAACAAGGGCAATGTAAATTCAAGTCCAAGTTTTTTTTTTTTTTTTGTTTTTTTTTTTTTTTTTTGGAGATAATTAAGATAATTAACAATTACCTCCAAGGCATGAGCAAGTCGCTCTTTGAACTCATCTAGAACCAAGACAACCTGATCTGCTAAAGGGACATATGCCTTTCCTCCTTGGACATACACTTGTCTCCGCCCGACCAATCCTGTTACTCTTTCGAAATCGACTTCAAAGTACGTTACTCCATCCAAATTTGTATTATTATGAGGCTTAATTAATGGCAACAACTTTTCTTTAAGTAGGCTCTTATCATCATCACTGACCTTTTTTTTTTTTTAAAAAAAAAAAAAAAAAAAAAAAAAAAAAAAAAGAGAGAGAGAGAGACAACCAGTCGATCCAGGATGAAAGACGGTTAGATGTTGAGTCCAGCAATATAAATATGCTTAAGAGATTTTTATGAAGAAAAAAAAAGAGTACCTTCTTCCAGCTCAAATTTTGCTGTTCTAAAAATTCCAACTGATCTGATAGAATCTCTTTCTCAAAGCGATATCTAGATAAAAAAAAAAAAAAAAAAAAAAAAAATGAAATTAACGCCATGAAATTTAAAAACTATTTAATCTGACAGAGAAAAGAACATACCTGAAAAGTGCACATTCTGCGCGCAAAAACCATGATCTGAGCTCCTGGCTATCACGACAAATATGATTAAAATGAAAAGGAGGGAGAATGAGAAGCATGACACTACGAGTTTTTTTCCTCCTCATTTACCTCTCTTGACTTATCAATTCACAATTCCTTTTTTTCTATATCAGTACCTTCGAGAATAAGCCAGTCGTAAAATAAAATGGCTAACATGATCTTTGCGTCTCTCGTCCATCAACTGATTTTGGGGTATTCCCGAGGTATTTTTATGCATGGGCATATACTTTCTGATGGCTGCATCGACATTCTTGTCCAATTGTTCGGACGTCATGTTTCGTACTTGAGCATTGAGGAGTGTTGTAAGGACTGAATAAAGGTTCAAATAAAACGTCCCATAGCCGTTGAAAGTAACGCAAAGAATATCCCATGGCAAAGGCAATTAGAGCCGGTATTGTTTAATGGATGATACACAAGGGCTAAAAAGCGAAAAGAATGGATATACTTGTTTATACCTTGCATACGGTCAAGAGCAAACTGCTCAAACTCCTCGATACTGATTTCAAGTGACGGTGGTGACATGTAAAAGTTGAGTCGTGTTGGGTAGGGCACATCATTGTAGCTGATCCTCGCACCAGAGACCAATTTCTGCTTCCTTGAGTTTTTTTTGTCGGCTTGTGTGAACATGATTTGGTGATTTAGAATCTAGACGAAAAACGATGGCGCCCAACCCTACCCCGACTCAAAAGTTCAACTACAAAAAAAATGCGCCTAGACGCGACTGTTTGTTTTTTATTTTTGAAACGCGTGTCTTCTTTTGGCAAATGAAAATAACAGCCACAAGTATGAGATCACATGTGATTAATTATTCCTTCTGGAGCGCACCATTAGGCTTGTAACCAGCCTGTGGCAAAGCCGCCGACGTTGTGATGGCGAACCTTTTTTTCTCAGGCTGGCTACAAACATTGCCTACTAGCGGGAGTTCTTGACCTTTTTGACTTTTTTGGAGGGCCTAGTGCCCGCTGTCTCTTAATGATTCTCGTTCCTTCTTTCGGTCCTTGCACCTTAACCACTTTATCTTTTCTCCTTCATCTTTCTTCCCTTCTTTCTCAAAGTGCAAAAACCAATCTCAATAAATTTACTAATCTTTTTATTTTCGCTTTATTTTACTTTTGTATGTCTGAGAGGGAACTAAGTTGAAGGAGAAAAGAAGTGGAACTGAAAAGATAAAGACGCTAAGGTATAAGAGCTGAAAGAAGGAACCAGAACCACGGCGGGCAGTAAGCCCTCCAAAAAAACTAAGCCAAAAAGGTCAAGAACTCCCGCTAGTAGGCAATGTTTGTACCCAGCCTGAGAAAAAAAGGTTCTCCGTCACAACGTCGATGGCCTTGCCTTAGGCTGGTTACGAACCTAGCACACCATGTCAAGTAGGCCATAGCTATGTCAGCCTTGAATGAAAGACTTAATGCTGTGGCATGACAAACGATACCAAATGTGATTTTTTTTCAAAAATGCCGTGCAAAGCATCAGTAAGCAAGCTGTACTTCGTACGTTGAGATTCACAAGGCATAAAATGATGAACGGCTTCTCACCAGTCTCTTCGAGCAAATATCGTGCTTAAGAGATGAAACTCATTAACTATTACAAAGTACTGTCTGGTCAAAGAGTAGCACTAGAGCTCAGTGACATCCCAACAACCCTGCGGGCCAATGCTGTAGCGTCTACCCATTGTGACTTACTGGGAACGCTTGGATACGATTCTCACACTAGGTGCTCTACCAACCATCAAAGTTGGTGGTGACGCAGACCCTTTCGGTTATACCTTCGTTTCGACGATCATTTGCCCATTGCTGCATCAGTGCAGCTTCAGAGTTTATTAAACAGAATAAAGTATCAGCACTGATATCTGTTCAACTATTACCTGTGGAATGAGGCTAACAAAAGATCAGGTTATGATTCAGTATCTACAATCGTAAATCGTAATGTGAGGCGCAAGACCAGGTCATCTGGATCTCGAACAAAGTCTTTGCATTTGGGTAGCATACGTCTATCATGAATACAAGACTTTGGGTCCGCGGCAAACCGGTGTCAGGAGGCAAAGAACATGTGACACATGAATGCCATTAAGAGCATATACTGTTGTACAGATATTTTATGAAGGAAAAAAAAACGGATTCAATATTTGTTCCTAAGGACGTTCAGCTTGCCTCAAAGCTCACCAGATGAGCTAGTATGCTGTCAAGAAAGCATGCAGGAGAAGTATTCGAAGTATTATTAGAGTAAAGTATGGTACAGAAGGCCCTTTTCCGAGAGAAACTTGGCTGCTCTGTGCACTGCCATAAAGCATTGCTTACCTTGCCTTTAGCACTGATATGATCGCATAACTTCCGCAAAAATATATTTTACCCAACAGCCGCTGTCATAGCCACCATGTATCAGCTTTCTGTCATGTATCTCTTTTATGCTATCGTCTTCCTGATAGGGAGGGGATCTTTGTCTGGAAATGCGGTCAAAACAAGCATCCCATAGATGCCTTTTCCTCGATTAAAGGAGTTCAAAAAGGCTAAATTACGAACTGGTTGATGGCCCTACAACGTTCAACAATACACAACGAATATGAACGTGTAGGTATTTATCGGATTAGTAGTGCTTGAGACGGGTTAGAAGAGATATCTATCAATATGTGGACGACTTCACTCAGGGGAGCTATGGTATCGAAGGCAACATACCATTAGCAGAAAAGGCGCTTTGGAACAGAGAAAGGCTATATTTCCATCTAGCCAATCATAGCTCACATAGGCGGTGACGTATAATCATTGAGGATTTTTTATTATTATTTTGCGCCCATCTGCCATTCAATTTTGATCAGGAACTCATTTCCAAGCAAGCAGCGATTATAAGGAAGCAAACAGAGACGAATCTTCGAGCCCTTCAAGTCATGACTCATAACTACGCACGATCCCTCGTCAGCGAGCTTTTCGCGCCTTTCGAGCCCAGTAAACACAAGTTTTGGGATAAAGAGGAAAGTTGATACTTCATTTTTTTTAACTATATTTTTATTCTAGTCTACTTTACTTACCTAATTTTTTTTTTTTTTTTTTTTTTTTTTTTTTTTTTGGTTATCATACAGGTCTGTAAACATTTCTTGGTCAAGTTTTGCCCAAATAGCTTGTTTACAAACACAAAATCTGATCTAGGCAATTGCGATCTTATTCACGACGAGAAACTACGCGAAGAGTAGGTTTTGTTTTTTTTTTCTTAAAATAAAAAGAAGGGTATCACGCCACTGTTATGGATACAATAATATCTTTCTTACTCTCTCTTTGATTTAATTGCCTTTTATTGTTAATAGGTATCAGAATGCCCCTGACAAAGACAGTTATCGGTACGAGGATGATTTTTTTGAATACCTGACATATCTTCATAATGATCTGGAGAGAAAGATTCGACGAGGCAAGGAACGCAAGGATAAGGAAGTTGATGAAAATGTAAGCAATACTCTAATTATTACAAATATTATAGTTACAAGCATATAAGCCGAAATTCGCCTCAATTTTATCTTTTCTCTATGGCGCGCATACTCATTGGCATACCATATAAACACCATTTTTTTATGTATACAATTTATACATACAAATATATAGCTACTTAATCCTCGCAAGGATGAGAAAGAAGAAAGGATTGTCATGCTTGAACAAAAAATCAAGGATACACTCGCCAAGGTTGAAGAAGCCGGTGAAGAAGGTCATGTGGACGAAGCTCAAGCTCTATCCGAACAAGTCGAGAAAATGCAGGCAGATCTCGAACATCTCAAGTCAAATGATGATGTTAACCCAATCTTTCGTCAAGAAAACAAGATGGAGGTCTGTCATGTTTGTGGTGCCTTCTTAGTCATGAACGATACTTCCAACAGATTGGATGCTCATTTACAGGGCAAACAACACACTGGCTATCAAAAGATCCACGAAACATATGAGGAGATGAAGAAACAGCGTGGCGATCGCTATCACCATTCATCGTCATCATCATCCTCTTCCCGCGGACGACATCGTGATAATGATTATGGAGGCCCAGGACCCCACCGTGACCACCCCTACAACGATAGCAGGGATCGTGATCGTGGTGGATACAGGGATAGCAGGAGTTACCGTGACCAGCCTTACCGTAGAGAAGATCGTCGGGACCGGGATCGGGACGGCAGAGACGGAAGAGATAGGCGTGACAGGAGTAGGGACCGTGGCAGTAGACGGGATTATGATCGAGATCGGGACTATAGACGTCGCTATTAAGTAAGTTCATAAAAACCTCGCCATTGGTTTTAAGAAAAGAGGAAGATAGTAACAAATAAAATAAAATACTTGTATAGCATATAGACATAAATATATGATACAATATATCGAAATGGCTCATGACTATTATTACGAGAAACATAAGTTGTATATAGCAATGATTAAAGTACAAATAGAAATTATAGGAACAGAGTATCATCACTACTATCTATTGTGGATGATGATGTCGGCTTGACTGGTGTGGATGGTGGTGTGGATGTGGAGAACCATAGGATGAAGCAGAATGTTGTGAGTTGCCAAACGAAAGCTGGTGCTGATGATTCGAATGATAACTTGACGAGGACGCTGGGGGCAGAGGTGGCGGCAGCATAGATACCACAGATGAAGGTCCATATGAAAAAGATGACGATAGCTGATGCTTGGATCCGGAGGAATGAATTCCATGAGGATGTTGCAGATACGAGGGTGCCGGTAATTGACCTGGGATATGTTGCTGGAATGGGCTTGATGACCGGCGCATATGCTGTGCGTATTGCGATTGATGGGAAAGATGGGCGGCGGACTCTGGTACAGCTACTGGTCCCATAACATTAGGCATGGCAGATCCAGAAGTGACAACTGATGCTGGGATAGGCGAATAACGAGAAGCTATATGCCCGCTATGACCTAAATGGACTGGGGATCCAGGTCCATTTGTAGGACCAACAGGTCCAGGTGATCCACGCACATTACCGGGTCCTGGTAATTGTGGAGAGCTGCTGTACCTTGATATTGATCCAGAATGACTATGGCCATGCCCATGCCCATGCCCATGCCCGTGACCATGACTATGACCATGGCTATGACTATGGCTATGGCTGTAGCTGTGACCACGGCTATGACTTGTGACAGGCGCTGGTGAAGCTGGATGGTCAAGAATCATCGAGGACTCGTTGATATGGCGAGGGCGTGGCGCTAAAACCTCCGTCTGATCTGTGTAATGTGAACTACGATTATACCCATATGAAACGTGAGAAGACGGCGTTTGCACATATCCGTGATGTTGGGGAACCTGCGTAAAATAAGCTCCTTGATGTGACATTGGCGAGTGAGCGCGGATATTGGACTGTGGCGATGGGATCGAACGTGGGGCCATCTCGACATGACTGATGCTGCTTGATCGCTGATGTTGGTGTGGATGAGTCATCTGTGCCGAAGAGTAGTGAGTTGACTGCATTAAAGCAGGCGTAGGGATAGATGGGATCGATGCTGAGGGGGATGATACGCGCTTTAACTGATGACCAGCTGATACAGGAGGAATGGACGAGGGAGGAGGCGATCGATATTTAGCATTGGACTGCGAAGATGCATAATATTGCCGGCTACCATATGATGACCCATGTATTCCGGGGCTTGAATGTGGAGGGTGCTGCTGAGATGGATGTGACGGGATAGAGTGGCTATTGCCATAGTAGCTAGATGTGACAGGCAAACTCGATGAATAACCGTGTTTCATCTGTGAAACACTTGCATCTGAGGTACGTCTTTCGCTGCGTATTATGCTTGAAGAGTTCGATGTACAGCCGATATGTGCATGCTGTGCACGCTCAAATCCGTTCTCGGTTTCAATACCCTCTTCCTCAATGGGAGTACGTTCATTGACATACCGTTGCGGGTGATTCTGCACAGGCGCCTCTTCAATGGGACGCTCAGCCTCAAAAGAATGCTCCTGAGATTGATTGCTATCATTATCATCGCTATTGCCAAACCAATCCTCTGCAGCAACATTAACATCTTCGTCCTGAGTGTTAAGTAAGTTGTCGATGTTGGTGACACGCCTGGGTGGAGTGAATGCTCGTTGCCCCTCCTGTTGAACAAAATCGGATCTACTATTGGTGTGAGAAGTTACAATATGGCCTGCCTTTGGACTTGTTGGAACTGGAGTCTGATCGTACTGTTCAGAAGCGACTATAGGAGCATCAAGCTCCTCATTTCGTTCAACATCCTCCCGATCAATCTCAAGTGCCTCTTGAAGATCAGATTGCGATTGCACAAGAGCTGTCTCGGAAGCAGCAGCAGCTCCTTGTTCTTTTGCAGGAGTTGCTGGCAAGTTCTGAGACTCCATTGCTATTATACCATCTGCAGCCAGCCTTTCTGCATTGTTGCTATAGTGATTTCGAACCTGGATAGGCGTCTTCGTCTTCATTGCCTTTGATATCTTTTCCCAATCTTTTCCATGAACACTTAGCAACCTCGCAAAATCAATCTTTTCCTGACGAGACCAATAAGACGAAAAGATGGGCTTGCGAGAGGGCCCATCTATCCCACTTTGTCCAGAAGCCGGATCATCGGCAGGGAGTGCCGTGGATAGTGGGAGTGGGCTCTCATCAGAAGGAGGGTCGCGTGAGTAGAGAGCTCGGAAGGAGGTAGCATTGGATGAAGGCGCCACCTCATTAGAGATTGATCCGGCCTCATTTTTGGATCCAACTCTTTTTTTTCTCTTCTTGTCCGCATTAGTTTCTGGTGTTTCAACGGCGACTGTCTGTGCATTGGATGTGCTGGAAGGCTCCTCCTTGCCAACGTCTTGCGCTGTTTGCTTTGTTGACTTGCGTCGTCCTGAAATAATAGGGCTAGCAGTCTCTTTGGTACCGTTGGAGGAAGCAGAAGCATTGATTGCCTGCGTCGATGTCGCGATCGTACTGGCTGCTTTGCCCTTCTTTGATTTATTCTTATCCGCACTGACAGATGCAGACGGCGTATCCTTCTCCTTCTCCTTCTCCTCCTTCTTCTCCTTCTCCTTCTCCTTCTCCTCCTTCTTCTCCTTCTCCTTCTCCTTCTCCTCCTTCTTCTCCTTCTCCTTTTCCTTTTCCTTTTCCTTTTCCTTCTTTTCCTTCTCCTTTTCCACATCTTCACCTTCCTCATCAAGTACACTTAGGTCGACATTATTTGCATCATCAAGGGCACTGACACCGAATTTTCGCTTATAATTGAAACAAAAGTTTCTGCACTGGTCCACAGTCTTAGTTCCAACAGCATTTGCTACCATTTCAAAATCACGTCCATACTTCTTTAGTGCTGCAATACACTTGGTATGCTCTACCGTGGTCCACCGAGCCGTGCCTCCAGTTGGGGTGGGCGGCACATTGTCTACAGTAGATTCAGGCACGGCAACAACGTCTTGTTTGGAGAGCGTTGGTGGGCTAACTGTCAATAACTCTTGACTTGTAGCTGCCCCCTCTACCTTGGACGATGATTTAGTGGTCACAACAGAAGCAGTGACCACGGAAGTCTTTTCAGCCTTAGATTTCTTATCATCAACTGCCACCTGCTCCAAGAGTGCCTTTGTGTTCGCGATAGCTGCAGTTGAGGAGCGAGTTGTTGTCCCCTTGGTCCTTGGTCTTCTGCGATCTGATACGAGACCAATGGATGTTGATGCTGTAGAAGGCACTGGACTAGCTGCATTACTATTGCTTTCTTCAAGTCCCAAAATACTTCCTTGTTGGTTAGCAACGCCACTTCGCACGCGGCGCCTGGTGGTTGGTTCTTCAGCATCACCCCAGCTCTGACTCAAATCCTGCAATTCACGAATCTCTTTACTCTTGGCCTGCTTCCTGTTCGCTTGACCAATATCCTCGATCAATGCACTGCCTTTATGCTTCTTTCCAGGCCCAGAGGGTGCTTGTTGAGCAGTCTTCTCTTTACGCTTGCCTGCTGTAGTCTTACGCTTCCGACCACGATTAGAAAGCATCTCCTTGAATCCGATTTTTTTCTTCTCGCGGTAGTAAAACAATACACATTGGGATGCCGTCTTGCCCTCGATCCCAGCAGCAATCTTGCCAAACTGTTTTGGGTAGATGAGGTATCGCTGAATGAATGTCTGGCGTTCTTCCTCTGTCCATAGATCAGTTACAGGTCCAACACGGTAGTACTTAGCAGGATCAGTCACAAGGTGATTGCGATCATAATAATGAACCTTTTCACGGATGTAAGGGTCAAGGATCATGGGTGGCACTGTAGCTGCAGTCCTAGAAGCTCTCAAGTCCGGATTGCGCATATCCGCATTCTCCAAGCTTTGAATGATCTCTAAAAGCTCAGCCTCGCTCCTAACCGCATCACTGGTATAAGCTCCACGACGATTCCGAGTCGAGATCAAAACACTATCACTATGAACCAAATCTTCTTCGCGAACATTAGACAGTAATGGTGCGTTTGACATTTTCTCTTTAATCTTGTCCAATTTCTCGACCTTCTTTATCCATGCCTCCCAGTAATGCTTATACTCCCGTTTAAGCTGAAGCTCTTTCTCGTCCAAAGCTGCGGCCTTGTTCGCCATATTGTGCAGCATTGCATTGCGAAGTCGTTTATGGCTCTCAATGTTCTCTTGATAACAAGGATAATCTTCAATGGACTCATATATTTTTGTGCTTTCCTGACTATGAGAATGATGAGAATGAGCTGAGTTGCGTGATCCAGCGCCAAAATGAATTCGGCCATACTTTTTAGCACGAGTATTATTCTCAGCGTAAATTTGATCAAAGAGCTGTGGTCGTCGTGTTTGTTGTTCTTTACGTCTAAAGAATGGGTCGTCAGGATCGATGGGATGCTGAAGTTCTTTCAAAGAAAACTTCTGAGCAATTTGCCGACGTCTATCTTTCTCTACCTCATCGTCCGAACCAGCCATCAAAACATTCTCGTTGTCAACAGGCACAAGTGGTGAGTATACTGTATCCTTATCTGGCACAAGGTCAGCCGGACTAACAACATCTTCATCTTGCATGAGAGTATCTTCTTCTTCTTGCTTGATATCATCTACCACACCTCTTGCCTCGCCGACGGACTTGTCGTCCGTGTCCATCAAAGTCTCTTCTACAATTGACTCCATATATGGTTGTTCAATAGTAATCGGTACATCTTCATCTTTCATAGGCTCATGAGTTGCTGCAATCACAGCCCCTGTTTGAAGCAGCTCCTTCTGTGTCCGATGTTTCATCAGTAAATCTTCATACATTTGGATCCTTCCATCAATCTTGTCGATTTCTACCAAAATATCTGCATGATTTTCGAATTCCGTTTTTTGCTCGAGAGCGTCTGATTCTATTTCCTCGCTGTCCAAGTCCATCTCTGCCACAGAATTAGGGACTGTAGGCGAACTATCTGTCACCTGAGTCCTAACCATGTCAACCTTCATATTCTCTAAGTGAAGCATTGCATCGGTTGGTGGATGCAAAGTATCAGAAGAGTCGGGCATATTGTTCTTCGGGATATCCTTCCCAGATTCAACCTTCACTGCTATCGCATCGTCTCCAACTTCCTTTTTCTCAGAGCCTTGATCGTGTAAAGACTGCTCATTAGCGAATGGAGCACCTAATTTACTTTTATGGGAGTCGTCCGTGGTAGGGATTGTGGCTGAAGTGTCGTTGCTGTCCCCTTGTTGATTAGCATGCTCGGTGGTATGTTCAGAGTCAGTTGAAACAACCTTATGCTCCTTGCCCTGTATCTTTTTCCCGTGTCCCGAGGAAACTACAATCTCAGAGTTGCTTTCCGAGTTTGGCTCAAGAGGTCTGGATGCCAGTGAATTCTTATTGTCACGAAACCGTTCATCATTCTCAATTCCATTGCTGCTATCGGGAAATGGTCTAAGAAGCATATTCTGCGATATGGAATAGTTACTTTTGCTATGGCCTTCCTGGTTTTTTGATTGTGGTGATTTGTCATGACCCACATCATCAACTGTCGATACACCGGAAAGCGGTCTTCTGACGGGCGGGCTTTTCTGTAGACGGTCATCAGCGCCTTTACGAGCGCCTGTGTTATCAGAATGACCCTGAGAATTATGTTTTAGACCTCGTAATTGCTCTTTTTCTATCCTTCCATCTACGTCAAGTCCATCTTTTCCATCGTTGTGCTGAGGAGAACCTCGCCCCTTTACTCGGCCACGATCACGGTCACGATTTATCATTTCCTCATCGCCATTAGTTTTTGTCTCCCGCTGACCCTGTGTAAATAATACGCCTGAGGAACCTATTGACTTGGCCCCAGTTCGTTCAGAGTTTTGTGTTGCCTCTCCTGACTTGTCTGAGGTGTAAGCCAACAAGTCCCGATCGAGCTCCTCACATGCCATAGACCTCGAACTTGATGCCCGCTCACGTTCTCTTTCTCGCTCCCGGCTACTGCTGTCTAACGCGGGACGGGTTGGGATAGGACCATCAACATCTTTATCTAGCTCACGAAGACGGATTGGACGTTCTCGATTTCTGTCGCGCTCGCGTTCGCGTTCTCGTTCCCGTTCCCGCTCACGCTCACGCTCCACGAGTTCACGCACATCCTCCGGCCCCTCTCGATTGGAGAAAGAGTCCCTTCCTTTAATATCATTGCTCCATAGACTGCGATCACGAAACTCTCTGTTATCTCTTTCACGAAGCTCACGAGTCGTAATGCCTGTTTCACGAAGATCACGGTCGCGATCCCTGTAGTCAATGTCGCGTGGATAAAGCATGTCATGTTCCCTGATGTCACGGTCGCGCAAGTCCCGTATGTCTCGTATATCTCTTGAGGGCCGTGGATCACGGATTTCACGGATATCTTGACGGATATCCCGACCTCTAAAGTCCCTGTCTCTGTCAAACTCTCTAGGGAAATGACCTAGCCGATTTCTCCAATCATCACGATCCATATAGCGTGTTGGTCCTAATCCGAGTCCTGTACTAGCACCCATACCAGAGGATGACGCAAAATAGTCTATAGACCGGTTATTTCCGAGCTCATTGGATGCTGAGCCTTTATAGCTTGTCGGTGGACTGAAATCTCGTGTATAAGGTATTGAAGACGTGTTTGGTACAGAATTAGATCCAAAGAATCTTGATGGTACTGATGGTTGTCCAGAATGATCATTAGTGGGACTATGTTTTAGACTCTCTGATGGTCGAAAGCGTCCATCCCTCTGTGCGAAGCGGTCAGGATATTTCAACCTAGGGGACTATCAGGTGAGAAGCAAATGATGTGCTTTAAATCAGTATGTTGCTATGGAATATTATGATAGATTCTTCTTTCGGTAGTTTGGTATGGCTTATTCGTGATGAAAACAAATATTAGGACAAGAAGAGCAATTGGAAGTTAGGAATGCACAAACATGACAGGACTAGAATAATGGGCATTTACCTCATGAAAATTCACATCTGAGGGCGGTGAACCATCTGGTCCGTTTCTACTGGAGCTGCCTGCGGCTCCATTCCTCGGAGGTCTTCGTCTATCTATGTTCGGGCTACAAAGTGAGTCAGAGTATCGCCATGGAAGTGAGGATGGGAACTCAAGTCAGACATCAAGCTAATGAGACACACATATGTGTCACCGTTTTTTGCATCCTGTATCATCACAACTTTCTCCCTTACAAGTCTTTAGGTCTATTTCGCTCGTCCCTTTCCTGTGAACGACTTCGTTCATAGTATTTCCTAAAAAAAAAAAAAAAAAAAAAAAACGACGGAATAGGTCAGCATGTCTGAAATTTCAAAAATCAGGCGAACAGTAAGGGATAGCCAAACTAGCTGTCAATCCATGCATAAGATGATATATTACCTCGTATTTGAGAAAGAGCGGTCGTGGCTTTCTGACCTTGGTTTTATTGGAGGTGGCGATCGCGAAGACGAACGCAAGTGTTGAACTCCACCTGGTGAGCTGACGGTTGAATGGATTCGTGATGATTTAAGTTGACTGGATGCTGTTTGCAAGGGCGAGAGCAAGGGCGACCGCTCCATTGTGAATTGTAGTGATGGATCGCTAGTCTTAACGGTGTTTTTATTTTTCACTTTAATGATCGTACTAAGAAAGATAAGTGATTTTGA
Organism: Lobosporangium transversale; assembly: GCF_002105155.1. Lineage (NCBI taxonomy): Eukaryota > Fungi > Mortierellomycota > Mortierellomycetes > Mortierellales > Mortierellaceae > Lobosporangium > Lobosporangium transversale. The sequence goes on along the minus strand of NW_019028983.1, from coordinate 911,428 downwards.
CAGAACTGCAGAGAGAGAAAACCGTCTGGGCAAGTGTCTAGTGTCTTATACCCTGTGTAGATGAATGGAGAGGTACTCTTTCACTTATTTATTGTGTTTGATCGTTTTTGTATGAAGTGTGGGTGTAAAAAAAGGATGTTGTATGAGAGTTGACAAGACAGATATAAGTGAGCTGACAAAGACAATGAGAGAGCAATGTCCAATATTTGTAAAGTGTGGTCAGTTTAATTTAATGTGTGTATTCCATAACAATGCTGTGAAAAGTAAAGATTATAATCATTTCTTCCTCTTCATCATGTCAGCTTTCTCTAAATGTGTGTAAAGTAATCACGTGGTAAGCCCATTTTCATGAGTACAAATGTGTCAGGGGTAACGGAAACACCTCCAATCCATTCTTTGAAGTTACTACCTGTACGGGACATACATGTAGGCACCTTGGTTAGGCATGCTCATCAACCGCCCAAACATGACTAGGGTGCAGCCCGAGCCTCTATTTTGAGACTCCATGATATCACTGAATATATCTTTATCAATACAAACTGTTATTGCTGCTAATGCCGCTTTTATCAACTTTTTAGGCAGAAAATCAACATCAGTATTAAGCCATTTATGTACCGCCTCGATTCCACTTACAGACGGAGCCAAGCCTTGCGCTTGCAGCTAAAATCCATCCATTCCGAAAAATATACTGGAGGCACCTTTAACTCCTCTTTGAGATACGCTTGGAAGGTGTTGTAAACGGAAGTCCATCTGCATAACAAATACCACTGCTTTACTCTTGGAAACACAATAAAGTATTACTAATCGCAGGTTGAAAATCTGTTTACCTGGCATCAATCATCAGACCCATCGCAAAAGCTCTCCTGCGGGTCTAGAACTCTCCAAATCCTCACTGGCAAGCCCAAAGATGGAAAGGAATTAATTCATAGCATCCCAAGTAAGTACAGTTCAGAGAGATGGTACTTATAAAAATTAGCTCACCCGATATAGTCGTCTTAGTCCAAACCGGCCTTTTTGAGCAATCACTCCATAATGGTTCTCAGCGATTGGATGTCATGGGCAAGGCCAGGGAGTATTTAGCTCAGTCTCGCAAACCTATCTATGGCGGCCTTATCCATTTATTTCTTTTTAAACTAAGTCTGAAGGGAAATAAGTGTCGATAAGATCTGTTATAGAAGCAAGATCGAGGTTATCAACAGCAATTTTATTATATTATACGTGGACCTCCTCAGGAGACTGATTGACCAAGTCGATTTTTATCCAGATCGACTTCGCTAGAGATATCAAGAATAGAGCCAATCCCCAGTTAAGGTTAATGAGTACAATGTACAAACACAGCCACCGCGTAGTGTGGATTTAACTCATTTGGGTTCAAAACGAGTCTAGTTTAAAATGGAAAGTCCCATCTGGATTCCACTACTTTTGATTGGATATCGGAGAGTGCTTAAAAACAACGGGCGATCAGAATAATAAGGTTGCTGACACCTTGTTTCTCTCAAAGTCCTCCGTTCGGCCAATATATCTCATACTATCTGACGCTTCAAAATAAATATATGGAACTAAGAGATGACATTATGAGCGTCTGTAGGCTAATAAGTATTTACTTAATACATATCCTTCCAGCTTAAGTGGTTTTAAAAGAAATCTGCCTGCTTAACAAAATAATACTATGCTACAGAAGTGGTATTATAAAGATTATATAGAGGTTAAGGAGTAGGCCGAAGTTTCTTGCTCGCAATAGCAGGCCCTTTGCTGTCTATGGATGAGCCTTCATAACTCGATCAAGTGTCTCCACCACTAAGAATGAGATGTCGTTCCTTGCTTTGGCAATTTGAATGATATCTTTAACATCGCATCCCGCATTCTCAATACTGGCTGAAAGTAACCTCCCGCTTTTTGGGTGGATCTTGATCAGGAACTGTGTCATTATTACCTTGTTGTTGTTGTTGCCATTCTTCCCGCTTCCCCGTCCTTTATTGGATACTACGACACCTGTTGCCGATGATGATGATAATGAAGAGTTTATAGCCTGAATAGTTGCTGAACCTGGGACGACAAGATATTCTAGTATCAATGAGCTGGAATCAGCCGAGTATTGAATGGATTTCAAGCCAACACCTTCCTGATACTGGTTCGTGACCGCAAGGCAACTTCGGTATGCATCCTCGATTTCAGGACAACGTAATGCGTTCATACGGATCGCGTCCTTTGCCTGCGACTCGACTTGGATACATTGCGTTTCCAACTTTTGATTACGCTCTCGTAACTTGCTCTCTTGCCACTTTAGGTTTTCAATTTCAGAGGTAATTTCATCAATATCCTGATGGAGTTGGTAGAGCTGCTGTGTTTGCGCTGCCAGCACGGACTGTGAATGTTCTAGTGTCATACCCTGTTTATAAAACAATAGTGATAAATAAACACAAAGCTCTATATCCACATTGATACCTCAAGCTCACCATCAAGAATAAGGCATATATCCTACTCTGTATTGATCATCCATCTTCTTCATTTCCGCCAAAGCTCTTTCCTATCAGAAATATAAACAACAACATGTCCATAATTTATATGTCTATATATTCTGATGCCGAACACGCACAGCTGCCAACCACATTCGTTCAGCAAGCAGTCATCATACCATGCTTTGCATTTCCTTTAATGCTTTGGTCATATCAAGGACTCCCTGATGTAACCCATCGTATTCTAGCGGGATATATTATGATGGAGTAAATATGGCCTTGTAAGTGATTCTGAACCATTTTGTCATGGTTCCTGTCCTGGGCCTGGTTACGTACCTGTGCATGCCAGCTCTGCCGTCTCCTTAATCTGGTTTTGGAGTTCAATCACACTCAGTTCCATGATTTCTTCTGCTTTCTTCGCCTCAGCAGCCTTCACCTCTAATGATATCAATTATTGAGCATAGAGTTTTTTTTTTCTGATTTTCATCAGCGAATCAGTCCTGCATCAGGTTTTAATCGTGCATTTTCTCCACTGTGCTCCTTACCCATTTCTCGATTATCCTCAAGACTGATGTTGAGAGGAATCTCCTCTGCAATGAATCCCAAGAAGCGCTCTTTCGTTGCAAGCTCTGTATATGAAATAGCCAGCTTATCAAAATGACTCTAGCAGATGTTGAGGGAGAAGAATATATGGAATAAATTACTCTATTCTTTGTCCGTGCTTCATTCCAGTAAGGTATCCGGCATCCTCTATACCTTGTAGTATTGCAAATCCCCTTCTAGTCGGGTTAATGCTAGTGCCGCACCTCCGGACACAGCTTCTAGCTTGTCAAGCTTATTACTTTCCAGGAACTCTTCCTGCAATCCATGAATGTATAGCCGACTTTGCTGAAACTCGGTTGTGAGACTAAATAAGCACCATGAAGAATACAGTCTGTCAGTGAGAGTAATGTTTTGTTTTGTTTTTTAAAAAAAAAAAAAAAAAAAAAAAAAAAAGTGCAATTGCAAATACAGAGCCTGATTGCAGCATTACATACGCGCTACATCGCTCGATAGATTTGCTCGTCGCCTCTGGATCCATTATTTATTTGTGCAATTCGTTGATTAAATCATTAACATACGGAGGGTGAAGACGTTGGCAATAAAATCTCTCTTTCCTTTCTTGGCTTCAATCTAAACACAAAAAAATTTACGTGTCTGATTATCACAACTTCACAATCCCTTGTCGACTTTCTCAAGAAGAACATCGGCGTGGTGCTCTTGCTCATTGGTTTCGGGCAGCTATTCGTGTAAGCATACGTTGTTCAGGCGTTTATTGCGTTGCAGTGCATGATCAAGTAAATCGCACACAAACCCAGGAGCTGCAATTTTGGACATAATTAATATGTTAGCCAACGAGGACGAGTCTAGTTATTAAAGCAACAAAAGGAAGAATAGTGAGATGGACACCACATAGTCATTTGCTCAAGGGTTTAAAGTAAAAAGCCTTGTTTATTCTGTGGTCTATCAATCGTGTACACGTACCTTTTTCAAATGATAAACCACAGTTGGCATTGACCTCCAGTACGAAAGGCTCACATTTGTCCATATCCACTGTGCGAATGTCAACTTAGTCAGACGTGAAATATTCGTGATGTCAGTAACACAGGATTGATAACCATGGCAAGAGACGGCCAATATTGTAAAACATAGTGAGTGAATCCTGAGATATTGAATTACCTCTTCCATAACCACTTCCTTGCAGAGCAAGATAAGCATTTTTGGCCACCTCCTGCAAAGGCTTCTGCCACGCCATTTCAGCCATCTCATACTTACAAAAGCCATCATCCTTACCATTTCCACCCTCCAATGTATATCCATCCCAGTATCTTTTACACATTTTACAGCTTCTGTTAGCTATAATATACTATTACCGCAGAAAACAGCAATAATATATACGTGTATATAATAAAATAAGCATCACTTACTGGTCAAAGGATAGGAGTCGTGCAAACTTATCCAAATTTGGAGCGAAAACACGTTCAGCAACAGGATATACTCTCACCCCCCAATCCTCATCACCGACGACCAAAGCTGTGAACTCACGGCCTGTAAGGAACTTTTCCACAAATACCGTAGGTGTCTCGATGTCAATCTGATCCAGATGTAACCCCCCTTCTTTGGGAAGAAAGGCCCTTGTTCTAACCCTAGGTTCCATGACATTGGTATGATGACGACTACCCCTATGAATATCGCTATCCTCACTAATATCACTGTTGTCATTATTATCATTACTATCACGGCAGGTGCCTCCTCCCGTAGCTGCGTTTAAAGATTCATTGATCTGCTGCAATAACTCCTCAGGCGTATGGACAACTGATTTCAGCGAGATGTTGATAGAAGCATAAGAGATGGAAGGCTTGACAATCATGGGAAAAGTAATTTCTTTGATAATGTCCTGCAAATCCTCCATCTGAGGCGGGTTCGCAAACTCTTTAAACGAGGAAGTTGGTACCTGGGCCGCTTGTAATTCGCGCTTCAAGACCGGCTTGGAGCTTGATATGATATAGAATGCTATTTATGGTATATCGTTCTCGGTATCAATATATGAAGGGAATACTTTGCACTTTTCTCAGGTGGTGGAACATACCAGAGTCTGAGCCGGTAAAAGGAATATTGTACTTTTCAAGTGCCTTTATTATAGACACACCAGGATAACCGTCCAACTCTATATACATATATAAGATCAATTCCGTGATAAACTTCTACAATAAAAAAAAAAAAAAAAAAAAAAAAAACTTACCCGTGCCATCGCAGAGTTGGAAAACAATGAGCTCCTGTCCATGCTGCTGCTTTGATTTCATCTCCTTCTCCAGGCGGTCGACTACAGTGTCAATTGTTTCCAATGAAACTGGGATCACTTCAATATCTGTAAAGCCTGCCTTCTCAAGCTGACCACGCAGGTCCTGTATTGACTGTGTTCGGTCAAACTCATTCGAGAGTGTGATAGGATCAGTAGGGTCCAGTTCCAGTGGCAACTGGTGATGCACACTTCCTCCAGAGAGCTTGCGACGGCTTTGTGTAGGCCGTAGGATGCGGATAGCTGCACGCGCGACAGTGGCCGGCATTTGTACTAGCATTCCTCTATTGTTAGGCTGCGTTACGTTATTTAGCGTTGCGCGATCAAAAGCAATTGAGCAAAGATAAGTAAGATCAAACTTTTTTCTTTGGAGTTTCGAAGGGCGAAGGGATTTCTGGAAGATGGAGGAGTAATGAACTGAGACGCAATGAGAAGTAATGTCGCTCATGGGGGATGGAAACATCTAATTCGCCCAAACCTTATTCGTTTATTGCAAATTCAAGTTGGATATGGACATTGTTACTCCTTAAAGGAACCTGCCCGTATTCCACGTCTCTCTTCAAGCCTGCTCCCCACTTAAAATGGAATTCTGTCTGTCTTGCCGCAACCTAAACAAGATTCACATGCAATAAAAGCCCTTGACCTAAATGTGATGAGAGATCATTTACATTTTGGACGTTTAAAAAAAAATGTGCTTGGAGCCCCACAAGATCTTGCAGTCGTTGTCAAACTTACAAAGATTTTCTAGTGCCGTTCGAAGAGAAATCCTACATATTGTTTAATGATAATACGATATGTATGAAGCAGGTAGAAAACGGTACACTAAAAAACAAGCCCATTGTTTCTACATCCTATTCTTTTTGATGACCATGACGTTGGATATTTTTTATTTAGATTCAAGGAAACAGAAAAATAAAGGGTAAATGACAAAAATGAAAAATGAAATGAAAAGGTGTTACAACAATGAAGATGAGAGATGCAGCCAGCTTGATTCCGATGAGTATTGTAGACATAATAGATCCAGAGTAAAAAAGACCAATGACATAGCCATGTTTAAGGAGCATGGAAGGAGTAAGACAGAAGATAAAAGAAGATCCGTCCATTATGAGAGGGATGTGAAGGTCAAGAACCAAGTAGAACCGTTGAAATACAAAAAGCCGCAGTATGATCAAAGGCGTACATTCCTTATGGAAGAACGAGCCATAAAGTCCTTAACCTGACCGGAACCCTGTGGATAAAAGAAAGAGTATATATGTGCAGCACAGTAGTAAGGGACGTCAGTGGTAAGAAGGTAGGTTTTTTTTTTTTTTTTTTACAATCCAAATCAACTTTTTAAAATCCTCCAGGCCCGAAACCGCTGCCTCCCATTGATGTACCAAAGCTTCCGTCTAAAAGTCTCTGCATGACTTCACGCTTGTGTTGTTCATCTTGCTTCTTCTTCTCGGGATTGTTGTCTGACCCAGAGGATTTGGCGCTACGGATGCTTGCAGCATCAGACTGTGCTGTCAATGGTGAAATACCCATATTGGCGAATGTCGGAATCTTCTTCGAGCTTCCATTACTACTGGCATTACTGACAGCGGTCGTGCCTGTAAGGTTAGATCTTATGCTGGCTACCGAACTGGTGAGATTACTCGATGTAGCTTGCTGTGCTGCTTTATTCTTGGAGCCAGGGAAAGAGAAAAATGATTGTTTAGCCGCCGGTGCAGATTTTGGAGGAACTGCTGCAGGTGGTGGTGGCGAGACTGGTGGGGGTGTCAGTGGCTCTGTATTCCAATGCTGGGGCTGCATGGTCCCCGTGAGAGAGCCTCTGTTCCGGACCATGGGATGAGGCAAGGCTGTGCTCTGTGATCCATTGATGGAAAGACGATTATATTCAGGAGAGACAGGTCCACCAGAGCTGGGTGACAGCGGGGGTGGTGGCGTTGGCTGGAAGAGACCGTGAATGTTTTGTTGCTGTGACATATACGGCGCGTTCGCCCCATAAGGTGATGCGAACTGGTCGTCCTGAATCTCTCCAGATCTCCAAGCATGCTCCGCAGAAATGCTTTGGCTCTGTGCTTGTTGTTGCTGTAGCTTCAGTTGCTGCTGTTGGAGCATCTTCTTGGCTGCAATCATCACTTTCAATGAACGAATCTGAAGTCCTGTTTGTTGTGAGAGAGCCGCTGTTTCATAAACCATTGCTGCTGTTGACATGTTCAGCATTTGATGAAGAGCGTGTGTTGCCAGGTCTCGGAGACGATCAAGACCATACATATCTGCAAGTAGTAAGAGCTGTGAAAGGACCTGAGAATGGTGTTGTTGTGCTGTGACAAGGTGGTCAGTATAAAGGTATTGCAGGAATGCTAAGACCACTGTGTATGGTTCAGGCAATGAAAGAGTTCTCTTTGAGAACATGCCAGGGTCACATTCATTATTACTCTGCGAGCTCTCTGTAGTTAAATTTGCCGCATCTAGTTCTTCCTGTTCCCGTAAAAGTGCGCCAAAATATGGCCAACGAGCAGCTAGGATAGTAGAATTCACAGGGATACGCTGTCCATCAATAGTAAGAATCTCAAAGTCAGCCATGGAAGGGTCATTCAACAGACCAAGGCCAAGTTCTTGTGCTGTTTGGGTCATAGTAGTTGGTGGATGCTGATATATTCCAAATGCTTCCAGATCCACGATCGAAACATGCTCAAAATTAGTCTGACGATTCTGATAGTCGTCTGCAAGATTTCTGTCCCTGTTTCCAAAGACAAGATAAGCATTTGATGACTCAAGCAATAGTCCTCGATTCCAGGAGCCGGAGCTGAAAACAGAACCTGTATCGATGCGAGTCCAAACAAGGCTAGAAAGATTGAGGGACCAAATGCTGAAAGATTGCTGGGTATTAGTGAGATAAGTTCCCGAAAGAAGCAAATGCTGTCCTGCGATTGCGCCCGTGGGGAAGCGGAGGCCTGGAGGGAGTAGGTTGCCAGACATGGATTGTGAATGATCCTGAATTTGGAACTGTGGAGGACTCAAGACCTGAAGCTCACGCTTGACATCTGTAAAATTGAAATTTGAATAAAGATAGATAGGATGTTCCTCCTGTTGAACAGGCGTAGGCGACATGATGTGGGAGAGGCGGTAGATGGATGAACGATTCTCATTTGGGGGCGAACTGCCAAAGCTACCGAAGGCACCAAAGCTGCCAGCGCTACCAGACAGTCGCGACATAGGGCCACCTTTCTTGGGAAGTGCAAGATTAGAGGAGCTCTTCCGAAGAGAAGGAGTGTAGTGGAGAGAGGTGTTGGACGAAGCCTTGCGGAGATAAGATGTTGGGAAGCCATCTACAGTTGGCGAGAGTTGATTGTTTAAATTTTGGTCGATTTCGCTTCCGATCTGTGGAATGGCAATGCCCTGTCCACTGCCACTGACTGCAATAGAACGATAAGATCCGCAATGCTTGTCAAATGGCATAGATGTAACCCACTGCCAGCTGTCGAGGTCAAGGACATTAATCTCTTCGATATATTGGTTGCCAATGTCCTGACCTCCGATGACAACCAATTTGTTACCAGAGATACTAGAGAGATGGGCATAGCGTGGTTTTGGTGCATGTGGAGAAGAGGGAATGCGCACTTGACGCCACTGAAGGAGCTCAAGGTCCAATACCTTGATGTCATCGAAAACGATTAAATCCTGTTGCTGGCTATCGGTTGATCCGGAAGAAGGACCCATTCCTCCAAAAAAGACAATCAAGTTCTTGTAGGCGTTGGCGGAGTGGAAATATCGCTCTGCTGGTGGAGGCGACATTTCGTTTTCATCCTCTGCTCCAGGATCACCAACAGGCAACTTCGTAGGTGTGACATTAGCGATCTCGGAAACGTTCTCCCAGCGAAAATCCTCGAGGTGCAGGATATAGAGTGAGTTGGTCATTTGACGTGTCTGGATGAGACGACCACCAAAGAGATACAATTTGTCGTCAACAATAGTCATGGTTGCACCGACGAGCGGAGGCGGGATGTCGCCGATTGTGATACGAGAGGTTGTTGTCAAGTCCGAAATGGACTGTAGTCCTGGTGCTGGTGCTGGCATGGTTGCTTTCGTTGGTAATTACTGCTTATATCGTTGCAAGCAAAATAATAATTTGCACTTTCTGAGTTGTGCGGCGTTAGAAAACAAATCTGTCCTACAGAAATAAAATTCAAGAGGATGGAGGAAAGATAAAGATGGATTTAAGCAATGTGGCCATTGAGTGAACAAAGAGAGCAAGACTGCTTTATGTGCGGGGATTGACGACAAAGTAACCCATAATCCATGGCAAGAGCAACAAAACAAAGAGCCACAGTAGCAAACAGAGCCAAGAACCGAAAAAGACGAGAGCCAGGCGCCAAAAAGGCGCTCTACTCGTCGAATGGCTCGATCTTTTATGTGGCCGTTGCGATCAGGGCCAAGACGAGAAGAGGACTGTTCATCGACAATAACGGATAGCACAACGGAGAAATAGTGCCAGAAAAAGAAAGACGTAGACTCTTTCACACTCATATACTTGAACTCACACATGCACTCACACTTGCGCTCATACATCCAAGTCTCTTTTGTTCTATCTCTCCACCATTCAGACTGCAAACTTGACAAACATTGATGTAAGTCATAGTGAAGATTTTAATTCAGTTGTACAGTCACCTCTAGCTTGCTCTAGCTGCGCTTATGATATTTATAATGTCAAGAGTATAGAAATGGAGGGTGTGGACAAGCGCAGAGCGTAGATTTTTACCTTTTCTCGAAAGAAAATAAAAATGAATTAGAGGGAGATGAGAAAGAATAAATATGTAGAAAGAGAGAGAGAGAGAGAGAGAGAGAGAGAGAGAGAGAGAGAGAGAGAGAGAGAGAGAGAGAGAGAGAGAGAGAGAGAGAGAGAGAGAGAGAGAGAGAGAGAGAGAGAGAGAGAGAGAGAGAGAGAGAGAGAATGGATGAAGTACGATGAGGTGAGAATGAAACAAAAGTTCAAAAGTAAAAGATGAGGAGGGAGAAGAGGGTGTAGGTGAGAATGAGTGTGTGAGGGAAAGTAAAGAATGTGAAGTGATTGGAGATGAAGGATGAAGAGGGATGAAAGGCGGAGCCAAAAAAAAAAAAAAGCTTTGCAGCTTCGTGAGTTTTCACAATCTGTAAAAGTAAAACTGAGCAAGTAAAGACAGGAGAGACCACTCCACATTTCTGCCTCTACAGCAGTCAATGGGGCCAGACCAGGCAAAGGCTAGACCCATTCAAAGTTCATGAATTATCATTATCATCGTTTTGTCACTTTGTCTTCCCTTTTCTCTTTCTCGATTGTGCTACCACCATCCCTGATACCCGGTCAATGGCATACCGTATGCATTACCTCCATTGCTTGATTCTGATTGTAAAAACAGATCCCAGTTCTATATATTCTTCTGGTCGTTGTTCTATTGCTCAGATGCTGTGCAGTATTGACAAAAAAAAATTATTATACATTTATTCCTTTCATTCTGCGCCAAATGTCTACTTTGCCCTCGTCTTCATCCTTGCGGCGTTGATCTAATTGTCGATCATTACATTTGATCCCTTCTATTCCGTCGGCCAAATGTAACACCGCTCCAAACTTTCTTGGGTCCTTATTGGAGAGTAACAAAGCGCTCAGAAATGAAAATGCCCATTGTCTCTTGGAGCTGCATCGGGATGAAGAGTTTTATTACCTTTTTTTTTTTTTTTTTTTTTTTTTTTTAGGGACAGACAAGGAAGACAAAATGGGTAGATTTATTAAATGTTGCTATTTCCAGAAATAAATCAAAAGAAAAAAGGATCTGTGGGTCAGTAAGATGTTGGCAAAGTTCAGTGGCCTGGTTGCTTCCAGCCGAGCACATTGAGCTGGAATATCTCTATTAACCATTTACTTGGCTCAGCACCACACCTGTACACCCATCCTAGATACATGAGAGTGAGAGTAGAAATGTGAGAGAGAAACGAGAAAAGCAAAGACATAACGCTTTCTATCTTCACTGGTTTAGAAAAAAAGCACTCTCCTCCAAAAAATGGGATAGCCTAGGTGATAGAAGCGTTCATTAAACAAAGTCATAAACACCACGTTTTTTGCGTGCTCATATTCTATCCAAATAATTTGGCTATTGACCAAATAAAACCTGCTCTAGGCTCTAAATCCCTAGTCTCACACTACAAGATTACAAGGGAAATTTTTACCACTTAGTGCTGATAGTCTGGGCGCTGGAGGGTGTTGGGCGGGCTATGTCGTGGATCCAAGTTCGACCAATGACGGAGAAGAAATAGGCACCAATGCCATCACGGCCCATCCACGTTTGAGACTCATTATACAAACAAATACAGGACTCTTCGTCGGTTTGGCTAGCCTGAAGTCGTGGTTTTTAGATACGCAGCTTGGGCGCTTCGTTGACGTCAAGCACTCGTCGGCCTCGACCACTACATATCCGAGACTTGTAGCTTTTTGGTAGAAGTGTTTGAAGGCTGCATACTTCGACGACAGGCTTCTGGTGGTTGTGAACTACCCATCATCGTATACAAGCATAGTCAGCCTCGAGGGGACCTCTCCTTAAGAATCGGACACTTTTAATGCACCATAGAAAGCCCAGTCTTTCTCAGCCTTGCTGCCTTGAAATGATCCCAGGATCATTTTTCAGCTGGTGTAGCACATAAAATCCGGACAGTGCGCCATGTAGATACCATCATTGCTCGGGCCCTTCCTTGTGTGCTTCGATTGACACAAAGTACCTGTCTGGTAAAGACCTAGAGAACTCCTTGATACTTGGCAATTCGATGTACTCTTCAGCGGTGTTTTCACGCTTATATAGGATGATCCTAATGGTTGAGCCGATCTCGGCGGGCTGGGTCACGATTGGTCTGTGTCTCTTGAGGGTTTCCAGAGACTGGCGACATGAGAATGAATGGTCAAACGCGCAAAAGGACGCATATATGATCTCTCCAGGATCAACACTTACGACTACAACCTTGTCAGGGCCGTTACCTAGTGATGCCTCGATAGAAGAACGGTTTGAAAATAGCATTTCATATCTGGTACCTTGATTCTCGACTTATCCGACACGTACTTTTATAATATTAAATGCATCCACATATGCCCTCGGTCCATTAGTTTGCAGGTGACTGGAGAGCACATATCCATAGGGAGACGGCGCGATGGGGGAAGGTGGAGGAATGAGTTGATTAGCTGGCGTACCACCCTAGTATCGTTTCAGGTATCAAGGTGGTGCTTCATTAGGCCAATGCCGAGCTTCTGCATCAAGCCCTGTCATCGTCGTTAACCGCTTTCCGTATGCCGTTTGGCTTTTCTTGGGGTCGGCCCTGATGGATCTGGTCTCCGATTAATAAATGATACAATAGCGCTCATAGTTGCTTTTAGTCAAGCGATTAGTCTCACCATACGTACAGATCTTGTTTACCAGAATCGATCTTGTAGGATGTTCCGCTCCGTTTTCTCGTAATAGAGCTAGCGAGGCAGTCTCCTGAGATTGACGAGAGGCCTCCCAAATACTGTTCTTGGACAAAATACTAGTCGTATATCTGCTGGTAGTTGATTTAAGTATTGGTATTACTTCCGGACATGGCCATTCTTAAAAGTGGGCTTAGAGTCATTAGCCATGTTCTCTTCGGGGGCCTCATTGTCTTCGCCTTCTTTCATGCCTATGGCACCAGACCAAATGATGTGGTTAAGCTGGAAAGCTTTCTTGATGCATTGTTGGATTTTAGAGATCAAGCTTTTTCAATTCAGCTTAGGGTAGGTATTTTAGTAAAATAACCAAAAATGATTGGAGTTCGCAATTGGCTTGGAGTAAGTAAAACAGGAAAAACCTCTCTTTGTTTAGTATAAATGTAAATATCTTTATTTCTTAATACTCTTTCATCAAAATTGTAGTTGCTTTTTTAATGACGGGTTCTGGACCTGGATCTTAAATTAGAGCTTCGTCTCGGTGACCTAGAACGTGACATAGATCGCGAATCATCTCTCCTCGTAACTTGGAAGGAGTGTGTGTGTGAGCTGGAGAGAGAAGGAGATCGCGATCTGGTACGGGGTCGTCCTCTAGAAATGCTAGGTGACCGAGATTTTGAGTTTGCTCGATATTCCTTCAAATTCTGGGGCGAGTGAGAACGAGAACGAGAACGAGAACGAGAACGAGAATGAGAACGAAAGCGCGGTCTAGCCGCACGTTTCGGCGACTTATTATATGTATTGCTGCGTTCCCTAATCAGGCAAATTATAAAAGCAAGAGAGTTAGTTTGTTGACGAGGATTCAAATGCATACAACATCAATAGCTTTGGGTTAGCAGTCTTCTGACCTTGATCTAGATCTGTCACGTATAGGGGAATTTGAAATGGAACGAGACCGAGACCGTCGAGAATGTGATTGGCGATGACTAGCTCTTGAACTTCTTCGATCGTCCCGACTATCTCGTTCATGTCTATCCGAAGACCTGTCCCGTGAAGATTGGCGTCTATGTCGACTAATCCTGCGACTACGGCTACGGCTACGGCTACGGCTATGGTCAGTTTTTCTATGTCTTGAAGATTTATGTCTTCTCTTTCTCCTATGGCGACGATCATCCTCCGAATCCGATGAGGAATCTGAAGATGTGTATTCGCTGTCACTGTTGCTATCACTGTGGCTACTGGCGCTTCTATGTCTCTTTTCCTTCTGTCGAGATGATGAAGGCGACTTTCTCCGTGCTTTTGTCTTTTCAATATCGCCGCCTACTGTTGTCGATGAAACTATTTGAGGCATTCCACCGCTCGCAGAAGCTGAAGGCGAAGGTGAAGCAGAGCTTGCAACCCCTAGCTGTTTCTTCAAGAAGCCAAAGCGAGAATTTGCCTTTGGTTTAGCTGCTGGCGGATCCAATTTGATAAAATTTCGGCACTCATATGTCAAATGGCCACCTGTAGTAACATGTCAAAATATAAATATTTACTTCCACGGACGCTTGCAAATAAACCAAACAATACGGAATGACACGACTGAATGACTTACTTCCACCGCATTTCCGACATGTGCCAGCACGCACGCCTTCATCAGACTTGAGTAATCGCTCATAAGCTTGCAATCCACGCTGGAAATCAGACATTTCGCTAAGGTACAATCAAAGTTGGATGTAATGGAAAGGAAAAGAAGCGTAGGAAAGGCATTTGGTTGTAGGTGTTTTCACGTGATATGAACAGCATCCAAAGCCTTCGACCATGGATCTCGGAAATGGAGAAGCTTTTTTAAACAACTTCGGCAGTCATAATAAGTACATGCCTCCTAGACCACGCAAAACACTCGGCTTTATGCCAAGGCAGACCTATGGACGACAGCGAAGCTTTCTGGACCAGCAGGAGCCAATAGATAATCAATTGGGGGATGAAGAGCTCTGTAAGAATAGCGATATACAACAATCCTCGCTCAGCAGTTTAACCTTGCCGCTCAAAAGGATCAACTCTGATATTAGTATACTTCCAGCAATAAAGCGTGGAGGCATACAGAGCAATCGATTTAACCCTCATGCCTACTCCACCGTGAGTAACACATGCTGCCAAGGATCAAAGGTTAGTGGCGAAAGATTGGTGAACAATTGCCTATAATAAAGCTGGCTAACAAATATTAGACAGACTATAATCAATACTGATACAATTTTGTCATGTTCACTCTTCTTGGATTATATCCTTTAGGAGCAATCAGCAACTCTGAAGGCATCACATGAACTTCGTGAAGTTGGGCAGGGTCATCGATTCAAGGACGAGATTGAATATGTCATGGAGGGCGTCAGATCTAAAGACAAGCTGAAAATTCGCCAATCCAGGCACGCTTAAAAAAAAATTACTACCCACGATCACGATGCTTTTCTTTTTTTTTTCTTTCTTTTTCTTTTTCTTTTTTTTTTTTTTTTTTTTTTTTTTTTGTTTATGTGGGTGTCAGCTGGCCCTCAGTAAGCTCATAATACGTCTTTACACCGAACAGTTGCCTAGAGCTTGCACGTTTAATGTTGAAAAAGGAATTTGTTGAGCAAGTTAGGACGCACCAATATATGCCCATCATCTTCGAAGCAATACATCATGATCAAGATCCAGTAAATCCAGCATCCTTTTGCATTTATCTAGAGTGTATTCCCTCCACCAAGCCTTATCGCCAACCTAATATTTGGATAGTTCGTATTTTCTTGTTCGATACTCATGTTAGGGATTGTCCTTCAAGATATACGAGCTTGTAACGATATTGTTGCCATCGATAATCTCCTTAAATACCTTTGTAGTGGGCTTGGAATGGAAATGGACCCAATGGCTTTGATGCCAAGTACTCGACAAGAGCTGACAATGGTCAGTCTTTTTGGACATGTTCAACAATACTTTAACGGTGTGATTCATAGCAATTAATCCGCATTGTATTTTTTTGGGACTTACCTTGTTAGTACAACGACTTCAAAGATATTGCGCGTCAATCAGGCATTATCCAAAAAGGCCAAAAGGTCTTGACAAAGTCAATAGTTTTATCAGCGATAGCCTGTCTTATCACTGAGAGTGTTTCCTCAGGGGATATAGAAGCACTTACAGTCATCAATCAGGACCCTGACTTCTTGCATACCGTCATCGAGCTTTTAATTGATGATCTCGCTTGGATTAAGCAACCGTCGCTGTCATCAGTATGGCTGCTTTTTTGTTTTTGTTTTTTTTTATACTTATGGTTAGGCGCTATTGGTTAGGCGCTATTGGTTAGGCGCTGTTGTGTCGAAACTTTTCTAATATTTTTTCAATACCGCTTTTGACTCAAGGGCGCTTTCCTACCGGATGTGTTGGACATTGATAGGATAGAGAACTGCCTTCGTATAATCGAGAGACTGGCATTTGTCTCTGAACGTCCGGCTGCGTCGTTGGCAGAAAATACGCGTCTATTTCCTCTTCTTGTGCAATTAATTACTCTCTGTCGCGCTCATTCCTTTCAATACCCACGTCGAACTGGTAAGGCTCTCGCAGCTCCCGATAACGAACCGCTATCATATTATAGAAAAATAGAAGTATAAAAAACCTCTTACTAATTTAACTATATCCGTATAGATTCTATTAATATTATGCTGCATACGCTACGCCTATTGGTTAATCTCACAAATGGGAACGAGCCATGCTGCGATAAACTCGCTCAAAGCGACTCTATTCATGTCTTCATCCAAAATTTCGTCCAGTTCTATGCACGTTGTAGGAATTATAATCCTGAGGATATACAAGTTGGGATAGAGCGGGCACTTAGGACAGAAGTTGAATGCCGGCTAGATATGAGACCTTCCAGTCGAACATTCTTATTGAAAGATTTGGCTTTGGCAAATGTGGGAGCAAATAATTTACGTACTGAGGTTAATGGGCAGGAAGAGAAGGAATCCTGTAAAAACTTTCCAGAAATCATAGTTGGGGATGATGCAAATGAGTGGTATGACATTCTTTTGCTATCACTTGCATTGTTGATCAATATGCTGGAATTAAATCCAGTGAGGAAGGAAGAACTCGTTGGCAGAGGTAGAAACTATTTGCATTTTTTATTTTTCTTTTTCTTTTTCTTTTTCTTATTTGTGACTGATGGGAAACCTATTATTGATCAATGACGAAAACCCTTTTCAATGTGCTCACAGCTATAGGTTTAGACTGCAAGGCTATTGGCGACTGTTTCCATGGACAGTGTCAGTGTGAAAAGAGTACTGAAGTCCTGGAGCGACTGGTGGATATTTACAATACAGAGGCTATAATCAGTGAAATGGTAAGAAAGAAAGTACTATTTATATTTTTATTCATTTATTTCACGACGCATAACTTTTGTTATTTGGTTAATAGACAGAAAACCAAGTTTTAGCGGCATATTTGGCATTGTTGATTGGTTTTATCGTAGCAGGGCATTCGGAGAGCGAGCTTCGATTGTATCGTGCGATTGCTGGGCAAAGTCTTGTGCCCATGCTGGGTCTTTTGAATGGATATGCAGCCCTTCAAGAGTCAATCGAGGTTGAGAATGCAAGGCGGCAAGACCGGATAGAACTGTCACAAACTTTTCAAGACGAATCCTTGAATGGATCTTTTACTTTAGCTGGAAATGAATATTCAAGTGACAGTCTTAAAATATCATTTGGGGCCCCAAGATCTGCAGAAGTCCAACAAAGCTTTTCCAAGATCATCCAAGTGTTACAGGATATCGAAAATAGACACGCGTTGCATAAAGTAATTTCAGAATAAATTGGTACATACAATGCAGCTGCTTTAAAGAAAGAAAACATGGTTGAAGAACTGGATACCAAAAAACGCGTGTCTCCTATGATACTCCAAACCCTCTTTTTATTTTTATTTAGATTATAATTTTTAGATTTTAATCTCCAGTTCTTTCCTTTACACAGCATCCCTTTGATCCAATTGACTACAACGGATCATAATCTTTTTTCTTTTTATTCATCACTAAAGAGCAACATCATCAAGGTACGACGCCATTTCCAATTAAATGATAATATCCACATTATCCTTTCCTTACATCCTCCCATCCATTCTCTTCTACAATAAATTGCTCATTGATATTGTCTTTCTTTATATGTCTATCGCCTTGAAGGCAGCAAATGAAGACGTGTTTTTGTGACAGCTTGACCCACTTGTATTTATCCAATTAATCATAATGTTGGGTGGATAAACATGGATATGTTCTTAATATATTCTCATTCTCTGTGAGGTTACATTCGTCACTTTTATCCTGTTGTTGTGAGTGAATGAAGGGGAATGGCACAAGCGACCTAGGAGGTCTAATGTTCCATGATCTAGAAGAGTTTCCATTTTCTGTCTCTATGCGAAATTCAATTAACACGTCTATTCTCTTGGAGTATGACATTTGTAATGATCATATTCTGTGATCTTCCTTTAATGGCAGTACAACATTGAGATGATGATATGTTAATTCGAATCTTTTATTTATTTTCATTTGCGTCACCGATCTAATTTGAATGATTTTTTTTTTTTTTTTTTTTTTTGAAAATATCATTACTATCTAGAAACGACAAATTTTCTTCATCGTGCTCTCTTTCTCATTACCACGTAATCACGATCCTATAATAATTTTGATTCAAAAGATAACTGTCTCAATCAGTCATGAGTCTCACGGATGTCAGCGATGTTGAGGGCTGGATTCAGCATCTCATGCAATGCAAACAACTTCCAGAAGCAGACATTAAGCGACTCTGTGAAAAGGTAATGCCAGAATAACATTGTAAAAAAAATGAGGGGAATAAAAAAACAACAGATTGCAAGTCGCGTGGTACTGTCAGTGTCATTATTTAGGAAAAACGGGAAACAACAGAAGGGAGGTTTTTTTTTGTGGACAGGCGATTGCCCATCTCCGACTAGTTGACCAACTTGATTAATCGATCACATTCACTTTAATGCTATTTAATATCCCTATTCTAGGCTCGAGAGATTCTGACTGAAGAGTCCAACGTCCAGCCTGTTCGCTGCCCTGTGACCGTCTGCGGTGATATTCATGGTCAATTTCACGACCTGATGGAGCTTTTCCGCATTGGAGGTAACTCGCCTGATACCAACTATTTGTTTATGGGTGATTATGTCGACCGCGGCTACTATTCTGTTGAGACTGTGACACTACTCGTTGCTCTCAAGGTTCGCTATAAGGACCGCGTCACGATTTTGAGAGGAAATCATGAATCGCGTCAGATCACTCAAGTATATGGATTCTACGACGAGTGCCTGCGAAAATATGGCAATGCTAATGTTTGGAAGGCGTTTACGGATCTATTCGATTATCTTCCTCTGACTGCTTTGATTGAGGACCAGGTAATTATTTTTGGGCTAAAGTCTGCTTTTAGATGCATGTTTGACACAACTGGACATTTGCGCTCACTCAAGCGTACAAAAAAAATAATGTCTTTTTTGCTTGTATAATTATCATCTCTAGATCTTCTGTCTCCATGGGGGCCTTTCTCCTTCAATCGACTCTCTTGACCACATTCGCCAATTGGACCGTATCCAGGAAGTACCACATGAAGGACCTATGTGTGATTTGCTCTGGTCTGATCCAGATGATCGCTGTGGGTGGGGTATTTCACCCAGAGGCGCCGGTTATACCTTTGGTCAGGACGTCTCAGAGACATTTAATCATAACAATGGATTAACTTTAATTGCGAGAGCGCATCAATTGGTCATGGAGGTAAAAGCAAAAAGAACAACTGATTCATTCATTTTGTCAATTTGGCGATTATCTAAAAAAAAAAAAAAAAAAAAAACTATTTTTTCTTACGTCTTTACATCCTATTCCATCATAACCATAGGGCTACAATTGGTGCCAGGACAGGAACGTAGTGACTATTTTTAGCGCACCCAACTATTGTTACCGGTGTGGCAATCAGGCCGCTATCATGGAGATTGATGAGCATCTCAAGTATACATTCCTGCAGTTTGATCCCGCTCCTCGTCGTGGCGAACCTCATGTCAGTCGCCATGTCCCGGATTATTTCCTTTAATCCCGAATCTGTACAGCTTCTACTTTTTCATCATTTTTTTATTATATTCATGGTAAGCTTACAAAGATCAAGAGCTTAATTTAGCAAAGGGGTTTTTTTTTTTTTTTTTTTTTTTTTTTTTGGAAAGTTGGCAATACTGACGCGTCTATTCTTTTGTTGATTTATTGATGTAATAGTAGACAGTTTTGACACCTATTTCATTGATCGTAACGAAACGAAAAAAGAACCATCAGTACGCTGTCCTTTCCTTGTATGAAAATAAAGTTTCCTTTTTTTTTTTTCTTTTTTTTGGAGATATCTGTCTGTTCTGTCTTCTCTATCTGTAACTATGCTTTGTAAATGAATATTAATACTGGAGTACTGGGTATCTCCGGAGATTGGTAAAGCAATGTGCATGTCATAACTGCACAGCGTTCAAGTCAGATAGAGTGGCAAGAGTCTTTCGATAGAGATGGATATAAAAATGTTACACAGCCGCCGAATATCTAAATCAAGAAAATGGACCAATGGAGTGCCTCCATTTATAGAAGTGGAACATTGAATTGAAAAAATTCATGCTAAAAATTTATTTCTTCTGCATGTACTCTGTACTACATCAAGTCAAGGTCCAATCTTTGCGCCAGAGAAAAAACGCAGATGGAAAAAAAAACGTGCTTCACATTTCTCTATTCATTTACGGGTGTCAAATAGGAGTTGGAATCATCCCATTCCAATGCCAAAGATCTTAATCCTTGAATTCGATATTCAAAATAAAGTAATTATTAACAGTGGCCGTAAAGTCCTTTGGGGATGTAGGTATTTTTAGTCAACAATGTTGTTAGATCCGGATAAATGCTATCTTAAAACGCTTGAAACCTATTCATACCAAGAGAATAGAAAAATTGGTGAATATCACTGAAGAAATCATCGACATGTTATCAATGTTAAACTCTTTATGTAAGTGACACTATACCTTCCTGGAATGCGTACCAGAAACAAAGGGCATCAAAGTCAGTAGCAGACACCAAGGTGGTGCTTGAGACCGTCGATATAAATATCTGACTCTCAAAGGTCAACTCAGGTAATAATGAATGGATGGGATACAAAAAAAAAAAAAAAAAAAAAAAAATGAAATAACTTAATCAGATTACTGGTGTAAGGAATGGTCGAGACCGAATCCTCTGTGGTTTGGTTTAAGGGTGATAAAAGCAAGGCAGATTCTTATAAGATAATACTATTGTTCTGTGGTGAGGGAGACCTGAACATGTGAACAATTTTTTAACCAAGCAGCAGACTTGCTTCAACTGTTTACGACAAGCGTGTTTGATTCTTACCATAATAAATTTTAAATAACACAATTTCAATAGGAGGTGAAGATCACTGCTTGATACTCACACATTTGGTTAGCTCTGTTTCAATTCCAAATGAACAGATGAACGCGAACTAACTGTTGGAACAAACTAACAGCACTCAGTCCTCGTCGATCCCATTGTTGCATTGCTTCTAGCGCGATCGAACCCTGTTCTGGTGAACACCTTACACAACAATGTGTACTTAAATCAAATACAATTGGTTCAAACGCCGAAAGGACGAGAGAGGGCGGGAATGATATCGTGTGCGAAAGTATACTTGAGCATGGAGTATCATCACCGAACCACATACAGACAATCTTTTTTTTTCCTATTTCTTTCTTCCTTTTTTTTTTTTTTTTTTTTAACTCATGCACATGGGTAAATCATTTGTTGCATTGTCGCTTCAATGAGCAAAAGAATGTCCTTTAATTCATTTAACTGCCTCATCTATTCAACTTGCCTCACTCGCCACAAACATTTGCATATCCCCCTGTTAAGCTTATAAATTAATTTATTCTAAAAAGAACGCGTGTTACATTTTTACGATAAACTTCAACTTGACTAAAGTGAAGCTTGCTTTTCTTATCCTTCTTACGCCAAAGATATCCCATTTCAAGTGAAACGATGAACCTCAATAACTACTCCATTCACTGTCGATACTAGATATTCGTCTCCTCATCTTCATTTTCTATCTCTTTCTCCTTTTTTTTTTTTTTTTTTTTTTTTTTTTTTGCTCCTGTTTCCGAGAAAGAATGGAACAGAGGCATAGCCACAAAAGTACACACAAAAGTCGTCAAACAGATCTTGGTAATAAACCTATACAAGATATACCTGATGCACCACTATTGGAAGAATCTCATCAATACTTGACTCATTCACATTCAAAATATCTACGGCAGTTGAAGCCTGAACAATCTCAATCTCAAGTTTATGATCAACAATATCAACAACAGGAACGAAAATACCATGGTTCTTCTGATGATTCAAGAGTTACACCAGAAATGCTAATAGTCTCAGCGGACATCCCCATCTTTGCTTCCTCTCATCAACACGGCTCTTTCGCTCGATCATCGAACCGCTCCCCTACTCCTACGCAAGCATCTGCTATCATTCTACCCACTCCAGTTGCGACTGACGACAAGGTGTTGAGGCATTCAACATTATCAACCTTGCAATCCCCTGTCATGAAAGGTATCACAGTTTTTTTTTCCTTTCCAAGCATGTTTCACTGTGTTACCTGCCTGGGCCATGAGATACGATTGGTTACTTCAACATTTTTTCTGCGATTGAATAGGGGAGAGGAAAAGAACAGCCCCATTCTTTTTTTTTTCTGACTTTTTATTTTCCTGCTTGATACTTTCGTCCTTGTCGCGTTGAATAGACCAAACAAGGAGAGGAACAACAATTGATCTTTATGGCTCTCAGCAGCAACGGTTCAGAGATGGAGAGTATCCATCAACTAGTCCGAAGTATCATGACGATCATCGTCGAAATGTTCGCTCTATAGGCCTGGTTGTTGACGATGACTATATGAAACATAGTATACAGCCATCAAATCATGAACATGTATGTCACTCTAGCTATTCCTTGACTGAACAAATAAGAATACACAGATCTGTTGATATACTATATGACAGACAGTGGTCATCGATTAAACATCAACAGAATGCTTCTTCCCTTTCTTCTTCCTCTTCTCTAAAGTACCAACAGGGGTCCGGCGTTCTGCAAAGGGAAGCTTCTTCATCCCTGTCCCTATCACGACATCAAAGACCTTCAAAGTCAGACCAAAGTCATCTTCACAAACATCTTCTATACCACTCTACACGCGAGCAATCATTTCCTCCATTTCATGATACAGAACTGCTCGATGGGCAACGAATCAAAGGATCTCAAAACTATAATCGGCATAGTTATTATATTGAACAGCAGGAAGTGCATCAGCAGCAGCAGAAAGACGGACAACCAAAACAGCATTATGATCACTATTATTTACGTAGTAATCATGGGAGTGGAAGTAAATCCAGGAGAGAATCACACTCATCGACAAGCAATATAGAGCAAAGAGACCCAACATGGGGTAATATACAACAAAGTCGCGATTGGCACGATGCTCATCTACAAGAAGAACACCACTACTATTATTCATATGATTACTTACGTGGTCAACGCCGTCTAGACAAAGATACTGTACCTTCAAGTAAAGGTCCGTATTCGAAATTAAACCAAGGAAGGCAACAAACAAATTCATTTGACACTATCAAGAGAAGGGCGTCCTACGATGATGACGACGATCATCTATGGCAGCGGCAGCGAAAAGAAAAAGTAATGGACATCTTGGTTGATGGTGATAAGGGGCAAACTCAACGACCAACTCTTCCGAGGCTATCTTTGCGTAGCTTCGGGGTCAAACAAAAAAGTTTAAAGCATTACGAACAGGATGAGCTGAAAGAAGACTCGGAGGGTGAGGATTCAAAAAAGGGAAAAAAGGAAGTGTATTAACCTCATTTTGGGATAAAGTAGTTCTAATGAAGTCACCATCTTTCTCTCTTACCTTCCAAAAAGCCCAATCCACGCTCTTTATAGCACAGCGCCATGAGAGCGTGTCCAATATTACCACACCAGCTTTAACAAGCGCTCAAAGACAATCAACTTTTGCAAACTTCCGAGGAAGCAGCTCAACCCTTTTGAAAGACTCAACCAGTAAGACAGTCGTTTGTATCATTAGATAGTAAGGTCTTCTAGGCGGCAAACAAACTTGCAGCATGATACCATGCCAGATGCAAGTTTTTTTAAAAAGAAATTATTGTGGTATTAATTTTTTTTTTTTTTTTTTTTTTTTTTTTTTTTTTTAAATCACTGAAAGATTCGAGCCTAGATGGCGACGATTCGTTTGAATTAAATCACACACGTTCTTGGACGACTTCTCAGCACGAACACCATAGTTTTAACAAAGCTGGAGTCATAGCTGATAGACTTCACAAGACTGAGTCAAAGCTCAAACTTGGTGAAGAAGGATATTATACAGTTGAAGATCTTGCGAAGCTGCATTCAATGTGGATAAATAATTACTATGCCACAAGATCGGAAGCTAAAATGGATGGAAGGAACTCTGGAGAACAAGGGAGACAGGCGTCTAGCATCAGTAATAATCCTTCTTCTCCTCGCTCAAAGGGCAAAGATAGAAAACACTACCATATATCCACAGCTACCAGCATTAGCAGCAGCAGCAGTAGAGATCTTAGAAGAAGCAAAGACCGTTCAGAACGGGAGCGGTGGAATGATGATAACGACAATGACAATGATGATAACGATTACAATGATTACAACGATTACAACGATACAGACATAGACGACAAGAGTAGTGATGACGGGGACGACGAGGATGATAATGAAATTAATAACAGCGATGCAAAAGAAGATGGAAACAGGCCGGAATCGCTTGAACCTGTCTCGTTCTCAAAGAGAAAGCGTGATGCCAAGTCAAATATTGTCAAACATCAGCAGAGACTTGGTTACAAGGGTAAAGATGGAAAGCTACTTCCTGAAGAAAAAAGACACAAATGTTCCGCTTGTGGGAAACGCTTCTCGAGACCAAGCCAACTAGAAACTCATAGGCTTACACACACGGGAGAGGTAAAGGAAGCAAGCATACAAGTTGCACTAACGAGCTCATGTTTTTTTTTTGTTAAACTATTTTTTCATAACTATTGATACTTTTTTTTTTTTTTTTTTTTTTTTTTTTTTATAGAAACCTCACGTTTGCTCATACTGTAACAAGGACTTTAATGTGGCCAGCAACCTCAAAAGACACATACGAACTCATCTTAAATCCACACGAGGCGTACTTAAAGCCGATTAATAATATCACCTTTTTTTTTTTTTTTTTTTCTGAGAAAGAGGCCGCAAAATACGTTAATAATTGTTAGTAAAGAGGAATGAAACATTCCTCAGTAAGCTGAAAGTGCTGATGACCATCCATGCTTCAAAGTTCTACTATTAATCATGATTGTGAGCTTGAAAGCCCTTGGATCAAAAAAATGGGCAATTTTTTTCCACAATGGAAAGGAGGGAGCATCTTCCCGCTGAATCGATTTCGTAGAGTTCTTTTTTTATTTTATGAAGCAAATAATTATGATAATGTATTCTAAGAGTAGGATTGTTGACTAGGGCAAGGTTGCTCGCTTGCACCGATTTGAATTATTGAAAAGAGAATGTAATGCGTGTAAATAGTTTTGAAGTCTAAAAAATATTCAGAGTTCTTTTGCACCATGCTTGTGATACTATGAATCTTGTCGTGACAAAGGTGATGCGGGCCTTGATGGTGCTCGTGTGTCAATCGAATTTAAGCGAGGGCCAGTTGGAGGCATGGGAGGAGGTGTGTAGTTCTGCTTGGGAGATGATGTGTGCTGCCGATTGGGGATGTGACCCGCTGCTGGTGGTGTCAGCGTGGACATTCGGTCTGGATTGTTGAACTGATACATACTTTGTCTACCTATCGTTCCACCAGGTGCAGGAGCATGCATGTTCATCAAAGGAATTGAGTCCAGGCCGGAGCTTGGGTACACAGGAGCATCTGAGAGCGAGTATCCTCCGGTGGATGCAGACGATCCAGAGGTCATTTGTCTTGCAAAAGGTTGCGAACTATCACCAGTCCTACGTGAGCTTGAACTCTCGTCCGAAAGCTCCTCTTCTCTTACTTGACTCATCCAATCCTCACCGGAATCCGAAACCAGGAATTGGGGCGTAGGCAGCCCAGCCAAAATGGCTGCCTTCTGGCGACGTTCTTTCTCCCATTCACCCCATCGCTTCATTGTGATGCTAGAGCTGTCAAATTGACCCTCCTTTGCACTGTGATCGCCTCCAGCTGTTTCGCCAGCAACCATACGGGTCTGACCCCAACTAAAATCGTCAAAGTGCCAGTAAGCGTAAGCAGGCAGGACAAAGTTCCAGATAAAGATCGAGCACAGGTAAACCAACATCCATCCAACATAGACCATCTTGCGAGAAGTCATCACAATCAAAACTGCAGGCAATCCCAAAATGGCTGCCAACAGGAGCAGAGGAACAGTCGTATCAGGGATCGATTCATCATGTGAGATGGCGCGATAGATTGAGATAGTGACCAAATAAATAGTGAAGGAAATAGCAGCAGGCAAGACTACAGTTCCAACCAACTCCATGAAAATAACAAACTGCATCGAGAAACAGAAAGTACCGCACAGGTCACGAACGAGGACCAACTCTAACAGATTATGAATGGTTGAATTGATCCAACGACGACGTTGCGACAGCAAAATCTTGAATGTATCAGGGACAACAGTTTTGCAGATTGCTTGAGGTACAAACATCATCTTGCGTTTGGGGAACGTCCTCAACATGAGCGTACTTAGATAACGATCCTCTCCCAACAACAGCAAATTCTTCTTGTGAAGAGTATCAACAACATTTTCGGAGTAGTGTTCGACAATATCAGGATTGGCCAGGATTGGAACCCAGTAGCCGTTACCACCCTTAGGCGCCTTGATACGGTACATGCAAAAGCATCCTGGCAGACAAGTAACGCCTCCAAACATAGACTCGAAAGCCTTGGACATGTGATGTGAGATATAGTACTCAAAAACTTGGATCATGCTCACCCAAGAGTCAGTCTTGTTGGCAATTTTGGTTTCTCCACACAGACCCATAATCTCATGATCATGGGCCATGGCTGCAATCATACGGGTTAGTGAATCAGGGTAAACCTTGGTATCAGCATCCACCTTTTAAAGGGCAAAAGACCAATGAAGATTTCAAGTTAGAAGCTAATCTTTTTTTTTTTTTTTTTTTTTTTCCGCACTTTGCTACAAAACAGTTGAATAGACTTACCATGAGCACAATCTCATATCGATCTGCAGAAACTCCTGTGAGGCGCCAAATAGTGTTGAAGAATTCGTATTCGAACGATGTCATACGCTCGTCAAACATAACGTGTTGCAAGAATCCCATCAGAATGATCTGAGAGTCACGCTTTCCTCTGTTACCGGGCTTAGGCATGTTCTGTTCCGTAGGACCTCCAACCTTTACAATCACGCACATTGGGACACGCTTTTGAAGCTTCTTATCTGGGACCGTCTCATCATCATACTTGTAGAACCCGGCATAGACTTTGGCCATGTTGTGACGCTTAGTACCATCCGCAATAGCAACGTACGAGTGGGCAACGACTTCGTCACGTGGCACAAGGTCATCCTGCATCATCGAAAGACAAATATCCGGGGTTGACATGTTGTTACCAGCTCCGATAATCATGCCATCACAAATAACAACGATTAATTTATGTGAATTAGGGTAATCGGTTGTGGCAATCGAATCCAAAGTCGTGCGAAGTCCATCAATGCCCTCTGAATAACAAGTGACCAAGGCCATAGTGTGAATCAGGGGGAAATTAAAAGGCTGATAGGATACAGGGGGCTGAGGGATGAGAAATGGTGTCGTAGGCATAGGGCAGTTGGATTGCTGAATTGCAGTGGAGGATGAAGTTGAAGAGCGCCGGGAGATATTGCGCAAGCCTCCAAAGCTGTGCACGCTGGCAGGCCTCATGGGATTAGGAACTGGTGGCGGCGATGGAGGAGGAGTGCCATTTGGACCTGGGGACTGGTTCAGATAAGAACCGCGGTTCAAAGAAGTACTAGATGCAGCAGATGCTGACAGAAATGCGGGATTGATGCCTGGTGAGCCGGGAGGCGTGTATGGTTTACCAAAGGCAGCACCAGGGCGATTAAAGATCGATACAGGCCTAGCACTAGGAGTACCGAGCGACGGTGCTACTAAACTGTTAGAAGAACCAGGATTGCTAGTAGTAGGAGTGAAACGAGAGGTAGTAGGAAAGAAGGTTGAACGTTTGGCGCCAGCAAAGGCAGGTCGGTTGATATCAGAGCTCCATGCTTCGATTTGCTCTGCACGTTTCATACGATCCTGATAGGTCTCATTTTCAAAACCACCTAGGCGATGGCTCAGGAACCAGCCGAAGAACACAGCCAAGAAGAACTTGATGAATACAACACCAAGAATGATGACCAACGAAACGTAGGTGATTACATCTGAGGTCACACAGCCAATCGTCTTGGAATCCATGGCACCAACACGAGCAATTTGCTTTAAGCAGTCACCGACATGGGTCATCTTTTTTTGAACAAAGAGAAACGAGAGATCCCTGCGAAGGCGAATGGTCCCGTTACGAAGGGCATTAATGCTCTCATCCACAGTGAATTCAGGCTTGATCCAGTTTAGAATATCTGCATCAATCACATCGCCATCATATGCAAAGAATGCGCGATCAGGGTTCGTGATGTTTTCCCATGTGTAGTAAGCTGGGGCATTGTATTTGCTCTTGAGCGAACTCCAGGAATCACGAACGGGTTGAGAAGTATGGCAAGCATTAATGCCTCTTTCATAGGTAGTGTTGTAGTCAGTAGGACTGTTAATACTACGCATGATACATGGGAAGTAGAAGTTAGCCTGGCTGTCGGTCGGAGCTGCAGGAGCGTTACGCCTAATCAATCCATCACAAGCGCCTCCAGCAGCGTCCTGGAATAAGAATGACGCGTCCTTGCCTTTAGCTGCGTAGACTCCTTCTGCATTCATAATATCAACACTCTCGCTCGAAACATCCCTGTTCAGTGGCGGGTGCATAAAAACAGGTTCGCCGTTTCCATTATCCTGTGCAGTGAAGTAATAGCCCATGCCATGGACAATCACATCTTCGGATCTCGATCCAGCAACAAACTTGCCGCTCTGTTCGTCCTGACACAGTGCTTGTTGAAGTCCAAATGTCAAAAATGCAACAGCCAAAACCATTAACACAATCAAAGATACCAACGCAATCTTTTCGCGCCATGCTCGCTGAATCTCCGGTGTATGCATACCTAAATTGTCAAGTAAGCGGACAATGACACATCTTTAGACGATATTCTTTGTCATATAGACGTTTGTTTTTGAACTGTTTACAAAAAAAAAAAAAAAAAAAAAAACTTGGAACCACTCCTTACCACACTTGCTCAGAAGCGCTGCTGGAAAACAGCACGTGATAGCATTGTAATATATAACCCATTTAGAAGGCCACTCCCGCTTTTTCTCCTTGAGCGGATCCTTAAGGTCTGGGATGATCTTACGCTTGGGAGCATTCGTTTTTACCTTGGCTCGCGAATGCCCAGGTTTCTCAATTTCACGACCAAGCACACTCTTGCCACGACGAAGGCCGGCAGATCGGTTGGGGACGGCTGCTCCGGTTGGGTCAGTACCTGTGGTAGAAGGCTGTACTCTTACATGAGATCCATCCAAGTTTTGTGTCACGTTTCTATAAAAGTATTGTGGATGGTTGCGGTCAACACGTTCACGCTCGGGCCGGACAAGCGATTTTTGGCGGCGAAAGTTTGTGTTGCCTCGAGCTCTGGTGTCAATAGTCAAACCAGCCTGGGACTGGCGGCGGATCTGAGGCTCAGCATAAGTCACTGTTTGACCTTCCAGGTCCTGATAGGGCTGGTCCATACTATGGAAAAAATATAGGAGAAATAAGTGTTAATCTGGGATCCACTGTATTCTCTTTTTGTTTCTTTTTTTTTTTTTTTTTTTTTTTTTAATTAAATAACTTTGAATTATTGAAAGATAAGAAAGCATATGGCTTTTACGAAATTGATAAAAAGGAGTGAGGCACAGACTACGAATGAGTGAGATCCTAGATATGAAATTAAGTGAATAAGGAAATAAAGGGAAAAAGAGCTTTTGTTCAAGAGTTTTGGAAGATTATGAAAGGGATTTTGCAGGACGACTCTGTCACATCCCAATATAGATTATGGTATAATGAGATTGTCAGGGCCAGGCTGGGATAGAATTAACAAAAAACTAGCTATGGACCCGAAGTCAGCAAGCGTTGGAGGATCGAGTAGAGTGTAATCAGATAGAGGTGGCATTGGGAATATGAAAACAATCACGACATCAGCTCATGGCAGCGTACAATCCCGGTAGCGAATCATAGTTCGCCAGTCAGGGCTAGTATTCCGAACTGTCAAACAAGCATATAATGACGATACAGAAGAAAAGAGCCCAAGAACTTCTTTTTTTTTTTTTTTTCCAATAAGCAGTCAACATCATGGTGCCTGACATGTTGGAGCAAAAAAATAGCTTTTTGAAAGAATGGACACCTGACTTTTTCTCTTAATATTGGATGATGAGCCTGATAGTTTGCCAGCATGTTCAAGAATACGTAAATGAACAACTTGGTCATTATCGGAATCATATAAGCAGGATGTCACCCATCGCTCTCTTCATTATTAATATAAAATCCCATAGCCAAAAATAATCATACACGGAGATCTTGTGCATTTTTACAAATCACGATCCATGCCCATGCTAAAGACCAGGACAAAAAAAATTTAAGGAGACTGAGAGATAAAAATATTACACGTTGAAGAGAGAAAAAAAAAAAAAAAAAAAAAAAAAAAGGGACCAGAAGTGGGAGATTGAATGGGTGAATGTGGTAGAGCAGGGAGGTCTTTGCTTGATGCATGCCGATATGTAATAAGGATGGGCGCAGTAGGTGTGGATAGAGTGAATATTGGATAATGAAAAAAGGAAAAACTGGATTCGAGCGATCATCGAGTATCCGAGTGTAGAATATTGGTCGAGGCTTGTTGAATTACTGTGTCTTACCTTGACGAAGTTCAATGCAAGTAGGTGGGGAAATAAAAGAGGGAAGGAAAAAAAAAAAAAAAAAAAGGTCTGTCCAGCAACTATGAAAAGAGAGTAAAGAAAATTAGGGGAAGTGGTTTCTGATTAGTATGATGAGACTATTTTCTGATCATTTGAAAGAGTTGTAAAAAGAATTAAAAATATGAAATAAGGAAGGTAAAAAAAAAAAAAAAAAAAAAAAGGAAAAGGGAGGAGAGAAGAGAAATAGAGAAAGGATTGCATGCACATGCCATGCCCTAAGTTTAGTTGAGTCCTCCTACAAGGCCAACACAGAAAAACAGCGGACCAAGGGTATAACGATGATGACGATATTGATGACAAGCACAGAAAAAAGGTGTGATGCCCCTGTTGGATCATGCTTTTCATCGGACACAGACAACGTGATGCCTTTGTCTGTTGCCCAACTGTGATTACAACCACGTTCACTCACACCCACTACAATGATAAAAATAGGACTAGAAGAAACACCAAAATCATCAAATTAAAACTATCCAGAGAAGCAATGTGTAAGATCAAGCTGATAGGGGTGCTGCCTTTTGTCAAGAAAACACCGGCCAACATGCATTGAATATTCCATGCATTCGTCATCACAGCGTAAAAATAAAATATGAAAAAAAATAAATAAAAAAAATAAAAAAATAAATAAAAAAAAACAAAAGAATGAAGATGGGCCAATCCAATTATATAAACAAAGACTACCTTTGCCTGTAGTGTCGATTTTGCTTCACAATCAATTAATTGAAAATCTGAAAATAAAAAGATTAAGCAAGCAAGGAATAAGAGAACAAGAAAGGAATACGTGAGTATGAGAGAGGAGGGTGAAGCATTGAATAGGAAATCTGAATGGTCTCGGTTGCAAAGTTCAAAATTAAGAGAAGGAGACAGAAAAGAAACAAAGTGGAGTGAGAACAAGCAAAAGTGAAGCAACTACGTTCACTCACGCCAATAATAGTAACATTGACGCGTGCCATGCTGTCGGTTCAGGGATGAAGGGTTTGCAATGCCTCATGTTTGCATAAAAAAACGGATCGACAGGGATAATTGATGGCAAGGAATAGTATTCCCATCCCAAATCTTCCAAGAATCCTATCAAACAACCCATGTTGACAAGTATGAAAGCGAAGAGAAAAGGGGGAGAGTATATTTATACGAAATAATGCAACATGCGGCATGCAGATTCAATAGGTTTCTTAAAGCCAACAAAAAGTTTTTCTGTATTAGCGTATTAGCCAGATTGTGTTATTAGAAAAAGGAAGACTGCTCAGGATGACAGGTTGTGAGATGAATTAAGGGAGCATGCAGTTTTTTTATCAGACCACAGTAGAAACTAAACCCAAATAGGAGAGCAGTGTTCTAGATATAAAAATAATACGACTGCACATGCGCACAAGACAAGGGGAGGGGGCACCAAATAAGATTGAGCAAGGGCATAGAATAATAAAGATCGCAAGAAAGGGTTGAAGATAAAAAAAAAAGCCTTGTCGGTTGGTAGTGTGGACAAAAAGGGGTCGCAGACCGGTCTCTCTTATGAATATGAGAGTTGAGAAGGCACGTATCGTACGTTAATAGATACCACGCGCCCAACCGCACTTTTATACAAATAGATAGATTGGCAAAGGAGGTGCCAGGAAAAAATGTTGAAAACAACAGTAAAAATAAAAATGGTCTCCTTACCTGGATGGGTCTCAGAGCCGATACTGCCTGTACAATTAATATGATTAATATGTGAAGAAAAAAATAAAATAAAATAAAATGAATAAGACACAGCGAATCAGTAAATAGTCTCCTGTCATTGTGAGTGGTGGAGATATGGTTAAAAATAAAAAGAGGCGAATTGTTCACCAGACAGCCAAAACATCCGATCAGTTTGTCTCTGAAAAATATTGGCATGTTTAAACAAGAACCAGGGGTATAAAAAAAAAAAAAAAAAAAAAAAAAATAGCACTGGGGTTCGTACTCCAGCAGTTGATGGCGTATGAAGAGATGTGTAAAGTGATGTATGTGATGGATAGAAGATGAGCTACAATCATCAAGTGCATGCAATGTGCTTTTGATGAAACTGATGATGTACCTTGGAATGTGTAAGGTGGTTGCTTGCAAAGATTGCGATTACAGGTGGATGAATGTATTAAAAAGTAAGTGTTCGTATTATTGTTGTTGCTAGCAGAGGTAAGAGAATTAAATGAATGATGAATGAAGAGTTGGAATGAATGTATTGATGTATGAAGGAAAAGGGCGGAGGAGGAGAGGGAAGGGACCTCTTTGCGATGCAAGGTCAGGGCAAGGAAGGGGTGCGATGCTTGTGGAGGAAGAAAAGAAGAAAAAGGGGAAAAGACAGAGACAAAGACAAAGAGGGGAAGAGAAAAGAGAATGGAAGAAAGAGAAGTCATCTTTTTTCTGATAGACTTTACCATACCCCTGCAAACCACTCTCACACACACGTCAATAAAGAAGAACAGCCAGTCTGTTTGTATGAAGGAAAGACTGTATGGGATGGTTACCAGGAATCTTCAAACAACAGCAACTGGAGTGAGACACCATTCATTCATGACAACGTCAATAAAATTAAGAATAATTATAATTGCGAACCACTGACGAGTGCCTGTGCCTTAAAAAAAAATCATCTTTTTTTTTGGTTGGGAAAAAAAGAAGGACGGGAAAAATTTTTTGCTCTCTCTTCCCTCTCTCTTCCTCTACACACTCTTATAATCATTCACGTACATGTACACAGACTGGGGTTGAATCCTTAACTTGACACATTGCAAAGTATCCTCGACTCCATTTATTCTGGTACCCCGCCCCCCCCCCTCCCTCCAAACTGTTTTACTTCCTCTTCATGGCATGTAATATTCAAACATATACACATTATGTTGTATACATCGATTCATTTACAAAAGCATTTTATTATGGACACACTATATCAATGTTGGTGTTGGACATTCTTTTTTATTTTTTATTTTTTTAACCTTGGTTCTCCTGCCCTGGTCCTAGTCTTGGTCTGGTTGTTTGTCTGGTAATAAAACCAAACAAAACCTTATTTTATTAATTTCCTGCGTAGCCCTTTTTTTTTTTTTTAAACAGATGAATGTACTTTGCGCCAAATGACTCTGCGCTTTGGGACATCCTCTCCTGCCTGGGCCTCTCCCTCATCTACAGAACATGGTAGGACAAAGGATTTGCCATGCGACAAGAGCTCAGAGGAAAGCATACGCTACTACGCTACTACGCTACTGTACACATCTTTAAAAGAATTAAATAGTGAGTAAAACAGTCTCAGTCATCTTGCACCCATGTCACTGATCAGTTATGCACTGTTTACCTTTCTGCAAGACTCCTAAAATATAGCTGCATCTTGAAGCCAGATGTATAATTCAAGGCAGTGCGTATATATATATATACAAAGATCCGCGATATTTATGTTTAGACAAACAGATGGACAAGCCGAAGAAGCCGCGTAGGTAATGTTTTTATTTGCTTTACTGGCTCCTATAACTTTATATCAATATTTAAAATTCTCTCAATATGACAAAGGCGTGGCTCTTGGGTTCTATGCGGAATACTTTTTTTTTTTTTTTCTTTATTTTTAGAATTCTGTGATTGTGCTCTTTTGGACAGGGCTCTCATCAAAGGTATGGCACGTCCGTGAGTTTTTTTATTTAATTTTATCGGGATATTCGGTAATTGTAGAAATAGGAAGGTATGCATGTAACATGAAAATATACAATTCACTACTTATCTCTTGAAAAGAAACACCATTGGCTGCACAACAGGATGCGTCAAGACACCTTGGTTTGCTTAGCTCGTTTACTTTTTAATTTCAAGTTTGTTCAGTAGTATGGAGTGTCGATCAGCTCTTGTAACTCCTAAGGGGACCTTGTCTTCATTTGCTCTCATCTTCTTGATGGCCCTTCAAAAATGTACATGTGCCTTAGCTCCCATCATCTCACTTTGAATAAAGTTAGAATAACAACCTGTAATGCGTGATATCACGTCTCAGGGCAGCATTCGTAACAGGTGATGTCTTGCTATATATTTTTGTTTATTACAAATGTATACGATTTAAAAGATAAAAAAAAAAAAAGAAAAGAGATCGGACATCAAAGATCGACAGTCATGAGTGAAGACCCTTTTATCTTGTACATGCCAAAACGATGGGCCAATCCAGCCAGGCGGTGGCCAATACCTAATGAACCCATGGAAGACGAGGACGATGAGGAAGCAGTCGAAGATGTGGAAGTGGGAGAGCTTGGTGGTGATGAGGTTGGTGGTGGCGACATATTCGTATCACCTCGAATGTTAGAACCGACAATCTCTATACCCTTGAAGCTCTCCTTACTCTTTGCAATTGCTCCACTACTATAATTATCTCGTGTAAGTAGTAATAGCGGGGTCGACACCGACCTGCGATATTCACGATCTTTCACTCCACCGCCTACTAATGATGGAAACCCCCACTTTTTGGAACGATTAAAAGGCCTAATTGAATTCTTTGCATCGCGATGAACATCTACAGGGCTCTGAGTACGGTTCAAGAGAACTCGACTTGGCAATCGCTCGAGACAACCCGTGTCTTGGACATTATCGTATTGACATTCCAATGCAAAATGTCGACGATCATGAGACGAAATATCGGTTTGTTTTGGCTCATCTGAGATTGAACTGGTGTCCAAGTGCGATGCGATCAACACTGTCGATGGAATTCCTCGCAGTGATTCTTCAATGCTATAACCATCGCCCTCATTACTACCAACGTATACGCTGGGTGATGGCGAGATGGCTAATGCTGATGATGAAAGCGAGGACATAGGATGGTCCAGGATAGGTGACGGGGTTGTTGGAACCACGGGTGGAAGATAGTTGCGATGAAGGAGATCACCGTTAACCCACATGGGACGCGCCCGTACGACCTCATTCACTATCTTACTTTGTAGTACCTGTGATTCTTTTGCAGCGCTCCAATAATGGATCCAGCTCAAATTTTGAAGGTAGACGTCTTCTAAAAGTTCCTGCTGTTGTCGCGACTGTAAGTGTTGCGGCTCAAACGAATTGATATACCGAATCTCAATCATTGGGTACAGCTTTGTCATTGCCTCAAAGACATTATGATACTGGGCTTGCTCTTCTACTGAACCAACAAATGTATAGCCCACAATGAGCTTCACATCTTTGAGTTCACGTTGCCCGAGAGCGCTCTTCACCAATCCTCCTTCCTGGTTGCCGTCCCGTCTAGCAGTGTCGCTCTGGGCGCTGTCAACTTTAGAGTCCTTGATGACCCTTTGGCTCTTTCCTCTGCTAGCCTGTGATGACTTTGCAAGAAAGGTAGCAGATCCCAGCTGAGTCTCTTCACTGATTGGAATCTTCACAAAATTGACCCAATTAGAAAACCGTGATGCTGCTGCCTCCACATACTTTAAAGAGGATCGAGATTCTGGTGCCGGATACAAATGAACTACAGGCATATCCCACCAAAGTGCAGTTTGCGTCAGCCATTCAACATGGCGCTCAAACGTGAGCTCAGAGTATGTGTCAATATGATGAGTGACGGTGATGGTAGGGATAGATGGTTGAGAGGGCTGCTGTTGGACTTCGTGACTAGATTGGTAAGGATTGTTATTCTCGGTACTTGAGCCATTACTCTCAGAGTTCTGCTTGTTCTTCTTAGCACCATACTGTCTACTCTCTTTAAGTTGACGTGGAAGCGGTCTCTGCGATAGGTTTGTGTGTATTGCTTGCTCTTCGTCTGTAATAGCAGCTTGCCAGACCTCTGCTGAGTCGAATGCAGGTCGCTCTAAACGGTATGGGTTTCGGATCTGGAAAGTCGATACTGGTTGTTTCAGAGCCATAAGATTAAAACTGAAAGAGGACTAAAGAAAAAAGAGAATGTAAATACAAAGAAAGCTTATGAATTAGAATATGTTAAATAAATGAATGTCAGAAGTAGAGGTGCAGTTTTAAGACGATGGGATATAGGAATATGTAGCGATAAGGTTGCAACTGTAGGGGTAGGAGAAGGAAGAGAGGAAGGAAGAAACAAAGTGTCGATGACAGAAGTCAAGGCGAGTCGAGTAGGATATCATTTTGCCCATGACGAAAAGTATAAAAATGTTCAACTGGCCTGGGCACGACCTCAATCATGGCAAAAGTAAAATAAAATAAATACTACCATAACTAAAGACTATGTACGATTCCGCATTCCCGTCGTTACTGATCGCTGCCATAATGGTCAAACAGGACAAAACCGTTGTGTGGCTTACCTTATTCTGTTCACTTTCCAGCAATTAAAAGGACTTGGCTCGATCAGAAAGGGTCCTAGCGATGGCGCGCAGGCATAAGGTTTAGATAACACATGCCTTAAGTCTTAGATTCGTCGATATGTCTCCTCTTCTTTCGGATGTCACCCTTTTCTTTTTGTGGCAGATGTCTGATACCAATGTTGGATATCA
Organism: Lobosporangium transversale; assembly: GCF_002105155.1. NCBI lineage: Eukaryota > Fungi > Mortierellomycota > Mortierellomycetes > Mortierellales > Mortierellaceae > Lobosporangium > Lobosporangium transversale. The sequence goes on along the minus strand of NW_019028983.1, from coordinate 874,140 downwards.
TGAAGTGCTTTCATGACTTAAAGACTATGCGGTTATACAGACATGCACATTTGTACTAGATTAATAGCAAGTAGAACTGATTTTGGATAGAGATAAATCGGAAGAGTAAAACAATGAAAAAGGCGGCTTAAAAAACAGCAGAAAAACATAGGAGGTGGCTAGGAAAGCATTGTGTGAACGAAGACACCATTAGGGTATTTCTAATTTCAGTACCAGTAGACAATATCTCTGTGAAGCTGCTTCATATTTTAACACTCAATGTATCCGTTTTCTCAATGGAAGACATCGATAACTCGATTTCAGCGGGGGGCTTTAAGCAAACTATTGTCATCATTTTGGAACAACGTGACAGCACCAACTTTATACCGAATGCGGCTGAAACAGCCTTTTTATGTCGGCAACAACAGTAGTAAAAACTAACATGTACAACAGCATCCACCATGAGAGTCGTGTGCAGTCACCAAATACGGTAGCGTCTCATGCGATCCTTTTCAAAGTCGATCTAATTAAGTTGAATAAGTCTTACAAAGCACACGCTATGTCATTGTCATTATTGCTATCACCATTGATTATCTAAAGCAGCACTCGTAAAGCAGCAGACAACAGTATAAGCCAATGGCAGATTAAATCTCATAGTTCCTATCCATCATCGATTGGACATATCAATTCGTCCAATAGGGGTTAGTCATGGAGACACCTGTCCTTAAAAGACTCAGCCGATTGATGGGTACATGTATGAGCACTACCATAGGTATCAGCACCTTTACCATCTATCCTCTCTTAACACACGATGTTACCAGGAGTAATATCGGCAACATCACATTCATCGGATGGGATAGCTTCGTTAAACGATAATAACAACACCTATAACATCATCAGCATTATTTGACTCTGAATTTGTGCCCAATGAGATTGCTCTAGTATCGATGAGTATATAAGAAGTAAGTTGACATGATAGATCATTTTCTTTTTGTATTGTTTTATTCTAAATATTTTGTTTAGAATGCTTCCACTATTGATAACTGCGCATCCTTCTTCCCACGGTCATTTCCCTTCACAAGCGCTTTCAAATTTGTCATAACAGTGTATACATCTATGCATCTGTGCGTATATTATTCATATTACCGAGCTACATTGAGCTCCATTCTATGGTGACATGATAGTGATGATGGTGTACTATGGTGCTGATTCTTGTTTAAACTCGAATATACATGAATATATTTTATGATCTTCAGCCAAAGGGGAAAAAGAAGATAGCAGTTCCAGCTGACAAGTGTGAAATGTATGTACAATGTTGCAGTGTCATTTTGTGTCATGAAAATCGATATATATCGCTGGATAGAGTTCCGGTTTCATTTTCTAATGATGCTTGGGTTTGGCGCCATCGACATACATATTTCTGGTTGCTGATGGCATCTTAGCTGTCAAACCGTCTAACTCTTTGGACATTAAGACCTGACAACCAAGACGTGATCTATTACACAGTCAATTTTCAGTGGAGTAAGAAAAGTATTCTTTTTCTTTTGATAAGCATGGAGCAAAATGAAAAAAAAAAAAGTCATTTACGTGTCTGTGAGCCCAAAGGCAAGATCTAGCATATCGTTCTCCTCATCAGATGGCTCTTCCAGCTTATTGAATGACTCCTCATCCAGTATCAAGTGGCAGGTTGAACAAGCTAGCGAAGCCTCACATGCTCCTTCCACATCTAGATCGTTAGCACGAGCAACATCTAGTAGGCTCTCACCATTGTTCGCTTCTACGGTCACCTTCTCGCCATCCGGCTTGATGAAATTAACCTTGAATCCTGTACCGGGTGCTGGACGAGGCAGCGCTCCATGGCACCAAACTGGCAAAACGAAAAGCGAAAAAGAAAAAAAAAATTAATGTGTGTATAAATGTACTTGGTCAAGTTGAAAACACAGGACACGAGGTCCTGTATATCTCCATTGTTGCTTCATTCTCTCTCTCTTCGTATCTGCACTTTTCTAATAAAAGCAAGGAAAGAAGCAGGATATGTCTGCTGTGTTTTATGTCCAGTATATAGGGAGCACCTTTTTTTTTTTTTTTTTTTTTTTGTTTGCGCAGTTGTGCAAAGCGTAATCTCACATTTCTGTTCCGAATAAAAAAGGATCGTTTTCAGAAAGGATTTTTTTTATTTTATCATTTTTCATTACCTGATCCTGTCGAAAAGTGCGCGACAGAGTTATATGGGATTAAAGGTACACTGAATTGATTCCATGACTCGGATCGGAGTAATAAAGATCTTTTGATTGAAATTCGTGTGCTAAAGCATGGTGTCCTTGGAAATGCACGAGTGTAGATCATGAGCCGTGATATGCAAGAAGTAAGCTTCATATGTTTTAAAAGCAATGATGGAGACATTATTATGATAAATGATTAAATTAAGATCTGTTGATGATAAAAAATAACCGAAAAGGATATTCATTTTCTCCAAAAATGGTAGTAAAAAAAAAACGTGGGACGCACGTGATAAAGCTTGTTTTGTTGGCCATTAGTTGGTTGGCAAGCGAAAAGAGAACTCCTTCTCGTTTGCTCCCTACAGAAGTAATTTAATAATCTAAGATGAGCAAGGGGATTCAGTTATTTATCTCAGAGGCCAAGACTAGGGTACGAAGGCCTATAAAGCCACTAGTCTGAACAGCAGTAAAAAAACCGATAAGGAGGTCAAGACACAAGCTGAGGAAGCAATCCAAAATCAGTCCATCATTTATTCAAGTACCATCGGGAGATAGAAGAGTGCAAGAAAAGCTGCTCGGAATAATAATACTTTTTCTAGAGCCACCAAAAGTTGAATAGCCTAGTTGGAATAGAGTCCATTGTTTGGTATTGAAAAAAGCTATGGGACTCTAGGAAAGCGCAAGCGCCGGAGTATGTGCAAGGGTCCAAATGTTGATTGAGTGGACACATGGCCTAAAGTGCCAGATAGCACCCATAGAGACAAAGGTGGATAGTCGAAGTATGATCCAGGCAACACAATCACATTGTACTAAGCTCTAACGACCGCTGTATCTTCTGTGATTCACCTAATAGTCTAATCGTTTGGCGAAGCATTAATCTTACACTACTTAGTATGGCACAGCCTAAGTTTGAGTGCCTCACTTCCTGCTAGTGTACAATTAAGGGTATTAAGCCTATAGTTCTGTTACGCGCCTGTGTTTCTACAAGACAGTGTTGTCAGCTGAGGTTAGTATGACTTTTTATAAAAAATTTTAACCAGTTGATTGCCATGCTTTATTTATTTGCTATCAACGCGCGCAATGTGGTTTGATTGAGCAACCATGGGCTGCTGCCTTGATTTTTCGTTCGTCAACGCATTATTGTCCAGCCTTCGTCCCAACGAATGGTAATCAAATAACTTATACCAGATCTTTCTAAAAAAAAAAAAAAAAAAAAAAAAAAGGAGAGCAGGGAGAAATCAAGACGGGGAGACCCATGTGTTGGCACAAATACACAACTCTTTTGTTGGTTTGTTTAATAGTTTATTCCCAGGGCAATGGATCGTTAAACAGAAAGTTGGTTCAAAACGAAAGAAAAAAAAATGGTTCAATACAGATGTTCAAACAAATTGGACCGTAGTCGATTGAATCAAAGAAGCCTATTTAAATCTCAGATCATCTTAACATGAGGAAGTCGAATTGAATTGCTGTGTATTTCTATGCACATTTAGGAATTGTAATAGCAGGAAGTGATAAGCAATTGGCATCAGGAAGTGATAAGCAATTGGCATCATCGAGTACCACACTAATATGGACTTAATGTTGTTGTGACCAATCAGCAGCAAAAAAATATCGCAACCCAGATCAGTTTTAAAATAAAAAAAGTACTGGAGCTGCCTAAAGACATTCTAAATTATTGGGAGAACCTGTTTTTCTTTTTTCCTTGAAAAAAAAAAAAAAAAAAAAAAGCATACTAAGCGCACAAGACGCTTCTGCATCAAAAAATACAATTAAAATAGAGGCGGAGGGAGAGAAGAGCAGAGAAAGAGCCCTGAATTACGAATCGCCAATTCGCTATTTTGTCTCGATGACATGTTGCTCACTGCTGGCTGTCGTCCTAATCTAATCGGGAAGCTGCTTCCATACTGCAATGTTTTGGTCCATCTAAAATCTAAATGCATATCCACATGTCTTGTCCAGGATGTCTTGTTTCTTATTCCCGGTCTGTATGCCTGTCAACCTACTTTGTATGAACGAATGTGTACCCTGTGAAAACCATACCATGCCATGCCTTGTCGTCTCTCCCATCTCTCTTGTCTCTCTCACACATTTCACTCTCTCTTTCTCTATTCTTTTGTCATTCTGTCCTACTTCTGCTCATATCTGTCTCTGCTGTGTTCGCCTTTTCCTCACCGAACTGTTTCATGATCTATTCCTGTTAAATCTCTGTGACTTATTGTCCTTAACGGTGTAACAAGGAGCCAATCAAGGGAAAAAAAAAAAAAAAAGTACTTCACAATATACAAATATATTTTGTTTCTCGTTGTAAAAAAAAAAGTCAACATTGTTCTCAATGTCGTTGTTCGCTGATCGTTAAGACCATTGACACAATGTAGTCGTCTGCACTCATTAGAATGCATTCCACAGTCCATTCAATGAGCTCATTCTTTTTTGTGATCATGTTTGTGCGATGCAACATTTTAGGTTTTTTTTATGTTCTTACCATTGACACGTAAAAAAAGATGTCCTTCTGCACACTTGAATTATAGCACAACTCTAACTTCGTTGAAGATTGTCTCCCTATGCATGGTTGGCTATTATATTTATGTACTTAAACTTTTTTATTTTTATTTTTATTGCAGCCTACAGCATCCAACAGAGTAGCATTTGTTTCGTCTGCCTACTAGTCAAACCTCTATCCACACCCTCTCCTCCGATTATCACGTTTTCACAACTAGGGTCAAGAAGAGGAAAGTAAATGGACAAGATAAGATATTACCGACCTCGCGGCCAGCCGAAGGACGACAACAGTGATAGCGATGTAGATCTCAGTGAAGTGTGCGTTCAGAATCCCATGCCACAAGGATGGCTCTTTTCACATTATTTGTAAAAACAGATCTATTTACTGATATACTAATGTGCCCAATAACCATGAATTCGGTAAAACTCCTGAATAGAATTTATTCGCTAGAAATAGTGCAGCAACCACAACGGGCTAGAATGTGCGGATTTGGTGATAAGGTATAGCAGCTTGTTGTACGTTTTTTTTTTTTTTTTTTTTTTTTTTTGTATTATTATTCCATACTGCAATTTTGGTGTGCAAGGAGCCACCAAGTCATGCTTCCTGAAGATTTGTAGCAAACTTGGGCCTTCTCCTTGAACTCTCAGGCGTAAAGCCAACTGAAAAACAAGGAGAAACATACATGCAATAGGTCGTCAATAGGCGATGGTATTTGGTGGCAGTTTTTTTAATGTCCTGTATGCTTGCGATCAGTTATCAATAATATGTACTTCTGATACCGAATTTGGCTCTAGGACCGTCGTAACATAACACCAGCGCCAGTATTGAAGCTGATAGCCAAGACAGCAGATGGAAAACTCGTTCCTACCAGGTTCGTGTGTAACGGTTCCATAATTAAAAAAAAAAAAAAAAAAAAAAAAAATCATTCTGTGGCACAATACATTCCTTGATCGAAAGAGATGTGATTATAACAGGGTTTGATTGGTGGCTGTGCTTGAGGTGCATTTGATGAACCACAAAATGTAAATATCAAAAAAAAAAAAAAAAAAAAAAAAAAAAAAAAAAGCCCCGGCTGTGTTGTTTTCAATGTGGCACAAATAGTTAATTATATATGAATATAATATTTGTTGTGGCGTGAACCATCAAGCACGCATAATGTGCAACACTGCGGAGAGAGAATGAGACGATATGCGTCACCAGTTCACTCTTCTTTCAGTCACTTTTCTTTCGCGAGTGACAGATGGAAAGGAAGGAATAGCATAAAGAACCCACATTGTGCTCGACCAGTTGTTATTTTTGCTTTGAGCGGTGTCTTTAATAGATACCTTCCACGCTTTTTCATATTTCTGAGTATTCAATAATGACTAATCGAGCTATTGCTGTTACGCTTCAGAGGGGATGCTTATGTGAATAATATTGTACTTTTGCTTGAAAATGACTTCTCAGAGGAGTACAAATGTCATTGTGGACAGACAGTGATGTTTCAATCACCCTATTTTCTGTTTATTCTCTCCACTATCCATTTTTCACACTTCATTCTATCTCTTTATATTTCGTTTGGCAATTTGCAATGCTTCCTTTTGTTTGTTTATTTAGTTGAAAAGATTATACACAAGACCAACAGACTGTATTCATAATCAACCAACCCTTCTTTGTTAAATGGTTCCAAATTAGTAGTAATCTGAGTCGGCAGGCTTTTGTTGTCAATGCTGATCTCTGGTTGGAGGATGAGGTCACAGAAAGAAACCTCGTCTTGATCTCGTCCATTTCTAACAGGCCTTCAAATAGATCTGTCTCTTCCAAACCAACAGATCTTTCAGAGAACTGGGATGACCATTCGGCCTTTTCTGGTGAATACATTTTTCTAGTTTATATCATGCTTATTATTATTCTAGCAAGCTCACAAAACAGCAAATACTGATATATATTTTTTTGTATTGCAAGTAGGGAGTAAGATGCAACTGCATTTACCACAGAACCAGTTAGAGACATCCCATTTATCAAGTACGCTTAAAAATAGGCCAATCCAATCATCACATGATGAAAACATATCCAACCATGGTAACCGCTGGAGAAGCACACAAGATGATCATACAACTGACCAAGGACAACAGCGCTCGGCAAAGGAGGCAGAGCAAATGACGAATGAGCACTATCCAGAGGAAAAGATCGAGTGGGAGGCACATTCGGCTCAGAATCTGGTGGGCCAAACGACTGTGGGAGGGCAGACGGCCCCAGACTTGGATGACAAGACGTCATATATATGGTTCGCGTTCAGTATGCTTTCTATCCGAACTGAAGGTGTATTTAAGCTGCGATTTTCATTGTTTGATTTAATGCAAAGGAAAGGGTATGTCAATGACGGCGTTTAATGCATTCGATCATACCGCAGGCAGTAAAGAGATGCAGGTTCAGTATGAATAGATTTTTAAACTATCACGCCTCATACTTAGGACCGCAACACCTGTTATGTATCGCATATTTTCTGACCCAATCCATGTCCAGTCGCCAAAAAAATTCATTGGTACTTGTGGTAAGAGCGTCTTTTTATTTTTTTATTTTTTTTATTTTTTTTTTTTAATATAAAACTTATTATTGATATTATTATTATTGGTTTCCCAACAGATAACAACGAAATTGCAAACCACTTGAACAAATATTCAATAAGGATTCCTTCCCGCAAGGACGAAAAACATTAAATACGATTATATCTAATCACTACTATCCCTTAAACCGTCAACCTGGCAAATTTGCCATTATAAATGGGCTTAAAATCCAGCAATTCATGGGCATTGTCTTGAAATTTTATTTCGATGTCGAAATAAATGACCGAAAACTAAACTGTCATGGAGCTATCCTGGCTTCTTTATTTGTGCCAATAAAAAAACTCTTGAAGGCTTTCGCATGACACTAGCATCCTCTTAGGGGGCCCATTGTGTTGTTTATTTATTAACTGGTGTAATAGAAGTGATAATATTCGCCATAGTATCGACTTGAAAGCAAGCGTTTTCCATTGGTGCCTCCAGAAGAAATAAACAAACTTTATTTTGGCGGCCACTCCACAATCATGCCATGGTTATAACAATCCCTAGGAAAGGATGAAACGCGTCGGTATTAATCTCGCTTCTGTAATTCTAAATGCATATATTTTGGCGATTGGTATCAACTATCAAGTTCGCACATACACACACCAAACGACCGCCAAAAACCACCACTCTCGCTTCTGCTCTCCCTCCATCCACAAGGCGCTGCGCAATATCACCATTAACAAGGCATCGTCCAGTAAGAAAGGGTGCTTAGCTAGCTTTTACTCCAAGCAATAAGCACATCACCTATCTCCGCCATTGATGCCGGAACCTGAGAGCCAACGAATATCTCTGCTTTAACGCAATAGTACTGGGGCTGTTGGAGCAAAAAGCATCATTTGAAGCCATTCTCTGATAAAAAAGACTTTTTTTCTTTAGTTGTTACCTATAATCACCGAGTCATATCTGTCAATGCATTTATTACCCCTGTTCAAAATTATAAATCATTAAATTCCTCACAAAGCAAGGGCCACTGCAAACAAAAGAAGCTGAAAAAAAATTGTATAACAAAGGATCAACATCAGCACTATATGCTGTATACCGAGATGGTTTCACTTTGGTATCTCAATGCTATTTCTTCCAATCTGCCGTTCATGCGAGAGCTTGTATTTATTTGTCAATCTCTGCTATTGACTGGGACAAAACCCCAATCCAAACAAAGGAACTGAATAAAGATTGATGTGGCCTGTGAAGCAAAGGATCGATATCAAAACTATATGAGGCAATGATAAAACTCATCATCAATCCAGGATATAAAAAGGGATCATTGTCTTCCTCCTTCAAAGTCCCATCCCTTTTACCACTGCCACTTGTTCCTGTATCTTTCCCTCAATATTCTTTATCTATTCGCTTTGAATCTTTACACCATAAAAAGCTCATCCTTTTATACCTTTGTCGCTCTTTTTTTTTTTTTTTTTTTTTTTTTCTTTTTCTTTTTCTTTTTCATTTCTTTTCATCACCGCCATTTTTCCTTTTTTCTTTCTCTTTTCGCTTAGATATTGACCATGGGGCTGAAGTCCTTCTTCAAACTGGTTGCGGATCGCGGGGTTTTACCTTCGGAAACTGACGTGGGCACTTTCTTGGCGGCAAATCCTGACCATTCTGTTCATTTAGATCTCCTCAGTACGTTCTATTACGACATCCTCCGCAGAGTCGTCCATGCAAAGATGAAAAACGAAACCATCATTGATGTAGGAAGGTCCCTGGCACTCGAGATAAAGGATCTTTTCACAACGGACAACCTGACTATACATATTGATGGGGAACCTTGTACTGAGAAAGAAAAAGCAAGGACAGAACGGCAAGCCATAAGACAAAAAAATATGGACGCTTTGGAGAACAATATGAGCACCTTCGAGAGAAATTCTCGGAGTGGGGTATGGACTCGTCCTCAAGTCATGAGGCGCATCCAGAAGGGTCTTCGAGAAGTCCACACCCTGAGCGTCCAGGACAAGGATCAGCTGGCAACAGGCCTTAGTTCTGTCTTCGATGTCTGTCTGTGTGCATATGAAGCGGACCCATGCATAGGGTGCCATGATGAGGAGAATGATAGGATCGTGATATCCCAAGACTCTGATTTTTTTGCGTACGAACGAGTCTGCTTCCTAGTGCGACCCCTTCCGCACCGTAGACGGAAGTTTGGGGTTTACGACGTAGACAACGTTATCCAAGCACTAAGACTGCCAACACACGCGCATCTGGTGTTATTCTGTGCCATCGCAGGCAATGACTACTCAAGGAACCTCGAGACGTTAGGCCCGGTTAATAATCTTCGATTGGTTCGAAAGGTTGCGTGGAACGAGAACTACAATAAAATGCTTCAAGATTACCTCGGGGAAGCTAATAAGGTGTTGGGAAGGAACGTAGCCTCTGAGGAAGGCCGTTTCAGTGTAGCTCTCCGCATTTTTACTTCCGGCCATCAAACGTCGGCCCAAGCGTTACCATCGAACAATGAGTTCGATAACTTCAAGCAGCGTCTACTCAATGGAAAGGATCTTCGCCATAGAATGGCTCAGCAAAGGCGAGCGCAGCGCCGCAGAACGTAAGAAAGCTCAAGCTATAGTTTTTGGCCTTGAAACCAGACGTCCCCAATACTAATCGTTAGTCCCTTTCTTGAATAATGTAGAGGCGTACCATCATTCTATATAGCGGAAGGGTCACATAGGAACCAGTTCCGGCCCATCTTTTCTGACAAGCCGAGCATATTGAATGGGCGCACAGTTGATATCAGTAACTGCCGTCAGCACGATAGGCCGGGCCTTAAGCATCCACCACGTCGGAGAAAGGCAAAAAAGAAGCAACAGAAAAAACAAAAGCGGAAGCACAAAGGCAAGAAGCCCCACAGGGCTAAAAAAGAAGGTGCACCAATTAGGAACTTGAAGGATGCTACGAAGGTTGATCACAGCTACAGCAGTAAGCACCCTATCAAGGCCTTAACAATTGGGTCCCTTAAGGCCTCCATGGCAAGGAAAGGCGGACTGGACGCAGATGAAAGGGATAGTATTGCAAGCCAGATCCGAGGGGCAGTTGTTGTCCTCAACCGACTACGCCGCTATGCATACTGGGCGATTGCCTTGGACATTGAGAGGATCATGCGGTTACCAGGGGCAGCAAAGTCGAGGAAAAAGGCACTGGACGAGGTCTTGGATAGCAATGATTATTCCTTCCGTCTCGCCACCCTTCTTTTGAGTGGTCAAGGTGGCCCCAATTCAGCTTACGCGAGGGCAAAGAAACAAGGAAAGGCGGTAGAAACGCCCCATCATCACCTCGCTTATGAACATTTCAAGGCCACCACTGAACTTTCCCCAATAAAGGATATAGACATCACATTGGGGACGTCCAAGGCTTTGATCCCAAAAAGATCACATTTCCAAGAGCGTCAGACTTACTAATGGGCCAAGTACAGACATCATTAAGGCAGCACTACAGGAACGCAATGGTATAGCTTGTGTAGGGGTATTTTCATGCATATTCTGCAATCAAATGCTCTTTATTCACACCTTTTTTTTTTTTTTTTTTTTTTTTTTAGTTTGATGTCGAGAAAACAAGTGAAGATATGAGTGACATTGAGTTTTTTTTGCGGGAGAACAAAAAAGTGAAAAAATACTCAGACTTTCCTACGTCCCCCTGGTCACCCGGGTATGTGTATCTGTCTGAACACGCCCTAGTTGACATCCTCTGGGTGAACGAAGATACCAAGCAGCTGCTGGAGCGTATTCTGCCTCTCAATAATCCTTCCAAGACTGCAATGTATGAGTGTGTACAGGGAACAAAAGGGGTTTTGATATAGGCTCTCTTTTGTGACATTGGAGGTGATCGCATGGTTCGTGGATATCAAGACAAAGTATCCCTGCAGCCACAGGACAAAGATCTAACTCGGTTCAAACTCAAAGGAACGATTTCTACCAACGGTCTAGTTCTGAATCTACTTGCCTATGATACAACCCAGACGAAGAGACAGCAGCAGTCTGACGTAGATGAAGAAGACCCCAGCCAAGAACTGGAGTTTTCTCAGGGATTTCTCAACACGACGTGTTCAAAGGCGGCCGGTGAAGACCTGACAGATGAAGGCTACGCAAACATAAACTGGAAGAGGAGCTCCAAGCTGCTTGAAAACGTTGAGCTCACATTCAACAAACCAGGGCGATGCCCATCCGCAAACACCACAACTATCGTCGGATGTGATCCTGGTATTGTTAACGCCCTTACGTTTTCCTCGCTGGACCCTCACAACCCTAACTTGCGGCAAACGGTAAAGGTGAGAAGCAGGTTCTTGTACCTCCCTGTCCTCCGCTTCAATCACCTGTTGAACAAAAGGAAGCGTGAAAATGGAATGATTGAGGTTGAGAGCGCCATCCCTGTGTTTGGAAGGGATACGTATAATGAGTACTTTCAATGGATGAACGAGGAGTCTCAGACACAGACAGGATCAACGAATTTGGATGTGCTTCAAGAGTTCTACGAGTCCAGATGGCACCTGAAAAAAAAAATGGGACCTACGAAAGGCTCAACGAGCTACGTTCGACTACGCGGTACAGCGAGTGTTGAAGATGCTTGGGGATAAAGAGTACTTGTCGTCGGCCTAGGATCCTTTGAAAGTAGTAAAGGAGTTCCCAGCAAGCACACTGCTATAACGAGACATCTTGTCACACAGGTATGGCTTTTTTTAAAAAAGTAAGCAAAGCTGGAAAGCCATAAAACCCTTGCTAATAAACGACTGCCATTTGAAACGCTTAGGTCAAAGCACGAGGACACTTCGCTGTAGGAGCGCACGAATTTTACACCAGCGCCCGCTGTCCCCGACCCCTCTGCGGTAGCTTTTTAGAGACGGTGTACCCTCGCTCTAAATATTGCAGGACATGTAAGGTATTCTTCGACCGTGACGCAGTAGGGGCGGAAAACATCGCAAGAATCGGTCTTGCTCAAATTGAGAGACAAGAGAGACCTGCAAAGTACAAGCCCACGGAAGAGTCGCCTGCTCCGGCTGCAAAGCGCGCACGACACTAGACACAAGTATTTGGGTGCCGGCACACCCACAAAAAATTTGTAAGTTCTGTTTATTTTCGTCTCCTCTAATCTTTTGCCCCTGAATTTCTGGACTAACTTTAAAAACCGTACAGATCAACAGATAGACAGACTGAGTGCTCTATATTCCATATAGTATACTCCTAAGGAAGCTAGAAAACCCATATCTTTAATAGAGAGGCCGTTCAGCATAGCTTTAAAATGGGCGAGCTCTTAAGAAACAATGTAAATATGGCATTACATATTTCTATAGGTCTTTGAATTAACATCGGAAGGACTTTGTTGTGTGGAATAAAACTTGTAAACTTACACGTGACTTTAATCAAAGTTGATCATTCATTTTGAGATCAATTGTTGCCATGTTCATTTGTTAAATCACAACTCTTGTCCTAAAAATAAAAGAGAATTAATGGATGCTGTAGACGATACCACGGATAAGAGAACAAATGAGGGTGATGAAGGCTCCATCTCGGATGCTGATGAGGCAGTGCATTCTGTCCGCTACAAAAGAAAAAAAGTTAATGAAGCCTCGACTAGTGGGAGTGTTGCGGCAGGAGCAGGAGCAGGAGCAGGAGCAGGAGCAGGACGTACTTCAGGACTTTATCTTGATACGATCCAACGGTTTATGCTCGATTTTGATTTCGAAAAAGTGTGTTCCGTCTCACTGTCAAATCTGAATGTCTATGCATGTCTAGTTTGTGGGAAATATTTTCAAGGTACCCTTTTTACTATCATTCTCTGTAACAATAAGACCATAGCATGAGTACTCTTTTTGTTCTAACTCGAGATAATCAGGACGTGGCCCTACCTCGCATGCGTATTTCCATAGTCTTCACGAGAATCATCACGTCTACATTAATCTCAATACACTCAAGGTGTATGTTTTACCGGATTCCTATGAAGTGACGGACTCGTCGCTGGATGATATCAAAGTAAGTGATAAATCCCTGGATATCACTGGAACGAAAGTTTTTTTTTTGTAAAAACTAAGAAGCTAGATCCCAATATACATGCTGATTAGATCCTCATAACCTTGCTTTTATTTTATTTAGTATGTTTTGGATCCAAGATTTACGCCGGCACAAGTCGAAGCGCTCGATAAGAACTCTAGACAATCATTTGATTTGAACCGCAAGCCATACCTTCCAGGTCCGTTTTGGTTCACTTTTTTTTTTTTTTTTTTTTTTTTGGATGTGGTAGCTAATATCTTTCTGGTTTCTATTCGGTATATAGGTTTTATTGGACTGAACAACGTTAAAGCCAATGATTATGTTAACGTGGTGATTCAGGTTCTGGTGCATATCCCTCCAGTTCGAAACTTTTTTATGTTACAGACATTTGACGACAAATCAGAGCTTGTCAAAAGATTTGGAACCTTAGTACGAAAGATCTGGAACCCAGCAGCGTTCAAAGGTCAAGTCAGTCCTCATGAGCTTTTGCAGGCAAGTTCCGCATGTTTACTGCGTGCACAAACTATACTATATCTACATAGAATACTCAACTTGTCAACTTGCTATACTGTTGATCTCTTCCTCTATCCAATAGGAAATTTCCAATGCCAGTAACAGGCAGTTTAAGTTGACGAAGCAAGGGGATCCTTTGGCGTTTTTGTCCTGGTTTTTGAATACTTTGCATCGAGATCTTGGAGGATCGAAGAAGAAAAACAGTAGTATTATATACTCTACATTTCAAGGAGAGCTCTCGATTGAATCACAGTCCATTGATACGAATACCCCAAAAGGTTCTGTCGTTTCATTTGATCCGAATAATGGTAATGTATAATAAGGTTTATAAGCAGAAAGCATATCCTATACAATCTTTTGGTAAGCCCTGTCCTAAAATATGTTGTGATTCAGCTAATCTAACTCCAAAGGATTAAAATATGTATTGTCATATGTGACAGCTGTGACGAAGATCAAGTCGCCCTTTTTATTTTTGGCTCTTGAGCTTCCACCTGCACCACTTTTCCATGACGAACAGGAAAGAAACATCATTCCTCAAATTCCACTTACGGCTATTCTCTCAAAGTATGACGGGAAAACCACGCAGGTATGATCTTCATGCTTTTCTTTCAAGTACTATACCGAGATTTTTTATTTTATAAATTTTTGCTTTGTCAACTATTGATAATAATTATATGATCCGCTATGTCTTGAACCACACAGGAAACTGCGTCTGAATTGAAGCGATTCCATATAATTCGACTCCCCAACTATATTATTTTTCACATCAAACGGTTTTCGAAGAACAATTTTGTGGAAGAAAAAAACCCTACGATTGTCACTTTCCCTATTAAAAACCTGAGCATGGCAGAATGTAAGTTGACGAGCCCATATGCAAGCGAAAGACATTAGTTAGTATTTGTGCCAACTATACATAACTTTTTTATTTTTTTTATTTTTTTTAGACGTGTCTGATCCAGAAAAGGAAAATGCATTAGGACTGCACTATGATCTGCTTGCAAACGTTACACATGAAGGTGACCCCGCTACACCAGGCTCGACAAGCTACAAGGTTCATCTTCAACATCGGGCGAAGGAGCAATGGTACCAAATTCAGGACCTGTTTGTTGAAGAGATTAATGCGCAAATGATTTTTTTATCGGAATCGTATATTCAGGTGAGTTTATCATACAATTTGAATAATTTAAAGTCATCCATTTTCCAGGGTGTTCAGGGCGTTAACACAAACTATTCTTAATTGCTAGGTTTGGGAGCGTAAATCAAAAGCCTAATAAAAATCCTTGCTGCTTTGCGTTTCACTAAACTAAACAACAATAAAAAATATACACCACTCGATCTTTTTGCACGGAGAGTGTTGTGTTGCTTGTTGTAACTTTTTTTTTACAATGATCACTTTTTTATGGACTTTTTTTTACCAAGTCCAATCACATTGTGCAAGTGCTTTGGCCTATCATGCCATGCAGAAAAAAAAATAAGAGCAGACAAAGGTGGAACCCCCCTTGCCTCCACCTCATTTCCCCTCCATCGCGACCAGAAACTGGTACAAAGTGTTTGTTCATCGACCATCAATCATCTTTACAAACGCGCTCATTGTTATCGGGCCTCAACATAGTTCCAAGCAAAAGAACTTTCTCTGGTTAGTGTTCACACCTCATTATGTTCAGGTCAAAGATCATCTGTCAAACAGTGCCTTTTTAGATTCAATTGTGGCTGGTTGCAGTTATTAGGTGTAAGTCGATGAAGAAAAGCATAAGCAGCAATAGCAATGGTTACTATCAGGATAGTAGCAGTAACAATGACAGTAATAACAACACAGATGAAATAGAAGTGGATGATGATTATCCAAGTGGAAGCATAGCAAGCATAGCAGTGGAGTGTTTTGGCTGCTCTCTCTGCTCATTTCGGGTGTTCTTGCAGCCACAGTGCCCCTGGCGGAATTCTCTCTCTTATCTCTCTCCTCACTCTCTCTTCTCTCCCTCTCTCTCTTTTTCACCTTTATCCTCATTCCTCCCAACTAATTCTTTTCGCATCTTCCACTGTCTTTATTCAATTTTGCAGTACCTAATCTCGTTTTGTTTGCATTACTTCAGTCCTTCACGAGTTATACCAGCCTACGTTTTAGTTACAACTTTAAGAGGAATTGAAAAGAAATAAGCTCAGCAACAAAATGCAGAATACTATCGTGCCTCAATATCAGCAGCACCAGCACCAGCACCAGCACCAGCACCAGCAGCAGCTACAGCAGTCGCAAGCGCCTCAGTTCACATCTCCTCCACAGCATTCACTAGCACAGCATCAGCAAGGGCAACACCAAAATCAACATGTACAGCACCCTTCCCCTGAATTCCAAGGCCTAGGATATCGGCAAGCTGGGCCAATTATTAACCGACAACCATATCCAAACTACCAACCTTCCCAGCCTTCTTATCAGCAACAGCAACAGCAGCCAATGCAGCAACATCAGCAACAACTTTCACTCTCATCTACCAAGCAGCTGGATCAGCAGCGACCGATTACGCCTGGAAAGCAAAAAACAACGACGCACTATGGTCAGCGCTATAATCCTATGTATTCGTCTCCTGCCTCCTCGTCTACCACACCAATTACCAATTCATCGCTTAACTCAGTGTCTCCTGCCAATGGCCTTCCTCATACATCCATATTGAACTCTCACCAGAATTCGTTATCTGATTCGATGGCTACTGCAGCTATGACGGCAGCAGGCCTAGTTGCGAATCAATCTTTGACTCCACAAGTTTCGCCACATCTGAACGCAGCAAAAACAAACATTGACAGCTCGACTCCATCCTGGTCACCTCCATATCCTTTATCATCAAGTCCATCTTCGACAGCATCTATGCCAGCATATTTGGACAATTACGAGGTAACGATAATATCTCTCTTATTATAGTGTGCTCTCTTGTTCATACACTCGATCAATAGCCTTTGTTATATCTGGCTGTTGATCATTAGAACGTACAACATGTCGATCTATATTTCAACGCTACATTACACGGGTAATCCTATCAATAATCGAAGGCATGCCTTTCCTCTTTCATTGGGCTACATCCTTCATATTCAGTGATCTATAGAGGATTCACAGCATCGATTCTTCAATCTCTGCTTCCATTTCCCCTGAACTGCTCTTACCATCCTTAACTATTCGGGAGCTTTTTCAAGTCCCCGAGAAGGGAGATGTTAGTGTCAGAGAATTATGCATCGAGACTAAAGAAAGGGCATGAGAGCCTTTTTCGACCTCTGTCCCTGATCTGCAGCATGCTCTCTATGCATATTTCTTTGGTATCATGGATCTTTGGAATGTTGGGTTAAGTACACGTGACTCAACCTCTTTAACAAATCTAACAAACAATAGACAAGCTTACCTACTGGATCAGGGCAAGAGCTATCGATGTCAAATTCTTTGAAGGCTAATAACCTTTATGCACAATCCCTTCATACCCCATTCTACCAGGCGGATATATCGTTGACCAATGGGGATCAGTTTGGCCACAATTCTCAAAAGCCAAGGTACGACATACAAATTATATTTGACTAGAAGAGAACAAATGATATGGCCTCTGAATTTGACCAACACTTAGCGTAGATTCTGATCAACATTGCTTTAACCATACCACTATTAATCTCATTTTAGCAATATGTCATTGTTAGACATGTCCCTGACATTGGCAGCAGGCAATACTCTCTCTCATTCTCTAGTCCCATCACACTCACGCCTACCAGCTTTTGATGTCAAAGCATACACATTCCGTAAAAAGCCACGACACTACGTTGCGGTCAAACATAAAAATGCTTTGCGTATCGAACCTATCATCTATTTGAAGACCAGCATCCTTGACGATAACCGACAGGTTGTACGTGATTGGGATTACTTACGGTTCAAGGTCGATCGCTTCCGTGATAATGCACAGCCTAAAAAGAAACTCAGTCCTGAGGGTAAATTTATAAAAAAAAATGAACTCGAATAATAAGCATATGAGACGATTTTGGATTACAAGTGCCGCTAACAAACTGCAACATCTCAACTTAATATCTGGTGCATAGAGATGCGAGGCGCAAGGGTGTTGGATGTAGACATTGTTCTAGTGTCACCCAACAACAGAGATCGGATCATTGAGGATTCGTGCCCAGCTTGTGTGATGCGAATGGACGGCGAGAGAAAGGTGCGCATAGGAGAATAAGAACATCTTTAACATTGCCATACGTCTCAACGCTGATAGAGTAATCGGTATAGTGTACTTTTGAGCTAATGGAATGCGTCACTCTACCTACCGCCCCTCTTCACTACGTTCTCTTTTAGATCATGCAAGTTTTGGCTAAAAATTTTAAGCAAAGCCCGGCGGGAGAGCCGTTGATTGATATCCGAAAGGGTCATGCTATCGTCTGTATTAAACTTAATTGTTATTGCGATCATCACAACGAGCACGAGGGCTTTGTGGTCCGAATGCAGACTTTACCTGAAGTTGTCCGTATGGGTGGTTCTGTAAAGCTTCGTATCTGTTGTGAGGCACGATCCAAAACCGGCAGCGGAGAGCAAGATGCGGAGGAAGAAGAGGGTTTAACAGATATCGACGCTCCAGTTTCTACTGGCTCCCGCTCTCCAGTCATTGCAACTAATGAGCAGATGCTGCAGAGCCCATCTTTGAGCCATGCTAGTGCAAACAGTCCACTGGTCAGAGGTCATCAGCGTACTCCTTCGACAAACTCAGCCTCAATGGCCTCCCCGAAATCGATGGACGAGCGTGTTGTGCACTCTTTGGCGGTCGAGGGCCAAGAAAATAGCACAAGGTTCACAAACGGCTATGGCCAAAATGCAGGCAACCGTATTATTGCCCCACCAAAATTCCGACAAATTTACCCCCTCACGCCTAGTGAGGGGACGATCTTGGGAGGAACTCGAGTTACCATCCACGGTGCTCACTTCGATGTTCTTCAGAATCCCGTTGTATACTTCGGAAAGGTCCCTGCAGAACTTGTAACAGTTTCTCATCATGATGTAATGGAGTGCACAACACCCCCCGCCGAAAATTTGAAGCCTGGAATTGTCTCCGTCCAGATCGCATCTTTGGCGTTCCCACTGAGCCCACAGACTGAAAAGGTTGATTTTATGTACATGGCCCCACCAGATTACGATTTCTGCAACTTGGCAGCAACATCTCTGTCATACGGTATGGCTAATGAGTACCCTCAGGACAATGCTGTAAGTATGACTTATAATTAAATGATTCAAACTAAGCATTTGGCATTTCAGGACATCGTAACTTATCTTTCTATTAACTAATATTTCATCTGTCATCGTATATTGTAACATGTAGTTGGCATATCTTTTGAATGCTCATGGCAATGGAGCAGGAATTGGCCTTGGTTTGTTGGATGATCCCGCAAGCTTTGTTGGCAATGATTTTGACGTTAGTTTCGCGTTCGCATTATCAGCGAAGGAGGAGATGGCCCTTGATTTCTTACGTACGATCCAAATCCTGGCGCCTGGACGCGTTCTGCCTTCATTCAGAGTATGTAATAGATGGTTATTACAAAGTCTGTTCTCTGCGTTTGCGTCAACCTGCGCTGCATGTGGATTTCAATTAATTCATTTGTGATTTGTCTGACTTAATTTAGAGCGAATCCGGACATACACTGCTTCATTTGGCTGTCCAATCAGGCATGTCCAGGCTGGTGAAGGAGTTGGTTGATATGGGCATTGATCATACGGCGATGGACAGAAATAACAAGACAGGTATGTTATCATAATGACAACGTCGACTCTGAATTTACTAAATGCCACCCTTATCACCCTTACTATACCCCTTTAAATCTACTCAAAACTAACTATCTTTTCATTATCATAATTATCAATACCATGAATAGCATTGAACTTCGCCCATATGCTTCAAAATGAGGAAATTACTCAAATACTCACAAATGCCAAGGTACCACCTCGGCCGATGGTCCCAAGGATGAGCGCTGACGATGGTAGAGATGATGGCAGATCAAGACAGGACATCGTATCTTCTCTAATTCGTAGATACGAAGAAAATTTGGTCAAAGTCGTAAAACAAGAACGTAATCGCAAACGTCACCTTCTTCGGAAGATGAAAGAACGAACAGCCCATGTGATGGTGATGAAAGATCGAGCTGTTCACGACTTTTCATCTTCGAATGCTGCCCGTGATATCAACTCCGCGCCTGAAAGTACATCGAGTGTACATAGCCATCATGATCATCCTAGGATTTCTGCTGAAGACACCGAGGAAGACGATATCATGGAAGACGATATGTCGACCCCATCATCGCCTGAAAATGGGAAGTTTGGCAACGATTTTGATGAAGAAATGAGTGAACGGGATGTTTTTGAACGCGAACGTAAGAGGAAAGCAGATGATGATTTTGAGGGACTGGATGACACTGCACACAAACAATCAAAGCCCAAAACTCCTACACAGGCACAACTTCTACATCTTTATAACGGAGCAAACTCGTGGGAGAAACATAGGGGCGCTAATCTATTTGGGGAGGCGGGTGGTCTTTCCAAGGACACCCCTCCGACATGGGCTTGCAATAGATGGTCTGTATCGACATTAAAGGCGTCGGTAGAGACCCAAGAGACAATGCCTGTGAACGATGCAGTCCATGTCTTGGCTTTGACAGATACCGGTTTACATTACTTCACAGAAGAACAGGCCTCTATTGGAGACGCATCTGCTAGGAGCCTGGAACATTGGAGCCTGGTAGAGATTGAAAACCTAAATATGACTCAGAATAACCGAGAGACGAGCACTGTCAGTATGGAGATGTGCGGTCTGGTATCAAGAGGTGGCAGAGACTTTTTTGGAGAACGTATTGATGTTGAACTACCAAATGAGGATGCACAACATTTCATGAATTCTCTCAAACAAGCCCACAGTACACTCATGAACCGATTGAACTTCCATGCAAGGTTTGAAACCCCCTTGATCGGCTCCACATCGAGCCAAATTGTGGCGGATAAGGATGAGCAATGGGTCGACAGGACGATTCGCATGTGGGGCAAGCTCTTTAATGTTGAAGATCGGATAATTGAGTCGATTGACTACTCAATTCGCCGCGGCACCTTCACGTTGAAGCCAGCGGAGAACGATAGAAAGGCTCATCCGACATTAGTCATTGGTGCAGTTATGCGTACGCTCCGCGAGTACGACCAATGCTCCAAGGTTCGATTCGAAGATGTTAAGGTTTTGGAAGACGGATGGAGGAAGCCAGAACTGATTCAAGAACTTGAGAAGATGAGTCGAGAGATGAAGCATATTGATTGTTGGAACTTTGCTGGTTGCCGTTGGACCCCAGAGACTGTGAAGGGATTTTTGAGCGGACTTACTGGTGTAGATCAGCAAGTACGTAGTAGCCAGGGTCGTGAGCCCTGCAGGCGGATTTCACTAGCGAGAAATGATTTTGCAAGGAACAATGATGTCGGTCATTGGTTGGCTAGATGTCTGGAGCAGTGGAGACAATTTAGAACACTTGACCTTACGGACTGTAATATTGGTCTTGGAGGCATTGAAGCTCTTGTCAAAAACCTTAAGAATATGTTCACGATCAGGTTGCAAGGCAATCAAGTTGATGAACGCTGGTGGCAATGGACTGATTCTCTTCTTGCCAACAACCAGAGTCTTCAGAAGTTCCGACTAGGGGCTCCTATTCCTCCTCCAACTACAGACACCAGCATTGTCAATCTTGAAAGACTCTCGAAATTACAGGATATCACTTCTCTGGATCTCTCTACTGCGCCAATCAATCATGCGACCATCACAGTTTTATGCACTTTCGTGGCAACACATCGTGAGCTATTGACGATCACTCTATCCCGATGCCAACTTGAGTGGATTGACTTAGTTCCATTGTTCAGGACCATATGCTCTGTAAACGAAAGTACAAAATTCACGCTCGATGTCAGCCAAAACATGCTCTTTGAGTCGGAGGAGTCTGTCCAGGCCTGGACACAAAGCATTGCTGAGTCTGGAAGGAGAATTGATGGGACACCCTTTGGAATCAAGATACAAGGCCTTGTTGTCCGTGATGCGGCCATGCAATGTGTTCTAAAGGCCTTGGAGGGGGCAATATGTTTCAATGAGTTTAATGTTAAGGGCTTATTGATTAAGCGTGAGAGTCAGGTTGAGGAATTGAATGGCCTACCTTATGAAGAAGTCGTGCTCAAAATCAAACCAGAAGATGCGTCGAAGGAGACTTGTCTTGGTCTTGGACGTGTGCTCACATACAACAAGACATTGGTTATGCTAGATATTTCAGGCATGGAAATTGAACAGATGGTTCAAGACACCGCATCGATGAGTATTGATCCAGTAAGCGGTAGTAGCGGCCATAATAAGACTAACAGCGGTAGTCTAACTAGACCTGAGAGCGTTATAGTTAAAGGGCGGTCGACTGGCGGATTTGGACGTCGTGTGTCGTTGGCCTTCCCATCATTGGCCGAAAATGACACATTACGAGTTCTATCAATGGACTACAATCGCTTTGGGGAGGATGGTATGGTAGCTCTAGCTGAGGCGTTGAAGATCAATACCGGCCTCGGTGTATTATCATGTGACGGCAATGATGCATATACTCACAAGGGGCTTAAAGCTATTGAGAAGATTCTGCCTCCCTTCCACTCAAAGTCTACAATAACCCCATCAAGGATGGCCTCGACTATGATGGAGACGTTCCAGGGTACGATGGAGGATGCGCAAGCAGCTGGATACAATAGCACGCTCTCCGTATGGAAACTCAAGTCGGATGAGATAATGATGCATAAGGATCTGATCTCAATGGAGGTTGAGCGTCTAATGGCCCATTATCACCGTATAGAGAAGATGCATGTGCGCAACCGTGAACAGGAGGCCAAGTATGGCCCGATGGGTGGTGCAGGACAGATCGTTAGTGGAGATTCCCTGTTAAAGGACGCGAAGGAGCGGTATGAAGAAGCCACAAGAGATCGTGCCGAGTATATGGACACGTATTCGCGGATTCTGGATGCGATTAAAGAGAATAATCGACGTACAAAAGAAGTTTACGAGCGCAAGAGGATGATGGAGCAGGTGTCATAACATAGCACATAGTATTTTAAAATACCCGATTGTCGATAAATGCTTTTATTACTTTTTTGGTGTTTTTCTGTTGCCTATGATCTACGAGATACTCAGTAAAAACAGAACAGAAGTATAATTATTGACATCTTCAAACTTTAATCGTCTCTATATAAGTTCATGCTACATCTGATTTTAGACGTGTCCTATCCTTGGTGACTTTACAGGGATCAAGAATCTTCGATCAGTCATACTAAGTGAAGAGAAATGTCACAAGAGTTTCGGTCTCTTGCATAAGAATTTTTTTTTTTTTTTTTTTTTTTGAAGATCCTCCATGATTCATTTTAGATTGGCGTGAAAAGCACTTGATATTTTTGTCTGATGATTGAGTGTTAGAACTATGCTTGTTATTGAGAATTTGCAGGCACACAAGCTCAGCAACCTTCCAAGGCCAGCTTTTCGCTTCTCGCTTTATCTATCTCCCAGAAGCGGACCTAGTCAATCTTTTTATACCAGCAATCAGACGAGGGTAATGATAGGACGCAGTATCAGATAAGGCTCCATAGCCGAGAAAGTCTGATTACGATTTTGATTGGACGAGTTTCCATATCAAGATTTCAATGTTCAACGAGGCTGACTAAACGAAGGATATGGTTTTCTTTCTTATTTTTTTATTTTTTTTTTTTTTGATGACAAAGGCGCCGATCATGAGCTAGATGAACTCTTCTTGGTGAATGCTTATGAGAAAGGGGAGAAAGCAAAGTGAGTAAAGGGGCGGAGGAGAAGGAGAGGATAGGAGAAAAGGAGGAAGAACAATCATATCCGGAACGAGACAGGACATAGTCTCGTCTCAGGCAGGTACATCATCCTAGTACAGTGTGAAGGGTAGGACATCATCACAAGCTCTTCTTTATAACAGGCTCCAGCCCATTTAACCGAGTTATTGCAGCAACTCCAGCCAATTGGTGATGTTGCTCAAAGATCCTGATGAATGCGGAGGTTTACTTCGAGAATTCTACAAACCATCTGAGAGCAAGCACCGTTGTCGTTGGAATCAATCCAGATGAGGTCTTTAGGGTGGGAAGAGCACGATTGAATTTCAACACATAATAAAGAAAAAAAGAAATCGTTATTATATGTAGTTTCTATACTGGTCTTACTTCACTCAGTTATTTTCTGGAATTTAATAAGCCTATGCTGAGATTGACATGACCAAGTCCAAGCTCTCCTCATTTGCCCTAGAAGGGGTCTAGATAGGCCTTAGCCACCTCAGTTCACCAGCGACGACACATGTGCTGTACAGAAGCGTCTCTACAGCTTTTAAAGCGTGAATTGGATGCTTATGAGGTGATCAGACGTGAGAAGGTTCGGTCAACGAGCTACAACTACACTGCCGAGAGTCCAAAAAGATAGGATATAGCGCATCCGAAGGATGACCCAAGATACCCTAACGCTTCACCTGTAGTTTTAGCGGTCGAGCAGAAGTGTTAATCAAACATGACGCCTTGGTGAAGCGGTTTATTCCAAAACAAAAACCTCCGGCTACGTGATAGGATACTTGATGTTCACGAGTATAATGACAATGAAAAGTGTCCAAGGAATGTTCATCTTCAGGGTGACAAGAGGCAATCTGGATACTGTCGTGATATCGTTGAGTTTGCATGGACACCTTATATGTACATTAGATATATATATATTTATATAATGCATATGATATACAGTACGATAAAGTTGGTGTTATTCAGGAGAGAAGAACCCAATAACGCACCAATGAACAGCCTCCGGTTTGAGTTTTGATGGTAGGGGCTTTATGTGTACATGTATATAAATATATATATGTATATATATATATATTTGTATACACACTATTTGATCAGCAAGGCGTAAAGGCTCAACAAAAAGTAGTCGTTCGACCACTTGATTCTTGTGGTATATATATTATATGTAATCTGTTTCCTTATCCCGCGTATTAATGCTTGTATTTTACTAGTGAATTAATCTCTTGATTACTTCCTTTGAAGCAACGAAGATAATCCAAATTACATGTATACAATAGCTTTATCCTTTCAGTTTTCATCTCAGAATTCGCCTGTTCAGACTGTGTGGATGATTGAGATCACGAATATGAACGAGTATTACAGCGTCCATGAACCGTAAGCCTTGAAAGACACTACCTTGGAGGTAATTCACTATCGAAGTCGGAGGTAGCACCTGGAAGCTCATAGTTTCAATTAAAGCGAAGATGCTTGACACAAATTGTCATGACAACGGCTTAAAAAATCTGACCAACTGATTAGAGTTTAAAAATAACAATAGAGTCCAATCATGACAAGAGAATTACCACCCCTGAAATACATTCTTGCTATTCCTGGTGTGGTTGACATGACATTATTCATTAAAAACCCCACCTATTGAATAGCAATATTTATATTACATGTGGCTAGCTCTAGTAAAAAAATGATCAAAGCTTTAAGCTTTTGATGAAGATTTGGGCCTTCAATCACTGTCAGTGTTAGACAAAAGAGTAGGATGGTTAAAAAACAAGTGATGACGAAAATGACGGGCTTAATCGCTAATCGATGTTAAATGTTGCTTTGAAAATTCTTTGGATGCGATTGCCTTGTTCTCTTGACTTTTCCTTCAGGAGATTGTTGTCCCTGTCAAATCATTAATCTGGCACCGGCTCTTTTTTTTTTTTTTTTTTTTTTTTTTTTTTTTTGCAACACTGCTTCCTTTTCATTCAGCTCTCCATTATAATTTCCCATCTTCGGGTCCACATTGCTCGTTCTCTCACACATCCCAATCGCAAATTATATTCTTACACATAATTACACACGCTCCATTTTTTTTACGAGTCTGGTTGGCAAGGCTCCCCTGTTAACGCCATACATTGTATTCCCAACTCTCATCCAGCCCTGTACAAGTGTACTGCTGCATATGACGTTCATGCTGGGTAATACCAGTAATAGCACAAAGACCGAGTTCCGGTCCAAGAGCAGGATCTTGTTTGTGTTCCTGATTATCATCACAGTTTTCTTTGTCTTGGGCGCACAAGTCGAGTGGGTTCCATACCTTAGTTATTCCTCATCCCCATCTGAAAAATCAGATGGTATTTTGTTGGAGGAAGAACCACTTCACAAAGGCTCCAATCATGTTTCTATCCCTCGTCCACAGTCACTAGACCCTTCTCCTTTGATACCAAGCCAATCTGTGCCGGCTCCCGTTCACTCGACGACGCCGATAGGAGGGCATGATGGCTCTGACACAGATGGCAAAAATTCACAAAGTACAGTGGCTGAAGACGACATCAACAACAGTAACGGTAATGGTAATGAACATGAATATGATCCCGCACCATCTCGACAACTCGATGGAAATAAGGAACGCAATCCCTTTCTCTCAATGATTCCTGATCGGCCACCCATGGAGGGTGAAAAATTTCTCGCCTACCTACCACATAGCGGTTTCCATAATCAGCTCATCACGCTGGAAAATGCTCTCCGACTTGCTGCATATCTCAATCGAACTCTTCTTTTACCACCTTTACATTTGAGCCATAAGCTTCAAGCTTTGTTGTGGAAAGAGCCACCTATATTGCTGCAACAGTGGGCTGAACGTAACAGGACAGATGTCGGGTATTGTCGTGAGATTGATACATCCGCCTGGCCTCGTAAAACCAAGAAGCAGCGTGAGGCGATGACTGAGATTGAGCGAAAAACAGAACGGGAGTGTCTATTTTATCATAGCTGGACTGTGACTCCATGGACGTATTTTTACAACATTCCCAAGCTCCTGGCCGGTGTTGTGGATGCTGTACCTGGTCAGACGGAACCCATTCGTGTTTTTAATAGGCCTGTAATGAGTCTAGACTGGTTGTATGAGCATCTAGAGATCAAGGACCCGGATACCGAGGTTTATTTTTACAATGACACCAGTCGCTATGCATATAGGATCGTGGATGATTCCGAGGTCGATTATGGAAATATGCCGGAAACAGAGGAGCAACGCCTGGAGAGAGAGAGGGAAGAGATGATCAAACAAGGCTTTAGCCCTCATATGATAGAATTTCTGGGGCGGTATGATCGTGAGTTACTCCTGACAGATATTCAGAAACGGCCTGAGAAGGTATTGCACTTTGGATCGCTTTTCGCGACTGACAGGGTTGACGCTCAATCAGAAAAAAATAAGGCTCTTCAAAATTATATTTATCATGGGATGGAGCTCTGGAACCAGGCAATCCTTGACGCAACAAACCTGGCAGAAGAGCAAATAAATTTTTGGAAGAACCAAACCGGAAGAGCTGCCCCAGGCTTCTTGGGTGTTCACTTTCGAACAGAGGATGGATTCTTTGAGAAGTTAGTGCCCAGAAATTTGCAGAGGATTATCGCCTGGTTAGGAGAGATGTCTAAGCGAGACCGTACAACATATATGGCGGGCAAGAGAGCAACGATGTCTAGAGCAAGTTCGCCTGTAGTAACGCGAAGACAGGAATATACCGTGCCTCCCTTTTTGGAACGTTGCGCGGAATCCCCTCCAGAGTCACCTATGATCTTTATGGCGACAGACGTACACCGACCACGGGAATCACCTATACTTCAAGATCTCTTGGACCAATATCCGTGCACAATGTTCTTATCCGACTTTACCGAATCTATTGCAATTCTGGACAGCATCCGAAATCCTGTAGACGGAGTGCACATGTTGCCCTACATGATAGCGTTAATGGATGCTAATTTGGCCGCCAAAGGTCGTGAATTCCAGGGCACAGAAAGGAGCACTTTTACAGCATATATCGTAAATCATCTATGGCCTGAATATCATCCAGATCATGTCAAAGGTCATGACGAAGCGCTGCCATAGACATACAGGCCTTGAAGTCTTGGCGACTGAGCAGACCACTCTATTTTTTAAAAGCATCAAATCAAAAATAATAGAATATACCCATTAGAAAAAGCATCGTCATATGCATAAAATAACAATAGCAATGAAGCAATGAAACGTGGAGCATTTGAGTAAATATTATTTTAAGGGGCGGTTTCTGACGTGTCAGTGCTTTGGAAGGCCAGCAAGCAATGCGATTGGCTGATTGAAGCATCCTCTGTTGGCCCCTGATAGGCCCTTTCTCATTATGGACAGAAAAAAAAGGCCACCAATTAGTGTAATCTCTCTTTCTCTCTCCATCCTTTTTTTTTTATTCTCCTGCTTCTTGCTTTGTTCCTTTTTTTTTTTTCATCCGTGTTTGCTCTGTCACATTCCACGAGCTATTGACACGGCAGAGGACCTCAAGGATTGATCGGATATTCGAACATT
Source organism: Lobosporangium transversale (assembly GCF_002105155.1). Classification (NCBI taxonomy): domain Eukaryota; kingdom Fungi; phylum Mortierellomycota; class Mortierellomycetes; order Mortierellales; family Mortierellaceae; genus Lobosporangium; species Lobosporangium transversale. Next base: position 845,985 of record NW_019028983.1, on the reverse strand, counting down.
TATCTCTCCCTTTCTTTCTCTTTTCAAATAAGAATATCAAACTAATAACAGTTTGAAAGAGTCAACAGGATGGCCAAGTATACGTTTGACGAGAATGGGGATACTTTCAACTACTTTGTGTTGACAACCCTCGCTATCATTCTACTCCCAGCTACTTATCTAACTATCTTCAAGAAGACAGGTAAATTGCATGAAAAGGCGAAAGGGGGAGAGGCCATTTTTGAGGATTTTATTTGTCAATGAAAACCACAGAGTACTCCACTTTGAATTGGGCTATGACTCAAGAGAAACATACACGGAAAAGACATTTCGGGAGATCAACAACAGGAATGAGTCGTACCATTCCTCAGCAGATTGATTGATTGATTTCAGATTTTGACTTGGACATATTTGGAGATGCAACAGAATCTTTTTTTTTTTTCTTTTTTTTACATATAAGTGTGAGAAGGAAGATTTGTTCACCGAAATATTTAATTCCTCAATTTTACATCTTTATACTTAGTTGTTGCTGCAAGAAAGGTTCATTGCTCCTGCGATGCCTGTAAACGCAAGGCTTCGCGTGCTGTTGCACCCCGTAAATCCTCTGGTGTTGTCAAAAAGTAAGCCAGAACATTTATATATACATATATATTTCTCGATCTAGTCAACCGCCTTGTGCTAACCAGAAAGAAAAAGGATGATTGCAATTGCTCTTGGATGGGCTTTGTTTGCTTTCGTCGCATATCAGGCATACATTACACCCTCACCTGAAGTCATCAAGTGGAATCCTTTTGACATTCTTGGGATTCCAGACGTAGGTTTACAACTGTGCACCAGGCCAATTTTATAAAAAAAAAGTAACAAACGTCTGATGTGAGTCCTTAATTGCCTTAAAATCACCTTGATTTATCTACATTCTATCATCTAGAACGCAACCCCAAAGCAAATCAAATCAGCATACCGTGGCCTCAGTAAGATTTGGCATCCTGACAAAGTCAAGGCTGACAAACGTGATGAAGCCGATGCTAAGATGGCTGAGATTAATAAAGCTTACGAGACGTAAGTGGCGAAAGATAAAAGGAGATAGAGTTCCCTTTTAAAAGCATTCTCTAGTTTTGATCCTACTTCTTTCATGTGTTCTACAGTATCTATATCATACTTATACGAGGGTGTTTTCATTTTGTTCTTTACTGGATTAATAGTCTGACTGACGATGCAACTCGCGAGAATTGGGAAAAATACGGACATCCTGATGGTAGTAGAAGCTCAATGACCATGAGCATTGCACTCCCACCCTGGCTGGTAGAAGCTCACAACAATTTTTGGGTCTTGTCTGCTTATGGTATTGTCTGTGGACTGATGCTTCCTTACTTTATCGGAAAGTGGTGGTACCGTTCTGGAAACTTTACTAAGGATAAGATCCGCACTAAAACCATGGGAACATTTTTCAAGAAGATCAAGGAAACAAGTAGCCCCAAAGAGATCGTTGAGATTTTGGCTCTTGCCGATGAATTCAAGGAGGATATCGTGAGCCGACCAACAGATGAAGCTGCACTGGAGAAGCTCTGTCTTGAGGTGAACAAAGCGCTTGAGAGCAGGAATGGCGAGAAGTTTGAGTACACGAAGAAGACTATGAACCTTCCTGCCTTGAAGGCTTTAACGCTTTTGTATGCACATACTTTGAACATGGCTGTCGAAGACAAAGATCTTGCTCAAGGTATGCAAATCAAAGCATTTAAAAGAAAAACGATGATGATCATTTGGAGATTTGGACTTTCAGCTGAAAAAAAAAAAAAAAAAAAAAAAAAAATTCTTGCTCATATTAACATTCTCGTATTTTCATCCTCTCGAATTATCTCCTCAGATCAAGCTGATATTATCGTCAAGACTCTGCACTTAATTCATGGAATGATTCAGATTTCAACTGCTCGTCAATGGCTCTCAGTCTCCTTGTCCCTCATGGAGATGTCGCAAATCTTGGTTCAAGGACTTTACTTCCACGACTCTCCTCTTCAGCAGCTTCCTTTTATCAATGTCGATGCCGTCAAGGCGCTCAAAGGCAAAAGCCAGATCAAAACTGTTAGCCGATTTATGGACTTGGACCGCGAGGACCGTGTTGCTTTACTCAAAGGAAACATTACTGATGATCAAGTTGACCAGGTCGCTACCGTTGCTAAGCAATATCCTGAACTGAAGGTTCTTAAGGCGTTCTTCAAAGGTATCCTATCCCAATAATCCCTTGTCACTTTCCATATTTATTCGTCAAGTACTAACATTATATTCAATCTTTTTTTTTTTTTTTTTTTTTTTTTTTAGTTGCTGGTGACAACATCATTACCCCCGGATCTTTATGCACATTTGTCTTGAAGGTCCGCGCTGTTGTTCCTGGCGAGGATGAGGAAGAAGAACCTGTTAAGCCTGCAAAGGATAATGTCGATGCTCTGTTCGAAGGTGACGTGGATAGTGAGGAGGATGAGGATGGTAACATCAAGCCCAAAAATAAGGTTAAAGCCACTGCTCCTGCTGTCCATGCACCCTACTTCCCTGGCGAGAAGAAGCCTTTCTGGTGGGTGATTTTGGGTGATCATAAGAATAATCGCATCGTTGTTCCTCCTACCAAGGTCACGGATATTACCTCAACCCCTAGCAGTGTCCGCGTTCAATTTCAGGCGCCTCCTCATCCTGGCCAGTACTCATTCAACCTGTTCATCAAGTCAGACTCAATCCTAGGTTCAGATATCTTGCAGGACATGACCTTGACAGTATTAGATGCATCTCAATTGCCACCCGAGCCTGAGATTGATGATGATATTTCTGAACCTGATGAGGACTCGATTGCAGGTCAGATGGCGCTGTTGAAAGAGCAAGGACTCGCTGCTGCCGCCATTGGTGGAGGTACTAAGGGTCCTGCTCCAGGCGGTAAAGGCAAGGGCAAGGCCAAGGCGCCTGAGACAGACAGCGACAGCGACAGTGATAGTGATTAGAATTTAAATTTTTTATTTTATGAACGTAGTATACTATTCTTTCTTTCGTCATTGGAGTCCTGAGATTGTTAGATGCATTACATTACAGAATGGTGTATTGACAATAAGTTCCCCTCGATTACAATGTTGAACAGATTCCTTGATATTGTATGCCAAGGTCATTTATTTATTAAGATGAGTTTATATTGCTTTTCAAATTGTTTTTTGCTTCTGCTCTTGTGAAACAAAAGGCAATGCTGCATAATGCAGCGCCTGTTTCAACGAGTCAATCAGACACCGGTATCGGCTTCCAAGCTTGCCATCCTTACCCCAACATGTCCGGACTTGAACTAGAATCTTGGGATCTTCAATCTTGGGTACAAGTGACTGGAGATATCGCTGTAGCTGTTGCGAGGACTCAATTTGAGTCCGTGATACTTCTTTTTCTTGTACACGCTTCTTGCGTCGATCTTCAGCATTTCCTTCCCCTGTTGATGATCCCTCTTCATTTTCTTTCCGCTTTCTTCTTAATAGTTGTTCCTGCATAGATCCGGTCCCATTCTTACGCATTGCATCACGTAGTAACTTGAGGTCCGCTTCGTCATCGCTGTCCAACATGCCATAATCCTTATCCTTTTCCTCCTCACTATCCTCAATCTCAACAGTAGATTCCTCCAAAAGCAAATTCGCCAACAGGTTAGCAATTTTACAGGTATAGTATGCTTGGATCGCTTTCAAGGGATGGTGGCCAATATATGACTCGTTCAGTAATCTCTCCAGTTCGATCGATCGATGTAAAGCAAAAACCCAGTTCTTGTGACTCACTGCCTCATCAAACCCAATCTGTATCAATTGGCGCGAAAGTCGATGAAGATGGCTACGACAGATGCTTTGTGCTGAATCAATAGCTGGTACTGCCTTTTCGGAGTCACTTGTTGGTCTTCCTGTGATCACCTTGAATGCATCCTGAAAATTCTTCAGAGCTCGTGCAGATGGCTCTCGGACTGTCTTCAAACCTCCAATGACTGCAGTAGCAGGTTTCCTTTCCATGCTATTTGTATCTTCAGATGGTGTTTCTGAAGAAGATGCCTTCACTTTCGCCAATTCAAAGTTCCTTGAGTTTGATTTTGGTATTTGTCTTTCAACTCCTCCATTCATTTCACGCACAAATTCTGCTATTAATTTCTGTGCTTCCTTCTCATTCTCTTGAACAAGCTCCTGTGTAATTTCCGTGCAATGTCCACAGCTACTGCATTTGAGCTCCACCTTATTATAGATTGCAAGTTGAGAATCAATAGCTAGGATTGATTTCGGTCCGTTGATAGCTTTACATGAAAGGTTAGAGCAGACAAAGCCTTGTTTAGGGTCAAGCCTAGGTTCAAATAGTGGATCCGCAATGATTTGCCTCAATGGGCCATCTTCAGGCTGGGCCAGGGGATTGGCTGGATAATATTTACACAACGGACAATCACAGGTGAAACGATATTGTTCTTTCAGTTGTTTCTGTCGCTCTTGTGTAGTACCGATCTGGTCAATATAGCTAATTGTCAACTGTTAAATGCGAACAGATACAAAGTATTAACCAGTTTTCTGCTTTGTTATCACACTCAAAGCTTGAAGCTCAAATATTTACAACATTACAAAGCTATCCTTACTTCCTCTCCTGGCTGGATATCGCGAATGACTCGGCATTCGACTCGGGAACCTCGGAATGTGTAAACACAGTTGGGTATGCATGAGTGATTCATAAATGGTATGCACTGAACATACAATGCTAGACCGACAGCTGTAGTTGTTTCCATGTTGGTGATGGCGAACCCATATGAATTCAACTTTCGTAAAAGATCCAATGCACTATCACCACTAGCTGATTCGACGTTCACGCAGGGTTCTCTTACGCTTTTTAAAAATACATTTCGATCTTCTGTAGGTGTTACTACACATGACATAACAATGGCAAGAGTTTTTGCTAATGGACTTGATTCCTCTAATGTCCCCAGTGAAGAACTATTGGTTGCAGTTGCGGCTACAGGTGTTTTCTCCTGCTCATAGGTGCGAAGGTATTGCTCAATCCATGTAGATCCATATTCATCGAGCCACTCTTCCTCCTTTTGATCAAGCCCAGAAAAGTACACTTCATTGACCTGCTTTTGGGAATTATCAATCTTTCCATGTTCCACCTTATAAGCTTTCGATGCCTTGACGCGCTCGCGTCGGCGAATCAATCGACAGAGAGCTCTGGCGATAGTTGTATTAATAGTGCGTTTCGTCCAGATCTCCTTCATAACTGGGCTTGACATTGATCTTTGGATACCCTGACATTCCAATTGATGGTGTAGTTTCCAATCCTTGATCTGGCACGCCTGCATAATAGTGTAATAAAAAAAAAAAAAAAAAAAAAAATTAGATACGTAAAATACCATAGCGAGCTACAAGCAGAATATTTGGCAGCCCTTGCTAGTGATATACCTTGTTACAGTACCACACTACTTTGCATCCTGCGCACCGGACAAGCTTTTTTTGTCCGTTTACGCTGGCTGAAGAAGCCTCATCTTCGCCCAATTCATCCCTCACGTCCTTGAAGCAAGTAGAACACACTTGTGAGAGAGATTCATCATCCACAACCTGGCAGTATCCGAGCTCCTTGAAGACTAGTGTACCTGGTTTAAGAATTTCATTAGCAGCTGAGAAGATACCCCTGCCTTTGGCTTCCAATTCGGTTTCTCTAATTTCAAACAGACTTGATCCTGATCCTGATCCCGACTTTGACGACATAGCAGCTGGAGAAGTCACTGGGGGCACGGCTACGGCTTTTGACTTTGCATTCGATGAGGTCGAAGTAGAGGTCGAACTTGTGCTCAATGACCGCATCTCTTTTTCCTTCTGATCTTCAACTTTAGAAATGTCATCGGGATCCTCAATGGTAATTTGAGACATAGTAGGCTGTTGTTGGAAAGGACGTCTCTGTTTTTTAGTTTCCAAGACATTTGTGAAAGAATTCACGCTTCCGCCGTCACTACCCTTGCCCAAACCTTGATCTTGATCCTGATCCAAGAAACTGAGCCTTGCTAGGCCAGGATAAACTTCTGCGATATTTTGAGCCTTTTGAGATTGAATATATGGGGATGACGATGTCAAAGAATCTAAAGAGGCTTGCTCCTGCTGATTCAACTGCGCAGGACCATCTGTCTGATCTATATCCTGATCCCCGTCCCGATTCCCATCCTCGTCTTCCAAGTTGCTGTCTCGGCTTTTGATACGGTAGTTTCGTTTCGCTCTGTTGTTTGAGCGCACAGGTGTTTCTAGAGGTGCCGTCATAAGTTCGGCTGCCTGTTCTAGGGTAGTGGTAGTAGCTGTAGCGGCGGCAATGCTCTGCGGAGTCACGTCCATGTTTACTTTTCTAATACGTGCGTGTGTTTTTTTTTGAATGCCAAAAAAAAAAAAAAAAAAAAAAAAAAAAAGAATCTCACAGAACATGAAAGATCTCTTTTAAGCTTCTGTGCCTCTTTTAGAACCGAGGCACGTGCAGGAAGTAGTCTTTCGTTATTTCTACACAGCACAAACCACTTTGTCAGTCTTAGTGTGAGATACCTAAAAAAAAATCAGTTTTAGTGCACCCTGATTAGCAAAAATTAACCGATTTAACCAGTGAGAACCGATTAAACTGGTTGTTAACTGGTTAAGACCAGTTAAAACCAGTGCTCCGTGAGAATTCCAGTAGATCCTCAAAATCGCTGGTCTGAGTAAACTTTCTTTTTTCTTAGATCAAATCTGACAAAGGGGTCTTTATTTACATAAAAGAACATGATGGTTATATTTTTTTTTATAAAACTATAAGTCACGGATTTATGGCGCATACCGCCATCAGTCACCAGCTAAAAATGCTTCCAGGCCCATATTCATCCTAAAAAATACTTAAGGTTGATCTGACAGGTGTATAGGGGCAGGAATGAATGCAAGAAGACCTTGGATGATACGAATACTGGCAGTGAGTATGATAGATTCAACTGCATAATGCTGTTTAAACAGTTAAAAGTAGGATTCACCTTTATATCCACTGTTAGCGTATAATGTAAAAGAATAATTTCGAGACTCGGTAAAGGACTCAGTCATCAGAGTAAGCAAAGGGATACATCCACATCCTTTCGTAGCCGCAATCTCAGATCAATAGGTAGTAGCAGCTTTCGACCGATTATTGACTATTAGCATTACATACTCTATCATTCAAAAGCTGATCTTTATCGTCGTCATTAGCGGAGAAGTAATAATAGGCACCTATATAGGTGCAGCAGCCTTTCTTCTAGGAATGGTAATGTTAGATTGATGAGTGCGTTCTGGCTGGATGACAATCAAGAGATACACACTGGGCATCTCTGGCATATCGGATGGGTTTTGGTGGCTGTGGCTATTGGGATGAGAGTAAGGAGAAAGCAAAGTTTGATAAAAGACGTTCCATGGACAAAAAACATGTCATGAAATGTAAGGGTGGAGATAGGGTGAAGTTAAAAGGAGTCAAGATAATAAGAGAACTTGTGCAGGGACAGGCTACATGGTTTGATCGAAGAGCAGGAGCGGAAAGAAGAGTTCACTTTAAAATAAACGCCAGGTAGTGCAATTATTGGAAAAGGGTATTTCTTGTACTGTAAGTGTGTACTCTCCTATCTTTTACATCAAGACGATCCATCGTTTTGCCACCGTATGGCTGCACGTTGTTGTGCAATGAGCCTATTCTTCCTTTCAGCACGTGTGAGAAAGCGTTCCTTTTCCTTTGCAGGCGTTTCGGTCTATGTACCCTTAAGTTTATATCTATGTGGCTGTCAACTATGAAAATCAACAAAGAAAAAAACCATTACATGCAAACCTTAAAGGTCATTCATCTTTAATTACTTTCAATTAATCAAATTCAAACTTAGCGATCATGTCTGACTGGGGTGCGTATTCTTCCTTTGGCGAAAATAATAATGCTTTATATACGTATATATAAAAGAAAGGAAAAAAAAAAGAAAGAAACAATTATGGTCATATCGACAAAATAACCTGCATTTTTATTCATATTGACGATATGGATAGGGATTGTGTAGATATTTAGATCTGCATATTTGCTCGAGATCAATACACTAATTTGAGTAATCCATTATACGATTATAGAAAAGGACGATGTTATTGAAGCACCGGTTCTTCCCGCAAAGAAGCAGTGGGATGACGAGGATGTCGAGGAGGACGACGTCAAGGTTCGTTGACATGGGCATCTGACAGTCCTTCATTTCTTCTAAAAAAGAAAAAAATTGATAGACGCGACTTCCGGGAATGCCCAATATCATTCTCGACATTGAAAATCTATTGCTTTAACAATTAAAACATTACAGATATTCAAATCACTGCAGGATCACAAGTTCATGGTCATGGAAAACAGAGGACTGCATTTCTTATATTAGGGAATTCCATTGATGGAAGGACCATACAATCAAATGCATCATACCGATGATTGTATATCAAGAGCTAATATATAACGCGTGGCTCATATATACACATTTTTTATTATCTCTCAACAGGAAGACTGGGATGCCAGCAGTGAGTCTGAATCTGAACCTGAGGTCAAGGCCCCTGTTGCAAAGCCCCCTAAACTAACCTTGGCTGAGAAGATTGCTCAGCGCAATGCCGAAGCCGAACGTAAGAAGCAGGCTGCATTGGAAAAGAGGGCTGTAAGTTTTCATTTAGGGAAAAAAAAAAAAAAAAAAAAAAAAGCGTATAGGGTCATAACCCCTGTTTCCTAACATCTTTAATATAATATTTGTGCTGAACAACTACTTATAGCTTGTACCCGAGAATGAAACCGAAGAGGAGAAATTTGAGCGTCGCCAGCGTGAAAAGAATGCTATTATTGAGTCGGATATTGCAAATGCTGCTGATCTCTTTAGCGGTGTTAAAGTCACCGATGAAGGTAAAAAAAAAAAAAAAAAAAAAAAAAAAAAAGCAAGTCAACAATGGTTTAGACACTTAATATTGTTTTGTTATGTCCGGTTATAGTCGTCACTTCTGCTAGCAAGTTGGAAACTATGAAGCCCAAGACCAAGGAACAGTTTGCTGAGTTTACCACAGAGTTGGTCGCCCTTATCCAGAAGCATGAAGTAAGAAGATGGTCAAAGAAGAATGAAGCACAGCTTGCTAAAAGAATTACTTTACACCTTTTTTTTTTTTTCTCCTAACGTTTCCATTCTTCTTCTACTTTCATTTGTAACAGAAACAAGGACTCTATGTTTCGTTCTTGGAGGGTCTTTTCCGCGAACTTTCCCAGGGTGTCCGCGATGTGGATGTTCGCAAGTTTGCCAGCACTTTGACAACCTTAGCTAACGAGAAGCAAAAAGCAGCTAAGGAAGCTCAAAAGACCAAGAAGAAGGGTAGCAATAAGCCATCGTTGGCAACTGCCAAAGTCGATACTGTTATCGATACTAAGGATTATAGCAACGATTATGATGAGTTTGACGATTTCATGTAAAAAAAAAGGCGCTTAAGGATCGAATAAAGATGAGTGTGAGCATTTAAATTTACACAAATAAAATGTGTGATAAATCACAGAGCATACAAATCACGGGTGGAGTATGTTCCTGGGTCTCGCACAGGACAACTGTTCAGATAATTCGCTTTTGAACTCGCGGCCATCCACACATTGAGTTAATTATAATTCTTTGCAACAAAAAAAAAACATCGCTAATGCTTGTGGCCCAAGCATCTAACGCAGGAACACCCACAGCATCATTGCCCGCCATGGAAGAAAGCCAGGACCCTCAGATTCAAGACTTGGAAAGTCTTGCTCAACGTATTCGAGCAATTGAAAAACTGCTTGCCCCTCCACCAACTTCCAAAGCAATTATGACTGCCGCTGAAACTGAGAGTCCTATTGAAGAAGCTTCTAAAGACGATGTTGGCTCGTCATCACCACCTCATCAACAGGGTCACCATCAAGGTAGTAATAGGCACGGCCACCATCATCATCGCCAGCCCAACAACGTCAACCATACTCCAGGTTCGCTTTCAAGGCGGGTCCAGCAAACTGAGACAAAACTGTGGGCGGCTATAAAAGAACGTAAAACTATCGATGAATTCTTACAAAAGTGTATGTGCATCTCTCGCAATCTTCAGAATATGTCATAGTTCTATGCATAAAAGAAATAGATATGCTGAGTATAATCTCCTGAACTGGTCTGACTTTTTTTTCAATACTCTATATCAATAGATGAATCATCCAAACTAATTAATAATCCATATGATAGTCATCCGGATCGAGAATTGCTAACGCTGCAAGCAAAGACAGAATTAATTTTTGCTGCTCAAGAGGATCTTCAAAAGTTATCAGAGGAATCCAAAGAAATTCAGAATTTACAGCCTTGTGCTGAAATCGGAGGACTCAAAAGTAAGGGGTATTCATAAAAGTTGAAAAAGAAGAAATCCGTCTGATTAAAAAAGAAGAAAAGAACTTGTTGTAGCAGGGAAGCATCTGTTCTTTTTTCCATCATAGACACTGTCCTAATTGTTACTGTTATTTAGACATCGAATCTCATTACCCTGCTCTATCCAAGCTTGAAACTATCCATGTCAATCAGCTTCAAGAAACCAATAATGTCTCGGACAAAATTAACAAGCTCATCGATGATTACAACAGCCTTGTAAAATGCTCATCTTTGTCAAGAAGAAAAAAATTTTATTCTGGTCATCATCACACACTAATTTTTTTTTTTTTTTTTTTTTTTTTTTTGATAGATTAATACATTGTCGGAAGTGTTCTTATCTTGGGATGGACTTTTGGCTGCTGCAGAGCTGAAAGTATCTGAAGTAGAGAGGTCCAGAAATCAAGCTTAGACAACACCTAAGGTCTTTTTTGCAACACTATACTAAAAAAAAAAGTTGGCATCAACACATACCAGAATGAAGAAATAATAAATTCGGAACAGATACAAAATAAAATATATCACTGGGTATTATGATGATCACATATTAGACTAGTGGAGTGTGCTTCCTATTTCTTTCGTATCAAGTGAGTCGAATTGCGCCCTCTCCCAACGTCCTAAAGGGGAGAGCAGAGTTGCCTCATTTTTGCAAAAGACTTTGTCGGTGACTATGAGCATTATATCGAGTGTTGCTGCTACCCCTTGACATTCCATTGACGGAATTCGAGCCATGCTCAGTCAGAAGCTTGTAGTCCAAAACAGTCTGGACCTCCTGGATCGTGTTTGTAAAGGAAGAAGCAGTCTCTCCTCCGTACAGGAAACCATATAGGAAATGTACAATCCAGCCAGAAGAAAATGCACTGAGGATCAGCGCCATAATGAATGCGACCCAGCGAGGTTGAATCCAGAAAAAGGCGATAATCAAACCAAAGGTTACAATCAAAGCCAGTGGCACAATGACCGTCAACTCGAGTTTTGACCGAGCCTTGGCTTTGTTGCTATGCTGCTTCAAAATTAATAGAATCTCTTCCAGAGTGTCGATAGTTAAGGCATCCGACGGAAGGGTGGTTACATTATCCTGTGCATATACTGAAGCATCTGGCAAAACCCGATCCTGAAAATGATAGACAGCAGGCTTGATAGAGAATTTAGCATGAACGCCGAAATGGTCACTATAGTTTTTGACACCTGAGTTGGATGCTCCAATTCCAGAGACTTGTTCACGAACTGCAACTTCGACGGAGTTACATATCATCTCTGGGGTCTCTTTGTAAAAGATATAGTCGAGCCGTTCACCAATGGGGTCGTTGGTTAAGTAGTTGAGCCAAGTGTGCTTTGACCATGTATTAAGAGGAGTATCACAGGTTACGCCCATGATAGAAACGCCTTCTTCAGGTGTGAGGCCTTTAGGAATTGGGTTGCGAGGTTCAGGGTGGATTTTGTTCCATGAATCCGTCAAGCCTCCTCTCTTGGTCAGGAGTTGTACAACCAGACTGTTAGGTGCACTATTGTAGTCACCTAACTATAATTAAAATAGGGGTGATGAATAAAATTAACGTGCAATAACCAGGTGACATGGGTAATGTTTACTCAAGAGGGAATTGTGTTAAAAAATACCACTGGTAAAAAGAAAATAATCGCTTACCGAAATAACATGGCGACCCTGAGTCGTAGCAGCTTTGACAACAGACCCCATCTCCCAGGCTTCACCAACACGGCAACCTAGATAAGAATCCGGGGTGCCTACTTTATCATATCCCGCATGAAGCTATTATGGATAGTAAATTATGGATGAACAACGGCACAAAGCACAGAACCAAACAAAAATATAAAAAAAAAAGCCCACTTACATGAGTATTGAAGACCTCAATTTCACCACATGTTGGATGCATGACAATGGCACTAACAAAACATTTGCCAACAAACCAATCTCCATGATAAAACTTGAATGGGTCGCCGTTCAATGCGAATCTACGCATCGTTGTATTCACAATTGGAAATCTTGATAGAATCACCAGCCCAGAACCCAGGACCCCTGAGTACCAATGTTTCGTGTAAGGAAAAGTGTCTCGGACAAGGTCCTTGATACGTAAGTAATCATCATATACCCAGACCTCTTGTAAGCCAACAATGTCATAGCTGCGTGCGGGATCTGCGAGATAGCGGCCAATGGCTGTCAAGCGATCCTGTCGATCTTTGGCGATAAATTTAAGGCCCCTGTCAAATTGAGGTGATAAAGATAGCAAAAATATTAAAAAATGTAAAAGAATAGCCTAAAGCATGCTTCAGCTTTTTTTTTTTTTTTTTTTTTTTTTTTTGAAATGATTGCATCAAGATTTTCAAAGTCGCTTGCGGGATATTACGCTACCAGCAGTTAAGTGTTAGTACTGAGAGTTGGGTTTCAGTTGCCATAGTCTTGGTCGTAAAAAGTGAATAAAAAGTGGAAGAGTCAATTGAATACAGAGATGAGGCTCTTGGAGAGAAAAAATAATAAGGAAACTCAATGGAGTCAACACGTGCACGTTTCCTTGCTTCTGCCTCCTAAAAGAGAGATCAGGTCATGTAAGCTTCTTACTTTAACCATCGCACGGCAGGTTCTTCATCTTCCTGCCCTGTCTTACACATTCATTCCCGTGGTAAGTGGTGCTCGAATGTAGATTTAACTGGTGATTGTACAAGAGGACAAAAACTATTTTGCAATACATTATATGATCTGATCACTACTAACATACTCTACGACTTTGCACACATCACAAACAACACAAAAGTGAAAGCATAAATGGATCATACACTCGTCCTTGCATCCGTGGTCCTTTTAGGACTGATCGCTGGCGTCTTCTTTATTGCTAAAAAACTGGGTTCTTTGAGAGATCCCCTGCAAGTCTGGGATGCCCTCAACAATGTTGGACTCTTGCCCATCCGTATGAGAGGCTGGATCTTTTCAACTGTCGCTGGTTTCGCCAACCCATATTCCAGGTCCATTAACTTCCGCATTACGGAATTGAGAAAGGGCAAAGCCTGTGGTGTTATGAAGGTATGCTTTATACGAGTTTTTTAAAATAGGTTTTATTATTGTTGAATGTGGATTTTAATTCTCCATTTTATTTTCAACCAAAGGAAACCAAAAATATTTCAAACCCATTCAGATGTGTTCATGCAGCTGCATTAGTTACCTTTGGAGAAACAGTTGGCGGCCTCGCAGTATTTACCCTCTTGGGCAAGAAGGATAGGGCCATTCTTACCAATATTCATGCCGAAGTGAGTTTTAAAATATATATACATATATTTATATTAATGACCGATTTAATCACATCTAACGAGATATCCGCGCTTCATATTTTTGAAACATATTCGTAGTACATTAAAGTCTCGCGTGGACTTCTTACTGCAAGCTCCGTTGTATCACCGATTAATGATAGGGATATCACAAAGTTGGTCAACGAGGTCTTAATTAAGAATGCCGCTTTCGAGACCGTTGTAAAACTCACCCTAACATGGAAAGTTGATCTCAAAGTCAAGTAATAAATTAACATTGCATGTTCAAAATTATTCCTCCATCTGTCCCAAGATGTGTAAAAAAAAATGCATGCCACATACACCGACGTGTCATCAGCCAGCACTGATTCTGAAAGTTGAGATATATACTTATTTCTCATTCATTGGTATATTTTATGTTTTACTGTGAAGGGAACTGCGGATGGGGATTTGCGTAGTATGAAGACTAAAGCTCCTTGATATCATAGTGTATGTTGATCCATTGCTCTTCTCCTCAAACTCCTCGCCAATGGCCTTCGAGTCATTCTTTGTGACTCTTGTACATGGTAGAGTAAGTGGATTGGTTGTCCTGAGAGTACGGTGCTATTGGGTTCTTCAATATGCTCGGATATTTCAAAGGGACAATGATAGGATCCATCAAATGGAATGCGTAAAATTGTGGAATAGAGAATCACTAGAAATTAAGGTAATTATATATGGCAAAATGCTCGACCTGTGCCTAAAGAACCCCATTCTACATAAAATTGAAGCGCGAACAATTAATTAAGACTTGAGATTATTGCAGTTTGATACAGAAGTAGATGAAGGGATACTTTAAAGCGAAGTAACTAAAGGACGAAAGGAGAAGCCTACAAAAGGATCCACTGAATCCTCTGGAATTCATCGCTTCGAGTTGAACTGAGCATAAAATATTCAGCCTGTTACGACTTTTAAGAGCTTCACACGTCGAATCCGACATTCATGTGCATGTACTAATGATGTGGCGTTGCAGGATAAACATAGAAGGCAATTGCAATAACTATATATGTGCTAAGCAACATGACGCCTTCTAACCAGTTTGACTCGCCGTCCTGTATGAGATAGTTGACGATCAAGACTGAGACAAACAGAACGCAAGTCTCAAACGTGTTGAAAAAAAGGGTCATGGGTTGACCGATGATCCAGCCAATGATGACAATGAGTGGTGTGACAAACAATGCAATCTGCATTGATGATCCAATAGCAACACCAATAGCCAAGTCCATCTTATTCTTCACGGCCACTGTGACGGCCGTGACATGCTCTGCTGCGTTGCCAACAATAGGTAGCAGAATCAGACCGATAAATGTAGGACTTGTACCCCATGACTCAGAAAGTCCTTCGATGGATCCTACCAAGTACTCTGCACAAAGCGCAACTACAAAAGTAACCACTAAGAGTAAGGCGATTCCTGCCCAGAGTGGAAGTACAGCTTCCTCTTCTTCCTCATTTTCATTTACATAGAGGTGAGTATGAGTCTTGAGTTGGAAAACCAGGTATAAGACATAGACAGCCAGGAGCACGATTGAGGTTCCTTCTGATAAGATTTGGATACTATGTGTCTGATCAGCTTCGTCGGTAGCGGCCACGAATGCAGCCGGGACTAACAAAGACATACAAGCGAGCGAAAGTAGTGAGGCCGACATCTGGGCAGCGGTTTGATTGAATTTTTGCGATTGATAATAATAACCTCCAAAAACAAAGCAGAACCCAAGCACCTGTTTAAGCAGGGAAGCGTGGTATGAAAGTAGATTTATAAAAAAAAAAAAAAAAAAAAAAAAAACTAAATATTTTGTGTACCCCAATGTGTCCGAGTGGAGATCTTCTGATCATTTTCCTCTTATCAAAAGCAAGTTAGAGAGTATAGATCCAAGGATAGATGCTTGGACAACATCAATCTTGCCTTCCTTTAAAGCAATAACTGACAAAATCAGCTCAATGGCATTTCCAAAAGAGGCATTTAGTAGTGCTCCGAGATTCTGATACGTTTGAGATCAGATTAAAGGAAATAGAAGAAAAGAAGAAAGGATAAGTAACAGAGAATCAGGCAAAAAGAAGGCGTATTTGAGACTGTATGGATTACCTCTCCCAGTCTCATTGAAATTTCCTCCGTTGCGTATCCAAGTACTGAGATGAACGGTAAACACATAGTTTTAGTGATAATGGGGACTAACGCTGTCAAACGAAGAGATTGATACTGCAAAAGCATACATACGTTTAGCCAAAGGGATGATAGCAATGAAGTTTAGGAGAAAAACTGTTTCTGGTGCCCAGTTCAACTTGACTGCCATGATCCCCAGAAATATGAATATCAACAACACATTGATCCTAGTAGCGAATAAGATAGTCTTGACACATTCAAACAAAGACATCTTAGGGTGATCGTATTCTCCAGAATCCGAGCCAAGGATAATACCGTTTCTTGGAAGCACTCCACGTAAAGATCGCGCCGACCGGATAGTAACCTGCCTTCCAAGCATATTGTTTAGAGGCCCCGCACTTTGAAATGAGCCAGAGTGGCGCAAAATATCCGTCATATTCGTTTCAGATGGGAAGTTGTAAAAAGAGAAGTGAATGGGAGACAATAGAAAGAGATAAAAGCTGAAACAAGGAATAAAATGGAGAAAAGCGAAGTCTTTAATAAAAGGAAACATCAGGTGATCAAATTTATTCAACAAGACCTCATCAACTTCGTCTGATCGTGTGTACCAACGAGCTACTCGGCAAGCATCCATGGCTTCTTACAATACCCAGCAACTCACCTGGAATGCTGCCCACACCATCAATCGCGAAGGGCGCTATTGCTATTGTGGACATGATAGACGACTAGATGAACTGTCATTACAGTGTAAAGGTACTCGGATTTGTAATTCTTTTTTTTTTTTTTTTTTTTTTTTTTTGGACATCAGAAACGAAAGGTTTTAATGTATTACCAGGCTGATCAGGCCCTACTCTTGGGATCTATAGGCTGCCAGAACTGGTTCCATGCTTCATGTATAGAGGTGGATATTGGTCCAGCTGTACCATTTATCACCAACTACAAATTTCTATGCAAAGTCTGTGTCGTTAAACCTACTGGTAGGAATCAGCAGCATCAGGAGCCTGGAAGTATCTCTGAATTTTTTGAACGTGTTACTGCAGGATGGAAAGAGATATGCGCCACCACTATCGCCAACCTTGTCGTTCAGGAGTATCTCAAGGAGGCTAAGAATTCTCAGGTTTCAGGACCTAGCAAGACACCCAATGAAGAAAATATGTGGTCCGTCAATGCTGACTTTATGGACTGGAATGAGTATCGCTATTATTTCAATAAGAAAGACCACATTTTGCCATACGTTGATCGTCATTGGAAGGCTCTTTGTACCGACCGGAGCAGGACTCAGACTTGGTGGGCAACACTCGGAAGCTGTTTGTATATTTCTAAGGATGTATTTGCTGCAACAGATGAACAGGCACGTTCGGCATCATCGGATTTTTGTTTAGTCAAATCAAACCTTTGGGATATAAAGCCAGGACATATTACGGTACGAGTTTAACTGGCTTTTTATTCAGGAACAATTAATTTGAACGTTTATGCTTATTGTATATGTCCTCCGGTTATATAGAGCCATCAGTCACCAGGATCAAAGTTAGTATCAAAGACACCACGCGAAGGAAAAAGGAAGAGCAACGTAGTCACTGGGGTGCAAGAAGAACCAACCAACAAAAAGGGCTCGACTAATAGATCAGAAAAAAAGTCAAAGAGTTCAGCATCCAGTAATAACCGTCATCCAGCAACACCGCCAGTTATTCCACCAACTACATATATACCCCTTCCCAACACAGTAGTTCCCACGAAGAGCGGCGAAAACTTGGCGCCTTTCAGCACCTCTAACGAACATCCTTACAATCGTCACCGTTTTAAGTACGTCACCTGTGAGCCAGATCCGCTGCTGCAGTACATGCTTTACCGTCAGACAGCCAACCCAGTCTTGTCTGGAGTACGCCTTAGCAGGGAAGATATGAGCCCGTATATGCTGGTTGACGAGGAGTGTATGACTATTACAACAGAGAAGGGCTTTCGTATGGTTCGTGCTAACTGTGGTGTGCGTGAGGGGAAATGGTTTTACGAGGTCACCGTTGAAAGAGGTGGAGAACCACGGTTTGAAGGGCGTGATGGTGCACACGTTCGACTTGGTTGGGCAAGACGTGAAGGTATCATTATACATGAATATATATATATATATATATAATACGACTGCATGTTTCCCATCGCAGCGATATATCGTCGATTGAATCATCTAATTTCTCTCTTATATCCTACATAGCAACATTGCAAGCGCCAGTTGGCTTTGACGCATATAGCTATGGAATACGAGATACGACGGGTGAGAAAGTGCACATGTCGCGAGTGATGCCATTTGGGGAGGCGTTCAAAACGGGTGATGTGATAGGATTGTACATTTCATTGCCTCCTGATGGCAACGAGAAGTCCTTCTTCAAACATCGTCGACTTCGAAGACCATTTTACTTTAAAGGGCAGCTCTACTTTGAATCAGTAGATTATTCGCCAACTAAGAGATATATCGAGATGGCAGAGTACGAAGCAACACCTGTCAAAACCAGCCTGGACAAGCCAATCCCCCCACCTGTCATTCCAGGATCAAAAATCATTATCTATAAGAATGGCGTCTGTCAAGGCGTTATGGCGCAGGATTTATTTGCACTCTTGCCGATCGAACAGAACGCAAAGGAGAAAGAACAACTTCGATTTGATGATGGCACTCTAGGATACTATCCAGCTATTTCAGTGTACCGGAACGGGACTGCAACGGCTAATTTTGGGCCTAACTTTAGATTCCCCCCAAGCAAGGATCCCGAGGCTGAGGCTGAAGGTAGACCTGTTTTTGAGGAGGAATATATCTGGCAGCCAATGTCTTCCAGGTGGGAGGAGAAGTTGATCGAAGAATGTTTGATTGATCTTGTGGATGAAGTTGAGCTATGGGTCTCTGAGCAGGCTGTTCTCGAACGTGGTTTACAAGAAGCGGCTACGAAGACTGTAGATGACTCTTCAATGACGATAGATGGCCAAGCAACCCCTCAGAGATATGGACATAGGCGAGATGACTATGATGGTAGTGAGATGAGTGGTAATATCCTAAAAGATCATTCTCACCGTGTCTCGAGGAGAAGTCAAGGCAGTGTTGGTGAGGAGGAGGATGACGGTGACGCAGATGTGGACGTGGGTATAGACGTGGACGTGGACGTGGACGTGGACATGGACTCTGCGGCTGAACATGAGCTGATAGAGAGCGAGCATCAAGGTCATGGTGGTCTTGACGAAGACGGTAATGGTGACGATGATCGCGATCACCAAACTCAGCACAGGCACGACGATGAAGAATATTTACACAATGGCAATCGCTCACTTGATGCTCAGATGGAGAACACAGATGACGACAGACAATATTATTCTGATCATTATATGGATGATTCACATGGGCGCAAACTCAGCCATGACCATAATCAAATGGGAAATCTAAGTCATGATGATGTAGAGGAAGATGACGATGGCGATGATGATGCTAGTGAGGGCGCATATTATGATCGGCCATAGAAAATGAATATTCTATAAAATGCCAAGCTTTTTGTTAGCGCCGCAGAATCTCGTCATAATGAGAATTTTTGCTGGGCTAATTATTCATTTAGACCATCTGACGTGATTCTAAGAATTTTGGGGTTGAGCAGTAGTTCATGTGTCTAGTCGAGTTAATAGATAATTCCTGTTTACAAGCAATGATCATCATAACCCCCTCATAATGACGTATTTACGTGTTTATCCATTAGAGCACCGGAGCCACTTGAGCCACGCGTCCTTTTTATGTTGTAAAGTTTGCTATGCTGAAAAGGTATAAAAGGAGCGCTTACTCGCTTCTTCAGAAAGGCTATCAATCATATCCAACAAAAAACAAATATTTCAAAATGAATCACCACGAGACAACAGCCAACACCAAGCCTTCCACCATGGAGACCATCAAGGACAAAGCCAGTCATTTGGTTCACAAGATTACAGGAAAGACCCACGACGCCACTGATCATCACAACACTACTCACGCCCACACTGGCAGTGCTGTTCCTCATGGCAATACGGTTGATTACAGTGCCTACAACTCACAGGCTGGCGCCCCTGCCTCTACTCTTCCTGTGAATAGCCATCACGCCGATTACAAGGATCCTCACAGCCACGCTAATCCTCTTAGTAAAGACCACCACAACCACGCGGACCCTTTGCGTAATGACCACCATCACAATGTTCATGGCACTGCCGCTACCGCTGGCGCTGCTGCTGGTGCTATTGGGGGGTTGAATACCGCTAGTGTTCAGCACCCTGCCCCTGCCGGCCCTACTGGAACTACCAATGTTCCTACATTCAGCCAGAATATTCCCCCGACAGCGGCTGGTGTTGTTCCGACAGCTCATGCTGCTGAGCATGTCCACAACCCTGTTGTCGGTCAGCACGCGCAACACCCCCACAATGGCGCCCCCATTAACACCAACAACAGTACAGTACCTGTCAACGCAAACAACGTGCACCAAACTGCACCCGTTCACAACACTGACAAGACGGTCCCGGCAATGGGTGCTCCAGGCACCACAACTGCTGCTGGAACCCATGTTCCCTGTAATTATAACCCCAATAGTGCCACCACGACCGCAGCTGGTACTCAAATCCCCGGCCAATACAACACTTCGGGTGCTGTCGACAACCACCGCTTGTAACCTTATTATGATTTACTACTATATTTGTATATAATCACAAAATACATTAAATTTTAATGCGATACACTGCCTATCAAAAATGCCTTACTGTTTCACTTTGTTTTCTTTGGATATTTCCTCCACTCTCCTTTATCGAATCAGATCATTCTCGAAGTGGGACAATTGTGGTAATCATTGATTTAAATAACCAAACTTTGCTATTGAGAAGAGACAGCCTTTTTTCTGTTCACATTTAAACACTATGCCGGTGATTCTTTTTTTTTTTTCTTCGGTACACACTCAAAAAATTTTGCCATCGATGGTCTCCGGCGTGATGCACCTTCAGTGTCTTGCCAAATTGCTGTAATTAGGTACAATGTCAAGGTATAATCCTGTATGTCATAAAGTGATATTCACTATATCGCTATATTGATGGGTGTATGGGCTCATAACCTTCATCAAAATACTCTCTCAAAGGATCTGCAGACACCAGTTGAATTTTTTCGTGGAATTTCTTACCTACCATACAAGCAAAATGCCTCAGACACTATAGTCTCCAGACATCAGTTGAAGAGTGCGGTATGGATGGTTAAAGATGAGTCCATCTTCTGACATGACAGCGGAATCAAACACATGAGAATGGTCACTAAGGAGTGTGGAGTCGATGAATGTGGGGAAGGACCCTATATTGGCCGGGTATAGTCCTTGGTCTTAACCTAATCGAACACATGCGGTCCTATTTTAAGGCTTAACTGAAATAGTATCCCCTATTCCTTCTGGAATCTGCCAGAAGTATTGGAAGCGGATCTTTGTAGGACGATACAGGACTAGCTGAATACTACTGAATTGGTAAGAAACATTTTTTCGGAGCTATGCTACAATTTTACCAACCGTGGCAATGATCAGATGAGAGACGAGACTGTTTTAGTCTCACTCTTCATAGTATTACATTTTGATGCATGTTGTCCGTAGTCCCATTGTCAGCAACGAAAAGCACAAAGCGTGCTATGCTTCTGAAAACAAAATTATTCGCTCCGCATGATCACGCGCGTTTACTTTTATACAGTATGTAAGCAGGGTAGGACGGCATCCCCTCCAAAAAATACTACAGATGGGTATCAGCGCAGCTTTCATTAAAAACCTGTTTTATTATGCAGTTTTTATTAGGAACAAAGGAACGCATGTGGTCAAGGATGCAGAAATGACGAGAGAGCATGTTCAGCTGCAGGAAGTTATCGTCGATGCCATGGCCGAGAGGCCAAAGTGACAAACGATGCTGCTTGCACTTCAAGACCATTCGTGCACAGAAACAAACATGAAAAGGGTATGTTTGAATGTACTGACAGCTTTCAGTTGAGTGAAAAGCAGGAAAGCGAGAGTATCAATTCAGAGACCAAACCTCTATTTAATTTCGAGATGCTATTTCTAGTTCCAAGTGGAAGGTTGCCTGTATTTCAGTGAATGCATAATGGCTTGCATGCTTGGGAAAGAGGTCAATCTTCTGGATATGCACCCAACGGCTAGATTTCCCAGCCATGGGGTCTATACCGCTTTAATTAATGTCTGGCTTATTAACTGTGCA
Organism: Lobosporangium transversale; assembly: GCF_002105155.1. Classification (NCBI taxonomy): domain Eukaryota; kingdom Fungi; phylum Mortierellomycota; class Mortierellomycetes; order Mortierellales; family Mortierellaceae; genus Lobosporangium; species Lobosporangium transversale. Next base: position 823,984 of record NW_019028983.1, on the reverse strand, counting down.
GACTTGAAGTAAGAGCCAATTGATTATTTTCCTTGCCAAGCAATTCACATCACCATTTTTTTTTTTTTTTTTTTTTTTTTTGGATGATTAGGAGGCATCCAATTATAATTAAGTACTCGTACTTGATTTATGGTTCTAAGTGCCTGAATAGTCTGAATAGTCCACAAGATTAGGGCGTCTTTTGGAGCAATTTTCAACAAAAATTATTTATAAGCATTTTCCTGCTTTCTGCTCCTTCCTTCAATCAAACTCTTATCTTTCTTATCCTTCTCTCAGGTTACTCATGTTGCACCTGCAACAGGGTTATTATTTATCATTATCCACGTTCAATCCGTCATGCTAATAGCCCTAGTTTGTTTGTTCAACACCGGATCCTCTCTTGACATCCCTTTCCAATCTGTGTCTCCAATTGAAAACTAAAGGGTATCCTCCTTTTCTCTTCTCTTCGTCCTTGCAGCTACGTAGCAACCCGCAATAGCTATATGTTCTGTTATTACCAGAGCTTAGCTTCCACAATATTATTTGCCGTCTCATATTCTCAACCAGAAAAATGGGTCTCAAAAAGTTGACACAAATAATACAGTCTGCACATGAAACGAAGGAAAATGGCTGTTCTCAAGCTGAAGTTGCTGAGATATCGGCAGCAACCTTGGGAAATGATCCCCCGCTTTCATGGTATGCCAGTATATCAGCAATGTGTCTCAATACAGTTACACCATTAGGACAAAATTCACCTCCCACAAGCGCCAGCTACAATGGCAATAGTAATCCGAGTCGCATTCCACCGCCTTACTCTTTCCCTCCCTCCGACAGAAGCAACATAAGGGATGGGGCGGGAATTTCATCTCCAGTACCAGCGCAGAGGGCCCGTTCCATCCCAATACATTTCCTGGTCAACCCTACACCACAATCACCAAGATCGTTCACCACCTTCGAACTTCCTTCTCCTTCGTCAACCCTACCTTCCATATCTACTCCGTCCTCGATCCCTATACCGCACCATCCATCGGGACAATTAATTTGCCAGTACACACCAGGTTAGTCGACTAAAAGAGCCCTGCGCGCAACATCACTTATCAGACTACAGAAACAACACATATCATCTGTTCAGAGCAATGTGGGTAAATCTAACAAACATGAACGTTTTTGTTGCCATTAGCTCTTTTTGATGATTCAGTAAAAAATACCCTGCCAGATGCACAACAGTCGCGCCTTTATATTCCTCCATCGACATCTACGCCCGAGCCTGCTTCTAGTGATAATAACCCTTCTTGTATATTGAAAGTCTCGAATAGTGGTGTTAAAGGTGATACTGAAGCACTGAGTGAAAATGGTACCAATCCGACTCGATCTGTATCCGTACGAAGAACAAAAAAGCCGGATGTGAAGATTACAAAGACAGGAAAGATTTCCCACAGGGTATCAAGAAGTGGCTTTAACAAAAAAACTACTGCTTATAATCGGTTCCTTCAGCAGCAGAGCAAATGTATGACTAAGAATTACCCTCACTTGACGCCGCAAGAGGTACGTCTTTTTTTTCTATTTATTTTTTTTATTATATTTTATGTTAGACAGATAAAATTGTTTTTTTTTTTTTTCATGTACCGATTCTGGAGATATTTCCTCCCATTATTCTTTCACTGAAATTTATATGCGCATTTTAACCGCCTACTCTCAATTAAACGTAATATAATATATATATATGTATATATATACTTTTTGTTCCTATCCTTTATCGCTCACGATCTGGGTTTTTAGTGGCCTTTAGTAGCTTTGGAAAGCGTTTATGCACTGCAACAAAACAAAACAAAAGCAAAAAAATAACAAACAACAGTGTTATAAATATTGAGCCTCTAGTCAATTACTTTTTATTGGGCTTCCAAAGAAAAAAAAAATGTAAAAGTGCGATTCAAAAAAAAAGGCACTTTGGGGTTTTCCCCCTTCCAATCAGATATACCGCAACTCCGTGTACAATAATTAGTGTTTACCAGTTTTTATGCTCGCTGAATATACATGTTCTTTATTGCGAGTTAAACTAATATGTGGGTGGTATACCTCTATAATTCGGGACATAGCGAATGAAACTAATAGCAGAGGCTTGGGCCGTTTCCGAGAAGAATCCACACACAACGCGAAGGAGTCGCTTCCAAGCAGTAGTAGACAGCCGAAACCAAGGTCAGGGCCTCAGCTAGAACCTCTCCTTTTTCTCCGAACCTTATTCCGCCTCATCAATAAGCCTGTCCTTTGTCGCTCAGAGCAACTCGAGGACATTAGTTAAAATAAGCAGTGATCTAAATATTATTCTAGTAATTGAGATAGGGTCAGTAATGATGATAGTGAATAAGTGAATACGGTGGTTCTCTTGATTATGGTCAATCCATACCGATAATGCTAGCAATGATGGTAGTGAGTATGATGCTCATAGCCATTAGAGCTGAGAACATCGATGTATGATGCTTCCCTTATTTATTATCAATTCATACTAACAATACTATCTGAATATCTGTGGAAGCTAGCAAGGAAGCTAGCAACCCGAATGTTCAAATTTGACCATTTCTATGTGGTATTCCCCTACTCTCGGTAATGTTGATAATGGGGTTGCATGAAATAATAGCCGTCCTCACTTTTAAAAATTGGATTTGATGACGAAGGGTTGATGTTACCCTTAATGCGGTACAAATCTGAATTTTTATAAATGTATCAATGCGGAGAGAATAAAAGAAAAAAAAAAAAAAATAGAGTGATGATTATTAATGCGAATAAGAAAAAGTTCCTTTTTAGCCATACTGTTACACCTCCTATGCGTAAAAAAAAAAAAAAAAAGCACGTATTAATGGAAGATTAATGTTAAATAGGGGGTTTTCTGTATCTCATAAGTATGAGCCGGTACTTGCAAGTAAGGAGATAAGGACAATATCTGCACAGATTCACAAAAAAGTGTAGTGCTCAATAATTATTGAACCTCCTAGGATCACATGTATCTATATAGATGTATTTTTTTCTTTTTTTTCTTTTTATTTTTTTTTTGTCGCCAGTAGTCAAGGATAAGATACCCGAGTGTCCCATAGACCCTAATTTGCAATGTTGCCTTTTGGGTAACATAATGATGTTGAAAAAGGAGTCGGATTAAATTCGTCAACAAGCTACCCCCTGTTGGAAAAGTGTCTAAAGTTTGATTCAAATTTATTATTTTTTATTTGTATATTTGTATTTAGCCATTTCATAATTATTAGCAACTGTAACTTGTATATAAATATAAATAAAAATATACATATATATATATATACTTTGTCAGCTTACAGCACGCTTTTTTGTTTTGTAGCTTGTAGATTCTGATTGCATGTTCTGTTCGATGGCCTGACATGGAGCCATCGAACATTGCTAGTCTCGACCGACATGCTTAGGCTAGAAGGATTAGAATAATTAATGATCACCATTGAGAGACTGTGAATGTTATAGGCGTACAGACCTTTGAACTTACTCCTGTAACGATACTCAACATTAAATAGCTAATTCCCGCGCTTCAAACGACTGTTTAATTTAAAGCTATTTTAAAATACTCGTTCTGACGTGCGGCGACACTGAAAATAGGTCCGGGATAGTATAGCCTATTATGGCGTAAGTGACGCATGCTACAGTGACACGCATCTAGTCGTAGATTTTTTTTAGAAAAAAAAAGGCTGAGAGGGACGCCAGTTAACATCCCAATAAAGGATCAAAAACAAAAAATAGTGCTGCTATCCTCTTCATCTGTCATTTCTCTTTGGCAGGACAGAGCGTTTTTGTCGATATCACTTTCTATTCTTGAGTTATCTGAAAAAAAAGATGGACCATTTTCATATGTGAGCATCAAATTAGGACTAAAATCTCGATTTTTGATTGGCTAAACCTTATTTATAATTATGTCACTGTTATTGTTAAGGGTGTCAGGCACTATATTTCCAAGTCCCAGTTTGCTGGAATACGCCAATGAGACCAATATTTTTTCACCTGTTCAGCAATATGACCAGACATATTTTTTCGATATGCGTCCATGCGATAGCTGTAAGTAATAAACCATCATATGTTTGCTCTTGACATTATAAAGGGAAGCTCCAATACAAGAAATATGAAGCTATTTACAAACATATTGTTGATTATCACAAGGAACAATAGTTTCGATAGATTTGTTTGTGGGGTTTTTAGGCATCGCAGTAAAACTAAAGGGAGAGAGATGGAGTACCCACGGCAACCGCTTTGAGTTGCTACCTTTTAAAAAAGGTCATAGATTGTGAGTTGTCTATATATGCTTTTCTAGTCTTCATGGTGTTGGCTGCATCTTGCATTTGGGGTTGCAGTATTTGCCCAAAAAAAATTTTAAAACACGCTCTATTAATCCACTCTTCCACCTCAGTTTCATCCCTGAATCTCGTTCAGTCTCTGGATCGTTGTTGATATTCTTCCAGCTCTGTATATGTTGAGATTTCACTCACTCCTCTCCAAGCTGGAAGCTACTAAAGTCTATATCAACTGAGTCATCGATGACCTCTGTCTGCAAATTCTGGAGTGATATCTGTAAAGCCTGTTCTACTTCAACAAATTTGAGTTGTACTTTTTTTTGTCGAGCATCTCGCAACTGCCTCTTCTTTTATTCAAGTCGCCCATTATAATTTATAGATTATATATTAAGGAAAATAAAAACTTTTCTGAGTGTGCAGAGAGATGATGATTGACTTTAAGAAGAGATGTACACCAAAATGAGTGACTAATTAAGGTTTTTTCCTAAATTTTTCTGCGACTAGATGCGGGTCACTATAGCTTCAGAGAAGGATCGATGCAGCAGTATAAGTAAATATCCCTAAGGATAAGGGCCCTGCACTTATTTCTCGAGATTGGGCCGAGAAAAGTCCGTATTTTAGTATGACAACGCCAAGGTAGAATCAGGTCGATAAAATGGTCAGTAAACCCTCTGGGCAACTGAAAACGTTTGGTTCTACGCAAAACACAATCTTGGTTTCCATCCAGCGACACTGAAATCACTCGAATCATTATGGGTACGAAGCTAAGATATTTGGAGCATGCTCGGGAGTTCCCCGAAGGCTTTTATGGAAGCATATGCGAATGCTGCGCAATAGGAATTAAAGAAAAAAGATAAAATGGCGATATTAAAAAAAAGTATTAAATTAGTGCGACCCTATTTTTGAAGCTTTCCTCGTTTACAAGAGATAAAGACTTCTTGCAGGCCTTCAAACAAAATACTCTATGCTGCATGTGATTAGTTTTGGACATACTGACCGTTGCTTCTCACTTTGACTACACCGTGTGATGAACCCAATCATGGATAATCCGAGCGGTTGGATTACTTTGCACGATAAATAGAATGACATACTAGAATATATACTTGGCTTTATTCGCACGTGATACATGTGGTTGCCATGAATCGGCTGTGTGAGAGCAAGCAATGCTTTACTGCATAAAAAAGCACCTAGTTGTAAACTCTGATGGATAAGGTGGGTGACAAGAACCGAGCAAGGGCAAGAATGAGTTTGATCTAATATTTTTTATGCTCTTTTACGATGGAGTAGGGGATGGCGACAGAGCAGGATTAGATATTAATCCTTCATGGCAATAATAGACCTCTATGCAAAAAAAAAAAAAAAAAAAAAAAAAAAAAGTGAATAAGTGACGCGACTTTAATAACTACCATGATTGCTGTTACTCACATATCATCAAAAAACGATGCGGATTAAACCATTAAAAAAAGGGATATAGAGCAACTGTTGACCGGTATTGGATAAAGACGGAAGAATCGTGCGAAGGGAGAGGGAGTCCATCGACTGCAAGTGGTCTAATTCGGGTATTTCCTTGACACGAGACTAGAGGGCGAAAGACTTTCACGGAGTTTACTTGTCATTCATCCGGGTTATATGGCTGTTGGTAAGAAGCTGTGATGGTGAAGCTCACCCTTCGTGTAGCTAAGGTCGATGGCGGACGTTCATCTATGAATCTTCATGTTTCGTGAAGCAAACCAGTCTTAGTTAGGGGACTGCTTACGTGAATTGGAGGCGTTTGCTGTTCTGTTGGCAAGGCACCAGATGTTACAGACGATCCATCAAAAGACAAGACAAGAAAAAAATCGTTTAAAATCCTTCATTAGTAGATGACTAAGCTTTTTTTTTTTTTTTTTTTTTTTTGGCAACAATCATAAATTAAATCCCGCAGTTGATCAGTATCTGGTATTCTGTTAGGCTGTTAATGCAAGGCCCTCACGTATCCGTATATATTTATCATACAGAAGAATACGCCTCAAATAAAGATCAGGACTATGAGTCTGTGAGGCAGATAATATCAAGGCTAGGGTGTCGAGCGAGTGATTTATTGAAAGAAGTTTATGGAACTAGATACACATATGGGATCCCTATATATATTCTGAAGAAGCTATCTCAACTGTCATGTAATACTATAAGGCCTTCTCTTGCCAAATCTGTACCTTTAATCCCCACTCTAGGCGAGCCCTTTGCCCTGAGGATCTAACAGAGGAACTTATTTAGCGCACCACGAGATGTGGACATCCTGTATCAGCAAGCGCAACGTCGAGTGATTGATAGGGATATGGTGTTCTCGAAAGGATCGAGTCCAGTCATAAAGAATATATTCCACATGCAGGAAACGCCAATCTTGAGCTCTGTTCCTCATGTCGAAAGCGTTGGTAGCCATGACTATTGAAAGATCTTTAGTTGTGAATTTGTTCTTGAGATAAAGGGTAGTCCTATCTTGAATAAGTTGCCTGCCAATTGATAGCTCTTTTACGTAGCTATCCCATTAGACCTTAACAATAGCTTCCCATACACGAAAACCATAGATGGCAGCCAATCTCTCCGGGCCAGTAAAGGGCGTAGCCTGCATGACGAAGACATTTCCGAAGGGAAGCCGAGGGATATTGTACAGGTGATGCTTCTGTAGTATCGCTTTGGGGAATGGAATGCGACACTCAAAATTCAAACAAGCATACTTTTATAACGGTTCCCGCTCCGGCATAAAAGAGGGATCTTTATCCTGGAAGCAAACCTCGGATATATCGGTATACTGTGCATGCCCGTATGCATAGATATTTTCCTCTGTACCCTAGTCGCGCCATCGCTGTGAAGCTGTATGATCTTTTTGTAGAGTATTGACACAAGTGATGAACGTTTCTGCTGGTTTGAAAGTATTTACTTGGAAACGGCTATTGATCCGTTGTTCAGTGTCGCACGAACCAGTGTTTTTGGAAACAGATTGATCAAATGTGTTCGATTGTACATCTATTTGGGCATCCAAACCTTCGAGAATGCAACCTTTTATCTCTTCGCCCCCATAATACCTTGTTGATCAGTCACTTGACTGTGTTGTTCAGGAACAGGACCAAGTATCCGATTTCATTACCCAAGAGCAGACGAGTAAGGGGAGGAGACTTGAGCCCCAGAACGACAAAAAGTGTGTGCGATTTGATCCAGAGTACTGTCTTCTTGTACACCCCTATGCAAACCATATGGAAGCGTCACCGGAGCTCCACGAATGGCTAAAGATACTTGAATACCGTACAAAGAACCAGCTCCTAATCCTAACAGGTATTAATACGTGCCTCGCTGCAAACAACTATTCGAAGACTGGTGTATTGCAGAGGCCGAGCAAGGGTATAGGGAGACCATCCCGAGCATTTCGTGGAAGAAAAGAACGGACGAAAAAATGAGTTGAGAGAGGTTCATGGCAACACATTATCCAAATCAACTGCACGCCGCTATTTGCGCCCAGGGGGCTTTACTGGGGGAAGGGGGCTTTACTGGGGGAAAGGGGTTTGCAGATCCATTACGCATGGTCGTCCTTCTAACATAAAGCTCCGGAAAACCTATTTTGTGAAATGTTTCTCCAACCCCAGGAAGATCGATGATCAACTCGTACCCATTTGGCCTGAGTTCTTCCTTGATGAAGCATACTATCACTTAGACCATTCTTCCACCGATCGGTGGGTAAAGTCCAATGGCGGTATTGTGAGCCAACCTCCTCGACAGCCGCTTCCCGTTATTTTCGCAGGATTCGTAGTGTATTATGATGAAAGCAAGAAAAAGGTAGTGGGGAGATTTGTGGATGAGAGCATTCATATTTGGAAGGAAATGCGACCGCACCCAAGAAAAATGTCAGGAACCAGCAATCAAGCAGGAATGAAATGCAAGAGGACAGTCAAGTCTTTGAATCTAACGAGGATCACCATGGTAGCTTCAACCACATAGTGCTTGGATCTTTATAGCCTTTACCATTCCGTTTATTATTAATACTAAATCTTTATAAATTATACAATATTGGTGAACATGAAGCAACCGATCGAAACATGTGCTGAACTGCTGCAATAGTTGATGACTGTTCTCCAAAATCCAATTGCCGCCTTCGGTCGTTGACTTGCCAGGTTATAAAACCCTAAATACACAGAATACAAATCACTCGAGAAGCAAGAGTACCGCTTCATGAGTGGATATGATCAAGTATATTTGAAAGAGAGTCAAGCGAAAGACCTCATGGCGCCTTACAGGACATAAGCTATGATCAGCCCCTCAATTGATCGTATGTGTCGCATCTGATTCTGACTACCAGACCACTTTAGTCTAAATCTGGTTTCATTCAAGAGTTGAGATACAAATAATTACATATACAAAAGATAAAAAGATGTCATTTCATCTTTCGTTGTCCCAGGTAGCCTAGCATGCAGCTACGCTGTAAGCTACAAGAAATATGAAGCAAATAAACCGGCTGCAAAGCGAGCAAAGACGGTCAGATCACTTCATGCTGATCTAATGTGAAGATCAAAATGCACAAGGGAATATTTGCACTTCACACAGCTGTAAGGATATTATCGTAGATCACCAGAACCCTCTAAAGGCCATGTCAGGTCCAAGTAGGGCTACCTTGCGCGAGCCATCAGCACTAGACGACCCAGGCACTGGCTGAAGAGATATAAATGGTTTCTTATTCGAATAGTATTCTTTATTCCATAGCCAATACATTAAGACAAAGAGATAGTCTTCTTGTATGCTATATTCATTCCTTTTATTTTTATTATCATCATTATTTTATTATAATATCCTTTATTTTTTAATTCTCAGTTACAGGTAGATATCTGGCTCCCCAAAAATTGCATCCAAAACTCCTAAAAGGCCCTGAGGCGAGCTAGTGGGGGCAGATTGCTTTAGGATTGTTGTACTGGTTGAATGGGCACTTAATGTTGCAGTTGCTTTTTCTAGATGCTCTGTTAATGCTGTGACTGCTGGGCGAAGGCTTTTTTCAATGGAATCCAATGTAGTTACTAAGGATTTTGGTTCTGTTAACGGCGTTGTAGAGGCCATTGGAGGGATTTTCAGGGATGGAACTAGGATGGAATACATCCACCGGATAGGCATGAGGAAATAACTGATTAGGGATACTCCGCGGTCTGCAATGCGCTTTTTAAGGATGTACATAACAACCAGTGAAAACAACAGCAGCCCAAATCCGATCAATAGTCGATCTGTCCAATCAGCTTGGTTAAGTTTGGTAATGAGATTCTTGCCACGCTTAAGTACTTCATCATATGTTTGATACTCATTTACTGTAGTCCTGAGGGTCTTTGAGGAGTCATCTAAAACACACCAAATATATGAGATCAATTTATATATGGAGCATTTTATAAAAAAATAATAAAATATATGTATATGTACATATGAAGCTTACCAATAATTTTAGCTGAATGTGCAGTGCGCTCGACTTCCTGCTGCATAAGTTTTAGAGTCCTGTTCAAACTCTCGTTCTGCTCCTTACTTGTATTCAATAGATATTCGTTCATGTTGTTGGAAGCGCCCCTTCTTCTGATCTCTATTGCAGACTTGGAACCGCTGAGTAACAGCTGTCTTTCATTCTTTGCTTCATTATCGATTGTTTGTTTAGAATGCAGGATCGCTTGTCGTAGTGCTTGTTGTTGTCTAAAAAAAAAAAAAAAAGATAAAAAATAATCCTAGGTAACGCGTTTCATTTCATTTTAAGGTTTTATCAATTGGTGATGTGATTTTCGTATTGCAATCACGTTTACATACTGTTTGAATTGTGCTTCCATACTCTTCAGCATAGTCAAAATAAGTATTCGATCTGCTTCCCTATCCTGCTCGTCTGACGATAACCTCAACTCCTAAATAGACGACGTTATGAAGGCGGTGAATCTACTGGAATAAGGAATAGGAGAACATAAGGCAGAAACGGTAGTCAAAAAAAAATACCTCAATTTTTGCTTCGATAGATTTAGACTCCTCTCGTGCAGTGCGAACAAGCTCTTGCTGAACAGTGATGGTGCCTCCAGTTAGATTCCTGAGTTTATTAATGTGGCCGTCAAGTATGTGGTACTCTTTCCTCAGAGCATCAATTTGCATCTGGATGGTGTGAGGTAATGTCTGTGGAATTGGTGGCATACTTGGAATTGTTCTTTACTTGATGGAGTTCCTTGTTGGTTGAATGAAGATAGTTTGGTCAGAGACTCGAAGATGCTGTTGCCGTTCTAGTTGTTGTTTGATGATTGCTTGATCCTTTGCTGCTGTCCTTTAAACGAGCCAACAGAACCAATGACAGAGGAAGAGACAATAGCGAATAGGTGTAACTTTGTCATGTTTATTCGAAACAGTCACCTGTCTGTCGCCTGTCATCATTCTCTTTCTCTCATTTAAGCTCCTCTGTGACAATCGTTTGCTCATTCTCGCCTTCTTACCATAAAGACTGACCTATTTCTATCGCCTACTATACTGCCAACAAAAGCGTAATTATTTAAAAAGTGCGTTTTCCCTGGCACTCATTCACTTCTCTTTGAGATGGATTTCTCTGCTACACCAAGGTAAAAAAAAGAATAGCTCGCGTATCGATGGGTTATATTTCTGTTCGGCCTTTTAAGGAAGCAGAGGACAATTTTTAACCTCCTCCTGCTCCTCTTCATCTACCTGTGTGCTCATGACTCCACTACTGTTTCTAGAGTAGGGTTCTGGAAGCGTCATATCACTAAACACCCTGGGTCGTAAGTATCATAAAGCTACATCTAGATTTGTAAAGCTGGAAATTGATTTGATTCTGTAGGAAGCAAGATACTAATTTTCTTACGCAAAATGGTCGTTATATTCGTCATGATCACCATTACTTTTAGAGTCAAGCCTGTCCAAGGCAAGATGGGTGTGACAGGGAATATGGTTTTTGGTGCTCAATACTCTCATGCAACCTCAGTAATGGAGGTGGAGCGTTTAAGGTAAAAAATAGGTCCTGGAATGACATTGGTCATTTCGATAGCGTGGATAATGATAGGTATTTTTGACTTTAATATTTGTTATTAATGGTCTCAGATTATTTTTGTACCATGTTTTATATCACTGTAATTTTTATTGTTAATTTTATTTAACAGGGCGTTACAACTGGACACTAGCTCATGGCCACACGATCACTCATCCATTGCAGACTATGACAGCAACCCCGAGTTGTCAGGATACCAGACTTTACCAGCACAGGACGTTAAGGAAGATACAGAACAGGATACGCCCGTAGGAACACCTATCAAAACCACAGCCGATGCATCTCAGAGCTTCTCAGAGTCATTAGAAGCAATTTTGTCAGTCCAGACATCAAAAGCAGACATCAGCTCATCAATATCAGGGATTAAAACCCAAGATATTAACAAAAGAGATTCATCGCCGAAACCCGAAACATTAGTATCTGGTAGTGCAATAGCCTCAGGTGCTATTGAGGGTATGAAGTCCAATGCGCGCAGTATTCTGCTAGGTAAGGTGCAGGACTTCAAAAATAAAAAAGAATATCATGGGAAACTTGCTGCATGGTTGATCAAGGGATCAGATATATACTCTCTCGCTCTGTTTATTGTTGCTAGATCCACTTTTAATTCTCAAGGGATTGAGTTACGAGTCTGCAATGGGTGACCTTCATTTGATCGGAACCGAGCATCAAACAGATCAGGTGTACGTGCTTCAGAGGAGTAAGCAGAAAGCACGTTTCCTCAAATTTAAGGAGATCTTGCAGCAGTCTGTAGTTGATTTGGAAGACCTTCGGAAGCACTCGTGGTCCGGCGTGCCTACAGCAATCCGGCCTATTGTATGGCAGTTACTAGTAGGATATTTGCCTTGCAATTCGGATCGCAGAAATTTAGCACTAGAGCGGAAGCGGAAAGAGTATCAAGACGGAGTACAGCAGACGTTTGCACGAGGAATCGAGGGCCTTGACCAGACAATTTGGCATCAAGTTTTCATCGATGTACCAAGAACGAACCCAAAGATGGCCCTCTTTCAGAACCAAACAACTCAACGGGTAAGCTTTTCTTTTTTTTATATTTTTTTTCCTTTCTTCTTTTTTCTTTTCCATTTTTTCTTAAAAGTAAATAAAATAAAGGAAATAAATTACAAGCCCATGTTGTTTAGCATTACATCAATTACAACAAAAAATGGTACGAGTTTATTATTGATAACTCATGGTTTTTTGATGCTTGTAATAGTGTCTCGAAAGGATTCTTTATTGCTGGGCAATTAGGCATCCTGCAAGTAGTTATGTCCAAGGCATCAACGACCTGGTGACACCATTCTTTCTTGTCTTCCTGACTGCATATATTGAGGAGGACCAAGACCCGGAATCATATGACATCTCACGCCTACCAACAGAAATTTTGGCAGCTATAGAAGCGGATAGCTATTGGTGTCTTACAAAACTCTTGGACGGAATTCAGGATAATTACACGCATGCGCAACCGGGTATTCAAAGACAAATTGTGAAACTGCGCGAGTTAATTTGTAGAATCGATGCGCCGCTGGCGGCCCACCTTCAATCCGAACATGTCGAATTCATCCAATTCTCGTTCAGGTGGATGAATTGCCTACTAATGCGAGAGGTGACTTTGCAACACACAATTCGAATGTGGGATACATATCTAGTAAGTCTGACAGTTCATTTATGGCTGAATGATCAATCAAACGAAGAGATATATTTGAGAACTGTCAAGAATGTTTTCTAATATTTTTTTTTTATTGTTACTGCTTATTGTTATTTGAAGACCGAGCACCCACATGGATTTTCTGAATTCCATCTTTACGTTTGTGCTGCGTTTTTGACAAAGTGGTCTGCAGAGCTGCTCAGAATGGAGTTTCAGGAGATCATGTTGTTCCTACAGGATGTACCAACGGACGATTGGCAGGAGAAAGATATCGAACTCTTGCTTTCCGAGGCGTTCATGTGGAAAAGTCTTTTTCATGCGTCTCCCATGCATCTTGGTGGATCAAAATAGAAATCAAAAGCTCAGATGCATCATAAAACACAAATTAACATTATGAGACCATGCTTTTTATTGTTATTATTATTATTTGTTTTGTTTTGTTTATTGAAAGAGCGAGGAGAGGGTATTGTGTAAGGTGATTCGATTTGTTAACTTCCAATGCTCTAGCCTTCAACGTAATGGATATTTATTCCGTCGCAGGTATTTTGATGAATCAATTTTCTTTTGCGCCAGAAAGTAATAATAAAAAAAAGGTGAAAAATCCAAATGCATGACAAAGACTCAGCATACTAGCCATAAAAAAGTAGTTCACACAATGTGTGTTGGAAGAACAGAAAAGGCTAAATTGTTGTGGCGGTGCCAATGGCGATGGGCTGCGCACAATGTAGTTTTGGAGATATTTACTCCAAAAAACAAAAAAAAAAAAAAAAAAAAAAAAAAAAAAAGCGATGCACAGCCCGGGGGGCTGAATCTGGGTGCCATCCAAGGACCTGAAAAATGGGATGTGACGTACATTCTCTGTTTAAGTTTTTTTTTTTTTTTTTTTTTTTCTTTTGCGGGGGATTATTTTTATGTTACTCCTCCTCCTGTACTCTTTGGATGAAATGGGTGCTGCCGTGTAAATCGTATGGTGTATGAGTTTTTTTACTATTTTTCTTTTTTGTCTCCTTTTTTCTTTTAATCAAGTCGTAACATCCCATGCGTAATCATACAGGTAGATTCAAATAATTCGTCTCATCCCTTTCCTTCATCTAGATCTCAGCTATCCTTGACCTGGCCCTTGAGCTTGTCCCTGCTGTTTAAGCCAAGTTTCAAGGCTGTGGAGCCAATCTAGATATTCAGCTTCGCTAACAAATAAGCTGAACTGGACTTGATTTAAAAACTCCATCTCCATAACATTGATTTCCTTGACATTAATTCCAGTAACGTCTGACCACGTCTTATTGGTGAATGTGTTATCATCAAGGAACTTGTTGGCGAGCATGAGTGATACCGTAAACAATCGAAACTCAGAGCCCTGCTGTCCATGAATTGAGGGGTTGTTCTTGAGCAGTTTTTGAATGTACTTGAGCGATAGCAAAATCACTGAAGACGAGAGCTGAGTTGCAGTTAGCACCTAAAAAAAAAAAAAAAAAAAAAAAAAAAAGATGGTTAAATAAGCATTACAGGTAATTTTACATGTTACGTGAAGAAATTAGGAGGAGAAAAAAAAATCACCTTCAGGCAAAACTTTTTGAAAGCTGGTCCGGCGGATGGCGGGACGCTTATCCGATGAGGCACGACATTGTAGGCATTGCTTGACGCACCATTAATATTCGGCCTTGTGTGCCATAGGGTATAGACCATCACCGAAGCAAACTCTGCAAGTTGGAGAGTGCTCGTTTGAGGATTTGTAACAACTTCAATGGTGCCCGCATTCCGTGTATCTCGAGAAGGGTCATTTGAAGTATGTTGCTGTTGTTGCTGCTGTTGTGGCGGTATTACTTGCATGCGTTGTTGCTGAATTTGATGCTGCTGTTGCGCTTGCATCATCTGCATTTGTAATTGCTGCTGTTGTTGCTGTTGTTGCTGTTGCTGCTGATGGGTATTAGGCTGCGGTTGGGTTTGCATTGGATGAGATGCCACCATGGTAGGACCCAAAATTTGTTGACGTTGTTGGGCATGAATTTGTTGTTGCAGCTGCTGCTGTTGAAGTTGCTGCTGCTGTAGTTGTTGTTGAAGGTGCTGGGTTTGTAACTGCTGTTGCTGCTGCTGCTGTTGATGATGCGTATGTTGCTGTTGTGGAGGTTGCTGCTGCTGCTGCTGTATGTAAGGTGCCCCACTAGATGGCTGCTGATATTGGGGCATATATCCTGGAGCTGGGGCAAAAGTAACCGGCTGGCTTTGCGATTGCGTTGACATGTAGATTTGTTGATGCTGTGGTGGCTGAGAATGAAGTTGAGGTTGAAGGTAAACCGAAGTTGATGGCAGCTGGTGCTGGTGTTGTTGTTGTTGTTGTTGGAATTGTTGACTTTGATAAGATTGGGATGTTGGTTGCTGGCTCTGATAGGGCGGTGGATAAGGCTGAGGCGTTGACTGCTGACTTTGGTACGAAGTTGAGTAGTGTTGCTGTGTTGGCTGTTGACTCTGGTACGACTGTTGAGATGCTTGCTGCTGTTGCTGCTGTTGCTGCTGTTGCTGCTGTTGTTGTTGCTGTTGTTGATACTGCTGGTGATGTGCGTGCTGAAGTGGTATGGGCGTTGTTGTCACCGAATGGTTTTGAGCAGCGCTGTAGCTTACACTTGTCGGCGCCATAGGATCGTATGACCCGTTTGGGCCCTGGTTCATAGTATATCCTTGTGTGCCAGATCCCATAGGACCCACTGACATTGGAGTCATAGAGCCAACAGGTGTTCCTCCATTTGGGTATTGTTGCATGCCAGACTGGTAGTAAGCCATTGATGCATGTGTGTCCATGCCGAGGTTGATTTTAAGTCACTCAATCAGTCTTGCTATAGACACTAGTTCCTTCTGTTGTGAATGTTGGTCAGAGTTCTCGAGGAAAAATGGCTGTAGCGTTGCGTTGAAAAGTTGGTCCTTGCTTGAAAAAAAGGGCAGATGGAACAGAAAAAACACGAAAAGAGAGTAAGTGACTGAGTCAGACACAACCTGTTTGATGACCTCAGTCTTTTTGAATCACGATGGCCCTTGATTATGCCGAATGCCCGCCTTTCATCGAAAAAAAACAGCCAAACATCGCAGTTGACGTGGCTTCTTTACCTCTTTTATAATTTTAGGTCAAACAAGTCTAAAATAAATATATTTGTCGCAGGAGAGAGAGTGCGAAAGTGAAAAGAGAAAGTGGTAAGAGAAAGAAATATGATGACTGGATATCGTTGTTCTTGCAGTCACTACTGTCCTGCTCTTTCTTTTTTTACAGATTTCTATTTATTTTATTTATTTATTTATTTATTTTTTTTTTTTTTGAATGCAATGGTGATTGGCAATGGTTGAATGATTGGAATGAAAGGGTCGACAAAACTGGACACAACATCACACAATGCAATACAACAAAAATAATACACACGTTACCCAAAAAATAGAGCGTCACGTGCACTCATTGAATACTCTTATCTCTTTCACGCACTTCCACTCTTTTTTTTTTTTTCTTTTCTCTCCGTTTCTCATTTTTCTCTCTTTTCAACATTCAGCGAGTGAGCGAGCAAGCGCTGTCCTTCTGCCTCTGGAAGAAAATTTTTATGCTTTGACTGGTTGACTTGCTTCATGGAGAATGCAGATCAGCCGAAAGTTTGCGCATCACTTAACGGAACAATAACAACAACAGCAATAACAGAAAAACCCTCGTCTATCAAGCAGACATCTACAAAGCTATAGTGCTTTGAACCATGTATATTAATAAAATTGACCTCAAAGAAGGCATATGGCTATATAAATGACTCAACTTTTATGAGCTATAACGTTTTTTTGGCTTTTCCCAAAAAGAGCAATCGCTAAACCCCAATAAAAAGTAATAATAATAAAAAAAACGGCCTAGGTGCATGTGCAAGGCATTTCGGACAGAGAGACTCTCATAATTGCTTACATGTTTGTTAAAAAAAAACTTGTCCTGCATCGAGGGAGAGTCTGGCCCTAAATGCCCGCGCTGAGCAGAATAGATCTTGGGTTGCTCTGTACTTACTTCTTAATTTTTTCCCGGTTCCCGATCCTAAATCTTGATACGAAGACCTCCACTACCTTGAAAGAAAGAGAGAAAGGGGTGAAGGGCTATCGAAATATACCCCGCAAAAGCAATGCATGGCTTGCGCGCACGTCTTTTTTTTTTTTTTTTTTTTTTTTTTTGCATGAATCGTGTTCGACTGTTTTTTCAACCCCTGAGAATGTTCATGGAACGACACTTTTAATCAAGATAAACACACCAGAATGGGTGTGCCTTTTTAGCATGATGATTCTATTACAACAAAGAGGAAAACAATAGGCGCTGAACGTCCACAATGAACAATGACCACACCATGTCTCCATTAGTTTAATCATATCGTTATAAATAGTAATGTCCACTGATGCACAGAAATCCGCTGGTCTCATTTTTTTCTTCTTTTGAGCGGACTGTGCAATTACAAGGTTGCATTATGCAGGTTTGTTTTGGATAGTCTATTACAGGTTCAACGACTTTTTTTACTGATTCAGATAATGTAAGAAGATCAAAGAGAACCTGAACCGGATGGCTATAAGAGTCTATAATACATTTTTTTTTCTTTACTTCACTTCCTCCTTCCTATTGGTTATGGAACTTGGACGGGGATGGAGATGAATCTGAACCGGGGGTAAAATAAAACCTTATGCCCTAAAGCAGTGTTGACCGATGTAATAATGAGGCGAGTGATGTGTAAAAAACAGTTTGTTTTCGTTAATTCATCTTCAGTGCGTTGTAAAATGAATTTCTGTCTGACAGCTCTAATCACTCGAGATCAACACCGACATCTTTCAAGCCTGGTGATTTACACAGGCGATATCATTGGATCTAGATTCGGTAGTGAGAGAGATATGTCAATGTTGACCTTAGGAATGCATCTGGCAAAGTGCCTCGTCTTTACTCACATTTTCTGCCATTGATCCGTAAAGGATAGTAATAAGAGATAATGGTAAAGTGAGCGGACAAAAAAGGAAAGGACTTCTCCAACTTTGACTTTTATGAAATCTCTTGGTCAGGCTACACACCACAGCCATTGGTGGAAGAGGAAGGAGCCGTTATTATTATACTATTTTCCTTGATAGAGCCGTCAAATGAAGCATAATGTGGCAAAAAGGAACCGAGCTGTTGGCGGAACGGACAATCGATAGTTGGAATGGGCGAGTGCATGCCCATTTATCAAATGAGGGTGCTTGCTTGGGTGCGCACATGGCGTTTCTTTTCTTTTTTTTTTTTTTTTTTTTTTTTTTTTATATCCCTTGCTTCTTGCCCCCTTGTCCTTCCGTGTATTCTGTCCATGCAATGCTCACAATTGCTGCCTAAGTCTTTATTTTACTAGTTCACTCGTTCGTTCGTTTGCCTGCTTCGTTCGTGGATTCATTCTCTTGTAATGTAAACAAATGCACAGTGTATTTAAATAAAAAAAGAGTAATGTCCCTTGACCTTTATTTCTATCGGGTCCCCTTTCCTTCCTTTCTTTTCCTTTGATTTTCAATTCTTGTTACTTCTTCCTCTTTTCCCTTCTTTTTACTTTTATTGTTCTTATTTTTCTTACTCCTCAGTCAATCTCCTCTTATATTTTTTTATTTTTTTTTTTTATTTTTTATTTTTTTTGAAAAGAACCTTTTCCTCCCCTTCTTTAATCACTTGATAACCAGTGACCTCAATCCAAATCATTGTTCTCAACTCTCGAAAGGAATTCTGATCTAGCAAATCATTCAATTAAATCACACTTGATACTGTCCCTGTGTACCTTTTTTTTCCCTTACCGTTTCTATATTAAAGTCGATAATTTGATTTATTTGAGGTTGATTATTTTTTTTTTTTTAAAAAAAAAAGAAGGCCCTAAATGCGTGAATACAAGCTGGTTGTCCTCGGTTCCGGAGGCGTTGGAAAATCGGCATTGGTAAGATTTGAGGAATAAAAAAAAAAAAAAAAAAAAAAAAAAAACTCTTTACTAATGTATCTCCATATTTGCGATGATGCAGCAAACAAAACCGAAAATTAATGTCTCCTGTAGTTGAAGGATTCAAAATTTAAATTGTTTGATCTGTGGCGGGTTCTCAGGAAGCTTGAGGCGAAGTTCAAAAAAAAAAAAAAAAAAAAAAAAAAAGAAAATCCGCATACTGGTTGGTTACAGAGTGATACAAAAGAAGTTGCTAAAGAGTCAGATTTGTAATACCGCTGCCGAGTAGTATCAGATCATGTTAAGAGTATAGAATATGGAGTATGGATGTTCTTATTGTGAGTTACTCTGGACCGGCACTTCTAGACCAGCGATATGAATCGGTAGTCTGGAACAAGATAAGTGGCTAGTGCAATTCAGGAAACTAATCCTGCTTTTCTATCCTTGACTTCTTTACTTTCAGACAGTGCAGTTCGTACAATCCGTGTTTGTAGACCGGTATGACCCGACCATTGAAGATTCTTATCGGAAACAGGTCGAGGTGGATGGACACCAATGTATGCTCGAGATTCTGGACACTGCCGGCACGGAACAATTCACAGCAATGCGGGACCTCTACATGAAGAATGGACAAGGCTTTATTTTGGTCTTCTCTATCATTTTAGCATCGACCTTTGATGAGCTGGCAGACTTGCATCGACAGATCCTTCGGGTCAAGGACGTTGAAAATGTAAGTTTAAGAGGATGACAGCGCTAGAGTATGCTTGGTTAGTTGACTCCCCTCTCCTTCGATCCCTCAAATCAGCATTCAATATGCAGGACAGGTTTTCATCATTTCTTAGTGCTTCTCGTCCTTGGCACGCTTGATTGTCGCGTGCTTTTTTTTTTTTTTTTTTTTTTTTTTTTTGTTTCTCTACACATCTCATTTCGATTAAAAAAGAAAAAAAAAGAAAAAAGAAAAAAAAAAAAAAAAAAAAGACTCTATTGAAGACCTTCAAGTTGAAAGTAGGGAGTGGGGGTTATCTGTACATTGAGGAAACTAAATGCAACGGGAAGTAAGAGGCCTTGCATAGGGTGTCGGGCTGGAGAAAATGCATATCGTCCAGCATTTGAGCCATATATCGCCAGCTGATGCAGCTGGAAATTTCAGGGAGAGAGAAGGGAACAGACAGGGGCATTGCGGACACAAGAAGGAGGATTTCATTTTGAACGTCTCAGCCATGCAGTAAAAAAAAGGGTGATACAAATTCAAGACGACAACAACAATTACTGTTAGTCCCTTCCCCCCTTTTTTTCTTGGTCCTGCTATATCTTTCCCATCTCTAATCCTTTATTAATCTTTACTCATTGTCTTCATAGGTGCCAATCGTCCTTGTAGGAAACAAATGTGACCTGGAGGCTGATCGCAAGGTCGAAAGGTGGAGGGGTGAAGAATTATCAAAGAGCTGGGGATGCATACCATTCTATGAGACTTCAGCTCGAAACAGGATAAACGTAGATGAGGTGTTTTATGACCTCGTCCGAAGTATCAACAGCCAAAATCCAATGAAAGGGGACAAATCCAAGAAAGGATCGAAGAAATGCAAAATTCTTTGATGCTATTGTTCCAATCAACATCCCACAACCCCCAATCCTTTTTTTTCCTCTTTGACGAAATAATGAGAAGGCGTAACGGTGCGTCTGCATGACCAAGGACAACTTTGCACCTGAACATTTTTCTTCCCCCCACCTCCTTCCGCCTAGCCCATGCACTCGTTGTCATAGCTTTACATCTCAGACCTTATTTGTCTGGCGTGTTAGTGGCAATGAGCGGATACGAACGATAACATTAATGCAGATATACCCCGACGAACAAAAAAAACAAAAAAAAAAAAGAAAAAAAGAAGAATTGTACATTATTTTCTTTCAACGCACTTACTCATACGCATGACATGACACACAACACAACGCATAACGCACAACGCATAACGCACGTTCAACGCACACACACACATGCACACAATATTCAGTTATTATTTACGCCCGTTAAGTTCAAAAGTGATTTCTGTTTTTTATTTATTTTTATTTACTTATTTATTTATTTATTTTTGGTAATAAAAAATACATCACATTAAATGTCTATTTGCTATTTTAACGCGTCGAACGCTTCCTCTTTCGCATTTACACCTTTTCAGTGTGTGTTTTATTTTTTTTAAAGTCTTTCTTGAATCCTCCTAAAAGAAAATGGAAGGGGAAAAGCTTAATCTTATGCTTGGCGGGGCACGTGTGATTAGGTTGAACTTTGAAGCTCTCATTGTTTATCAAAATTCAAATTTTGAGATAATTTGATATAACGGTTACGGTTGCTTCAGAGATATTGGAGAGGCTGAAAATTGAATCCGTTGTAACTGTTGCTTCGAGACCAACACCAATTCATCACCATTTGTTCCTCTCTGGTTTGTCAAGTATGCTGTGATCGTATTATTCCCTTGGTGGACGCCTGCATTATTGATGACTTTATCATCATTGTTGTCGCCATTATTAACAATCCCACTAGAATGGTAAGTAACCCCATTACTGAATGGAATTGCTCTCGTGGCTAACGTCTCTTGAAGTTCTTGGATCTGTTTATCTTTAGCCTTCATACGGTGTCGGTGGCAACAGCATCCGACAAGGCAGCAAAGAACAAGAATAAGGAGAAATACGCCTCCACAGACCAGGAGAGCCGCTAAGATTATAGATGTGGTCGTCCTACCCTTCTCTGGATAGTAGTCTGGATAATATGGATGGTATGGAGAGCTCGTTGGGGCTGGGTTAATCAATGGTGGTGTATGAGATGTATGAAATAGTGGTGTTGTGTAGGACGACATGGCACCAAAGAAAAAAAAAAAAAAAAAAAAAAAAAGAAAGAAAGCTAAGACAGAGAAAGAGTCAAACTTCAATGGTGGCAAATAAGGTTCTTGGGATGTTCAAAGTTGCATACGTGGCAAACAAACTTTAATTTCTGATATCGGTGCTTCCATGCTTACTTTATTTTTTATTCTTATTTTTCCGATTTCAGCTGGGTAATAGACCTCTATAGTTTGATTATCCTGCGACAAAGGATGTGGCCACTGCAAGTGTTGTTATGGTCATTCGTGCAGTGTGCCCTTGCTTCGCAGTAGTATGTGATAGCACCAGAATCTCAACAGTCAGACTATAGACTTGGCCATCAGGTCTCTCTTGAAGGGACTATGGGACGATGCTGGTGCTAACAAAGCCGACTCCCCAGTATGGACCACGCTCTCAGGGGTTATATCGAGCCATGGGCCCAGGCGACCATCCAGCTCCATAGCTTAAGGTACTGGCCAAGTTGGCCTCTAATGGAAATGAGAGATATTAAAGGAGCTGATGAGAGGCTTGCTTCGTATCTGTTGCTTATATTATAGGGGCTTGAGAAGTTGGCTTTACTGGCAATGATAAACCGTGCTGTTGAGCATCGGACATGGCTCGATAGTCAGGATGCTAGAAACACAAAAATACAACCTTTTTTCTTTCTTTCTTTTTTTTTGTTTTTTTGCAGCATAGTTAGCTGCGACACCACCTTTGTAACCGCTTAGATTGCGGTTGGGACGTCCAGGGTATTTGCAAGTAACTGCTCGCCATAACGGAGCGCAATGACCTCTATGTAAGTTTCAACAAACTACATAAATATAATCACGATATCGTCCGAATCAAAAATGTAGAACCACACCATGAAGAATATCATTCTTTGATAACAATGAGTGCGATACATGTATGCTTCCGTTTTTCAATCAGAGATAACAGTAATAGGAACATTATTAGCACTAAAGAAATAGAAAAAAAAAAAGAAATAAGAAAAAATGGTGAAAGGCAGCACCTTGTTTAGATCAAAACAGCCAACTTTAATTGGGCACGGGCCTGGCGAAGCAGAGAGGCTTTTATCTCAATAGGGCTAATTTGTTCGTCTTACTTCACTAATTACAGTTCTGTATAGGTGTGAGTTACTGGCAATACTGGTGTCCTTCACTCACCTTCATACCGCCCCTTCTGTTCATCCTCATTGACCAAGAAATCCATCATTTTATAGTTAACGGACTATGTACTACAGCAGTGTAAAGAACTAAGATAGTTAGTTGATACTAAAAAGCGGATATATCGCTGAGTGAAAAAAAAAAAAAAAAAAAAAAAAAAAAGTAATGAATGTTTTCAAGGAAGAGGATTGCTTATTTAGAGCCACTTAAAAAAGGTTACCAGGTGGAGGTCAATAACCTTGGATAACCAGCTAATTGCACAAATCATTCTACCAAAAAACCCATTTTCGGCACTTGGCGATAAATGAAGCCGTTTTTTTTTTTTTTTTTTTTTTTTTTATGAAAGCCTACTAATTAAGAATTATTCTTTAGACCATTGCAGATCATTTCGTACGCGATCTGTTAATGCTCGTTTTTCAATCTGAAAAGCTACTTTTTTTTTAAAAAAAAAATTCCAAGGCGCGTAGAATTGGGAGTTCAGAAAACAATGAAGTCAAAGGAATATATTGACATTTGTGTATTAACTGTATGTTAACTAGGTCCTTCAAAACAAATAAAGGAAGATGGTGATCTCTAAGATAAGACAGACGGATGTACCTCAAGAAGAACTCGTGAAAGTGAATGAAAAATTGCCATTCGCCTATCCTGTCATGCAGCTCTATAAGAAGGTATGATTATTATTTTAAGAGAAGAGTAATACCTTGGGCTTGAAGTTTTCTATTGGTGCGCATAACCTTAATCTTTAGAACTCATCTTTTGCTAGTATTGATGCTATATGTTGGAACACAATATTACTTTTGTAGAATTGGTGAAGGGAGGATACCACAGACCGTTGAATAAAAAGATTCTTGGAAAGATGACAGGAAATATCCAGAAAAGTAGTGAAGCAGGCACTCTTCCTCCCCAGCTAAAAAACATTTCTTCGATTAATGAACGATGGTTTCCCAACGAGTCCTTGGAGATTAGCGCTACAAAATCTTATCCTAATGGTATAAGATACATTATAGATTGTTCAGGAACAGTCCTAGGCAAAAGCAAATCAGAAGATGTAAATGAATATTCACACTCTTTCTTCCAGTAGCAAACTACAGGGAGTATCCTTTATTACCATGCATCCTTGCTCTCATTCACCCACAAAACTTTCTCATATCGCTTATTCATCTTAAGTTATATCCACATGCTTACTTTAAGTCATTCAAGCCAAGAGCTACGCATTGTTACCCTACTTCCTTTGCGTGTATACCTTTATGATGCTCTGCTTGGCCAACCTTTCCGTTTTCTGTAATCCAAGCTTTTGAATTCGTCATTTTAAGATGCCCTTGTTAACTTATACAAATTTGTATATAAAGCTACACTCTGTATCGATTAATCGAATTCTATTTATTTACAAGGTCATCTATCTTTAATTTGTTTATGTTAATTAAATGGCCTTTCAGTATCTAGAGTCCTCATCATCAGCAGTATTGTCACCATACTCGAATATATTTAGCTAACGGCGATAAAAAGATGGAAGCAGGAAATCAGTTTATTTAGACAGTTTCTTTTCTTTTTCTTTTTCTTTTTTTTTCTTTTTTTATTTTTATTTTTATTTTTTACATCACTTACTCTTTCACGCTTGGCCAGCTCGGATGCTTCTTGGAGCTTGAGAACCAGTGGCTGGTTGCTAGGGTGACGAGTATAATGAGCCTTCGTAGAGACAGTAGCGAGACCGTCGCGCACCAGTTCGGCGTTTAAACTACGTTCAGGATCCTGGGAAATAGCAGGATCATATAGCGTAAGATGCATCACATTGTGTTCACGCTGCTCAACTACTCCCACTAGCGGACGCCCCTTGACCATTTCTGCAAAACGTCTGGCAGCTTCTTCACCATAGTCAGCTTTAAGTTCTGGGACCTTAATGAACGACAAGACAGCTTCGTGTGCTAGTTGAGGAAGACTATTGCACTGTGCGGGCAATGGGCAGATGCGACTCAAAGGAATAGTTTCCGACTATGAAGTAGATAAAGAGTTTAGAATAAAATGACTTGTACTATTTGCATATTAAAAGATTTCCCTGGTCTGTAAAGCAATTCACATTTGACTTACGTTGCCATAGTCTACATAAATGACCTCGACGTTCTTAGGATCAGTAATATTCCGCAAGATCTTGGCGCGATACCACTGATTGTCCTCTGTAAATTTGGCACTGACAATCTCATTAGTGCGCGGCTTCCAATTTGGAGGAGCAGTTGAGTTCTTAAGGTGGACACTGAGTTCGGACATCATCTTCTCGAGGCCATCAAGATGCTTATTAATGATCTGGACGTAGAAATGCCCTCCAGATTTAATCTCTGAAACTTCAACATCAAGATATTCCTTCTTGAGGGGCTTGGCATCATCAACAGCTTCCACCTCATCTACAACAGCATCAGGATCTTCGTTGGCCCATCGCTAATATCATTAAATGAAGTAACTGTTAATAATATGATAGTATCCAATATAATGCATGTCAGCGACATACAACGAACACAGTCTGTCAATTTTATATAGGTCTAGGTGAATGAACTCACGTTTTTACGCTCCTGCTTGGCTTTACGTTCTGCAGAGTAAAGCAAAGCGGAATGCTTACTTTGATCAGCACTGTAGCTATGTATCTCAGCCAAACCTTCTTCCAAGAGCAGAGCAGCCACATTCTCATTCTTGTTGATCCACATGGTCCCAATAAAGCCTCCAGTCTTATCAATCGAATCAACTTCAATTTCGACTTCGCGCTGTTGGCAGCGGCGGGACACAAATTCCAAGGCTTCAGCTCCGAATGGCTCAGATTTCTCACCAGGATTGCGAGCAGCGCGGGGGCAATGAATACCACCAAGGACGAACGTCAACTTGCAGCTCTCCTTAGAAATGATCAACTTGAATCGAGAACCATTGGCAACATATTCCACGATGGCTGAAGTGCGTCCCCCACGTTGGAAAAAGGGTAGGAACTGCTTAGCCTTGGTGGCGTTTTCTGAAGCATCAGACCATTTATATTTAGGTGGCTCTTTGGAAGAATGCTTGCCTTTGCCTTCCTCTTTAGCTCTAGCAGAAACATTTTAGTTAAGGAAGGGTGTTTAAAACATTTCATCCTTATTTCCACATAGAAAAAAATAAATAAAAACAATTAATTACTTCGCTTCTGCAACCAAAAGCTGATCATAGAATTGGGAACGATCATCTCTGGATTTGATAACATCAGCAAGTCCCCTCAGAACAAGCTGTTCTGCAATGTTTGTTCCTGCAACCTTGACGGTGGCGCACTCAGTAGCCTCAGGGAACTGGTCCGAAGGAGGTTTGACATAATCAATGGTGACATGAACGTGCTTCCCGATCAGCTTCTTACGGAGGAATTCCTTAGCTTCATAGTCAAAGGAAGCAATTTCCACTCCCTTTTGTTGGGGAAGTCTATAGACCATAATAGCGTGAACAAAAAGTCAGTCGATGATCATTCGGAAGAACGGCAGGATATGAGACTAGTCCCCAGAGCTATTGTTATTACCTTGTAGGCGCTTTAACGTTAGAGAGCCTAAGCTTGCGCTCCTGATTCTTAGCATTGCGTACTATGATAGTGTCTCCAGTCATGATTCTTAGAACCTAAACATTGAAACAACAAAAGTAATATGGTGAGTTTTTGTTCGTATGCACTTCCCCTATAGTAAACTGAAAAAAGGGTATTGAAGCTCAACTTACAGTGCCATCAAACTCATGATCCTGTCCTTTATCTTTGGTTACATGATCCTGCCATAGACGAAGTCTCGAGGCCTGGGCCTTACGCTCTGCCTCGCGGAGAGCTGCAGGTCCGCCTGTGACATGAGTAATGCTCCAGTCGGCAACCTTAGCAAGACCGTTGGACACTAGAGCTTCGGCAATATTTCCAGCAGGATGTTGAATCGTTCCAAAAAAGCTGTTGCCGTTGTGTCCAACCATTTCTAGTATAATACGTACTTCGCGCTGAAGAAGACGTGTTTCCACGAAGTGCTTGGCCTAGATATATAGTAAATTGATTCGAATTTAATTCATTGATCCATATCTCCCAGTCCATGGTCATACAGTGCCTTCTTTATAACTATACAACTATACCTCCACAGAAAATGGCTCGATAAGATCTTCAGCGTTGGCAACTCCTTGACGGATAATGGGCGCCTTGATGCCAGAAATCATAAGGGTGATATACTGATGCTCGCCATTAGGAAGCATCAGGCAGGCTCGAACAGTGGAACCATCACGGATGTTCTCAATAATAGCTGAATAAATGGGAAAGAGGTCATTGTTAAAAACATTAGTGCCTCAAAAAATAAGGTGATATGATAGATCAATGTTGGGATCGCACAGTGTACAACTAACCTGGCAATGCTTTCCCTTTGTATGTCTTGAGGAATTCTTCGGCATCACCGTCAAAACTGTAATGAGCCTTGCGAATACCCTAGAAAATCAAGGAGAATTTGGCCATCGAGCCATTGAGCTAATCAGTAAAAATAAAAAATGACACCGAAGCATTACACCATTAGTATAAAAAACTGTAAGGACATGCTTAACTTACAGATTCCTTGTCTGTCCAGATACCACGCTTCGCTGCCTCCGCTTCGGCCTTATAGGAGTACAATGCTTCCACATCTGCGTTCTCAGACTCTGATGGCTTGATTTCACGAATAGTAGCCCAGCCTTCGCGAACCAATGTGAAGGCAACATTTTCTTGATTTAAATAAATAGAGCCGTACTCGCGTCCAGTACTAGGAACCGTGTAATCTACTCTGAACATGACCTCCTTTCCGACTAGCAGTTTACGAAGGAAGTCACGAGCGGCAAACGCAAAAGGCTATAAAAGTTGTGTTGGCGCATAAGAGCAATTGATGAAGATCAGAATTTCAGCGTTATACAAAGTAGAATTAGAAGAGGTTGATGTCTAGCTTATCATCAAAAATGACAGCTCGTGTGATAGGGAGCAATTGTTCTCAAAAATTTGAAAAACAACTCCTGCGGTCATTCAAATGTTCCCATCTGATCAGATCAGGAGTGTAAAAAACAAGGTCCGAAAAAAAAGCTCGTGAGTATTTTTTTAAGACATGTTAAATTGTACCTCATCAGGGCGATCCTTGTTTCCAAGCTTAGGCGCCTGAATGTAGTTGAGACCAAGTGTACGAATGGCAGGAGGACCACTAGCACGAGGGCGTCCACTAAGGACGACCATATCAGCGGAAAGGACGGATTTAACTGTAGCTTTGCCAGACGACATTGTTGAGGGGAAGAAGAGGAAAGAAAGAACGGTTGGGGACGAAGAAAAGGAGATTGATGAAGAAGATTTCGATGAATTGTCGCGAAGACGACGTTTTCTACTAAGCTCCAGTCGTGTCGCGGTGATGAAGCGTGCTCTTATTGGTTGGATATTTGTACACTCCGTTGCACCAACCAAACTTTTTAGCCCCCACTTAAATCTTCTCAGGGCAGCAGAATATCACTCGTGTGTATATCAATTAGAGTATACATCACAGGCCGTGCGCACCTTGATAAAGGTATTCATCCATGTGCATATGTGGCAACTGACATGGGAACGCGTCTCCTAAAAAGCGAATGCCAATTGAAAGAGCACGATATAATAGCTAACAGACCCGTTCGAATCCACGAGTAAAACGCTATTCCTTTCCAAGGGCATGTGATCTAGTCACGTGGCTAATGCACTCGACAAGCCACTAAATACATTTCTAGCCCTTGTGTCTGAGACAAAGGAACAAGGGCGTTTCGAGTGTAATCTATTCTTCCTTCATCCATCACCCATATCATTTACACAATGAACTACCTTGCCCGTTCCATTCGTGCCATCCGCCCTGTGCGCATGGGTAATGATCATTCTTATTTATTATTCCGCTTTTTATTTAGTTTCTATCACTACACATCTATTCATCTTCTCAGTGTCACATTGCAATATGTCCTTGACAGAATAATATAAAGAAACCAACAAAACTTTTAGACTCACCATAATCAATCGGGATTTCACGCGATCTGACTGTTTGGCATCATTTACATTCACTTTTTTTTTTTTTTTTTTTTTTTTTCTTTCTTTTTTTTTTTTTTGACGTGGACGTGGACGTGGGATCACTTTTTACATTTACAAAAAGACATGCATAGCATGGTGATGCATGAATAATATTTATTTTCCTAAAGCATGCTGATCAACAAAAAACTCGTTTTAACTTCCATAGTTCGCACTTATGCTACTGAGGCTGCTGCTACTGGTCTCCGCTTGACCTTTGCTGTTCCCCATCAGGTATTATATATTATATATCCCCTTATAGATATTGTTATTGTGCTGTATGCTTTATATCAATGTATACTAACAGCATTTTTTCTTCCTTATCTTAAATTAGACAATCTATAAGGATACTTCGGTTGCTCAGGTTAACATTGCTGCTGTTTCTGGTGACATGGGTATCCTTGCCAGCCACGTTCCTTCTATTGAGCAGCTCCGTCCTGGAGTTGTTGAGGTTATTGAGAACGCTATCACCAAGAAATATTTTGGTAATTTGAATGCGTTCATCATTATATGATTGACAACATCCATTCAGAAATCACTTTTTTGTTGATGGAGCAAAGCGAGATCTGTCTGACAATATGTGTCTATATTATATATATTATACAAAAGTCTCCGGAGGTTTCGCTACCATGAACCCTGATTCTTCTCTCAACATCAATGCTATCGAGGCTTTCCCTGTCGAGGAGTTCAGCGCTGAAGTAATTTTTTTTTTTTTTTTTTTTTTTTTTTCAAGTTTGCCAGCTAAATGGCTTTATAACTAATTTTTTTTTTTTTTTTTTTTTTTTTTGTCGTTAGGCTGTTCGCCATAACTTGGCTGAAGCTCAGCGTCTTGCCAATTCCGGTGCCACTGAAGAGGAAAAAATCGCTGCAAAGATCGAAGTAGAAGTTCTGGAGTCCCTGCAGGCTGCCATCAATGCCAAGTAGAGCATGTACTCTTGATGATTAAACACAATGTAGTCAATACAATCAGCACTCCAATATCATTCTTCTCAATCATGTTCATGGGACAAAAATTAAAAATTAAAAAAGCGTGTCATTAAACAATGGACGCCTGTCACTCCTCTCTCAAAAACACTTCGGTACCATATTATTATATATATTTGGTGGTGTTGTTATAGGCGCCTAATGTTATTTTTTATACAAGTGCGCTTAAATGTACGTTGGCGGAGGTCGTTGCCCTTCGGTGTCATCCTTTAAGGGCAACGAGCTCGAAGATCCACCGCTATGTGCTGCTCCTGACCCGATATCTAATATCTCTTGAAAGCTTTGTGGACTATCTGGAGAATTGGATCCAAAATCAAATCCTTCGCCAAAGTCTAATGTCAATCGATTCACGGCTCTGTTAAGGCCGCTAGGGTGATGAGTGTAAGGGCCTTCCACTGGGCTGTAACTTCCACTCTCATCCTCATCTTCATCCAAAAGTGGTGGTTTCTCGTCCTCTGGGGTGTATACGTTCTCATCTTCCTCGATGATAGTGGCTGTAGGGTAACTTGGCAGGGCCTCCTCTTCGTCATCCTCTTTAGTAGAGTGACCCCAAAGTGTTGGGATCTCGGACTCTCTACAGAGCTGCGCAATTGTCTGGTATTCGCCATCCTCATCCGTCTGATAGGTTTTTTATTTGTTACATAAAAGAAAATATTAAAGATATGAAAATCAAGGCATGTTCGTAATTTACATTGTGCTGTAATATTTAAGTCTCAGACTTACCATCACGACATGGGTGCCTCCAACGACATTTGGCATGTGGTGAAGGCATCTGATATTGTTTCCAGGAATGATTTGAACAAGATCGCCCTATTCACGAAACCATTGTGATTGAGCCATGCAAATCGTTAGCAAATCAGTGATCAAGCGACCTTAAAAGAAAAAAAAGAAAAAAGAAAGAAAAACTCACTGTCTCGACATGTCGAATCTCAATAAATGCAGGATCAAAGGCAATGACATAAGGCAACTCGAGTGCGCAGAATGTTGGTACACCCTCCCAATGAATAATCCATCCATTTCGTGCACGACGACCTGTTTTATCAACGTAGAAAGCGAAATCTACGATTGCAAAGTATAAGAATAAATCCATAGCATTAGCTGAGGCAAAGTATAGAAAAAATAATCTTATCCAATTAGAATATATATAAAACAAATGCCATACCCTCATAACAAAGTAGGAACGTAAATGAGTCGCCTGTACCGATGCGATAGATTGCTAAAGGTTTCAAATTCTCATCTTTCTTGTGAACGAATTCAAGCGTTGGATCATTGTAGTCAAGTAGATCTTGTGTATTCAAATTGGAAAGATCAATCAGCTCGAAGCCCTTGCTACATCCGACGCAGAGGGTGTTTCGCAAAAAGTGAAGAGAGCTTGTCTCACGGGGGATATAGAAGTCCTAGTAAATATCAAATAGGAAAAGAAAGGTTAGTAAGCCGCGTCAGAATATATTTTTTAAATGCTTTTGTTATGGTGTCAATCTCACTTTGTGAAGCTTGAATAGCTCTGTGTTTCCACCACGAAGCATGGTACGTAGGCTAGGCTTGATCTTTTTGGACTCATCCTGATGAATCGGCTCCAAAGTCTTAATGGTCGAGCTCGGATCGAGAGCATTGATGGAATGTTTGACAATCCCTACAAGGGTTCGGTTCTGACACACTCCAGTTTTGAAAAAGCTTACTGAAGAACCAATCTTTTTGGCGCGTTTGTTGGGCGAGTTGGGATCTGCGTTATCCAAGGCTTCAAGTCCATAGGCAAGCAGTTGCTTTTCAGCTAAAACGAGCAATATGCGTTCGCCTTCAAGCACATCCACCTGCGAAACACGTTCACGTGTTATAGCTTTTACAAATTGTCCTTTTGGTTTGCCGACAAATACACCATTGTCTGTTCCAATGACGAGTCTCATTGCGCCCTCTAGATAATTATATTGTGCATATGTTTCAGTTCGAGTTCTAACATTATTTTTTAGTTATCCCTTACATATACAGTTTTTCGGTGATCACTTACTCTTTCCCACCGTTGCAGAGCAATTGACCTTATTGCTGGCCGAGAAGAACCTCTCAGAGACGGGCACAAGTTTCCAAGCATCGGCCTTATTCTTCAGAGCTTGAATCTGTTTTTGAATTTTCTCCATCCAATTTTTCCTACCTGCATGAGTCGTTGCATAGAGTGTGAAAGTACCTCCATGGCGCCCAATATGGGTAAAAACGATAGGATACCCTGATTTCGAATCAGAGGTGATCTTAGCGAGTGGCCCCGATGTTGGAGTGATTTTAGACACAACATTACTAGCTGAGGATGATTTATGCGGGATCAGCGAGGACGTTCGACGAGATGATTTTGTGACAGGTTCCTCCATTGTCGACAGTGTAAGCAGTTCCAGAGGGATAGGCCGTTTGTGGACTTTATACCCTTCGCCACCCTTGCCTTTCTTTTCCTTGGTCAAAAGGAGCACATGATCAAATGCAAATACATAAAGGTCTGCGTGCTCTGAGCTTGTTCCCTTCTTCTTTAAAGGTCCCTTCATGATTAATTGACGATCCTTCGCTAACAGGTTGAGTTCCTAAGAATGTTCAGAGCGTTTTTGCACACCAATGAAGCATTAGTATTATCATATTTTGTGCAAAAATAAAAAATAAAAATAAAAAGTATTGTAAAAGCTTACCATGGGCTCACTCTTCCATTGTAAACCCTTGTTAATCTGTCGCAAGCTGAAGGCATTCTCACATTTGCCAGATTCAAGATTAACCTTCTGTAAAAAGTCTTTGATGATGCTGATGACTTGGGGAATCGCTTTCTTGTCAGGATTGTCTTCAGGGGTATATTTCAGGACAGCTTCAAGTAACAAAGGATAGCGACCAAGACGAGTTGTTGGTTTTGTAAGATATCCATTCAATTCTAGCTTTCTCGATTCGGGTTTTCTTTCAGTTTCCTACATATTGAAACAGTTTGAGGAGGATTGTTAGATAATGACCAAATGAACTAATACCATCTCAGAATTTGGTTTCGAGTCTTATACCTCGACAAACTTGGCAAAGCTAGGATTTGTGTTCTTCTCGTGCTCAAATTCATATTTCGCCTCGATCTGGTTCGCTCCGTAAAGTACAAAAGGAGAGAAATTAACGACATGTTCCAAAAAGATATCGCCAACTTCGGGTATAACTGCGTATGCCTGTTGTCTCTTAAGGAGAGCTTCGCCTAGTTTGGAGTTGACAGCGTATACGTCATTTATATTGTAGAACACTCTGTCAATGAAAGCCTCTCTACGTGACTCTGGAAGAATATCTAAAGTTCGAATAGGTGTTATCCATTTCTATCATACAATAGGCGCCACCAATATATTACATAGTTCAAACATTGTGGATTTAGTATTTAGACATATTGATTAAATTCACATAGTCATACGTCTAATAAAAGGCAAAAATGACATGACCTACATTGTTAAGGTACTTGAGATCATTGATGAAGTCCTTCTCCGTGTAAATCAGTTCGTAGATAACCTCCTGACGTTTCTTTTCTTCATTAGAAAGGGCATCCGAAATTTCCTTTGGAACTGACGTGATCCACAAGCGCTGATCCTTCTTTTCCTTTGAAGAAGATCTACTCAAGGCTCTCTTCAAACCTCCATTGGGAGTCAGGTTCAGTCGCGATTGCTATAGCGAAAAAGAGAAGAAAAAGCACAGTCAATTCTGAGCCACTATGACACGATGTATTAATAGCATACCAATTGACAATCACATACTTGCTCTAAACGACGAGGGCACGCGATACTATAGCATAGTTTATCACGCGTACATGTAGGGGAATAGCAGTCTGTCAAGAGAGTGAATACTCCATTTACAGCATCGTCATCCACGGACTCTGATGCTGCATACGCTTGTCTATAATCTGGTGACTCTATCGATCGAATACGAGGTCCTCCTGTAATCAGCTTGTTACGGAACTGATAAAGTTCATTCACACTATCGCGCAGACGATGGACATATGTGACATCATGAAACAACTTCTGTGCATCTAAGGCGCGACCAAGGAGCAGTGCTAGATTCCTATCAGTCGTTTTAATGATGAACGCAATTTTGTCCTACAAAGAACCAGCCGGGTGTTAATGCTTGATTGCATATAAGCATACAGCAAGAAATACATGACGATAGCTACATGAAAATAAAGTATGATAGGAACCAAATACTTACCACTGCATCGCGTCCATCAAAGCAGTCTTTATATTCAATCGAATCTTTAATACGTGATGATGTGGTGATTCTTTGAACAAAAGCATTGGCGACACGAGAAAGAAGAGCGGGATAAACAATGGGTGGTTTTCTCACAGCAGGCGGGCCTAAAGCGTTGGAAGAAACAGAGCCCTGAAGGGCTGCTTGACGTGCAACCGGATCAAATGTAGGGGGGCTGTATGATGAAAAAGATTGCGAGCGTTCCCCTTGCAATCGAGAAATCTTGGGTTGAGTTGGAGGCATGCGTACGAATTCTGCACTTCGGCGAGAGGTTTCAGCTTGGGGTAAACTTGTAAGGAAGACGGGGGGATTGGCTATGGAAGGTAAGAAGTTAGCTTTGATGGGGTTACTGTGTGCAAAAAATGTCAAGTGTAAAATAGAAGAGTGAGAAAGCCGTTATTTACCTCCACGATTGACCATAGGAGGGTTAGATCCCTGTCTGGTACGACCAGGGGATGGTGTCCGCGCGCGCATTGAAAATGCATCTGCTCGGTTGGCTGGATATCCTTGTGCTGATTGAATTGATATCTGTGGGGCGCCGCCATTTGGAGTCGTCGGGCGTGGCGTTGATATGCTGTCGAAATCTGCATAATAGTCGGAATTTATAGAATGAGCAGAATATGTTGATGATTTCGATGCGGACCGTTGTCGATTGGGTGGAAATATGTCCATGCCAGAGTCGGGTTCGCGACCATACATGTTGGGCATTGTATAAAGCTGGCGGTTAGCGTATCCTGATTCTATACTTGTAGTAGAATCCATACTGATTCTTCCGCCATCTAGGCTCTCAGTAATTGAAAGTTTACGAAAAGGAACATTTGAAAGGTAATATCCATCGGAGGCGCCTGAAGTTCCACTGTGTGTTCGAGGAGAAGGCGAAAGGGGTGCATCAGAAAGTTGATGACGCACCAGCTGACGGTTAGGACTTGCTGAGAAAGGGTGTTGCTGCTGCTGCTGCTGCTGCTGCTGCTGCTGCTGCTGCTGATAGGGCGAGATGACACTGGTTGGATATGGTGAGCTGTTGTACCGAGATGCAACAGATGCTTGGCGGTCAAGCCCTTGTAACTCTCCTGGAGGGTAGTAAGTTGGTTGTATTTGGGTGGAAGTTGTTCGGCGATGATTGGGACCTGTGCCATTTTGACATATAGGCTCATTCCAAGTAGCTGGGGGGGGCCTAATGTTTGGATGATGGCCAGTTGGTCCATTACTACTGTACGGTCTACCTTCATGTTCCCAACCAGGCAAAGATTGCGTCGAGAAGCGATTGGAGATTGGATATGCGGATGCTGGTTGTTGTTGCTGTTGTTGTTGTTGTTGTTGTTGTTGTTGCACTAGTGGTCGCACTGGTCGAGGTCCCAAAATTCCTGGTCCCATTCCCTGTCCCACTCCTTGACCTGCAGCCGCTGCGCCTCCTGGTCCCATTGTCCCATCCTGTCGCACCGAGTATGGTGGGGGAGGAGGTCGCACAGGACCCCTTGCATAGTCAGCAGGATATCCTTGTGCATTGGCAGGTATGGGCCGAATGGGGGTTGAGCCATAGTAACTCAAGTTTCCTGATTGACCTGGGGCCCTGATAGATGGACCTATGGGACGAATAGCTCCACTAACAATTGGAGTGGAGGGTCTAGGAGGGCCAGCAGTGGAGAACCTCGGGGTGCCCGCAGTGGTTGTGTATGAGTCGGATTGTGGGTAGACTGTAGAGGATGATGCGGACTGGCCATGTTGAATAGGCGACGATATGACGGGCGGCCTTGTTGGCGGGGGTACAAACCCTTGTGAACTCTTTGCGCCGGGAGAGGAGGCAAGCTGTTGTGATGGTGGCATAGCGTAACCATGTTGTGACTGAAGGATGGGTTGATGAGAAGATGGAGTAGATCTCATGGGTTGAGCAGAATATAGTCCTTGATGTGGAGAAATACCAGCAGTCTGGACCGAGGGGGGACGATGTCTCGAGACGTATTGTGCACTTGTATAGCCGTGATTGGTACTGATACCTGCTGCATATCCCGCAGAGGCACCACCTGTTCCCGCGGATGCAGCCTGTGAAGACGGGTCCTGGGCCACAGTTGGGGCCAGGTTGTCAGCCATTATTCAAAGCAATCGGCAGATGACTTGTGAAATGAGTCGAAGGAAAGTAGGAAAAGTGGAGACAGAACGAAAGTATAAAGAAGTGAAAGGAGATGAGGGGGGGAGGTGTGAACGTGAGAGAGAAAGGCGAGATAGGCACACAAACTAATTGGAAGGAAGAAGGAAGAAGGAAGAAAAAAAAAAAAAAAAAAAGACACGAACAGGCACAACTAATTACGTGACAGCCGAGCTTAGTGTGATGGGCAGTAACAAAAGTGATGATGAACAAGAGAAGGAAACAATGATGATGAGCTGTAGAGATTAGGCGTGAAGCGATTACAACAGCAACCAACAATAAGACAGAGAGAAATATTTTAAAGAGTAGATTTGCAACTGTTCCTGTTGGCTAAAAAAGAAATGAGATTGAATGCGAGTCAAAAAAAAAAAAAAAAAAAAAAAAAGGGCAGCAAAGGATGAAGAGACAGACGGGATATTTGAACAAGCCGATTAAAAAAAAAAAAAAAAAAAAAAAAAAAAAAGAAAATAGAATAAAAAAATAAAAGACTGCCTTTTGCTTTTTTCTTTTGCAAAGGTTTGCTTTCTGTTTTGTAATTGATGGATGAATGAATTTAATGGATTATTGATTGTAATGAACGATACAATTGTGATTTAGTCAATTGGATAAGAGGGAAAGGAGGAGAAGAAAGGAGGAAGGGAGAGAAAAAAGGTGAATGAGGGAACTTCGCAAAGAGCGAAGAGTAGGAGAGAAGAGGGAGAGAGTGGGAAGTACTTTGCAAAAAAAAAGAAAAAGAAAAAATAACCTGGCATCTCCGTCTTGTTCTCCTTGTCCTTGTCAATCAACCGGGTGTTCTTTCGTGTCATTATCTCATTCCATTGCCATCCTTTCACAAGCACATGGATACAAAGCAAATAAATAGATGGCTTCTCTCTCACACCTCCTATTGAATACATTTTAAGAGAGAAAGAAAGAGAGAGCAGTGAGAATGCACACTTCAAGTCTGGCTGGTTTTTAGTTTCGCAATTGACAATTGGCTCAATAAATTTCATTGCTTCTGGACCATGCACTGGGTTCATGCTGCCAGCTATTGTTATTGGGTTGGGCTGCCTCTCTTCTCGTCTGTCGACTGTTGATTGATATATATATATACCTTATTCCGCCCTTGTGAACTTGTGAAGGAATCACTGCTCTTTTTTCTTCGTTTAAAATGAATAAATAAATTCTGCAAAATATTTAATTTCATTATTAAATAAATTGTTTCTCTATCCAGAACCGCGTGCAGTTGCTACATTCAGCATGTTGTGACGTTGGAATAGAATATAAAAAAAGGGCGGGAAAAGATAACAACAACAGACGCAATCTACAATGGAACCAACAGACAATGCTAATGACGCCGCGTACATGTCCATGCTGACACGCAACATTCCTGGTGTCGGAAACACACCACTGAACTTCACCCCCTCAAAAGCAACTACCACCGCTACCATCACATTCAATTTAAACAACTTCATTGCTGTGGAGGCCTTAACAGACAAACAACGCAGCGCAATCAAGATTCTTCAGGAGGCTCAAAAGGATACTCTGTTCGTGTCTGAAGGCGAGGAGCCCTTTCAATATGTACATATCAATCCGAAGCAACGAGCCGCTGTGACAACAATCAATGCGGACAATAGCAGTTCCCAACCACCGCTACCAACAGGTCATGAATTCTTGAAGCTCCTCGAAACGAACCAAGTGTCGTCGGACGAGCAGGAAATCACAAATGCGGTCTGTGAAGCAACACCAGATTTGAGCACAATCCTCAACAAAGCCAACCCAGGTTCACACAAAATTGCAAAGGCGCTTGAGGACGTCTTCCACTTCAATGCAAACAAGAATGGTGAGATCCAGTCGCTAAAGGACCCTAAAGTAGCCCTCTATAGAGTAATATTACCTTCCTCTCCAACAAGAGTTCATCTCTGGACCTTGGGATGGGTGGACAACCATTTGCTAGGTTTTTATACTATCAGTATCGAATCCTAATGTCCTTTAGAGAAAAGGGGAAAAAAAAAACCATCGTTGCAATAAAGAACAATTAAAACAAACGTGACTGTGCTAGACTTGAGTTACTTGTACTTTTGCGTATTGCAGTAACCCAGCCTCGTGTTCATCTATTTTTAAGATCTTTGCATTTATTTCGGCATCAGCTCAATGTCACATCATCGTTGGGAACTTTCCCCACTCGGGTGTATCCCGCATGAAGTCCTCTCTATCTTATTGGGTTCTTTACCAAAAGTACCAGGTAAGCCATTGAAGAAAAAAAAAAAAAAAAAAAAAAAAAAGAATCGTAATAAACTCAGACACCTCTAGAGACTGCTAACAAAAATCTTAACAATGTTTTATCACCTCATAGATCCAAGGTTAGAAGAAAAAGCACTAGAAAGACAGAGCGAAGGGCATGATGATCGGCTTTCAGACGATGACGATGAAGAGGACGGGGAGGTAGAGGCAGGAAGGACCAGTCTATTAGTACAGGAATCAAAATCACGTCAGCGTGAAGCAGCAGCCCAATGCAATGTAATCATTAATCACGATAGTGAAAAAACAAAGAGACATTTGGAAACAGAGGATTACCAAAAGCCATGGAACGTACCAGATGATGAATGGGCTTGGTCTGACGAAGAGCCATCCGCTTCTTCCTTCATAACTCCAAAAAGCATGCAGAGCACCATAGTATCTCGGCAGAATCCATCAGCTAAGAGTCCAAAAAAAATGTCAGCAGGGTTTGCCCTCAGCAGCAACATTTCGAAGGGCCAGAGGGCTCATAATGATGTGTCAGAGTCGGCGTCATCTACAACTTCAACTTCAGCCTCAGCTGTATCATCGCCTAGCCTTCAATCGGGATTAAAGACACTGCCTCTAAATAATAATACAACAGCAGTAAAATCACATCCTTTGACTGTTGCCCAGGATCTCTCTATCTCAGTATGCGACAGTGGTCGGTATATCGCCTGTGCTAGTACAAGAATGTTTGCCATTCTCACGCGAATGACTCACCCTTCAAATTCACGGCCACCAAGTTTCGACTCTGATCAAGG
Organism: Lobosporangium transversale; assembly: GCF_002105155.1. Lineage (NCBI taxonomy): Eukaryota > Fungi > Mortierellomycota > Mortierellomycetes > Mortierellales > Mortierellaceae > Lobosporangium > Lobosporangium transversale. The sequence goes on along the minus strand of NW_019028983.1, from coordinate 784,672 downwards.
ACAAAAGTCACTTCGTCCTGTCCATGAATGGGTGTTAATAGGGCAAGGATCGGGTGTCGATAGTGAGCTGTAAGATACTTCCTTGCGCAGCAATAATAACTACAGCAAATAACAAGATGATCAATTAGCGGCTAATACAGTATTTTACATACACTCCTTCTATTAGGGACGCCATCACGACTATTTTATGCTTGCCACTCTTTGTACCTCGATCCCATCAAAGGTAAGCTTTTTACTTCGCTTACACAACAAGCTCATACACCGGCTCGGGCAGTAAGGGATTTATACCAAGCACCCCTTAGTCAAGTCTATGTCGTTTTAGGATACAAGTCTGGGATGATTAGAATTTTTAACGAAGTAGGACACCCCCCGTCAAAAATTTTCTTTAATATATATATGACACAACACATGAATATGGGGGACTTACTTTTTGTATATTGGGATTACCAACTCGATAGTCTGGTCAATTAGTTGTTGTACAGCAACTCCATCATACCCCTGTTATTTCCATTAAAGCCAGGATCGGCATCGGAAAAACCCCAGGCCAAGATGAAGATGAGATGACTATCTTGCACGAAGAAGGCAAGATTGTCTGCATAGAAGGTGAGAGTTTATGGGTCGTCCTCCGCCTATCAAATGGGTCTGGTCGCTCTTCAGGCAAGTATATAAAACAAGAGATGTCATGGTTATGAATTAAAATTTATTTTACTTTTATATGCACGACATGTATTCATTAGATTTTTCTCTCCTATTGTGCACAAAATAGACAATAAATCAATCCAAGTGAGTCAGGCACCTACATTTGCATACAAAAAATGGAGCCTGCAGAATCAGGGCTTGATGGTTGACGTCGTTAGCTGTGGTAAATACTATTGATCTTCTTTCGTCTATATTGGACATATAGTATCAAATATATAGACGTAATGTAGTAATATTTTTGCCCTAACATTAACCTTCTAGGCCCAGCTCGACACAAACCTACTTTATCGAATGGATTCTCATCCTCTTCAAGCTCCTCAATGTTTACATCCGACGCTACAGAGAGATTCGTGTCCGTTGGTTCAAAGCCGATGATGGCATTCTATGCTTCTAGTAGCTCGAGCCGTCCACTGTTCTCTGCCACGTCACTTGCTACACAGATGGCGGCAAGGGTGACTAATGCTGTTTTTGGCTTTGCAAAGTCAATATGGGGCTCTTCATCTTCGCCAAGGTCAGGCTCACCTGCCATAGGGAACACCAGTGGCCGATCTACTCCAGATCAAAAGCGATTGTCGGGATCAAACTCACAGGATGGAGCTGCGGGCCCTTATGGGACCATTTACCCCTCTGCAATGGCGCCTGCCACAGAAGTGCCAGCAGTCCTTTGGCTGAGTGACCCTCAAAGATGCATTCGCCATTTGTCATTGGCGCCATTTCCTCCAAGAGGGTCATGCTATCACTATCCATCAAAGTTGGCAGCAATGACGGACTCATTGGGACGCGTACTTTTGGTAGATTTGGAAGAGTGTGAGATTATCCGGATGTGGAAAGGTCTTCGAGGAGCACGGTGCGGCTGGGTCCAGGAGGAAAGGATTGTGAGATCAGGTGAGGCTTCAAATGGTAGCTCAACCTTTAAAAAGCATCTTGTCTTATACCTGGTTATCTATGCACCAAAACGTGGGACTGTTGAGATTTATCCTGCACGACAAGGCAAACGTGTAGGAGTGATGCAGGTAGGATTGGGCTGGAAAGTCTGCACGACATTCTCTAGTCCGATAGGCAAACCCGTACTTCTAGACAGGATTAGTGGAGCCTCTAAGCTTGATGCGATTCACCCGAGCAGTCGCGAAGCAGCTCACTCTTCATACCAAACACAAGTCATAGACCCCAATCAACTTAGTCTGTCCCAGTGTCTGTTGATTGGGCCAACGGGAGAAATATTACGGGTCAGATCAACTGCTGTAGATCCTTCAAACATATCCTCGCCTGCATTATTCGGCTCAGAGGCCATCCCCCAAACAGTTGCATCAAAGAGTCCAGAAGCAGAAACGATCGAAACCCGTTTCCAATCCATGAAGACATGAAAACACATTTTATTTTCGTTCAAATAAATCACATACCATAAAAGATACGAAATAGACATATTTCTATTCTGTGATATAATGCTGAATCTGATTATTTTATGTAGTATGCTATTCAGTTCAAATATGACAGGTATTTAATGATGACGATTGCGGCGCTCAAGCATATCCTTATTGGCTTGGATCTGCTCTCGGGTGACATGCAAACCGTGGAATCCATAGGGCACACGACGAGGGATACGCACTTTAGCAACAGGTTCAATATCCTGACCAATATTCTTGGCATCAAAGATCCAAAGCTCCGTTACTTGCTTGTTAGCCTTGGCAAGCCCATTCTCCATCTGTCGTTCATCATACACATACACCAACAGATGTCCGTCATCTTCTTCAAGTTCTTTGCCATCTTCTCGTGGTGAGTTTGGTACAAACAAGGCCTCGCCTGCATAGATGTGGGGACCAAAAATATGGATCTGACCAGTTTGTTCTTCGATACGCTTCAGCTCTTTGGCACCTAACTCCCAGCAGCCCTCACCGCCTTCGTTTTCAGCCAGCCCAGAGCTTAATAGCTCTTGTCTGCGCTTGAGCACCGCCTGAATGTCGGTTTTAATGATGCCATTGAATTTAACAGCTACTCCTGGGGAAGAAGGTGCAATAGTGGCTCCAAAGACATATCTTAAATCCGGTTGCATATATCGGTTAAAATTAATAATAGGGAACTCCGAGCTGGCAGTTGAAAGCGTTGTGATTTGAGTTTCTCTGGTCTTGAAGTCGAACCTGAACAGAGTCATATAGGCTGCATCTGGGTCCTGGGTTGCATAAGAGCCAGATCCAGGGGCACTATATTCTCGCTCGTACTCTTTTTGAGTTTTACCACCACCATAACCTCCAGTATTTGTGGGTTGCCATAAATTGATATCGGAAATAAAGCGCTCAGAGCGACAAGCAGTTAAGCACACTGCAATCACTTTGCCATCTTCGTCCTTCTCCTCCCAGGCGTTGGCGGTGTGGAAAATGTGGCAGGCACGTGAATTGAACCAGATGATCTCGTCTTTGGTCGAGTCGTAGTAACGAGGGATGATGCCAAAGCGAGTAGGTGACTTTGGATCAAATGAAATGACAGGCTTGCCTTCTTTCTTATGCTTGGTACTGATGAAAAGTGGGACGCCCATGATACTATGAAAATAAATCCGATTTAATTTTGACGCTAATAAAATTATAATAATGATCATAGATACTGTCGAGTTAAAGTCTTCTTTTTTTAATCAGTGATGTACTTACATCGAATAAGAAGGAGTAATAGCAAAATCATGCATCATGATAGACTTTTTGAGACTTTTAATGGGTTCCTGCCAGACTATGTGCTTGCCATCAGCCGCCACAACGGAATAATACATAAATGGATAAGTAAACCTATATGAAAAGAAGATAAACTCGCCAGTTTTCGGATCGATCTATTATTAAACACATTAGTAGGATAGTAGGAGAAAATATATCAATTTGAGGATATCATTCTTTTCCTGTCAATGCATACAATTAATTCTTTTTGTTTTTCCTTACCTTGGGATGAGCTGTACAAACCTCTGGAGTGCTTTCTTTAATCTTTTTTTCCAGCGTATTCTTGTCTTCCTCTTTTTTCTCTCCATATTCTTCTTCTTCTTCTTCAAAGAAGTATTCGCCAGTGGTATTAAGGCTGGGGACGCTGGTCTCGATTGGTTTACCGCCCTCGTTCAATGCCAAGAGTCTAGATCCAAAGAATGCAAGGGCCGTATTTCCATTACCAAAATTTTTGACCTTGAAGAATGCAGCCTTTAGTCGATACCAGAAATGCCAAAGGAGTACCCCCCAGAAGATATCGGCGCCTGCCATGACCAGGCCCAAGGTAAGGTTCATTCGTCCATATTTGTTGGCTTTCTTGAATATCTCACTTCGTACCCAGCGATTCATGTATCGTGCACGAATCGGCTCATCCTCATTGCCGGGTTCAAAATAAACGCCATGGAGCATTCCTATTAAAAAAAAAAAAAAAAAAAAAAAAAAAAACAGTTAGATATCATTAATGTTGTATTATTAATATTATTACTAAAAGAAAAAAGAACATACTGTTTCGTTAATGTTTACCTTCGCCGTCGAAAAAGTGATGAGGAACACCATCATCAGCAACGTGGAGAGAATTAGGTCCTGTACGGACATATTGCGAGCCACGGAGAGACTCTGGGATCTTTCCAATAACTTCACATTCGATACCCTCGTCTCCGATAGTCTCCTCAAAGACAGGATAGAAGTTGCCGTGAAGATAAGGATGTGGATGACCCTCTTTACGGTCTTTGGGACGAACTTTGATATCGGGCGCAATGGCTGACATAGCTACTGTTATTGTTGTTTATTGTTATGATAGGTTTTTAAACGAGATAAGTGCGCGACTTTTGTTTGTCTCTGCTAAGTGGAGTATCGAATACAGGAATGGTGATAAAGGAAAAAGAGAATGAAAAAAAAAAAAAAAAAAAAAAAAAAAATGGATGCCCAAGTTGTTTTATACTAGAACGGAAATGCCAAGTTGTACGGATAGGAATAAGCACAGACCCCATCCATGCACACGGCAAGTAATTCATCCGAATGCGAGGCTTGTATTTGTGAGGTAATTCACCCAACAGCTCCACGATTGATTTTTATACTTTTGCGGTTTTGGGTTTGTGGCGTGTGGAGAAAGGATTGCATATTTGCAAAGTAACCATTTTGGGTGTAGGTGCGATCGGGCTCGGAATCGAATTTAACCCCTTCCTCCAGGAAAGAACACGGCACTCATTGGCTGAAAAATATCTGAACAATACTTTGTTGGTGTTGCCGCCTTTGGTATACCATGTTGATGCTTCAACACAACACGATGCGCGTTCATGTGAGATAGTGCACATGCCCATGGTAATTCTCACCACAAAACAAATATCAAAGGTTACTTGGCTGCATCCCTGTCTGCATTGTCGTCTCCAATAACTGCGTTGAGCTTCTGATTCTGTGCATTTGTGCGACTGGGAAACATATTCCTATTGACGTAAACATCGTTACATGAAAAAAGGAGGTTGCATAAGCATTCAAATATTAATTAAAAATATCGGCGAGTTCAGAAGTAAGCGATTCATCTCATCAAATCCAATTTTTCCGAAAATGATCGGGAAAGGGGATAAATGCTCGTCTCATTTTAGCTGACCAAGTCGAATAACTTGACGGCTAGAGCTTATTCTCCAAGAGCCAGGATTACAATGTCTCATCTATTCTTCTTGCCCTTTTCCCTCTCCTTCCTTTCTCCGACTCACGATCAGGTAAATGCAGATTCGATTCTTTTTATTTAAAGGTAGCTTCAGGGTTATGTACAATTTGACATTAAAAGAAGATTTGCCTCAATGATTGACTCTTATTGATCACCAATGGTTAGAGAGAGAATTTCACATTACAAAATAAAGTTTAGTTTTCTTTTGCATGAATAGCACAGAATGGCACAAGAAATAAAAAAGCGGCAAATGCTGCTAGTATTCAACTGTTAATTTTTTTTTATTACCGATGTTGAGCTTTATAAATACAGGACCATTAAGAAATGATGGAGCGTACAAATGATGGAAGACATATGAACCAGCTTTGAGAAGTATCGTACATTGTGTAGTGAACATAGAAAAAGTAGAAAGAGTGAAGATGGAATATAAAAAAAGTCTGGTCACTTCTTGGCCTGCTGTTGTTGGGCTTGTTGCTGGGCTTGTTGCTGGGCTTGTTGCTGGGCTTGTTGCTGGGCTTGTTGCTGGGCTTGTTGCTGGGCTTGTTGAGCTTGTTGCTGGGCCTGCTGCTGTTGCTGTTGCTGCTGCTGCAAGGCAAGCTGCTGTTGCTGTAATGCAAGCGCCTGTTGATGTTGCTGTTGTAGAGCCAACTGCTGCACCTGGGCTTGCGCCTGAAGTTGACGCTGCTGCTGCTGAACTAGCTGTTGCTGCATTTGCAATTTCTGCGCCTGTAGTTTTTGCTGCTGAAGGATATGCTGCTGTTGCAGCAGTTGCTTTTGCTGAGCTAGCTGAGCAGCCGTCAAAGGTTGACCATTTATAAGCGTAGCTGCTTGTCCAATTTGCTGCTGCGCCAACTGTGGAGATGCTTGCTGCTGCGGTAGAGTCTGTGTAGTCTGACCGGCAAGCTGCTGTCCGTTCTGCTGTTGCTGCTGCTGTTGTTGTTGCAACAAAATCAGCTGTTGCTGTTGCTGCTGCTGACGTTGAATCGCCTGATGCTGGCCCTCAAAATAACGCATCAGTTGTTGACGTGCTTGTGTCTCAGCTTGGACACGAGGGAGGTTTGGATAATGTTGAGCTACTTGTGCAATCATTTGCGGAGTTGGGACAATCGGCATGGACGGAACCGCGGGCATGGGGGAAGTCGACATGGCTTGTGTGCCTGCTGCTACCTGCTGCGCCTGTTGTAGCTGCTGCTGCTGTTTCTGTAGTTGTTGCTGCTGTTGAAGTATCTGTTGTTGTTGCTGAAGAGCTTGCTGTTGTTGTTGCTGCTGCTGCTGTTGCTGTTGGAGTTGCTGAGACTGAGGCTGAGCATTGCTCATGATTGGGGTTTGGGCCGCGGTAGGTGTAGCTCCAGCAGATGATGCTACAGCGGGAGAATGAAACATAGTTGGACTATTCACGACTCCAGCCGCCAAAACAGGTGTGTTGCCACCCTTACCTCCATTCCCGATATTCAAGATTTGACCAGGCTGTTGAGGCTTTGTGCCATTGCTATTCACTAACCCGATGTTAGAGGTATTATTGAGTACGCCTCCAGCAAGAATAGGGGTCGATGGCGTTGCTGCTCCCGAAGAATTGGCCGATCCGTTTCCTGAACCATTTGCACGATTTGCAGGGGCACTCACTTGATTAATGGACTCGCCTGGCGTGCTAGGTCCGCTGGGAAGTGTGGGGGTCAATCCACCCATTTGAGCAGTCGAAGCTTGTCGAGGAGAACCTGTAGGTGTTTTGATTTGCTGCAGCTGTACCACTTGTTGTTGCTTTTGCTGCATTGCTTGTTGCTGAATTTGCTGCTGCTGTAATGCTTGGGCTTGCGCTTGAGCACGTTGAGCTTGAAGCTGAAGCTGTTGTTGTTGAAGTTGCTGCAGCTGCTGTTGCTGTAATTGTTGCTGTTGTTGTTTCTGAGCATGGAGCTGCTGGGCTTGAAGCTGCTGGGCTTGAGCCTGTAGTTGCTGAGCCTGTAACTGCTGAGCCTGTTGTGCCAGTAGCTGTTGCTGCTGTTGAGCCGCCTGTAAATGGTGCGCCTGGAGAGAGGGACTTGCAAATCCAGGCATTGGTGATGTCATAGGCCTTGCGAGTGGAGATGATGATGCTTGTTGCTGTTGCTGTTGCTGTTGCTGTTGCTGTTGCTGTTGCTGTTGCTGTTGCTGTTGCTGCTGATGCTGTTGAAGTTGCTGTTGTGCCTGCGCTTGTGCTTGCGCCTGTACCTGAGCTAGCTGCTGTTGTTGAAGTTGCTGCTGCTGAAGTTGCTGCTGCTGAAGCTGTTGCGCCTGAGCAAGCTGCTGCTGTTGGCGAAGGTAAGCCTGGATCTGCGGGGTGGTCAGGGACAATGCAGGGTTAGCGGCACGGATGAGCTGAATTGCTTGTGCGGCACCCAGACTGGCAGGCAAAGAGATTGGCTGAGAGACCTGGGTTTGCACCTGTGGCAACGATTGAGCCTGAGAGTGCGCCTGAGCTTGCGCTTGAGCGGCTTGTACCTGCTGTTGCTGGAGCTGTTGCTGCTGCTGCAATTGAAGCTGCTGTTGTTGCTGAAGCTGTTGGAGTTGCAACTGCTGCTGAAGCTGCTGCTGCTGAAGTTGGAGTTGGACTGCCTGCGCCTGTTGTGCTTGAGTTTGCGCTTGCACTTGAACTGGAGTTTGGGCTTGCGCAGGAGACTGTGCTTGTACTTGGGCCTGAACTTGGGCCTGCACCTGTGCCTGAACTTGTTGTGCGTTAAGAGGCCGCACTCCAGCTTTGCTTTGTGGCGACATGGGTGTAGCTCGTTGCTGTGTAGCAGTTACCTGGGCAGTAACAGCGCCGGTAGGGCGGGCCAATTGCTGAGTTGCATCCAATGGCATTCCAGGAGCGTTTGGAATGGTTGGGCGCACGACAGGCTAGATTAAAATCACGAGAAAATGAAAAAAAAAAAAAAAAAAAAAAAAAAAAAAAAAAAAAAAGCGAGAAAACAGACCACAAATATCAATAATTCTGAATTTACAGAGAGAAGTTGCTATCGACATAAGCAATAACCAGTGACTCACCCTTCCAAGAGCTAACGATGCTGCCTGCATCTGGCGTTGTTCATGCATGGCTTGGTTCAATTGACGTTCCCGCTCCAATTTTACCTTGCTTAAATCGGCTGGCGTCAGTAGTACAGTACTGCCTCCAACTTTCGGGCTCTGGCCCTGGTTGTCCTGGTTTACAACAGTCTTCTTGTTTGCAGCAGCAGCGACTGCAGAACCTAATATAAGAACCAAAGTCTGGGTAAATGGCGGTGGTTCAGACAAGATAAAATGTTATCCTGTAACAAAATGCGCTTAAAGCTCACCACTATTGTTGACACGGCTCTGAGCAGCCTCTCGCTTTTTGCTCGCTTTCTTCATGGCCTCTAGTAGGCTCATCGAGCGTTGCTTCTTCCGTGCTGGGTCCGCCTTAATAGTTGTAACAATCTTCTTGCCATCTTTATCCTTCCTAGCCTTTGGAGGAGAGGGCGACGGTATGGAGTTTGAAGGAAGATTGCCAATTGGGATGAGTCCTAAGCTGGTTTCAATCGCTGTACCATTGCCCCCAGACTGTGGTCCCTCCTTCTTGGCCCATTTTTCATAACAATCCCAAGGAGTTCTTCGGTCTGATGAGATGATAGGACCACGCATAGAATTAAATATATCCGAGATCAGGTCCCAGTTGTATTGATAGGGCTTGATTAAAGTCATCAAAAGATCCTCTTCTTCACTTAGCCAAACGACAGGTGTTCTCTGAGCATGGGGACTTGGGGGTGTAGGTCTACGAATGGGTATCATGGGTGCATCCTTATTTTTTTTGGCTTGAAACAAAACAGGAACAGCTCTGGGCGGCTCCGTTCCAGGAATAGCGTTTAATATCTTCCCCTCAATTTTTGGCACTCGAGCATCCTCTTCCTCAAAATCGTCTGCTTCGCCAGTCAACTCTCTTTTACGCTTCACATAGATAATTTGAGAAGCCAAGGGGCCAAACTCAAGTGTAGGCGGCCTAGAACTCATTAATCTGCTAATCATAGTGACTCTACCGTGTTCCGCTTCATCAATATAGGCGTCATTATCGTCTGGATTAGGGGGCCCATAGAGTGGCAAATCTGGAAATAACGCACCAACATCAAATGATCCAATGTGAACGCCCTCCATGAGAGCCTCCAAAGTATCTAATGAGAAAACAGTAGTGCTCGTATCGAGCTCCAAAATTGAAGGCCTGCACTTTTGAAGAACAGCGGGTGAGATCGGTGGTGGCATCATTATGAAATCGTCCTTCGCATTATCCTTCATCTTTGCCACGAGTATCTTATTTTCAGCCTCTGTCAGGTCGCTGCTGCTAAACTTTGACTCGGATGTTAATGCTGCATCCGGCGCATCCGCTGCAGAATGTTCTGATGTATCTGTGGGTGTAGACATCACGATATCTTCTGCTTCGATTTTGATAGAGCGTTCAGTCGTAATATCCTTATCCTGCTTCACAGCGCTATCGTTACCAGATGTTTGAGAAGCTTCCAAAGAAGGTTCAGATATATCCATCATGTTCTCATCAATAATGTCCTCCACCTTGACCGTCGTTTCCATCGCCTGCAATGAATGTCCCTGTGTTTCGGATAACATCGGCTCTGAGAGCCCAACAACTTTTCGACGCTGTTTATGGATGTATAAAAGAGGGAAGGATTGATAACATATCCAAAAACAAAAATAAAGCAAAAAAAGAAAAAAAAGACCAAATTAATGAAATATCACTTACCGAGACACAAACGAGGGATTTATCCTCGGCTTCATGCCATGCCATGATCCACCTTGACATCTGATACGCAGTGGCAATCTTCCAACGTCTCTCCTCCTTGAAATCCACTTGAATCCAGCGCATTTCGTCGAGTAAATGATCCCAGTGTGTTTTCGTCCTAGCAGGTCCTCGATGCTTCTTGATCTGCTTGAAGCTCCAGCGATTACCCGCTTTCAGTGCCTCTATCCGTTGCATCGCTCGCACCAGCTTGAGTTCTTCGCGTGCTACCTTCCAATCCTTAGTTGTCAGTACTTTACTCGCAGTCTGTAGCGCTTTGTAGATCGGCTGCGACTGAGCCTTGAGCTGCCAAGCATAAAGATCCACATGTCTAGGAGGTCGGCCGGATGAAGACGATCCATCTATGAGATCGTGCCGCGATGATCCATAACGTGAATCCGAGCGTTTCATGATAGTTGGTGTAGTTGTTGGCTGGGCAAGCTTTTTTGTTGAATGGAGTTTCAAAGCAACGGCTTTGGCGGGTGTGGACTCTCCTACATTTGTTGGTGGAGTTGTTACGGAGCCACCATTTATCGCCGCATTCAAGGCATCGTTTGTTGTGGATGGAGCCAAAGTGGATACACTAGAATCTGAAGCACTGATAGGAGAGGTTGCTACCGGCGAAGGATGCTCATATTGAGGATGGCGCAGAGTAGGCGTGGTGGGTGATCTTTCAGAAGCGGACCCTAATATTTCTTCTACACTTCGATGTCGAATAGCCCCACTGACTCCCCGTGTCACCATACGCTCTGGAGGAGGAAGCATGCGCTTCAGTTTACGAGAGGGTGACGTCTCAGCTGAATTGTTTTGAGGTCCAGGGGTACTTCCTGGTGTGCTTCCAGGCGTCCTTGGTTCTGGCGTCATCTGCCGATCGCCATGGGTGGGATTGTCGCCTTCAGGTAATGCAGCATTGGATTTCGGGGACGCGAGGTTGCCTTCGTGCGCTATATCTTGTACATCTTCAAAGCTGATTATTGATGGTGTTGGTTCCTTCTTGATTGTAGGCTCCTTTCCACCTGCTTCCTTAGTTTCAACATGCTCGTTTTCAACAATTTCCATCGGCGAATCTGAGGTAAGATCTGGAACCACAACCGCACTATCCGATGGTGTCATTACTGTAGGCGTGGTACTTTCCTGCTTCACTAAAGACTCTAGAATATCCATTTCAACATTTTCCTCATCTCCGTCGATTTCGAGCATTCCTGAGGTCGGGTTTGATCTAAGTTGATAAATTTTATTACATTTAAATGCTTTTCATTAAAAACTATTAGGTCGAAATTGCAATATTACAGCCCACACTTTCGCTTCTCTTACTCTGACAGCCGGTGTTCTTCTTGAAAGGCCTTCAATTTCTCTACGTCGATTTTCGAGAAATCTTGCTCGGGTTCCAGACTAGCTTCCGTTCCAGCGAGTTGCTTCATGTAAAAGAACTGTTTTAGAAGAAAGTCTCGTCGAACGAGGATTTCACTAAAGACGGTAAAGCAGATAAGTAAAATTGTTATTGGCAAGATGCCTAACGATAAGGATAATGAAATGATTTAAATATATTTTGCACATACTCGATTTTTTCTTGGTGTGCCTTTTCCGATTGAAGTCGCATCTTGAGTATTTCTGGCAACTAATGAAAAAATAAAGAAGAGTATGGGTGACATAGTACAAGAAAGCTAAAAAGAAAAACAATCATTTCACCCCAGCTAATAACTTCAAGATATAATCTGTAAAGCTAATAGCCCTGAACAAACAACAAATGTACTTACAGTTCTGTTCACCTCGGCCATGTTGAGGGAACTTTTTCTTTGTGGGCTCAAAACAATCAGGCAAACACCAAAACAGTGGCTTCCTGATGTTCCTTCTGCTGCAGTTGTCGGCGTATGCTGGCGTGAAGATGCACACGCACGACGGATGGGAAAAGAAAGGCAGGAAATAGAATGTAATGCTCTAAAAACAGCCTAAGGGACAGTGTAGATGGGATATTTAATGATAGGAATATATGATGTGTGCTATCCAACCACGTGATAAATAGCCTTTCCATTGCTGCACATTTGTGCATTAAGAGAACAACTTAAAAAGAAATTTCTGAAGAAACTGGGTGCGTAGACAATAAGAAGCCAGCAAAAAAAAAAAATAGAAAAAAGGCAATTACAATATATGCTGAATCACACGCATCTAAGTGATGGGGATCGGTAGCAAAATATAAAGAAATGATCATGTACAAAGCAAATACAAGATGATTGTCCATGTACTTGTCACATTAAATTAATTATAGAAAGGGTTTGCAGGAAGTAATTGCCAAGGGACGGTTTATTTTTTATCTTACCCAGTCAAGTCAATAGATATTCTAAAAGGATGATGACCGGAAGCAAATGCAATCAGAAGATTGAAGAATTAAATTTACTAAAAAAAAGTTGGGTGTATTTCCTGTCGCTGAAAGTGCCGATGAGGTGCTTTTTTTTTTTTTTTTTTTTTTTTCAGTAATGCCTCCTTCTCTCTTTGCAAGAAGTCAGCACAACGGTGGCTATATATACGCTATATTGAGATGAGAAAATCTGATTGGCTGGTAGCGCACGATGCCTATTGGCCGTTTTGTGTACAGGAAATAAAGCAGTTCATGGAAGTAAAGGGAAAGACCTGCTCCAACCTCACGAGCAGTTTCTACCACTACCTAAAATGGCTCTTATTTGCCCTCATAAGGGACCCTGCCTGTCTTCGCATGATACGAAAAGAGTATCACAAACTGTCTCTCTTCATGATGTGCAGTTCCAGATATTTGCAGTTGAAGACGTAAATGCTGTGAAAGATATTGCTCGAGTGGTAACACACTCTTCATTAATGCAAGCTGATCCTTGATATGGCTCAAGGAGCTAGGACTAGGGCTATTATCAAGTTAAAGTCGCGATAAATGCTGTGCACATATGCTTACAAGCTTTTCAATTTTTCCAAAATCAGGAAACAAGGAAATGGAATCGTGGATTGCTGTATTTAGAAACGCGGTTTTAGTGCTTAGGTTTATGCAGGCACGACCTATATATTATAAACTTGAATATCCTCAAGTTGTAGCACATTGTGAGCCAGGCTAACCACTATGCCGCTAATAAATGCTTCGTATTTTACAAACAATTAATGTACAAATCTCACTCATCCTACCTCCATTCTAATTGTGTTTATGGATCGTCCACTTTTGACAGGGGTCATAAGCAGATATACGGACATGTAGGCCTTTCTTCCGTTATTTATCCGTGCTGAACTCAATGATGAAGAAAATAATAATAATGAAGGCTCCAGAGCATAATAAAGCATATAAACACTCTGGTGAGCAATACATCGAAATTTAGCTTTGGATGAAAGGCTGTTGATCAAGCAACCATAAAATAATTTGAGTCGTCGTCTTTAAAAGAGTGTATTTGAATACCAGCGATGATGCCCAATACATGATATTATAATTTGTTAAATTCAGACAAATATTGCCGCTTGAAGTCGCTTCTCTGTTGGTTTAGCTGGCGCTTGCTCTCTCCCCAATCAAGCCCTTTTAAGACTTCCGCTTTGGTCTAGAGGCGCTCGATATCCCTCAAAGTAAGAGTACAACCGTCTTGGCTGAAGTGTCGTGATTGTGCTTCCAATGGTACATCATTCGTACAAGATCCTACTTGACTATCTCCTAGGGAGACTGGACAATTCGTGCTTACCTATTTACCTTTAATTATGGATTCTTCTGTTGAAACTCGCACCTACATTTGAATATCATCGGCCAGCCAACGACCTTTCTGGCTTAAGCCAGAACTCCACTTAGGAAATGTGAGTAAAGACTTGTTCGGATCCTAAAGATCAGCAATTGCTGTACAGCATTCTTTGTATACTCCTCTGCTATTAATGACTATTACGAATTCGCCTTTCCGCTGTTCCAAAAAAGCTTTAATGCTTCGCAAGTAAAATCTCTCCGTAGAGATGTGGAGAGTCGTCTCTGCGTGGGATGAAGTAGAGGCTGACTCCTTTCAACATTTCAAAATCTCGGGACTGGTGTATTGGTTCTATGATTTATCCCTTTTTTATTTTTGCTTTTTTCATAGTTAGTAGCTTTATTTTATTAAACCATCTCTGACATTCATCCAAAGGGTAACAATCCAGAGTTGTATTGAGAAGCCACTAGCTATTTTGTTTGTTTCCTTTGAGAAATCCTGCGAGATATGTTCAATCATTAGAATTAAAATTGAGTGATGCTCTGTAATTAATACAATGGTTAAATGGTCACGTATATTTGAATATGTAATCAAGTTAAGCTAGACATTTCGAGGTCATTATTGTTGTTGGCGACTAGAGTTGCTTATTTTTTGTGGGCTTCAATGGTGGGAACACGGGTCCACTAGGACGAACGCGTCTTGCCTCTAAATCCTTCATCCAACCACGACCAAGATATGCAAAATCCCAAGACCGTTCCTCCTTTGTGATGGCGAGCTGATCTAGTATTTCTGATGCTTTCGTAGGTATGATTGGCTGGAGTAGCAGAGCGGCTAGGCGTACAGATTCCATGGAATACCATAACACCGTATCTAAGCGATCTTTCTTGGATGGGTCCTTGATCAAATCCCATGGTTTACATTGACTGATGTGGACGTTTGCCTGCATTCATTCGGTCAATACAGTTTATCTTTGCATATTAATAATTATAAAGCATCTTTGAATAGACATCCCTTGAATAATAAAAAAAAAAAGGGGGGGGCTATACCTCTGCTAACATTTCAAAGATTGCTTGTGTCGCCTGCGTTGTCCTGTAATTGCTCATGGCATCGTTATAAGCATTTGAAACTACCTGGAGCCTTAAATGCAAGTGCTTGTCTTCAGGATGAACGTTTTCCATGGATGGTGCTGCTGGGATCTTCGATGATGGATTGAGAGCCAAAGAAATTGATCGGTTCAAAAGGTTTCCAAGCTGGCCAGCAAGCAACTTTCTGTAACGCTCCATAACTAAGGAGGAAGAATAGTCTAAATAGTAACAAAGAAATAATAATAATTATAATGATTGTATCGAGTTCCATGTCAACCGTTCACTTCTAAACTATAGATTTCAAAAAATTTTGTTTGCTTCTTCCTTTCTCAAAAGTATACCTGTGTCATCTACGAGCCCCCCATCATTCATCAAGTAAAATCGAATAGTATCGGTACCAAATTCCTCCATAGCTGTGAAAGGGTCCACTACGTTTCCAATGCTCTTTGACATCTTCATCTTTCTTTGTGTCCAGTGAGCATGAGCTACAATTCTCTTTGGCAAATCCAGTTTTGCAGCCATTAAGAAAGCGGGCCAGTACACGGCATGGAAGCGCAATATGTCCTTCCCAACAACCTGAGCGTCTGCAGGCCATCCATAAGCCTGATTCTTTTCCATATCGCTGTCTTTCCACGGATATCCTGCGACTGTTAAATAGTTTGTGAGGGCATCCATCCATACATACATAACATGGCTATCATCTCCCGGAATAGGGATGCCCCAAGTCAATCTTGATCTAGATCTTGAAACGGACAAGTCAGAAAGCCCATTCCTGATCCAGCTTTGGACCTCTTGATGTCGGCTCTTGGGCACGATAGCTGTTGTTTTTAACAGTAAAGAAAACAATTTAAAGTAGTATCTTTAATCAGTGTTTTGAGCGCCTTAGAAAAGACATTAGCAAATTATGGAGAGATTACAGTTGCTACATGCCATCAGGGTTTTGATCTAGCCATTCGAGTAACCGATCGGTGAAAGCGCTCAGCTTAAATTTATAATTCTCCTCTGTTGTCCATTCAACTAGCTTTCCTGTCTCAATGGCGATCTATGTTGAAGATGACATGGCTGATAAGATTTTGAATGTTGATCATCGAATCATCAAAGAGCTGCCAAAATTTGCTCTTACATGGTATTTACTACCCGTCTTTTCATCAATCCTCTCTTCAACTTGTGTTGACGCATAAAATGCTTCATCAGAAATGGAATACCAACCCTCGTGCTGTCCCTTATAGATATATCCATTATCCCACAACTTTTGCCAGAGCTCCTTGACAGTGATGGTGTGGCGTGGTTCTGTTGTTCTGATATATGTAGTATAACTGATATTGGCTGCATCAAACAAGTCTTTGAACCGCTGAGAAACCTGATCACATAAATCAATCTCTTTTACTCCTGCTAGCATTGCGGCTTGTTGTATCTATTGATAAAAAAGTCATTAATCCTATTAGTACCTATTAGTAATTCTATTGAATTATTATTTAAAAATTTTCAAAATGTCCAAATCTTTTATTACTTTCAGTCCATGTTCGTCCGTCCCTGTACTCAATAATGCTTTGCGGCCTTTCATCACGTGGAAGCGTTTGAAGGTGTCCGCAAGGACCGCTGAATGCAAATGCCCAATATGAGGAACTATGCCACCGAGCGCAATACATTGCTCCTTATTAGTACCATAATCTGCGAAAAAAAAAAAAAAAAAAAAAAAAAAAAGAAGTCGGGCAACTCAAGTAGTAGCTAAAACATCCAACGTTCCAGATTGGCAATACCCGCATTAACATAGAAAATTGGTGTCGTGATGTAGTATGGTTTATCTGTCAGATCGGGGATAGCTGCTTGAGTGCTGTAAAGAGCATTATAAAATTTGATATGAACTCCACTCTGGACTTGCCGCAGTGCTGCCAGTGCAGGATATCCTGTGTTCAACAGGACCTTTGACCGTACACGCTGAGGGAGACTCAATTGCCTCAGTATGAATGGTGAGCTCACCATGATCGAATGGAAGCACGTTGAATGGAGAGGACCTGAGATCACTATCACGCTTCTACGGTCGGCAGTCGGGCCAATACGCACCATGTGACGTGTTTATACGGAACCTCAATTGCAATTATAGGAAATTTTGAATAAAATTTATTTGTTTGAAACTATATCCGTTGTGGATGTGGTGGCGTTGCGGGTACGCATGGTTGGGAAGGCAAGCACATCGCGGATATGTTGGGAGCCTGTGAGGATCTGACAGACACGATCCACGCCCATACCCCATCCGGCCGTTGGGGGCAACCCGTATTCAAGTGCACCACAAAACGCCAGATCCATCGGCTGAGCTTCTTCATCACCATTCTCCTTATCGCGTTGCTGTTTTACAAATCTGTCTCGTTGCTGTACTGGGTTATTCAACTCTTCATATGCATTAACAATCTCCTTGCCAGCTACGAAGAGCTCGAAGCGACCTGCAACGCTTCGACCCTAAAAAATTAGGCATTGTTTCATGTCATTAGTCATTTACAATATCTATAGTCTATTTTAAATATTAATATACATTTGTATCTACATCTTACCGAGTCCAACTGAATATCCTTTGCCAAAGGGCTCATAATGATGGGATGTCCCCATAAGAACGTAGGCTGAACGCACTCAGGCTCAATAAAGAATGATATTAGTTTATCCATAATTCTAGGGATAGTGTGCGGCGCTGGCACAAATAGGTTGTGTTCTTTACAGAGTTCAAGAAGTTCTGCAATAGGTTCCTCTGTAAAAACCAGTTCAGGTGTATTGAAGCAATAAGACGCAGTGTTTCATTTAGTAAAAGTTTTATCTTTAAATAAGTTTAGATAAAAAAAGGAACTTACTTTCAAGGTCCGGTAAAGGCGCACCGAGTTTTTGCTCCAAAAACTCCATGATGTTGATTCTTCGAAAAGGTTTCTCGAATGAAAGCTCTATAGGTGTACTCAAGACATTTGTACTTATAGTTGTTGACCCAGTAATTGTTTTTGCCATCTCTAATTATGCACGCAAAATAAATGGTAGATGGCGACCATAAGAATTATTTTTAGAACATATCCAAACCTGCGGTTGAGTGTTTGAAAATACCTTGAAGCATGTCCTCTGTCATCTCAAATAGGTCCTCTAAATTTGCGTATGCTTGATAAAACTCGCAGGTCGTAAATTCTGGATTGTGGTCGGCATCTATGCCTTCGTTACGGAATTGCTTTCCTAACTCATACACGCGGTCCACGCCCCCAATAACAAGTTGCTTTTTTTTTTTTTTTTTTTTTTTTTTTTGGATGTTGTGTACAGATGTGTTTAGGCATAGCACATCAATAATTACATTACTGACAGTGTGTACAGACAGCTAGGATGGCCTAGTACCTTAAGATATAACTCTGGAGCGACACGCATTTGCATCTCCATGTCCAAAGCATTAGCACGCGTGGTAAATGGTTTTGCATTTGCCCCACCCGCCTGGGTGGATAGAATGGGCGTCTCCACCTCCAGAAAATTGCGGCTATCCAGATACTCTCTAATAAATTTGATAACCTTTTTACACAAGTAAAAAAAAGTTATTTGATGGATTGATCTATCTATGGCCGAATATTGCGGGGCCTTTCTCAAAGAAATAGCGCTTCATACATCACGCCTCTTTTTTAAAATCTCAAGAGCATCACGATTGACCAAAAAGTCCAAATGTCTATTCCTAAACCTCTTTTCAGGGTCCTTGAGCCCTGATCGCATTGGAATTGCGTGGAGACATGGTGAGAGGAGCTCAAAGGATTCTGTAATGAATACACTCAATTCTCCAGTTTTTGTCTTTCCTATATGTCCTGTTAGCTCTACATTTTTTTTTTTTTTTTTTTTTTTTTTTAAAAAAAAAAAAAAAAAGTTGACTAATTATCTGGCTCATCAATTCAATCTTCACCAGAAGCAAACCTTGCATCCTTGTATCAAATGACGCTTACGAACAATATCTCCACGTTGAAAGTTTTTGGCAGCTTTCTCGAATTCCTGATCATTTCCTAGATAGTTTCTACGATTGAAGACGGCTTGGATCGACTGATTATCTTGTATCAGATCAAACCAAATCAGTTTTGAGCTTGAGTCGCGCTTTGAGTAAATACGACCTACGTCGACCGAAAAGAGAAAAAAAAAAATCCCAGTATTAGAAACAAGGGTGAAAGACTTCTAGACATCAACTTCCTGTATATTTGACTGGCAATGACTTTTAGATTAGCGTAGTTTTCCACCTCGTACCGTTTATTGAGATCTTCTTGGATTTGTCTTTTGTACCAACTTCAATTTTATCCTGATATTTAGCAATGACCTCCTTCACAGGAATAATAGGTGTTCTTGGCGACTGGTATCTGGGATAAGGTTTAATGCCTTGACGCTCCAGCTCTCCAAGACGTGCCTCAGGTTTCAATATCCAGGATTCCCCTGTGTTGATTACTGTATTGAACTGTCCATATTCTCTTTTTAGGCTATTTACTGAGACACGAGACAGACGCCTTTGGGACGTATTCTTGAAATTTATTGAAGCAGTTGAATGGAATAGATGGCCATTCCACTGCCTTGACAAGTGCTGCAATAAGGTTCTCGTATACATTTGACGATGTCGCTTATAGATCGAGAAAGAGTAAGGATGTAATGACGATCAGGTGAAGGGAAGGCAAAGTTTGCTGATCAATAAACACAATGCGTATCGGAGAAATTCAAGAGCATTTGCGCCACCAATTTAGACCCTCCCTACTAAAGTAATGTTCAATCTCCGAGTTCAAAGAAAACACGCTGACTTGAACAGCGCTCTTTTCAAAAGGCTATTTATGATGAAGTTCTAAAATACGAAGGTGCTTTATCGGTTTATATCTTACTTTCAGCATGCAGGTCAAGCATTATCTTATCGCACCCATTCAACGCATGAGGAAAGCATACGGAGATTTGTCCTTGTACCATTTCAGAAGGTCACAGTACTAGACCAGGGCAAGATTACTTACGTCAGAACGAAAACGTAAACCAAAATTAGACAACCCATTCTTTGCCACATTTAACACTCAAGATAGCTGGCCTGGAGATCTAATTTCTAGAAAAAGCAGAGCTTGTTCACTGCACCAATTGTATTTACAGTCTCGGATGAGAACATGAGCCGCATACATGCTCACAGAAGCGCCTATGCCGCTCAGAGGAGGAACGAATACTATAGGTTGGAAAATGAAATATTTCATTCCGGCACCACTAATCACTAATCACTGGATATGAATGAAGGAGAATAATAATGGGTACTGAAGCCTGGGTGCCATGATTCGGCCTCCCTGCAATATTTTTATTTTCCTTTGAATATTGATTAAACAATATTACAGACATAAAACTGCGATCCATGAGAAAGCGCCATTGCGCAAGACTATGATACACTGGCTACATTTCAAGAGCTGTAATCAATACATTCAGAATGGCAAGTAAAGCACATTGTTTATGAACATTTAAGATTAGCAGCACTACTTTAATGAAGTTGATGAGGCATAGCTTGTCTAATAGATACTCGTCTATTCATTTTTCCATCCGAGCTCAACCTCGGCGGTACCCAGCGTTGTATCCGATTCGAATGTATGATTTCGAGTCATCGCCGCAAGGTCATAGCCTAGTGGAACTAACCGCGGCCAATTAACATAATAGACTCCGTTTGCTAAAATGAAATGGATGATATACACTATCACAGCAACCCAAAAAGAAGCAAAAGCTAGTACATGTGTGCTGAAAAAACCTGTTCAAAGAATAAACAGACACCAATGTGGCGCCCTTTAAATATTAGCAATACTTCTAAGCTTATGGGGTCTACGCAAGTCAGCAGCTGATGAGAAACTTACTTTCTGGAATAATGGCGCAGGACACCAGCATGGCAAAGCCAATAATAAGACCAAGAGGCATGAGCTTGAAATGGAGTGGACGATCGTCGATGAGTGGATACGATCCATTCTCATGAACATCGTATGACAAGAAAAGATCATAGGCATCCTATAGATTGGCACCAGAAGGATATTAGGTTAGAAACCAACTGTTGAGAACTGAGCAACTCCTTAAGAAATAGAAATTTTACCTGGCGCGATCCGTCCAAAAAGTTATTTTTGATGTAGCGAACAATTGAGTTCTGCAAATCATAGAGAGCACCAACCTTCGTGCGCTTCCCAGTCCTTCAAAAGGATATGATAGAGAAATAATGTGTACAGTCTTTATTAGCATCGTCATCTTTTTCAACCTGTGTACTTGAAACCAAGCGACTGTCCAATACCTTGTAAAATCTGTTTTGAGGGCTCCTGTCCCTGAGTACGCACAACTGATAATATCGGCATTGTCAGCCCATACTAGAATGAGGATATTCTTTCAATTAGAAGTCATATGCCTCAATGGCCCCATATGATTAATGTCTCAGTTTTCAGCAAGAGGTGTTAAACTAAATGACGAAAAGCTCACCATCCCGAAAGACGGACTCGAATTGTTTAAATGTCTCAAATTGCTCTCCTACAGCGAGGATACCAACATCTTGTAACTGACGATTCAGCACCCATCGGGATATAACCGACTGAACAACATTTGTTCTGTCCAGACAATCCATACAGTTGGTACGGACGACGGACGACTGGCGATGATATACTCTCTGTATCATGTGCCTGTTAGCCTCGGCTTTAAAGTATCTATAATAGAGACACAAAGGTTGGTGATGTTTTGCAAAAAAATGGCTCGCTTCCACGATAACGAGGCGCAAGATCACAGTAATTTTTACCCCTGTGCTACCAAATCCTCATGGTAATGGTCCAATAAAAGCGATACTCGGTGCCATCTCATCTTGCTGCACTCATGGTGAAAATCAAAATGGTAATACTTGATGTCGGGGTCACTCAAAATATCTATCTGCTTCGAAAAGGTTGTTCCCATGGGCTCTTCGTATCCCTTTTTGTTGATGAGGTTGATAACAAGTTGAGTCCCATAGTACCTTTTTTGTGCCTCAAAATGTCGTCGAAAAGCATTTCCCTACAACCCATAGTACATTATAATATGAACTTTAGTGGGTGCAGTACATCTCTATGAACAAGTTGGAAGGAAGTAGCGATGCCTTACAGTCTGCGGATCATTAAAGATCTGAAGTTTTGGCGTGTACTGGATGTTATTAATTTGAGTCCAAAAGATAGGAATTGATCCGCGAGTCTGAACATGAGAGAGCATTATGTGGTTCCTAACAGCGGTTGGTATTGTCGACTGGGCAGCGGTGTCCACTACAACAATTTGTTCCGACTCATTAAAATTGGAGACATTTCCATGAATGTCCACGCCTCGTGAAAAGTAGCGAGTACCAGCGCGGTGACGCGATCGCCTCGAAATTAATACAAAAGTAAAAGGTTTTCTGTTGATTTCAACTTCTTTAATATCCACAAAGCCGTTGATGATTGGCAGGATGAAGTTGCCCAACTATTGAATAATGCAAATAAGAGCATATTAGCACATCTATTTTAACGACTGTAGGAATGGGTCTCTAGCATAGTGTCCTTACATCTTGGTCTTTGTGTCTGCGAGTGTGATCTATAAATTTTGATTGAAGACGATAGTTCCAGAAGAACCTCTCATCCGCCTTAAAGAAAAAAAAAAAAAAAAAAAAAAAAATTAGAATTTTGACAAACATACAAATAAACAAGTATAAAAAGATATGATTAGGTCTGCCAAATTAAATAACTTACTCGTTCCCACATAGGCTGTATATTGCCCCGGAGCTCAGCCTGCCGCTGAAGCGTGTGTGTTAGATCATAGGTGTATGCGAAATGAAGCTTTGCTGATTGTAGATGTGAATGTAATAGAGAAATATATGACGCCTCCTCACCAGTCTACATAAAGTGTAGTAGAGCCGGTCAAGGAAGTAATACTGATTATTTCTTTTCCTATTTATCATAAGCCCATATGAATGCTAACTTCTTAATCCAAGTAAAAAGCAAATGGCCTTACCTGAGCCTCAGAGAGTGCTAGGTTGTTACGCGAGAATGGCATGATCTTGTATTCTTTGAGCTTAAAAATGTCGTGTTCACCAATTTGACCGACTCTTTGTCTATCTGTAACCACGATCATGTACTCGCCTATAATAGAGATATCATTATTAAGCTTAATATCCCCAGGCTTGGCTTTTAAAGATCACGAATGAGATTTCTAGCATACTATTCTCCAAACGCGCCATAAAACTTGCCAGCCAACAATCGTATAATCCCAAGGATACCATAGATCGACATGACTTCCTCATCTGCAGGGACTCTTCCAGCAGGGGCTAATTACATATATTTTTATAAAAAGTAACGTATTGGGTTGAATGCCGACACATAGACCGAAGGCTTCATGGCTAATCTATCCATACCGTTCAAACGGACTTGGCCATTAGAGCGTTGGATCACAATGTTTTCTGTGACAACTGAAGGATCATTAAATACTGGTTCAATTGTGAAAGTATCGATGCTAATATATCTTTAAAAATTCGATATGAATTCAAGTAACAACAATAACAAACAGTAATTAACAGTAACAATAATAACAATAATTAAAATAATAAAAAAAATTTATTAAAGGTAAAAAAAGGTCAGTACTTTGGATAAAGATAATAAAATATGATATGAGAGTATTGGTGCTAATGCTGCCTCAAGTCTATTCTAGTAAGGATGACTTACAGACGTAGAGAATTGTGGATAGCCATGGCCCAGTTAAGATGCAACAAGTGACAATGGAAGGGCAGAATGAAAGATGTGCACAGATGAATTGATAAAACACAACACGCATAAAAAAGGGACCGATAGTGAGCACAGGACACAGAACTACGCGCAACCTTGGGAAATCAAGTCAACAGTGACGGCGGTTGCAAATAAGTTGACAATGGCAAACGACACCACATGTCCTTTCGACTGAGCAGAAAGAAGTTTCATCGTTAAGATGGTAATGGTGGCTTAGATTACCACCCTCGTTCTCGGAAACAGGAACAGCTTTATCTGTCTGTCTTTTTTTTTGTTTGTTTAATCATTACATCTCTCCTCTCTTTTCTTTTTATTCTTCTGCATCTTTTTTTTTTTTTTTTTTTTTTTTTCTCTCTCTCTTTTTCATTTTTGTTTTTGTTTATCTTTAATTGTGTGTGTTTAATACACCTCCATGAACCTCAAGTCATAGAGCCATAGATTCACTATCTTTTTCTTGTCTCGTTCTCACGCTTGTTTTTGCCATTGCCCTTCCTATTGCCTACTATGCCTTTTCCCTTGTCTTCACTAGCTCGCACGGCCTCTGCGCCGGTGGCACGTCAGTCTACCCTTTTATTGCGCTCTAGCATTGCTCGCACCAACGCTCCTGTCGCTACCCTCGTGTCTATTCGTAAGGCCTCTTCTAGCACCACTAAAGGTGAACAAGTGGTCGCCAAAGATGCCTTTCTACAGGGCAACTCGGCTGCTTATGTTGAGGAGATGTATTCTGCTTGGCTCAAGGACCCTTCTTCTGTTCACCTCTCGTGGCAGATCTACTTCAGGAACCAGTCCCAGGGCATGTCTGCCTCTCAATCCTTCCAGGCTCCTCCTACCATTCCTCCAACTGGTGGTGTTCCCTCTTTGGTACCCGGCTCCCAGGCTGGATCCTCGGATGTCATTGATCATCTAAAGATCCAGTTATTAGTCCGTGCATACCAGGTTCGTGGCCATCACGTTGCTCGTCTGGATCCTCTCGGCATCAATGAGGCCGACTTGAGTGCTGTCATACCACGTGAATTGGACATCACTCACTATGGTTTTTCAGAGAAAGATCTTGACCGCACCTTCTCTCTCGGACCAGGCATCCTTCCAGGTTTCCTTGACACAGGAAGCAAACAAACGCTCCGTGAGATTATTGATCATCTCAAAACTATCTACTGTACGTTTTTTTTTATTTATTTTTTTTTTTTTAAAAAAAAATTGATTAAGTTGACTTGATTATTCACGGCGTGATCCCAACGAACGTGGAATGATCCCACATTGCGCTATACATGCCAGCATGATGAAATCACTTTAATGGACCTTCGTGGATAAACTATTTGTGTAATTACATTCAAAACCAGGAGTACCCAATCAGTTAGATTCCTATCATACCCATGCTTTCTTGTCTTCATCAGGCGTCGTTGCTCACCTCCACATCGCTTTTTCTGACTACTATCCTTAATATCTAGGCGGCTCTATTGGTGTCGAATACATTCATATTCCTGATAGAGACCGCTGCGACTGGATTCGACACCGTGTCGAGGTTCCTCGTCCTTATAAGTATACCATCGAGGAGAAAACCATGATCCTTGACCGCATGATCTGGTCTGATTCATTTGAACGCTTTGTTGCATCAAAGTATCCCAGCGAAAAACGTTTTGGCCTTGAGGGAGGCGAGAGTTTGATTCCCGGAATGAAAGCACTGGTGAGCAAACTGCAGGCCGCATCTATTATATATATATATATATATATATATATATATATATAGTTAATTTAATCAACCAATTATTCTTTGGATCTGCATAGATTGATCGATCTGTCGAGCATGGTGTCGAGTCTATTGTCATGGGAATGCCTCATCGTGGTCGTCTCAACGTTTTGTCCAATGTTGTACGCAAACCCCACGAGTCCATCTTCTCAGAATTTAGTGGTAATTCTGCTCAGGACGGATTCTCTGGAGATGTCAAGTACCACTTGGGGATGAATTATGAGCGTCCTACTCCCTCGGGCAAGCCCGTTCAATTGTCTTTGGTCGCAAACCCTTCGCATTTAGAAGCTGCAGATGGCGTCGTCCTCGGGAAGACTCATGCCATTCAACATTACATGGATGATAAAGAAAGAACTCGCTCACTCGCTGTTCTTTTGCATGGTGATGCTGCCTTTGCAGGACAGGGCGTCGTCTATGAAACCCTCGGATTCATGGATTTGCCTGCTTACTCGACTGGAGGTACCATTCACATTGTTGTCAACAACCAGATTGGCTTCACCACTGACCCCCGCTTCGCTCGTTCGACTGCTTACTGTACCGACATTGCAAAATCGATCAACGCTCCTATCTTCCATGTCAATGCTGATGATGTCGAGGCTGTCAACTTTGTTCATCAGTTGGCTGCTGACTGGCGCAAGGAATTCCACACCGATGTTGTTATTGATCTTGTCTGTTACAGACGTCATGGACACAATGAGACTGATCAACCCAGCTTCACTCAGCCCATCATGTACAAAGCTATTGAGCATCAGACTCCCGCCTTAAATAACTACATTGATAAGCTCATCAAGGAAGGCTCTTTCAAGGAGGAGCAGATCAACGAAATGAAGAAGCGCATCTGGGACATTCTTGAGGAAAACTATTCTAAGAGCAAGGACTACAAAGCCCAACCTAAGGAATGGATGACCAGCTCATGGCATGGATTCAAATCTCCTGCTGAGCTGGCTACAGAAATTCTTCCCACGTTCCCCACTGGTGCTGCTATGGAGACCCTGAAGCATGTTGGAAATACCATTAGCTCGTATCCTCCTGGCTTCAAGATTCACTCCAATTTGGCCCGCATCATGAAGGCTCGTGCCAAGACCATTGAGACTGGCTCCAACATTGATTGGGCCACTGCCGAGGGCTTGGCTTTCGGCACTTTGCTCTCAGAGGGCAAACACATCCGTTTGGCTGGTCAAGATGTTGAACGTGGAACTTTCTCGCACCGTCATGCTGTCCTTCACGACCAGGAGACTGACAAGCTCCATGTCCCTCTCAAGAATCTTGGTCACGGTCAAGCTGCTTTCTCAGTCAGCAACTCGTCACTTTCCGAATTTGGTGCCCTTGGCTTTGAGCTTGGATATTCACTTGTCAACCCTAACTCGCTTATTCTCTGGGAAGCTCAATTCGGAGACTTTGCCAATAATGCTCAATGTATCATCGACCAGTTTATTGCCTCTGGAGAGAAGAAGTGGCTCCAACGTACAGGATTGACCATGCTATTGCCCCATGGTTATGATGGACAGGGTCCTGAGCACTCTAGTGCCCGTATCGAGCGTTACCTCCAAATGTGTGATGACAATCCCAACCAGTTCCCGTCGGAAGAGAAGCTCTCGCGACAACACCAGGACTGCAACATGCAAGTGGTCTACTGCTCCACTCCTGCCAACTACTTCCATGTCCTCCGTCGCCAGATTCACCGGGACTACCGCAAACCTTTGATCGTCTTCAACTCCAAGTTGTTGTTGCGTCACCCTATGGCTCGCTCTTCTTTGGAGGAGATGACTGGCGATACTCAGTTCCGACGCTTTATCCCTGAGGTTGATGATAAAAACCTTGTTAGCTCCGATAAGATCAAGAAGCACATTTTCTGCTCTGGTCAAGTCTACTACGCCTTGGTCAAGGCTCGTGAGCAGAACAAGATTGATGATGTAGTTATTTCTCGCGTTGAGCAGTTGAACCCCTTCCCCTATGACAGAGTCAAGGAGTACGCTGACAAGTATCCCAACGCGGAGATTGTTTGGTGTCAAGAGGAGCCTCTGAACATGGGCGCTTGGGCCCATGTTGCTCCACGCATCCGTACCTCGCTTCGTGAGACTACTAACCATGCCAACAAAGAAGTTCGTTATGCTGGTCGTGAGCCTTCTGCTTCTGTCGCCACCGGTAACAAGAAGGTCCATTTGGCCGAAGAGTATGCCTTCTTGGCTGAGGCTTTAACTGGTGAGGCCAGGAAACCTTCAGATGTAGTTGGAGGTGTTCCTGTCTTTTAATAGATTATCCAAACCTAAAATGTAATTGAAATTGCATCTCTATCCTCTTTTCTCTCGTTCTTTTTGTATTTATCTCACCAAACAAAATAAAAATTTTATTTTGAAGATCAAAGTTTAAGCGTCCACCACTATTCATTCTTTTCAGTTTCTACAGCTGCAAGGTTATCCAGCGCTTGTTCTAGTGTATATGAATTCAAATCCCCGCTCAAATCTCTGAAGAGTGCCAGAAAAAATTTTGTTAAAATGACATTATCAGGCTTGGACTCGCACATCACAGAAATCGCCATTTGAATCTATTAAGATTCATTTTTTTTTTTTTTTTTTTGCAAGTCCAAATGAAAAAAGTTATGATCAAGACTCTCTTGCACTTTTAGCTTTTAAAAATCTCACAACATAAAAAAAGATATAAATATAAATAAATAAATCTTACCATGAATTGCCAACATTCCGTTTTTCTCGATTCCAGCATGATCCCCACAGCACAAACGAGATATACCACAAAAGGAGCATATGTTCGGAAGATAGGTTGGTAATTGAGAAAAATGCGCTCAATCGACTTTACTGCTGTCGTCTTTGATAAAGGAGATAAAAACATCCTCTTGAGTTCCTGCAGTAAAAGTACTGTTTGCTCGAGAATCATATCTGCGTATGCTTGCCCTGGCCCATATATCATTACCAAGGTTGCAGCTATAAAAGACGCTAGAGCCTTCTCTTTTTTTTCCTCTCTTCCTTCTCCTTCTCCTTTTAGTGCTACTGCTGCTACTGCTCTTACTGCTGCTTTTGTTGGTGATGCTACATTCCTTTCCTCGAGAGCACTTTCCTCTTTCCCGCGAGAGGAGATCGAATCCTTAAGATATTGCTGGATTTGATGAACTAAATATCCATCACGTTGAGCGAGGACTGATCCTACCAGGAGCGCTAGTCTTCTTCGTAAAAACAATCGACTGGGACCCCCACCACAGAAGATATATTGATGTTGGGCCGTTAAGAATAAAGCCATCATATCTGAATGATGGTCCTCCAAGGTCTGAGTATCCTTTGAATCCAGAATACCATAAACACAGGACAGCATGGTTTGAAGCGGACAAGCTGTGACTCCCTTTCCTAATTCATGATTGAACTTCTTAATGATCATATGAGGCTGAACTTTCTTGAAGTAGTGCTGTCGCTGCTTCCCCTGCACCAAGATCCACCCCACTAGCATGCTACATACGGCCATGAATCTCCAATCATTGATTTCCTCCGCCATTCCTGCTATATCTTCCAATATAGCCTTTCTAATAAGGCTAGCAGCATCACTATTGCCATCGTCCATACTATCGTCATCATCGTCATTGCTTTTGATTGCTCCTTCCTGTAGGCAAAAGAACAAGGGCGATTTCATCAATGTATTATCGACAATATGTTTGCGGCTCGGAAAAATGAATGTTCTGTTTTGTGCACCACTCTCGCCTATCATTATCTGATCAGTTACTTGAATAAGTAACTGCTGGCGCTCCAAAGGGGATAAAATACATAGACTAATAGCGGAAGCAACAACAACGGGAACGAAAATAAAAAAATAAAAATAAAAAATAAAAAATAAAAAAAAAAAATAAAAAATAAAAAAAAAAAAAAAACAAGAACAAGAGGATGAAAGAAAGGAAATGCTAGATTAATAGATCTAAAACAATAGACAAAAAATAAACATTAAGCAATTTCCCTTTTTTTTTTTTACCGTCGTAATAACCTATGGCTGAAGAACCTTGTATTTGCTTGCTTGTCATTATTATTGATGCTGTTATAGATGTTATCATTCCATAAAGCCAAGACTTGTCTCACGAACCCAGGGTTCAGAATGACGACAGTGTATGATGTACGTAGCCATTGAGCACAGTCGCTCGATATTTTGATATACAAGATGTAAGCAAAGTTAATAACTTCTTCAACTAACATCCTTGCTTGTGGATTTGACACCAATGGAGTACAGAGCTCTGATAGTTGTTGCGTCCATTCAGCCTGTAGATTTACCAGTGTCAAAAAGTAAATAATTAAATGCATAGTACTAGCGGTGTTTTTTTCCTAAAATAACAATAGCAATAACTAGTCATTGCAAAACTTTACCATAGACTCTAGGAACGTAGTTGTCATTGATTTATGGTTCATAACCTCCTGGAGACCCTGTAGGATTCTAGACATGCCCTCAATTGTTTCCTCAAGCCGCTGCTGCTTAATATCCTTTTCAGATACCTGGAAAATACTCATAAAATCCTTTCTCTCATTCTTTATGTCGGCATTCATGCTCCTACTCTGACTACCGTTGTTACAACTATCAGCTCCATCATTATCAAACTGGGTCGTCGTACCATACTCGCCCTCAAATAAATCAGAGGGCGACTGAGCAAATATGTCACGAAGTCTGGCTGCAAACCATATCTTTTTTGGTGAGGATTCTTGTTTACTATGATCTTGGCTGAAAACATTTCCATATGCCGATAGACCATTCTTATTAATATACTCCGTATTCGTACCAGTGATAGTGGTGGCGATGGTGGTTTTGCTAATGGCATGTGGGTGCTGCCCTGAATATTTGCATATAGACTGAGAAATCAAATCCGCCAACTTTTTTGAAGACAAAATAACCGGATTCTTGCAAAGGCGCACAAGCAGTTTCCCCAGAGTTGGATACAGGTCCGGTATACTGTGATAGTGGTCTTGTCCATCCTCATTCAATTCAAGGATAGGTTGCACTTGCTCCAAAAAACTTTGCAGATCCTCGAAACACGATGTAAGTTTAGACGTAGAGTATGCGCGACTATTTTATTTTATTTGGTTTATTAATGTTATGGGTGTGATCATTCAACATGTATAAAGCAAGATTGTTTTATCTTTTGCAATTAATGTTTATTATAAACGCGATTTTAGCATACCTACCTCTGTTGGCTACACGTCTCTAAGAATTCCAGAATCTCTTGTGCTTGCGCTTCGATTCCTTGCTCCATTCCATTCGAGACAGAATGAGTTCATTGGCTTGGCAATTCACCCTTTGTGATCCATATAAATACTCAGAATACTCAGCCACATTGAGTGTTGTCTATTTTGCATAACTTTTTTTAGAATGATAGAGCTACAATCCTACAACAATTGGATGGTTGTCATCTGGTATAAAATGTCGTTTTCATTTATGCGTCAGCATCCTCCTCTTGGATGATTCTCAAGAAGACTTCCTCCAGAGTTGTCTGACTCAGGCCCCAGTCATCGATACCATGCTCATGTTTATGGGCTTCAATCTCCTCAAACAGACGTTGAATTAATCCAGGCGAATTGTCGAACTCCCATGACTCAGAGGTCACAAACGAGTCAAGCCTCTTAGAATTTGGAGGAAGCAAGGATGATATGTAATGCGATGCCCGTTCTGTATTTTCGGGTTTGCTAGCGAATGTGATTTTGAATCCACGCCCATATAGATCCTTGAGTCGAATCTGATTTCCAATGCAGCGTAGTGTTCCCTTAGCCATAATGCCAATTCTGGAGCAGAGCACTTCAGCTTCCTCCATGGAGTGTGTTGTCAATATAATCGTCCGCCCTTGCTTTGCGTTGAAGACGATATCCCAGATGAGGCGCCGGACAGAAATGTCAAGACCCGTCGTAGGTTCGTCCAAGAACACAATGCCTGGATTACCAACCAGCGCAATGGCAATCGACAGACGACGTTTTTCTCCCCCACTTAGTCCTTTAGTTAAACGATCCTCGAACGGAACAAGCGAAACTGCATTCAGCGATGATAGAACGGCAGCACGCTCATCTACAGCAGCCACGCCCTTTAGACGTGCATAAAAGTAAAGGTGTTCCCCAACAGTCTAATATAGCATAATACAAACAAGAAAAGACCCTTTTAGCACATCCTCCCCTGATTGAACAGCAGATCTTGATTCTAATACAAGATTCAATCCAAAAAGCGTTGCTTACCAGGTCATCCCACAAAATATCATGCTGAGGGCAAATCCCAATGTTGCGGTAAACATCTTTGATTTCTGTATCTAATTCATAACCTGCCAAACGTGCCCATCCTTGTGTAGGTTCATAAAGACCCGTCAAGATATGGATTAACGACGTCTTTCCTGCACCATTAGGTCCAAGCAAGCCGAATATGGTATTTTTATCAACGGCAAAGGTAACATTCTTAACTGCCAGCTTCTTGTTCGATGGATAGATCTTGCGCATATTTTTCATCACCAATGGACAATCAGGCGAATATTCGTCGTGCAAGACGCGCGTCCGTTCCTTCTTCACATCATCATCTTCGTATTTGACTTCCTCAGGATCCAAAGGGATCTCGCCTTGCACCCTTTCACGCATCGATCCTATATTATCCTGTCGAACTTGCCCCTCCACATCATTCTGCTCCCTCTTTTTCTTGAAAAGTCGTTTAAAAGGCTTTGATATGATAAAATGCCATGGCTGACGGACACCAAATTCTGTAGGAAAGACCTCGGTCAAATAGAATGCCAAGGCTAAAAACACAAATGTTTCAATGATCATTGCAATTATGACCTGAAAAACTTCATCCGACCCCTTGAGATCCGACATTTTGTATGGCTGATATGCGCTGTCATAGCTGGATCGATTAATGACAGACAATGCTCTATAGAATGCAAAAGCTGGCCACACAAAGTATCCGATGGGTGCAGGGTCATTTTGAAAGATGTTTTCAGTTGCAAGCGATACGATAACGCCACAGAGTACGAGCAGGAAGACAATCACAAGAGCAGTTCGAGATTTGCTGAAGAAGCATGAGAGGAAAAAAGCGAGTGCGATTTGGACATGACCCCAAAAAAAGAAAAGAAGGATAAAAACACCAGGGTCGACCTTAGTAAAGAAAGGCATGCGGAACGCTATACCTGCGATGATGAACATTAACGAAGAAAGGATGTGCAAGATATAGAAATGGATATAGTGGGCGACGTAGTATGTGATTGACTTGAGTCCACTCTACACGCCAATATAGATGAAAGATTACCATAGATAAGTATGCAGATCAATTATATGAAGTAAGCATCTATCTGCGCCTAAATTTAGATGACTACATACCATTTTCATCATCACGAGAATACGATCTTCTTTTTCCTTGACTAGAGTAATGACAAAAATGGGCAACAAAAACGATACTCCAAATGGATACAAGATCCTTCCAACCAAGGAGGCGATTGGGATCTCCGCCTTTGTTGTGAACAATTGGGGCATCCCACGGAAGCCATGAGTGATCTTGGTTGCATTGGCAGTGGGTGATGATTTCACTGTAGTATATTTCCACGAATCAACCCTTATTAGCTTCCAATTGAAGAGTCCCTCATTTTAATAAATAAATAAATAAAAAACTTACAGATGGCGGCAGTAAGTGAGGTGTGCTGCTGCATCAGACGGAAGCCCCGATCAGGATAGTTTGCCGCTTGTGAAAGACGAATATCCTTGCCAATTTGAAGGGTATAACCGAACTTTCTAGCTGTAGTATCAATAGTATTAAATACAACTGCTCCAATGGGCATTCCTTGCACTAATGTGCCAATATCTGAATAGTATTTGATGCGTTGCTCTGGTGTGGGGTCCTTGGCGCGGATGGCAGACTTGTCTACGCGCGCCAAACCTTCAATCAAATTCCTAATCTGATTGGTTAGCGCTTCATCAACATCTTTAGCATCTTCCGATTGGGAGGCTTTTTGGTAGTATGGTACTGCTTGGAATCCTGTAAGAGCCGGAAATCCAACACTAGGATCCACAGTGATATTAGTATAGTAGCGCGTTTCCATGCCTCCCAAGAGGCCTGTACCGAAAGGCTGACCCGTTAGATTTCCTGACTTTGCATCCACCTGAGGTTGTTTAGGTCGCGTTCCTGCAAGCCCTCCAGTTTCATCAGCTGTCAGAAGCCAAGGATATGTTTGCTGTGCCGTCAACTCGATAGGTGCAATCAGCTGCGCGGAGCCCAACCATCCGCCCTTAGGCTGTGCCTTATAGGTACTGTCCAGATTGGCACCAGGAGAGGTGATATTGGGGTCCTTGGCATAGGGACTAGAATAGGGGTAATCTTTCTCGAACCACCACACACAACTATCGGCGGAGATGGTGGGCGAGCTTCCAAAGCCAAGACGACCGGGGACAATGTACCAATTGACGTGTTTAATGGTTTTATCTGCAGGAGCATTGGGTATAGATGATCCTAGTGACGAAGGGAAATCGACAATCTCTTTTGAAAAGGATGGTACCAGTGGAAAACCACGTGGGGTCATGGCATCTACATCAGAGCACAGCAGATAATCTAAACCATGAAAGCAACCAAATAAGTTGAGTAGACGTCACCCACAATTGAGATGCATATAGGCTTTTCAATGAAATCTAAGAAATGCTATTCATTCATTTTACATCCACACCATCGCCATATTACCTGATGGATTGCCTAGATTATTGATCAGGGCTGTGATTCCAATGCCCATGGCTCCAGCGATTATGACCATTAAGATCGGACACAAACCAATGCAGCAGACATTAACAAATACTTGACGACGTTGAAAAGAGAGAGTTTTTCTTCCCTATTGAAAATCATATAGATTTAAAGGAATGATCAGCTCGTGAAAGATTGAAGTGTATAATAAATATAATGGACAATACGATGGAGCAAGCTCAACAAGACCACATTCATACCAGAGCTCGAAATTGATAGGATTTGCGACCTGTCTTGGGTGAATGCTCAAGATCGTGGCTGGGGCTATTGTAGGCAACGATCTGTGTATCATTACTACTGACTATTAAAAAACAAGTTTAACCGAAAACCGAGAGAAAAGACAAATGTGAGCTTAAAATCAAGAAATGAGTAAAAGGAAAAAAGAATAGCCACAGACGCCAGCATCATGTATAACATAGTACCCTCGTCTTGGCCACACTGTAAAGGGTCGTTGATATCTTTTGTGCTGGTCATGGCTACACTGTAGTAGATCAAGTGCAATAGAATGAGACAGGGGGAGAAAAATCTGTCTGCAGGAAAGAGGAAAGAGTGAGGCTATGCTCAGACAGTCCGTTTTAGCAACGACAGATTATGGGGTGTAGATGCCTTTAAAGGAGTGAGGGGAGTGAGAAGAGTTGGAGGAATAAAAGAGAGGAAAGGGAAGCTATTGATGGAAGTGAAGGGTGAAGGGAGGTGATTGAAGGAGGTAATGAAGGGAATGAAAGAATGAAAGTGTGCGATGACAGAAGTTTTTTTTTTTTTTTTTTTTTTTTTTTTTTCAAAGACGCCAAAGGGCAGAAAATAAATTGTGGAACAGTAATCAAATGAAGTTGGTGCAAAAAACTTGTTTGGCAAACTTCTCGGATTATTTATGATTCGCTTGCTGGACTCTTCCGATCAATCTTATGCGTGCGTGCAATTGTTTATGCAATTTTGTATTTTTGTGCATGTTCATCTGCGCAGACAGATTCGACTTATAATTAATTCTAAATCAATAATATTAGCATCCATCTTGGGCTGTTGTCTCTTCCCATGTGCCTTTATCAGGCATAACGAAAACACACTCGTTTCTTTCTCTTTTTTTCTTCTCCTTTGAAGGATATCTTCTTAGGCTGTTGCCAAGGATGCACTGTCATTTCTTCCTTCTCTGCATTATTGTCAAGCATGAATCTTCAAAATATGTGACAAAGAAGTCGATGTCGACCCAAAAATTCAATTCTAACGGATGAGAATTGGTCCTCGATTGCATTGTTGCACAGTCAATCTAGCGAAATGAATTTTGCTCAAATCTGTCACTCTTTATCGACTTTGTTCTCAATTAGCAGTCTCGAACATCTTTTTTTTTTTTTTTTTTTTTTGTCAATATCAAGAAAACTGTATGACTTTATCGACCGCAACAAATGCACCCCTAATGTCATGGAAGTTGAAGGGTGTAGTAGTATTTTTTGACTCAAAAACAAACAGTGCTCTCACTCATACAATTGAGCCTTACATATCCTTCATGTACGCGTTCTCTTTTTTCGATTATATGCTATATACGGCCCAATTCCTTCTCTAGGTCCATAAATCCTTCTTCACACTCTTCGAACGCTCGAGCGCTGGCCTCTTCATCTCGCCCAGCTGGTGCAGTAAATCTAACGAGATAATGCTCTCCAGAAGAGGACCAAAGTCGAATTCAACGTGCTCGAATTTATCTGCTCATGTGCAAAGCGCGAAAGGGCCACGTCCCTCCTCTTAAGACCATATATAGTGCATAACTTGCAATGTCGCTTTCTGTATCAACGGTTCTCGCAACTGTTTTATTAATTTCAGCCTGAGTGCAAAATAAAGCGAGTAAGCGCTTCTTGCTGGATTTCAATGATGTAATTCAGCCAAGATTGTGCTGTACTCCTATTATCAAAAGTTAACTAAGTTCATTCACTAGTATTGACAACCCTGACTGAGCCTATCCGTGCTGCCAGAAAAGTGTGGTCCTGCCGATGCGAGCGACACCGTCAAGCTCCGCAATTTCTTCTTCGGAGAGCCTCCAACCAAGAGCCTGGGCATTCTGGCGAGCCTGTTGAGGGTTCCTTGCTCCTGCTAGAGGAATTGTACCTTTACAGATATTGTAGTTGAGAGCAACTTTTTTGTAAAGCGTTAGAGATGTATACGTAATAATATCCCTCAATTTTTTTTCATACAACTTACCAGCACTCATGGGTTTGTTATGCTTTTTGGCAATGCTTTCCATTACAGAGAGTAAAGGAGCCAGCTCTTCCATAGGGTAATCAGAGAAATAGCGACCAGAGGGAGGAGGATTCTCAGCATTGTATTTTCCGGTCAAACGACCCATTCCCAAAGGTGAATAGGACATAACGGCTACTCCAAGTTCGTGGCACTTGGCGATCAATCCTGAGGTCTCCGGATATCTCCTTAATAGCGAGAATTCAACTTGATTCGAAGCTAACTGGATGCCATGCTTAGCAAGAGCAGCATGCATACGGGTCAGTTCAGAAATTGAATAGTTGGAAACACCTACACTTTTTACTATTCCAAGTTTAACAGCTTCAGCAAGCGAATCGGCTAGTTGTTCATCATATCTCAGAATTAGCATCATATATACCTCCCTAGACAAAGGTTACGTTACAGCAAATGTCAAGCACTCCAACCATGTTCAGTTGTATATTACCAATAACCTCAATGCTTCTCAAAGAAATTGGTCCATGGATTTGATACAAGTCAACCACATCAACACCAAGGCGCTCCATTGACGCTTTAAGAGAGGTCAGAAGCGAGCTTGGAAATCTATTCAAAAGTTTTTCCAAGAAAAAGCGTTAATATTGTTTCATCAGGAGAATCTCGAGTTTTTTTTTTTTTTTTTTTTTTTTTAACCTTAATCTCCAAGGAAGAGGGACGAATTTTGTGGCGATCACCGGCAGGATCTTTCCTTCTTCCTTCGATTTCTTCAAAAATTTGCCGATAATCCTCTCAGACTCTCCTTTGCCATAAATCTCGGCCGTGTCAAAAAAATTGATGCCAACCTCAGTATCTTGCAAGGTATCCCAAGTGGCTGCAATATCCTTGAACATCTCGGGCGTATATCCCCACTTTGAATCCTTTATTTATACATTATTCATTCATGATAAAAAATAGAAATGCTAATGAGTAAAAAGAAAGCATCAGAAAAATAGCGTCCTTTCACTATCGTATTTGGTTAAATTCCATGTACTTACTCCCCAGGACCAAGTGCCGATAGCCATAGGGGAGACGCTTAGCGATCCTCCGAGGGTCAACCGGGTCTCCTGCGTTGGAACGCCTTGGACATAGATAGTGCCAGCAGCCTGAGGGTTGCCTGCGGATACACTGTCTGAGAATGTCATTTTGGCTTGGGCTAAGGAGATGACCCGTGTTTGTAGCTTACTGACTAAAGGTGGCTGTGTGTGTAATAATGTTCGCTGGTGAGTCTGTTGTACCCAGTGCTTTGAAGAATATACTTTTGAGGGAGGTAGTACGAACTTAACAAAGACTGATAGTTGAGACGAAGGGCTAGTTTTTTTGAGGAATGAGAGGCAATGGAATGAACCAAGATCATGCTTTTTTATACAGAAAGCATTCATGATACATAAAGCTTTTATTAACGAGGCGCATTATGAGCTAAGCACAACTTACGCAGGAATGACCATATCATTAAAGTAAAAGTGATCGAGGCATAGAACGATTTTTTAAGGTTCGATGACTAGTCATGTGATAAGTACACATCGGATGAACTTCTATTTGCGATCGGTTATTTTGCTGCATCTCATTGAACTTTCGTGCCAAGAAACTACTCTACACGCACACGACAAAGATGGCGCTCAGGGAAGAGAACTTTGTCGTCTTACACTCTGGATCATGGAACACCAAAGCGGGCATCAATGTTGTTGACACAAACAAGCCGCCAATCGTTGTAAGGAGTTAGCTAATCACCAGATGTACGCGTTTTAAAATTATAAGACACAAAAATTGATGTTAACTAGGGCCCAATATGTTGCCCCTACCCGCAATTTCGAATTGATAGACGATTCATTCACTTGTTGGAGCAAGGACTATCGCAGCGGAGACCTCTGAGCTAGTGACAGCTGACGCTGACACTAAGAAGGCAGAGGAAGCGACTCCATCCGAGAACATCAATGCTGATGCAGAGATAAAAGCCGAAAAGTCAGCTCAAGGAAATGATCTAGAAGCTCAGGAAAATACAAAAGCACGTGAGAGCCCCAAAACGCAAACAATATATTACTGTGGAAGCGCCTTGGCTGAGGCAGAGCAACAGTATTCTAAAGCTGATCTGGTCGTCTCAACACCCATTCAGGGTGGTATTATTAAGGACTGGGGCGCTATGGAAGCACTCTGGTGAGTTTTTTTTTTTTTTTTTTTTTTTTTTTTTTTGGGTGATGTTCATTCTTGAGCATGAAAGCACAAAAAAAAACATAATTAATCACGGTGTTTTGGTCCGGATATAGGCGCCATGTGTTATTCCGAGAGCTTGGAATCAAGCGCTCTAGAAACGCCTCTCCTGTGCTTATGGTTGTTCCGACAGATTGGACCAAGGAAGAGCATGAGCGTATTACTCAAATCTTTTTTGAGAATTTCAATGTGCCAGGTCTTTACCTTGCAGAGGAACCATTAATGATCCTTTATGGCTGTGCTGCCGTCACAGGCCTTGTCATTGACATTGGCCATAACAGCACAGGTGATGATTGATTCGGTAGTCAGTGATATACAACAGGATATGCCATCAAGTGACTAATTTGAAGTCGATGTTACTGTCCTATTTTAGAAATTACTCCAATTCTCGACACCTTGATCCAACGCAGTGCAATACAGACGATTCCGTTAGCTGGATCAGATTTTGACACATACTTCCTAGAACTTTTGAAGGCTGATACACAGTTGGTACGCGAGTATGGAGAACCTTTGGATATCGAGTTTGCTCGGCATTTAAAAGAATCAGATATTTGTCGAGTTCTAGGCAAAGATGAGAAAGAAAGCAAGACTAGAGCACAAGCGGAATATAAGGGTAGACAGGTATGACATCTTGGAACTGAAACATTGATAACGTAACTTAACGCGATTGTTATTCTGATAAGCCACTGTTGGTATATTTTCCTAGTTTACTGTAGGATCTGCACGTTTTCATGCTTATGATCCCTTGTTTAATCCTGATTTAGTGGGAAAACGAGTGTTGAACATTATCGAGGCAATCCATGCTGCGCAATTTGCATGCAAAGCTGAGAAACGCCAGTCATTATGGGAGGCAATCATCGTGACAGGTGGTTCATGTCAGGTTAAAGGTAACTTTTATTTTTATTATTTTTATAAAGTCGATATAAAAAGTTGCCTACTGCTAATCTTGGTAAAATTTGCGTTCTAGGCTTACAATCTCGAATTCAGAGTGAGATTGAAGAATCACTGTCTATATCCGAGAATTTTGGCGAATATCAAGTTCGAGAGATCAAATTCCTGAAGATCCCAGACTACTTTCCTGCCCTCAAAGACTCTATTGTTCATGCTGGATTTCTTGGATCGGAAATTGTCGCCAAGGTAATGTTCAGCAAAAGTGCTATTAAAGATGGAAAGAAGGCTTCATTGAAAGCATATAGCTAACCCTCCACATTGTCTTCGTTTCGTTTTAACAGTTAATATTCCCGGATCCCCGTAACTACATTAATAAGGTTGACTATAATGAAAGTGGACCTAGTGTAGTACACACAAAGACATTTTAAGCAATGATTTGACTCGATTTTTTTTCATACTCAACGCCACCAAATCGATAAAATACAATCAAATAAAAATTAATCTTTTTTTACTTCATCACCCAATAAATGAAACCATGAATGTCATCGAGCAACCGCTGAAAACAATTCAGGATTTGTTCGGTATGAAATCACCTTCTGAAATGAGAATGTGTCATTGTGTCAAAATGACATTGAGATCTATTTGTTGTACAATGGTGGTGTAGTAACAATTCTGCTACTTTTACCATTTCATTGTTTTTAGACAAGAACTGGAAGAAGGGACAGCCATCGGAAAAAGATGATTTTGGGGTCATGAAACACTTCCAAAGCCTATTCAATACACGCGAAAAGCTTCAGAAGGTACCATTGTTGTCTAGTTCCTATTGCATTATAATAACATTTTTGTAGGTAGGAAGGGCAAATTCTAAGCGTACAAGTCTATAATAACCTTGTCCAAAATAGATCCCTATCCTCGACGCCGAATCTATTAAAACACTCCCTCTGCATTCGCTCGTCAGGCTTCGATGCATGGTGCAGGATACGGAGCTTTCACAGGAAGTTGGACTCTTCACCAGCACAATCATTTCGCAGCCAGACGGCGAAGAGGTATAGAGCATAGGCCCTTGAAAACAGGATTGACCACATTCTATTTTCCCTTCCGAGTGATGGCTAATATTTAATATCCCTGCCTGGTAAAACCTCCAGAAAACGGTGTGTCATAGGTATTCTAGCGAGCCTCAAATTGACCATGTGAGTGCAAGCTGGAATATTTGGTAACATAAATCCATAAACCTATCAACTGTAGTACGCCCTAACATTCTTTACAATAGGAGTTGCGAGATCACACTCAAGACACGATTGATCTCCTCAACAGCTACTATTGCGTCTCTGTCCCTGGAGAATCGCAATGGGTCAAGGATTATGAGCGCTCAAAAAAGAATTTGGAAAGACAAGTACAGGGTAATAATAAAGTTTCGGAATGAGGTACGGCTCCGTACTATCTCATTGTTAATGTGGCTCCTTCTGTTCCTGTAGACATGACTTTAGGCAGCAATCAGCCGTCTGAAGTCATCCCAGAGCGCTATCCCTTTCCCAACGTTGATCACTTTGCAGCAGTCATCAAAACTCATTCATCCGATTTATCTATTGGAGTGACAGATGTGATTGAAGTTATAGGTGTCCTTGGCGCTAGTGACAGACTGTAAGTCGAAGAATATGAATCGTTGATAACGTATTCGCCCTACTTCCCGCCTTATATATAGCCCTATTACTAATCAATAAGACATAGTATGACAGATGGATCTTTTGATTTCCATGACGGAAATATCAACCCACCTAAAATTGCTACTGTGCATGCGATCTTTATGCATAAGGTCGAAGACCATGGACATCCAGAACTGAGTCTGAATGGCTATCCTGAGGAAAAAGACTTGGATCATTTTCTTAAGGAAGCGAAGTCTATCCGAGAGGAATTGATACGTTACATTGCCACTGCTGTCTATGGAGATCAATTGGCAGCTGAGTTAGTTCTTCTTCATTTTTTGGCAAGAGTGTAAGTTACAACTAAGTAGGAGTGCATGTAGGAAGGAAAGATCAGTTTCACTCAACATGAATTTATTTTAATTTTTTAGTCATTCGAGACTCAATGGAACTCTACTTGGAAAGTTTAGCTTGAATCTCAGGGACTCATCTTCTAACTCTTCGATCTACGGCAATCTCTCCAAGGTTATGAGAAATGTCCTGCCCAAGGTTCACACTATACCGATGAGCCTTGAGAACTTAAATAATAATTTCTTTTTTCCACGCGGGGATGAGTATCTTTCTTCTGGTATTTTACAGGTCACTCGGGGGACGGCCTTGCTTTTCGATGAAACTGTGATGGAAGAAGGAACACTTGTTGAAAAGGGTACGGGGAATATAAACATGAGGCTATTTGCAGGTTTAGCAGGCATAAGACCTGATAAAAATGCATAGCAATATGTCTGATACGCTTTGTTTTATAACCTGTTTACTATACTGTAGGTCTCAAGAACCTGAAGGCTATCTCGGATATCAGTCAGTACCAGACCCTCAACTATGTGTTCCCGTTTAATACTCTTGAGTTCCAGACTGATATCTCATTATTATTTTTGTCCAATGGCAATTCATTGGTCCCTGTAAGTAGGGTTTCTGTGGTCGTTGTTTATTACCTGTTGCTGCTTTTTTTTTTTTTTTTTTTTTCTCCCGCCAAAACACACACTTATCATTTAGGTTTTTATTTAGGTTGATTGTGCAATCACATTGAAACCTGACCCGTCAACATCTGAAGTGTTAATAGAGCCCACCTTGGAGCAACTCAACTCTTTTCGTAAATACATCAGTGTACTTCGACTTGCAGATTACAAATTTTCAGAGGAGATGGCCCAGGTAAAATTGCGGGAGATTGGGAATGCGCGATCCCAAGGAGGAGTGAAAATGGTACTTGTATTGCATTGGGGATAAAAAAATCTCACAGACCCATTTCCCGCTCTCCCGGACTTTTTGTTTAAATGACGAAATAGGAAATCGAAACTGATTTTATGGAGCAACGCAAAGCCGCTACCGCAGCTGGAACAAGTTTGACAACGCCCAACGAGCTTGCATTCAATATTTCCCTAGCAAGGTACAGTATAAACACAAAGCCCTTTTTTTTTTCCCGCCATATTTGTTATACACTGTCAACAGAAGAAAAAAATAATGCCCTATCAATTTTTGCGCATGGCCATGCAAGATGCACGATCACACTGCTTATATTAAACCGAGCTTATTTTTTTATATTAATCGCCGTGTTAGGCTTGTAGCCTTGAGTCAAGGCGAGCAAACATTGACCAGGCAAAGTTGGGACCATGCAGTGTCTCTTTCAAGGCAAATTGAAAGCAGAGGCAAGCAGTAAAAGGATGCTGCATAGGACCAAAAGTCATCATTGTCATCGTTCAATTGTTATTAGTTTAGACTGTTATGAATAAATATGAAAGGCATTTAAAAGATAAGTCAAATGACCTGTTCATATTTGTTATACATGTACATGAGTATAAACATGTACATGAATATGAGAATGTACAGTTTGACATGTTTCATGTCCTGATGGTTTGGACCTGTGGAAAAAGAGTTTTGTATATTTTTAAGAATATTATGACAGCTTACTGGTCTGACTGATAGAAATGCAACAACCTGGCGTCAGTCTCCCTCTCTCTTTTTTTATGCATCGAATCAGTCATTTGTACCCCTTGTCTTTATTTTTATTCACCCTTTAGTTTTACCCCTATACTGTACATATTTCTTCCGAAATCCAAGGCCGTTGTAGAGGCCAATAAACTGGTTATATTTTTATTCTAATTTATTTAAAAGAAAAATTGGCACCTTGCATAATAGGCTAAAATCGCATGTGCAGAATGGCATGTGCCGAATGGTATGGCAATCCTTTTCAAACGCTTTTTTCATCCTTCCATAGAATTCTCTCTCTTTTCAAGATTATACCTTTACAAGTCTGAAAGGAAATACAGGCATAGTCTGCAACTTGGTTTGGGTGCACAAAGAGGGGGTGCAGAAAAAAAAAGGGAGTAGAGAAGGGGGAAAGACCATGAAAAAGAGAGCAGGATGACGCAGTGGACGATTTTTTTTTTTTTCAGGCACAAAAAAAAAAAATCGCATGACTAGCCTAATCGCCGACTCCCTGGAGTGACCTGGCCCATGCAGACGTACCATTGAAGATGACATGTCTTGCAGAAATATTATATAATATATATAAATATATTATATACAATGACCACATTTCAATAAAAATATATTTCCTAAGAATATTTTGATTTTTACAAACAGCACTCTATATCGATATCAATATGATAATAACACTTTCTGTTCTAGTCCATACGTCCAAAGTCGCATGCCAGTCTAGCAATGTAAGCTGTTTTAATAGCAATGTACAGAGCTAGCTTCTAACTGTCGATATTTGTTGATGTTTGTTGTCGCTGTTTCTTTCATGTAGTGTTGTGTCGCGATGCGTTGCGTTGCGTTATTCTCCTAACTGGTGTGATAGTGTTTTTGTTGGGCCACACAATAAAATTGAGTAAAATAATAAACAAGCATAAAGGTTTTCTCTTCTCTCATTCTGACTGTTGCATCTTGCATTAAATAACTGTGGCAACTGGTGCTGTGGATCATGGTGCGTTGGATCTGTGATAGCAGGAATCTCACAGTGAGAAGCTGCGCTTGGAATTCAAAGTGTATTTTTCTTTAGATGATTAAAAGTAAAGTAATGTTGCTTTTATTATTATTTTTTCCTTTTCAATCTCTCTTTCTTCCTTCTTCTTTTCCTTCTTTCTTTTCTCTTGTTTTCCTTCTTTCTTCCTTTTTCTTCCCTCTTCCCTCTTCCCTTTTCTCTCTTTATTTCATTATATTGTGTTTAATTTTGAACATTCCATTGCTTCTTGTTGTTGTACTTTCTTATCACCACATCTATACACGCCTGCATACCGACTTCTGTCTCTTGCTTACATACAGCACTACAGTCTGCATTCTTTTCGTCCCCTTCGCGAACCAAACCTTTCCACAATCATATACATATCAACTTGCACTAGTATTCATTAAGATTTTATCTCAAGCAACAACGACCACAACAATAGAAAATTCCATTCTGAATTACAAGTACGACAATCACGACTACAACTAATAGTAATCACAACAATATCTCCTTAAGGAAGCAATATCTACTGCGAAACTTAATCACCTTGCACGTCCTTAAAAATCGAGTCATTCCACCCTCACCTTGCGCCAACAAACGGCTGCTGTCGTCGGGATGGAGTCTGGTGGGTTCCGTGGACAGAGCCTCGGAGATGGACCCGATCCAGACGACTCATCTATCCAGGAAACTTCCAGCTCCACAACTACCACAGCCACAGGGACGCGCCGATACTCAGTGGCAGGCGTGATTCGCTCTATATTTCATGCTGTCCTCGTCCAGGATACAGAACATCTGGATCATGTCTTGACAAGCCTCTCTCTAGACCCCAATAATGTCAGGGACCGAGAAGGCAAGACCATGCTCATGGTTGCAGCCACAGAGAACAAGCACCACGTTTTGCGATATCTTTTGACCCTCCCTTCCATCATTGTGGATTTACAAGGTGACTTT
The DNA here is from genome assembly GCF_002105155.1 of Lobosporangium transversale. Lineage (NCBI taxonomy): Eukaryota > Fungi > Mortierellomycota > Mortierellomycetes > Mortierellales > Mortierellaceae > Lobosporangium > Lobosporangium transversale. Next base: position 739,706 of record NW_019028983.1, on the reverse strand, counting down.
TATTATTAAGTGTAAGGAGCATGGTTATCTAAATACCTTCCCATTTTGCCTAATCCATTACTTTTCTTCAACCTCATTGCTACTTTCTTTGGATCACACAATATGCCTCCTTTTTTTTTTCTTTTTTTCTTCTTCTCACGTTTTCACAGACGCGGAAGGCGAGACAGCGCTTTATCAAGCTGCCGCAGCTGGATCGACCGAATGTGTTCGGTTGCTGCTGCTGGCTGGTGCATCAGCAAGTCAAGGAAACGAGGTAAGATCCACGGGAAATCAGGACAATACGCCCCACACGCTGCTATTCTTTCTCTCAATAGTCCTTCTCCCCCTTGTATTCCAGGTCAATCATGTTACTATGCTTCCTTTCGGTTTGACGATCGTTCAACTTATATTTGTCTTGTTTGCTGTTATTTTCTCTCGTTTATTTTTTATTATTATTGTGCACCACCTAAATCGCTTCTTCTGTGTGGACGTACATGTACAACCAACCAACCAAACCAAATGGTTACTAAACGATTACTGTATCACAGGAGTCTATCACACCATTGATTATCGCCTCGTACAATGGGTTTGTGTCGATTTGTCGCCTTCTCCTCACCACCGGCCATGCAAATGTGAACCAGCAAGATAACACACAAAAATCCGCACTCTTACTTGCCTCGTATGCAGGCCATGTAGATGTTATGGCTGAGCTACTAGAACATGGTGCATCACTAAACACACTTGACCAGTACGGATGGTCCTCGCTTATGCTTGCCGCCTATGCAGGCAAATTAGATGCTTGCAAATTATTACTTGCGCACGGAGCTGATCCACATATCAGAACCGCTAATGGTAAAACTGCCCGTAGTTTAGCCTGGGATGCAGGCCACAAGTCAATCGCCGTGTACATATCGAAGTTTCTTGCTAGAGGCAACAACACCTCGTCGTCTTCTTCAGGACCAAGCTCAAGTATGAGCTCTCGAACTTTGGTTCAACAGACGCTACCCTCTGCACCAAGGTCATCGTCTAGAAGAACACATTCACCTGCACCCTCCCTACCCTCAGTTCCAGAAGAAGGCTTAGATGGCAGTCATTATGCGACTCAACGTTCATTTTCTGGTCAAAACAGTACTGTTACTCGACAGTCTGCGTTATCTCGTCGACATTCTCGTCGCCCACACCCGATCTTTATATCAGCTGTCTCGCCTAGAGCAGGTGAGGAGGAGCCAGTGTCTCCAATACCCACAGCTCTGCCTGCAAGCCGCCTTGTAACCATTTTCGATCCTCCGATTGATGTATCACCTGCAGAACAGAGCTCGGACGCAGGATCTTTTGCATCCGTATCTGCATCAGTACCCTCTGCGCAGGAACAAAACTCAACAGTCATCTCCCCTGCTCATGAGGCTGTTGAAAACAATAATCACACAAGCGAGAGTAGCGGGAGTGCCGATGACGCCAATAGCAAGCAGAGGAAGTTAACAGCCTTAAAACCATCTCCGCTGCAAATTTACAGTATATATCGTCACAATATTAAACCAAAGTATGGTTCCAGAGATCTTCATTTCAGTGCTTGCAACCATCGTGATGACGACAGTGTCTCTGCTCCACGCTTGATTAAGCTCAAGGGTCGTCCCGGCAACAGTTCTGCGGCGCATGCCAAGGAGAAGGATGCAGAAAATGAATTAAACCAAAGAGTCATAAAGCATTATCAACAATCAATAAAAAGGCCTAGGAATAAACTTTGGGTGGGGTTGTCGCAGCTAGCAGCCTTTTGTTGCCCAGCACGTTTTTTCCCCAGAGCGTGGAGTAAGGATATGTGTCAAGACTGGCGTGAAAAATTTCTTCTTGGCGTTTTGTTGATAGGGTTCTCATTCACTATCGGGTTCATAGCCATTGGCCTCCCGCTGCTGACATGCAGGCCCCGCTCAGTCCAAGCCTTGTCTCTTCTCGAATTCAGTGCCCGTTACAGAAATCCAAGTCAATTACTAGGACCAGGGACGAATGGTCTAATGGTGATTCGGGGCGGTGTGTATGACGTTGGCTCTTTCTTTAAAGCCGGTTACCATCCTCCAACCTCGGACCAAGGACAGCTCGACTCATTCTTGACAATGCGCTCTGGATCCGATATCAGTTTCCTCTTCCCATCAAGTCATACGGGCACCTGTCAGCTTTTTGGCGCCGCCAACGGTTTCGGGATGTGCACAAGTGCCCGCAATAAAAGCGTCAACCACTGTCACCAGAGCCAGTTAATTCAAGGATCATTGAGAAGTATCGCTCGAAACGATATTCGAATCACCTACTCTTGGATGGATATTAAGAAAATGAATGAGCAGGGTCGCAGCTTGTTTGTCTATGATGGATCAGTTTTTGATGCAACTGATTACTTGAATCAGACAATGGAGCCTTCTATCACTCCCGAAGAAAATAAACGGATGGACTGGGTTCGTACCCTTGTTGGCAAGGACGCCACGCTGCTGGTTCAGCGACAATCCGACCATAAGGAGATCTCAGTTTGCTTTAATGAATTTTTCAGAGTCGGTGAGATCTCTGGACAGACTAATGGATGCTTAGCTTCATTAGTGCTCAATACAGCAGCGCTGGCGATTGTCTTATTGATCACGATTTTACGCCTAGTTACTGCACTTGTTTACCGTGTGATATTTAATCAGCGGCCAACATATGAGTCAGGGAAGAGCACCTCTGTACCGGAACCTGGTTCCAGAGTCAAAACTGAGAACCACATCTTGATGTTTATCGCTTGCAACGCGGACGAGCCCGAGACTCGAATCAAGGCAACACTCGATTCATTGGCATTAACTGATCATGAAGATGACCGAAAGGTCTTGATGGTTGTTGTAGATGTTGCAACAGATCAAGAAGGGAACCCCAGCGGGGCGTTATTGTCTTGTCTGAGACAGATGGTGACATCACATGTAAACACGTCTGACTTCGAAAAGACAGCAAATGTTGGTTTAGCGCCGGATCAGGACATTGGCCCTTTGGCGATTAGCAGCGTCGAACCAGTCTGTATCGCTTCTGATGATGATGGATCTACAACAAGAGTGTATTCTGGTCACTATGTGGTGGAGACGAGACGAGTCCCTTATGTAGTCATCGCCTGCTTATCTCGCCCAAATAACCTCTCACTATCCTACTATGGAGACTGGCAGAAGAAGAAAATGGTCATCCGTTGGCTATATCGCATCTGCTTTAACGAGCCAATGTCGGCTAACGAATTCAATCTTTGCGAGAAAATACGAGCGTTGAACCATGTTGGGCCAGAAGCTTTTGACTCGCTTCTCATGACAGAGATTGGGAGCGTATGTGCTCGACAAAGCGTGAGGAGTATGATCCAAACACTTCAAGACGATGAGCGAACTATTGGAGTCGCTGCCCATAGACTAATTGCGAATCATACAGAGAGTTGGCTGACGAGGATTCAGAATTTCGAAAACCATCTAGCGCAGCACTTTTCAAGCGCATTCGAGTCGACTCTAGGTGCTATTCAATGCCTTCCAAGTCAATTATCAATCGTTAGGATCAAGATCAAGTGCCGTAACCAGCATCGTCAGTTTTCGCATAATAGTGTTTCCAACCAACGTTTATACCCTGGTGAAGTATCAGCTATACCTTGGGCTGGCGAGGCAAATGGCGCAACTAATGCAAATGGAAGTGAAGGTATAGATCTAGAGCTTGGAGAAGACAAGCAGCAGAGCATTGACGAAAACAGGCGCACGAAGGAAGGTCAAGATTACAATCGGAAAGAAGACATAGAGGATATGCAATACTTCCTACCGATTTTGGTTCATCCCGATGTGGTATCCGCCTTTGTTAGTCACAAGCCGAGAGCTCTACACCAACGCAGTAGGCTTTTGCGAGGTGGGGACAGCCGTTATCTGACAGGATTACTTCATCGGTCACTACCCAAACACCGTATTATCTATCTGCCAGATGCTACTTATCAATCTTTCGCGAGTGTGAGCTTTCGAGAGTACTTTCAGGAGCAATGTCTACTCCTGATTACTTCATTCCATAACCTATGGACAATGATGTGGTCCTCAAGGCTTCGCGGTATCTTTTGCTTTTCCGTCAACTGCTTGGCTCTCTTGGAATGGTTCAACTTGGTTCTTTTGCCTATCGCTGTCATGCTGTCATGGACTTTGATGACACTTGTGATTGTTGGAACTACGATGAACATGAGCTCTCTGTATTCTTTGCCAGTAGTATTGACATTGGCGATCATGCTATGCTCAACAATACTTCAGCCAATACTCAGCATCTTGTTGAGCCGACGACATACACTCCTTGCCGATTTGATTGACCTTTGTTTGTTTTTGCTGTGCATGCCTCTTAAATATTTGATTATACCGATTTGCGCACATTGGCGTCTCAATGGTAATGGTTTGACCCCTGAAAATGGAATTAAGGCGAAAGGAGGGTGGATATTCGTGTAAATGAAAAATGGGACTTACCTGCGTAATTTACCCTAAAAAAAATTAAAGTAGATCATGGGTCCTCTTTACCTCACGAGGTCACCTACATGGAAGGTTCCCCTCCGTTTTTCCCTGTGGATAGCTCACTAAAGGCAGTCATAACCAGCCCTGCGAATGGCCGAAAGCTGCGATACTGGGTGGAATGGAAAGCTATAAGGCCACTGAGTGTTGCTGAGCCAGTTACAATAGGCAGCATGGACAACATGAACAAGAGAGAGCTTAAGATTGAGCACACGCGTGTGATGGCATGAACTGGTGCCCAGTCTGGGGGCGCTTGGCTTAATACCTGTAGATACTTTGTACATATTACCTCTCCCACATACACCCTTGACTTTACCTTAATAGTTCTCTATAATACTTAATTCATAATAATTTCACGCGTCCATAGTTGGGCGTGACGTTCTTTCAAACTCAGGAGCAAATCTTAGTGTGTGCCTTTTTTATGACCTTGATATTTCTTTTGAAAGCACTTTTTAGGACTACCTCTGTTATTCTCTTTATTCTCTTCTACTGTCACCTCATGAATACCATCAAAGGTGTCCGGTATGTGATTTTACCGGATCTCTATTTCATTCGGACTAACTACATGGTCACACCACATAAATTCACGCGGTTCATTCATCTTTTAATACATTCTATTCACCATAGACTGAAATGGGCTGAGGTTTTTGAAGACCCTAGTCTTACTCAGGAATCGCTCAGAGCACGAGCTGTTTCGCAACATGCCAATTTAGGCATTGATGGGATTCGTTCTATCTGTTGGAAGGTATATCAAGAAAAATGGCCCGAAGACAAAAGTTATTTACTACTTTATCCAGCCAAACTTAGTCTTAACTTGTCATTGTATCCCTGTATATGCAAGGCAGTCAATCCATTACTTTATCATTAACACTATGGGCCTTTTTTCTTTTTCTTTTTTGCAGGTCTACCTATCGTGCCTGCCTTCATTAGATACTTCATCATGGCCATATGCAATGAGTACAAAGCGTGAGCAATACAAGGAACTGCGCAAGAAATACATTCGGTCAATTGGGAGTGATGATGGGGTAGAGCCAGATCTAGAAGTCAACAATCCCCTCAGTTTAGCCAAGGATAGTCCATGGCAACAGTTTTTTGTTGATTCAGAATTAAGAAAGGTTATTAAGCAGGACGTGGATCGAACGTGAGTTGAATAGTCGTGCAAAGTGGCTACTGAGGCTGAAGGCAACCAAAGTTTTAAAATCAATGTTTTGTTCATGATACTTTTTTTTTTTTTTTTTTTTTTTTTAGTTTACCCGATAATGATTTCTTTCGATCAGAGAAAGTCCAGGAACAATTGAATGATATCTTGTTCATATATTGTAAAATCAACAGCGATGTGTCTTACCGCCAAGGAATGCATGAGTTGGTTGCGCACATTCTCTGGGTCGTTTCGTCTGAAAGTTTGGATGCTCATTCCACACCTAGTTTCCCTTCGTGAGTATTTTATATATATGCGGTCGTATAGGTCATCCTACTCGCATATTCTCATGGCTAATTCAATCCATCTTCCTTCTTTTTTTTTTTTTTTTTTTTTTTTTTCAGCGATCCAACTATAGACATAATCAAGAATGTACTAGATGCAGATTCCATTGAGCACGATTCGTTCACTTTATTTTCGGCTCTAATGAGTCGTGCAAAGCCATGGTATGAATTCAGTGATGATACCATGGTCAGTAGAAAACCCAAGGTTAGTTAATGTTCGTTTCAGGTAATTTAAGAGAAGACAAAAAAAAGAAAGAAGAGAAAAATAGCCATCATAGAGATCACCAATAATCATGTTTATATATTTATATGTATATGTTGAGATTAGATCCCTAACGCAAACAGCCATACCCAGCTATTTGGTAGAGCAGAAAGTCCGGAGGTAAAAATATGCGAAAAAGTATGGGGATATTTTATTCACCAACGTATTATTTCCACATGGTATTTATGTTCTTTCATTTTGTGGATGTCAGCCCACACCAGGAAAGCAAACTCCAGTGATTGAATGGTCTAGGAAAATATTTTATTACTTGGAAAAAATTGATAACGAGCTGTACTTGCACCTGAAAAACCTTGATATCCAGCCTCAGCTCTTCGGCATGTAAGCAACTATATGCGAAGTTTAAACATGTACACACGCAGGTGATCAGGATTTAAGAATATGAAGTTTCAGTGCCTATTAACCATGGTTTTGTGTCACTTTCATAGTCGCTGGTTTCGCTTGCTCTTTGGACGGGAGTTTCCTATGGAGGATGTTTTAACTATTTGGGATGGCATCTTTGCTCAGGACCCAAATCTTGAAATATGCATTTTTATTGGTCTAGCGCTGCTCTTACGCATTCGAGATGATTGTATGTGTTTATCATAGCTTTTATCCCGTATAAAATGGATGGGAAAGTTCATCAACTAGGAACAATTAGTCACTAAAAATATATGGCTTTTGAATGTTAGTGCTACAAGAGGATTTCGCAGGATGTCTTCATAAATTGATGAGGTACCCATCAGTGAAAGATGTCCATTTGTTCATCTCCCAAGGACTGTCTCTTCAAAAACAGCCGAATGCTATTGGTGGACTCGAGGTTATTCGACAGAACAATGCTCTTACAGGGAAACCACTGCCACCATTACCTTATGAAAGTGACTCGGAGCATGCAGGGCATGACCATCTGCAACAGCGCCATCAACGGAGTGGGGTGTCTCCAACATATACACAACAGTCCCACCATCACCAAAAACAGGACCATCAGCAACAACAATCGTACCCCTATGACCATGCAAAGGGACAAAATCCGAGCTTCTCAGGCAGCGGAGTCTTCAGTCAGCATTTGCCACCAGCTGCTTTGGATGCTATCAAACCCGTGGCTGAAGGATTTGTACATGTTACCAAGAATGTTTTGGAGAGCAAAGGCGGTGCGGCTTTGAATAAAGCGCTCAGCGATATGAAAGTAAGATATGCATATTTAGTATGGTAACGAGTCTTAATGTCTCTTTCATATGATCATATGATACGAAACTGATTAATCATGCTTTTTTTTTTTTTTTTTTTTTTTTTTTTTCCCACTCTACAGAAAAACACCCAGTCGTATATTCGAAAAGTCAACTCTCCAGTACAATCTCCGTCACCGTCTCCATTTCCTCCAATATTCGATCAGGCGAATGTCCCAAGTAGCAGGCTAGTGGCATCAACACAACCTGTACATCATTCACCAATGGAACAGGAATATCAGGATGCTAATGGCAGTAATACCGTCGGTTTTACTGACAAACAGCTTCAATTACAATTGGGACAAATAGTCGCCAAAGCAATGGCTATTTTGGAAACTGAACTTAGAACACCTGATCAGAGCAACTCTGTCTTAATGATGCCATCCAAGGCTACGCAAGCTGCAATGTCTGGACTTGAGCATGTACGCGATTTCCTATTAGGGTCTTCTAAAGATCTGGATCTCCTTGTTATTGAATCCAAGATGCTTGAGACATCAACCAATATAAACGATGAGAGTGGTGTTCATGAAGTAGCTCACTCTACCACAAAACCTACCCTGCCATCACCAAACGCCTCCACTCAAACAGATACCCGATCAGGAACAACTACTAAGGTTCAACGAAAACCCATCAATGCGATAGCTGCGACGACCAGAATTAACTCTCCGACGCCTATTAGGGCAGAAAGTCCTCGAAGGTCAAGCAGCGACCTTCATAGTCAGAGAGGAAGCTTGTCTCGGACTTTAAGTCATAGCAGTGCGATTGGGACTGAATTCAGCGCTGATCGAGGGTATAAATATGATCAAAACACGCCTCCTGTCACGCCGCCAATTGCAAAATCATATGTTCCTTCACCTCCTTCGAGTTTATCTGCACCTAAACCATTCTCATTCGACGACTTAATTGATGACACCACCACTACAGGACCTGTGCGTTCATCATCACCATCCATATCGGCTACAAAGGGAGTAGGATCATCCAATTTGGGATATAAAGTCAAATCGCCACGCTCTTCTCTGGTTAATTCTCAATTTAGTTGGATGTTAAATGACGATAATAGCATCAGCAGTAGCAGCAGTAGCAACATTACCAAGACTGCATCTCCATCTGCCTCAATTTCATCGCTACCAAAATCTGGTGCTAGTTCAGGAGTACAGCGGTCGACACCAGATACGTTCTCGCCATCACCAACACCAAGCCATCGAATCAATATCGATCCCTTGGCAGGCAATGTGAGCAAACAAAATGTATCAGCATCTTCAGCAGCAACGTCTGGAATAACAATAACCCATCAGCAACTTCAAGAGGACGATCCTTTGAGACTTTGAAAAAAAAAAAAAAAAAAAAAAGGCCGCGAAATTTAATCATTCCTATACCATCAATAAAAAAAAAGAAAAGCATCTGGGTCGATAAAAGAATACATGTGTCACACACGCATATAAATCTGAGTGTTCTCTCCAAGATGGATGACGGATGGCTGAAAACGTGTAAAAACAAACCTTGAGTGGTTGCACAAACATGAAAATACAGAAAGAGGAAGAATCGTTTGCTCATTCCACCCCAAAAGGTTGACATGAGAACTTGCTCATTCCTCCTTATATTCTTTTTATGGCATTTCATTCCTTTCTTTCTTTTCTTCTTTTCTCGTCCTTTTGGTAAATTTCCCTTCTCTCCCTCACACACTTGTCTTAATACTTGAAATCATATATTTGTGGTTGTTTATCATATAAAGAAGAAAAAATGATGGCAGCTTCGCTCGACCTTCACTCATTGGAGCAATATTGCGAGACTCTATACAATCCTTCGAGTCAGACCAGCCGCATCCAGGTCGAATCGCTCCTCAACTACCATTTTCCCACCTTTTCCCTTTCTACTTCCACAGCTGCGACTTCTTCAGCAGCAGCCACAGGTCCTGATGATGAGTCACTTATGAAGGGTCACAGCCCCTCTATCAATACTCCTATTGAATCGGCGCTCTTTTGTCGTAGCCTTCTCGAAAACACCAAGAACCCATATGCTCTCATGCAAGTGTCTTCATTTCTGTTGTTGTTGTTGTTGTTGCCCGGGCGTTTTTATTTTTTATTTTTTATTTTTTAAAAAACGGGTGGGGGTTATAAATGGTTAGAGAAGACGATAGACTTTTTTTTATTTAAACTTTTATTTGAAGGACAAATCATGCCATCGTTGGATAAATGAATGACTTTGAGAGCCCTTCTTCCTTTTTTTCTGTTCTTCAGAGTACATTTCTCCTCGTAGGCATGTCATGATATGCTGTGGCGAGGTCTATGTACTAGCTGACTAGAGTTACTAGTCGACTAGCAACGTTGATGACAAAACCGATGTCATTAGCGCAAGCAGAAAGAATACACGGATGATCTCTTAATGAAGGAGGGGGGGTTTTTTTTTTCTTTGGGGGGAATTTGTAACAGGATGAGTGAATCACAAGGAAAATCTTATGTCAAAAAGTCTTTGGGGGAAAAGGTCCCAAGGATGGTCATTTGACTTATTATTATTATTTTACACCTGGAAAAAGGAATCAAAGAATGGGCTAAAATATCAGTGTTAGACATAGAGCAATCAATAAGAGGATCATTTGAGAGAGATATTGGATGTCTGCTGCCTTGTATATCATTAATATGACGACGTGATTAATAGTTTTTATTCCAAACTTGGTAAAAGATGATGGGCGTATGGTATAACTTTTTTTTTCTCACTCTTTATGATTCGATCTAATAGGTTTGCAACATCCCGGCTGAAAAATCTGGTAGAGGATCACTTTACCACCTTCACAACGCCAGAGCAACTTGGCCTTCGTATGTATTTCTTTCTTGAGCTATTTAATTTTATTAATGCTCGACATTACAAAAGAAATAAAAGAAAAAGAAAAGATTCCACCACCCAAGGACCACTACAGAGTGAAAGTCGTTTATCCTTTTTATCAGGATAAAGACACGTTGGACGAAGGAAAGTTGCGGTGCCATGAGCACGGCTTTTTCAGCACATGCATGATGAATGGACAATGTTTCATTCAATACCCCTTTTATTTTATTTCTATTCAAGGACCAGAGCAATAGCACGTGGGGATACAAGAGTAACATGCCACAGGCTTGATTACAGGAATGTAGTATGGAAGCAATGATTGGCCAATAGCATGAAGCATTGGAAGCATTTTCCTCTTCCTCTCTTTGACCAAAGTAGCTCTATTAGTGGAGATCAATTCAGGAGCTTGGAAAGAGCATGGCTAATCAACAAACCAAGACAAAAAGAAGAACCACGTTATGATGCATGTCATTGAAAACGCGTGTTTGGCCTAACTATGTGCCACCCTCCTATCTCTTCCTTCGCCCATCATCATGGCTTCATAGGAACGTTTGTTCTCCGTTACATCTATCAAAACCCGGACGCGCAGCCTTTCATCATCACTGCACAGGCACAACTCTTTGCCTTAATCACCAAGTTAGGTTGGCTTGAGAATGACGAATTTAGGGCACTGGTCGATCAAATTCAAGTGTTTTTTCAGGTATGTCTTTGCTCAAGCCATAGTGTAGAAAAAAGTGAGTGCTTATTGCGATCTTTACAACAGTAGTATGGAATGAGCATTGTTGAAACACGAGCACATAGTACTTTATAAATATCGCCGCCATGCGTGTACAGGCTGATAGAAGTACAATAAAAGATCAATCAGGACCCAACTAACGGGAAATTTTTTTATATGCTGATTTGTTGATCTGTTTCTTGTAATGGTGGGACAGCCTGGCAGAGCCCTCATCTTCCACACGATTGGAATGCGTTTATTGGCCGCCGTTGCCACTGAAATGAACATCCCTAGCAGCCGACACGCTACCAAATTCCGCAAAATTGCAGTTGACTTTAGGGATAAACAATTGCTGCCTATCTTCCAATTTGCGATATCAATGCTTCAATCTTCTTTGCAAATTTCAGGTAATAAGCTAAAAGAGAAAAAATGCATAGATTTGACTTAGAGGACAATGCTAAAATATATATGCCTTTTCCTGCTTATAGACCCTGATGCGGACAAATTCAGAGAATCAATTTTAGTTCTCATGCGGACATGCCTCTCTTTCGACTTTATTGGAACATTACCAGATGAGTCATCGGACGACGTTGGCAGCATCCAAACGCCAACAACATGGAGATCTGTGTTTGAAGAGTCCGGATATCTTGATATATTATGGGAATGCTGGAAAAAATTTTCTGGCTCCAACTCTGTTCTAGCCATGGAATCACTCTCGCAGGCAGCGTCGATTCGTCGCTCTCTTTTTTCCAACGACGATCATCGGAACATATATATTTATCATATCATGCGCGAAATAGCGTTCACGCTAAAATCGGGCATAGGACAGAATAAGCTACAGGAAGTTGGCAACTTTCATGAGTTCTGCCGAATGCTTTCCAAGTTCAGGAGCACGTTTCAGTTGAGCGAGATGTCTGAATACAAAGAGTTTGATCAGTGGATCTCTACGGTCGGCGAATTTACAACACGCGGGTTCCATTCATGGAAAGTATGTTCATCGTTTGAAAGGAAGTCTTCTTTTGGTTATAAGCGCTCTCCAAAAATCTCACACAATTGCTTTTTTTTTTAAAAAAAAAAAAAAAAAAAAAAAAAAACATACATATACAAACCTTTTGCTTCGTATTCAAAGTGGTCACCGAATAGTGTGCCATACCTTCTAACATTCTGGAGCAAGATGATATCCTCTCTCAGTTCAGTGAAGCAAGCAACACAGGACCATATCCAGCGCATCACTGTGGATCTCTCTCGTGCATATTTGAAGAGTCGCTTAGAGTGTGCGCAAGCAGCAATCGATGGCGAGGTAGATGGTACGTCGACGTCTCATGTTAACTTAATGAATATATATGTAGAGCCCTGTTGTCATCGTCTAAAATTGCATTTGAATCGTTTTGATACTGGTTTTAGATCCTATGGAGTCTGAAGAGGAATTAGTGGCAACATTGGAAATGTATGCAACTTTAGCACGCTCCAAGTATGTCGATTCCGGTCGATATGTCCTGGCAGAGTTCAAGGATCTCTCTAAAAAGCATCGAGATTTGATCCAGACTGCTTCTGCAGGAACTAACTCTCCATCGTTCGGCTCAAGCGACCTCAAGGAACAGCTGCAAGTTGTGGAAATGCAACTGACGTGGATGGTCTATATGATAGGAGCTCTTGTCGGTGGAAGGATTGTAAGCTTTTAATTTTATTTGTTATATTATATTTATTTAGTTTGATATAATATGTCTAATCGAGCCTATTCACAAATCTGTTCATTTTCAGTCGTATCAAAGCACATCGGAACAGGACGAGATGGATGGAGAGCTTTCCAGTGAAGTCCTTGGATTTGTTTATCAACAGCAAGTATGGTCTTCTCAAAGGCCACTTTATATTGCTTCGGCAGACGCGCATCTCTACGTACAGTCGGCAATCTTGTATTTCTATACACAATTTCGTAGCTCTTATATCGGAGAAGAAGCCTCTAAGTCTGTCAAGCTGTACGCTTTGCTAGGCGAACGGTGGGGTCTCAATATTCCAAATCAAGTGCTAGATGTCATCATGAGCTCTTCGCTTGGAAATCTTCGCTCGAGCGGTGATCCAGGGTGGAAAAAGCAAGAAGACCAGCTTGTCGTTCGAACATTACGCCTATACACGCATTTGGCTTCAGGGTATGTCTCCTTGCTTTATAGCTATTTATTTATTTCCTTTTTTTACTTTTTTTTGAGCTAAATTGGTCAGCTCAATTAGTTAACTGTTGATCGCTAAAACACTCTCTATTTGTGGCTCTATGAGAGCAGGTACAGCGCTGTAAAGCATATTCGAAAGCTGGAGACCACACAGGCGCTCTTAAAGAACCACAACTCCAGCGATTTCAAATTTCTTGACCCAACAAGAAAAAGTTCGGATACTGCTGTTGCGCGCTGCCGCTTGAATTACTACATGATGCTTTCGCGCGTCCTCTTCTCGGAAGACAATGTGGAAGCAGATTTTTGGCAATTTGTGCACCCTTGGGAGGTTACACTGGATCAAGTCACATTGGCGTTTGAAGGCAGCAGCGAACTTAGTGAAGAAGATATTCGGGTAATTTGGCTTTAAAAAAAAAAATATATAAAAAAAAATAAAATCTTGTGAGTTTGTGAGTTTTAACTTTTTTATTTCTTTTTATAGCTAATTCTTTTAGGCATTTTCAAGGACCTTCGGGGCTTTGTCAGTAGCATCACAAATCGCAAGCAATACGCTCTATTTTTTCAGTGGTTCTATCCAGCGTATACCCCCATTGTTCTTCGTGCAATTGAGATTTGGCCGCACAACGAGCTTAGTATCGCAATCCTTCGATTCTGGAACGAGTTTGCAAGCAACAAGAGCAGTCGCGTCACATTTGACAGTAGTAGTCCTAATGGGATTTTACTCTTCCGTGAAACAAGGTATTTACTTTTTTTTTTTTTAAAAAAAAAAAAGCTGACATGAAGAATGGTCGTGCATATATTAAAACAATATATGTTTTCCGTAATAATGATAGCAATATCCTTTACACATATGGCCAAAACCTTTTGAGTCGACCTTTGTCTGATTCCAATGCCAAATGGGCAGAAAAGTAAGCTTGGCTTTGTAAAGTTACTTCTTTAAGTACTAAGTTGAGTTTAATGCATTGGTGCTTACTATGGTATGGAATTTGATTTGAACCGCATAGATACAAGGGAATCATGCTTTACTTCAGTGTCACCTCAGCTTCGCTGTCAGGGAAATACGTCAATTTTGGAGTATTCAAGCTCTATGGCGACAAAGCACTAGACCAAGTCTTGGAAATGTTCTTTTCATTGATGCTTGCCATCCCTGTCGAGGATATGATTGTAAAGGATTTTGTTTATGTGAAAATATTATTTTTGTTGATAAATCTCTGGAAATGTATGTTTGCTCTACAATTAACTAATGCTATTGTAATTATTTCTTTTTTTTTTTTTTTATAGTCTTTCCCCAAGCTTTCCTACGCTTACTTCAATTTAATCGATGTATTTACAGCCGATCATATGACTGGGCTATCTATGATGCCTCAACCTGTTTTAGAGTATATGTTCCGAGCACTGGGTGAAATTATTGTTCCACAGGACCCGAATACGCTCGTATGCACTCTGGCCTGCTCTGCCATTGATAAAATCTGTACCTTTGTGTTAAACTGGATCCTCAGAGATAAGGTGCGTAAGGAAAAGGACGAAGAGTTGCTGAACCACGAATCCCCTGACACGAATAGAGCACGCGCAGGAAGCGGCAACAATAGTCAGCGCAATAGCGTCGAGCTCACACGAGGACCACCCAACTCCAATGGTAGCCGGTCAATATCGATGCGCCGCCAACAACAACAACATCAGGAAACACATTGGTTGGTTGACTATCTAATGACGAACAAGGAAATCCTCAACTACCTATTCATGATCATCTTCCAGGCAGTGACATTTGAAAACAGAAGCAACTACTGGAGTCTGAGCCGACCGTTGTTGGGACTCATCCTTTTAAACCGTGAATTCTATGTTGCATATACAAACATGTTTGTGGAAAGTCAGCTACCTGACCGACAGGAGCAAGTTCAAACAGCTGTTAAAGCGGTAAGTAACTTTTACTCTTCCTCGTTGGCTCAGGAATTTACACGCGGCAGAGGACCAAAGCCATTATTTTTCTCCAAAATAATTCTTTATGATTTCCTATATCTATTGACGTAATAGCTTTTAGAAGGCATTGTATACGATTTAACCACAGTCAACCGTGACAGGTTCACTCAGAACATCACGACATTTAGGCGTGAGGTTGGGCAGTTGACGCTAATGTCTGTAAGCCCTGTGGGCGAAGATAACGGAATGAACTGAATAAGAATATGACATGACAAACTGATATTTTTCTTTAGCAATCATTTCCATCAAGAAACCATAATTAAATGTCTACACTATGACTCGATTAAATCATGGTATTGCAGATAGTCGACTTTAATAATTTACATTTGACTATAATCATTACCCACTTTTAAGGAGATAGTGATTTTAAATAAGCGTGTAAATGTGCTTTTATTGGTTTTTTTTCTTTCTTTCTAAAAGTAAGCACCTTGCAAAGCGTACGCCAACTTCTTCACGCTTTCGTCCGCTCCACCTTGGCCACCTTCACCTGCTGTTGCTGCAATCCCAAAGTTGGGTCGTGGAGGCATGTACTTTTTGGAAGAAAGTAGATCGCGGCCACTGGGCATCACTGCAAGGAGCTGCGCTTGGGTGGGGATCTGCTCAAATGTTACAGAATCATTAATTTTTTGGAAGGCGATTACTTTTTCATTGGAAAGACGGTATTCGAACGCAGCGGCCTGTGCAATCGTATGAGACTTGCTAGCCTTTGACAAAGCTGCGAACGAGGTTCGGGCCAACGATAAGAAGCCGATGGCTTTACCGTAATGTCTATTTTTTTTAGAGTGGGGACAAAGATGTCTTAGCAAAAGTAGTAATCTGTCATAAACAACTAGATCTCGAAAAAAAAAAAAAAAAAAAAAAAAAAACCTACTGTGCCTCATATGCATCCATGCCGAGAAGAGTCTGTGCTAGAGCCTCATAATATACTTTAGCGTCTTTAACATGCGCTCTAAAATCGGATGAAATCTCATTTAAATCCTTCACGGATTTTAACAGACCATAAGCGCGCTCATACTCCTCCTTGACGCCAATTGTCAGCTTTGCGAGCAAAACATATGAGGTTTTCGGGGTTGTCCCTGATGCTACTGTAGAAGATCCACTAGAGATCAATTGCCTAATAGCTGAGGCTCTGGCAGCTTTAATGGCAGCCTTCCTGACTGTGCATGAATGAGCTTCTGCGAGCGCTAGCCTTATTGTTAATATGATCAAGTTTTTTTTTGTAAAAAAAAAAATTAATAATTAATAAAAAATCAATCTTCCACTTTTTTTTTTTTTTTTTTTTTTTTTTTTTTGGCGGGAATAAATAAATGATAATATTCACCTGATATGAGCAGACACTACGCTGGTTTGTATATCAACAGGCCGTATACTTTCTGGCGTGAACTTCTTTGAGGATAATGATTTGTTGACATTGAGGCCAGCGACATCTTGAGTTGTTGTTACTATTGCTGTAGCCGTAGATGTGATATGTGAATTGTTGCTCCATTTAGGAATCATATCTTGAGCAATGTATTCAAATACTCCTGCTGCTTTGCAATACAAATCCGCAGCGGTTGTTAACTGATGATCAATGGCTGCTAGATCATCGTCTGTCAAATAATCAGTGAATTCGCCAATGGTGTTGGAGTTTTTGGCGGAAAAATTGGAGGAAGATTTTTTAAACAGGCGTGATGCACTGTTTCCTCCTCCTCCTCCACTGCTACCGCCACTGCTACTATTACCACTATTAGCATTACTACTATTACTAATACCAATAGAAAACTCGGATGATGAAGTTGCTGATGATGATCCAGGAATTGATCCACTGCCATGAATGGTATTATTGGCGCCATGATTTGCTCCTACAGATGATGATCCTTCCCCATGCCCTTTCCCGTAGCTGGATATATCCCCGATAGCAATCAGGATCTTATTTTGTACACTCTGAGCATATTCATTAGCACGGTCCATGAGAACATAGCCAAGGGTTAATAAAGTGAAGATGGCTTCATAATGGATCGATTTGTGTTTGACTTGAGGTTGCTTGGATGAAAGTGCAATATTGGATATTGTACAACGCCATGTGGTCTCTGGAACCAAGTAATAACGATATTATTAACAATTACGATGAGAATAGAGTGTCAGGTTCTTTTTAAAAAAAAAAGAAAAAAGAAAAAAAAACTACTTTACCCACTTCATTTGACAGTTCCAATTCTGTATTCTCAATCCCTGCTACTAGACCGAATAGAAAAGGTATATAGTCCTCAAGTGCCTGGACGAATGAAATAATGGAGTTAATATAAAATAAACACCAAAGTTTCATACTGCATGCTTTTTTAATTATTATATAACTTTAGTACCTTTTGAACATTCAAGAAGTCATGTCTATCTGAATGCTTGTGCTCTTTCAGCGCTGTACGCAAACGCCCGCGGAATGCAGTTGCATCAGATACTGGGCGTTGGTATTGGGCATTGAGAACGAAAAATTCCTGAAATGACACATTACCAGTGGTTGGTAATGTGTATGGATACCCAATAGTTGTCATTCAAGTAAGAAGAGAATGTCGAAGCTTTTGATGGTAACAAGGATGAATTTGAAAAAGTAGTTGATGAAAGGAGAAAGGAAAGTGAGGAAAATATGTATACGAAACTTGGCGAGAATGTAAGGAGAGGGAGGGACAGATCGCGACTAGTGGTTTCTAACTTGGGACATGAAGGCTGTCGGGTTGGGCAGAGGGAGTAGAAAAAAGTCCAAAGCCCAGGGTTGCTTGATCCCATTGTTTTTCTTATCCTTCTCAGCATCATAGTGCACAGCAAATACATGTATACTTTTTGTTTAACATAAAAATATGGTTGTGACAAACAATTGTTTATTTTGCTTGTAGAAAGGATTCATATTTGACCACTTTAACAAACTTTGCTATGAATAAAGCCCTTGAACTACAGAACCACACCACAAAATGAACTGCGGCAGGGGAAGGGAGGAGGGGGAGCAACCCTTTTACTGGCCACCGCGAAGGCGCAATACCAAATGAAGGGTGGACTCCTTCTGAATGTTATAGTCAGAAAGGGTACGGCCATCCTCAAGCTGCTTGCCAGCAAAAATGAGGCGCTGCTGGTCTGGGGGAATACCCTCCTTATCTTGGATCTTCTGCTTGACATTGTCAATGGTATCAGAGGATTCGACCTCAAGGGTGATGGTCTTGCCGGTCAAGGTCTTGACGAAAATCTGCATACCACCACGGAGGCGCAGCACCAAGTGGAGAGTGGACTCCTTCTGGATGTTGTAATCGGAGAGGGTACGGCCATCTTCCAACTGCTTGCCGGCGAAAATGAGGCGCTGCTGGTCTGGAGGAATGCCTTCCTTATCTTGAATCTTCTGCTTGACGTTATCGATCGTGTCAGAGGACTCGACCTCAAGGGTGATGGTCTTGCCGGTCAAGGTCTTGACGAAAATCTGCATACCACCACGGAGACGCAAGACCAAATGAAGAGTAGACTCCTTCTGGATGTTATAGTCAGAAAGGGTACGGCCATCCTCAAGCTGCTTGCCGGCAAAGATGAGACGCTGCTGGTCTGGGGGAATACCCTCTTTGTCTTGGATCTTCTGCTTGACATTGTCAATGGTATCAGAGGACTCGACCTCGAGGGTGATGGTCTTGCCGGTCAAGGTCTTGACGAAAATCTGCATACCACCACGGAGACGCAAGACCAAATGAAGGGTAGACTCCTTCTGGATGTTATAGTCAGAGAGAGTACGGCCATCCTCAAGCTGCTTACCGGCAAAGATGAGACGCTGCTGGTCTGGGGGAATACCCTCCTTGTCTTGGATCTTCTGCTTGACGTTGTCAATGGTGTCGGAGGACTCGACCTCAAGGGTGATGGTCTTGCCGGTGAGAGTCTTAACGAAGATCTGCATGACTAATTGATTTCAGACTATTGTGTATGTGTGGTGTGATGAGTAATGTGTTGTGTGTGGTGTGGTCTTGGGTGGGGGATGAAGTGAAACGATGGAAAGAAAAAAGAGAAAGAAACAAAAAGAAGGGGGGAATGAATGGTTTAAATACTGAATGATACTAAAGTGAAGTCATGCGCCTCCTGTGATGATTACATGGTTGGCAACTCTTGTACGGCCCAGTATGTGGATACGATTGGCCCGTGGTCAGTTGACTAGAGACAAAAATTCTGATGTTTCGCTTGTGTGTGCCCCAGATACGGGAACGTGCATGCAGCGGGATAAGATAAGACAGAAAAGGACAGGACATAGGGCAAAGGGATTGATGAATAACAATACACATCACACAATGAAGAAGCCTTACTATACTCCTAATTGATTTTGTTAATCAAGATTAATAATAGGATGTGCTGTCATCGTGTTATCCATGTTACCGCAGTCGTTTCGTCTGACATGCGCCGCAGATGATGCAAGACGAGCCACATTCGGTTAGAATTCACAGTCACCACTCTCCAAAAGCGCGCACTAATATGTCGTGCTTCGTGGCGTTGTTACAAACACAAAGACACGATCTCACCATGACAAGTATCCCTCTGATCCAGCCTTCGGCCTCAGCATCCAAATTCAGCGCAAGCAAAAACAGTCAATCCATTTTCAGTATACCGACGGTCGATATTAGGGATGCGAGCACTTACCAGGATGTGTTAAATGAACCAGAAACAGAGGATGACTATGTTTTCGACATGCATCTGGATCCTAGTCCTATTGGCAAGGACTTGCCTGTAGAATCTTGGGCCCAGAGCAACAGAACACTTGCGGCCACATTCAGACCTAGCACCAATGAGATTGCTGTCTATGTGGCAGGGAAAAAAGCTGCTGAAGAGGTATATAAAAGAGCGTTTGTCTCGTACTAGTTCTTTCAAGAAGGATAATATCCATATCAATGTGTCTATTGTTATTGTACAACCTAGTTTCCCATCAGACAGCAGATGTCAGCTAAGGATAATACAGTGTTCCTGTGTCAAGCATCGATCCCTAAGTGTCGTATTCCAGTAGGTGGCTCCATTTTTTTCTTGTGTTAAAGGGAGGCATTCGCATTGATTTAGGTTCAATTTAAACTCACGACAGATTCTACATTGTTTTGTTATCATCGCTAGTTTATCACGCAGATATTTGATGTGTTTACTAAAGTAACAGACTTGGATCCTCGCAAGGGACGTGAAAATTATAAACGCAATTACGATTTATACTATGCAGGGATCAAGAAGTATCTTGTTCAGCTCTATGTGAGTTTTATTTTAAAAAGAAAAAGAAATTATTAAAATGAGTGCGTTAATGAACACGACGCTATATAGAGAATGGAACAAAATAAATACTAAATCGTGTTTTTTTTCTATTCCGAAAGGTACAATCAAAGAAGGATATGGAGACTAAGGAAATGGACGAAAATTCTCATGAACTTGACCTTATCGAAGGAATTGCTGCAATCTGGCATCTTTCTGAATGTATTTTCTTCACAAAAGATCAGGATAAGCCAATTGCGTTCATGTATAGCGAGTGGCTTGCATCACATGTTTTCACAGGTATGAACACAGAAAACATCTTTTTTAATAATATGCTTATATCCCTACGTCTAGTCTAAACTTTGAGTGTATCAATATGACATACTAGGGATTGACTTGAGTATTGGCGAACAGTTACTCAGATCTGAAGACAAACTATCAAATCCTCAATTCTGGCCCTATATTCATCAGTAAGCCGCAGGAAAAAAAAAAAAAAAAAAAAAAAAAAAAAGACCTTTGCTATTATTATTTATTTAGTTCGACTATTCTAAATGGCATTACCTTACGTCTCACTAGATGTCTGTTGCGCGGTCTTGGAAACTCTGTCGTGTTTATGGTGGAGCAAATCCTAAGCGAAGAAACAAACGAAGATAAAGCTGATGCTTTAGAGGCTCTACTAAAATTGCTTCGAGAGATCCCATCCTCTGGGTCAATAGCACCAGATGGCAAGAGTCGGGATCGACATAAAAAATGGAGCAGAGCATGCGAGTAGGTTTTTTTTTTTTTTTTTTATTTTTATTTCTTTAAGCCCCTTCTCCTTCAAATAGATGATTAACCGCTTTGTTTGCTTAGAAAATTCGCAAACTCTTCGCAAGTCTCTCGCCTTGGAGCGGGTGGGAAGAAAGCTGCGGGTATATTGTCTGGAGATATTGAGACAATTCTTACTTCTACAGAATCTTGGGAAGAAGCTTTCTCCGCCATCCTTCTCTACAACAATCCAGAAATTCGCAGATATGAGCTTTTGCCAGTACTGAAATTATGTGTAGAGAAATATCTAGATGATACAGAGGTGTCACTTTTGAACAGGATCAAGATCGCTGTCTTGGAGATGGACGCCATCAAGGTATCAATACGACATAAACCTGAATATTTTGGCATAATCGATCGACTCTTATTGACAATGTCCCTTCAACATGCGTGTATTATATAGACTCTTCGTCACTGCGGGAGCTATCATCCTTGGCTTGTTGCCCATCTCGCTGACATTCTTCAGCAGTATGGATATTTAAATATAGGCGACCTTCAACTTCAAGATATCACTGCTGAATTTGAACTGGATGTCCGCGATTTTTTCGTGATTAGCTATGCTCAAAGTCTTATGTCTAACACAGGTCTTTGGGAGGTTGTCGCTGGCTATCTGCTTAGGTGCGGACATACCGGTAGAGCTATGCTGTCAGAGGTAAGCGCTTTTTATAATGTCTAGTGATAAATACTTGAATGACATAAACTCATCTGATCTCCTTTTGCGCTTTGCAGTGGATTTGTCACGTGCCCTTGCAAACACCTAGCCACGCCAACAAAGTACTCAAATTTTGTGAAGATAACGAACTTTCAGATGCACTACGCTCTATCAACAGAGTAAGTTTGAAATCGTCTAAAAGGTGCTACGACTTTAACTCGAATATCTTTTGTCATGAGTCGTAGCTAATACATATATTTATATGATGATTATAACAGGTTATTGGTGTAGAAGAGGCGAAGCGCGGCGAATACATACTTGCGATCCAGCATTTCATTGCCTCCTGTGATGATGACCGCGTAGCCAAAGTAGTAGATGAGTTAATGCAGAGATACTTGAAGAGTGGCCAGTTTGACCTAGAGGACACACTCATATCTCTCTCGGATCGAACCTCAAACCGACATGTTGACTTTTTTCGCCTCTATGTTCAATTCCATCAGGAATACAAGGTAAAAACTTTAATAACAATTACTATTATTTTATACAAATCAACAAATCGTTTTATCTAATTCCACTGGTGGCTTATATACTTAACTACAATCCTTTACATCTCTTTCTTTCCTAGAACGGCAACCTTATGAATGCAGGACGTATATTGAGAAAGCTGTTGACGATGGGAAAAGCATCGATCAGGTATTGGGCTGCAATTTTATTTGATGCATTGCCTCTACTGGAGAATAAGCAGCGAGTGATCTTTGATTCAAGCGACACATATGAGCTCATGTGGTGCTTGGAGGAGATTGTTGGATCACAACATAAAGCAGAATATCTCAAGCGGTTGCCTGCAAATATAGCATCAGAAGGGTCGACAGTGGAAGAAAGGGAGAAGCAACTGAATATTATTCGACTCTCTTTAGTTAGAAACCTTGCTCGGTCACTTGTACACCCTCCTAATAGCGCTGATCAATGATGATTACATAGTTTTTTTTAAAAGTGCATAAAATAATGAACAAGACCAATTCAGGTGTATGACACATGTGCAAAGAGCAAACAGGAATACTGCTTACCTTAATTAGAAGACTAGCAACTCTACCGAAAAATTGGATGCATGACTGCATACCATATTCCATTTTCAACGGCTATCACCGTTTTTTATATCTTATAACTAAAGCTTGGTCCTTTCCTTCTATTGAACCGTTTGCGCTATCTCCTGTCTTGCTCTGGCCCATTCATATACTCTCTATTGCTTTTATCGCAATATCTAACATCACAATTGGTAAACAACCCGTCAAGCTTGTTGGTGCTTCTACTATCACTTTTTTTTTTTTTTTTTTTTTTCCTCTATCATTTCTCCTTTGCTCTATTGCCTGTTTAATTGATATACTCCTATTTATACCATAATATCTTTCATCGGCTCAAACCTGTAGCTGGTGCCTGATATATTGATTTGGCAGTTAAGGTATTCACCATATTTTCATCCCCATATTCTTCGTCAGCTCATGGTTACTCCACATCCCTCCTATGACGGCTTGGCATTTTACGCGGCTGTGTTCAAATATGACACTTCTCGGATCTACAAACTTAAAAAAAAAAATAAAAAGACAGCACCTAAATGACAAATCTCGCCCTTTCTTCCCGTTTTCTTTTTCTTTTTCTTTTCATCTAGATGAAAGAAAAGGAATTTGACTTGGAGAATGGCAGTAGCGACGACTTATATTCTGAGCTCTCACAAACACTTGGTGTGCGACTTCCGCAACCACAACCAGTCCACCATCATGGCCATAGAAATAATGGAGGACTGACTATCGTTACTCAGCCACCTGGCATTAATCGTCATGCCAATCGAAATGGATCCATTGAACAGAGTCTGCAACAAAGTTATCATAACCATCATCGTCGTTACAATCATGATAACATACAGCCATCATCTGAAAAATATCCCAGGGATTCCGTGGTAGCAGGACTTGTGCATGATGATCGTGATAATAAGATTAATGATAGTCATGACACTAATAATCAACACACAGTGCGGAAACGCCGACCGGACCAATTGCAACAGCATGATCTTGACAAGGCGAAGGCTGAAAGGATGGAGAAGCGCAAGAAACATAATAAGGCTTCCAGGGATGGAGGAGAAGAGCCCAGTCGATGTCCATCCGTCTGGGTGGCGTTTTCTAGGATGGTGACTTGTTGCTTTCCACCTCCTCTTCTTGTATTGCTTGGTAAAGACCCATAATGATATGTATCTATTTTCGAAAGTCAAAAAAAAAAAAAAAAAAAAAAAAGGAATCTTCTATAGCCCGGACATATTATACTTCTACCTGACTCTTTCACTCTCTTCTCTTACTGCATAACAGGCAAGCATACTTCAGAAATCCAACAAGCCTGGCGCGAAAAGGTCGCGCTGGTATTCATCATTTTCATGCTATGCTTCTCAGTCGGATTCCTCACTTTTGGCTTCAATGTTGTTCTTTGTGGCAAGGAACCCAGCCGTATCCGGCATGGCCACGTTGATAATCAATCAGCGGTTCTCTTGGGCCGCGCTTACTTACTCAAAGACTTCAACCATCCTCCTGTACCTGGAATCCCTAACGTTACAAGCAATTTACTCGCCAAGCCAGTCCCAGATGCTGGCGGGAGAGATATGACATTTATGTTTCAAAAAGTCAATCATGCATGCAAAGGCGTCTTAGGCGCTAAACAGCACGACCAATTCGGGAATGTCTGGAACTATTTCCCTTGCGTTGTCACAAGTGCTGGCTCAGGCACCAAGCCTCTTGGTGGATTAGGGACCCAAGGCTGCCATATAGGACCACGGTCGATGAATGCACGTGAGTACATCAAGCATCTCCGATTTATGGGTGAGGTTTACTTCAGCTGGGAGGATCTCAGAGAGAGTGGGACTAACTATGTGGTCTATAATGGAAATGTACTGGACCTTAACCGACTATCTTGGTTGGAGGACAATATTATCGTCCCTCCTTCGTTTGCTCCCTTCATGAATGGAAGCTTTGCAGGCAAAGATATCAGTTTGAGCATGTCCTATTCCAAGGAGCGCATCAATATCAGCAAGTGCCTTGTCGAGATTGTCAAAGTTGGGGTCATTGATCAAATGTCATTAGGATGCGTGATCGCGGATATTGTACTCTATGTCTCACTGATCGTCATCCTGGGCGTTGTCTTACTCAGGTTCTTTTTGGCTGTCATCTTTGGATGGGTCCTCAGCTGGAGATTAGGGTCATTTGACGAAAAGACCTTTGCTGAAAAGCTTCGACGCCAGGAGATCATTGAAGCCTGGGTCGACGACAACACTTCGCCATACGTTGAGAGCCCAAATTCTGAGACAAATCGGTAAAGTTTTATTTTATTTTATTTTTTTGAGTTAATTCTGCTTAGTCAAGAATTAGAGGAATTTTAACGTGACAGATCTCTATGCACCTTCGTCGTCTTTTATTATTCAAGCCGTGCCGAGCGTATTCGCGCCAATGTCATACCTTCAGGATCCCGATACTCTGTTGACGTCTCGGGCACCACCACGCCCAATGGGTCACATATATCTGCTACTACAGAGTTCCCGTTTCCGCTCGGTCTCCCTCCTCCACCTAATCGCTGGAATAGTTTACCTTCAAACACTGAAATGTCACGGTCTAGTTCATCTTTGAAAGGACGTTCTATGCCGCGGCCCGGTCAAATGCGTTCCGATTCCTTGAAGCCATCGAGCTTTACAAGCGGGTCACGTTTAAGTCGTGCAGGTCTCAATGCCTCTCTATCCAAACTCAAGGGTGAGGCTCGGCAATGTCCATTGTTACATACGCTAATGTTAGTGACATGCTATTCTGAAGGCATGGATGGCCTTCGAGCTACTTGCGACTCGCTTGCGAACACGAGCTACCCTTCGACCCATAAGCTACTTTTGATCATTGCGGATGGCATTATTCGTGGCGAAAATGAGGATAGAACAACACCTGATATTTGCTTGGATATGATGACTGACTTTGTGGTCCCTCGCGAAGAAGTCGAGCCCCAGTCATACATTGCTATTGCTGACGGATCCAAGCGCCACAACATGGCCAAGATCTACGCCGGATATTATAAATATGCAGATGATTGTGAAATTCCGATGGAAGAACGCCAAAGAGTCCCCATGATTGTGATTGTCAAATGTGGAACCCCTGCAGAATCAAGCGACAAGAAACCTGGAAACCGTGGCAAGAGGGATTCACAGATTATTTTGATGTCATTCCTGCAAAAAGTGATGTTTGATGAGCGCATGACGCCGTTGGAATATGAATTCTTCAACGCGTTTTGGAATGTAACCAAGGTGACACCAGACTTTTATGAGCTTGTGCTCATGGTTGATGCGGACACTAAGGTCTATCCTGATTCTTTAACCAGAATGGTTGCCTGCATGGCTCAAGATCCAACCGTAATGGGTCTTTGTGGCGAGACCAAGATCGCCAATAAGAAGGAATCTTGGGTTTCCATGATCCAAGGTAGGACAAAAAAAAAGTAATTGGTTTTTCTTCAAACTTTGCTATAAATCTTACCTGCCAGAAAGACTAACCATCATAATGATTGCTTTCTTGTCAGTTTTTGAGTATTACATTTCACATCATCTATCAAAAGCATTTGAGTCCATCTTTGGAGGCGTGACTTGTCTTCCTGGTTGTTTTTGCATGTACCGCATCAAGGCTCCCAAGGGCCCTAATCGATATTGGGTCCCTGTTCTCGCCAATCCTGATATTGTTGAGCACTATTCCGAGAACGTTGTTGATACGCTTCACAAGAAGAACTTGCTGCTTTTGGGAGAGGATCGTTACTTGACCACGCTCATGCTTCGAACATTCCCAAAGCGCAAGATGATGTTTGTTCCTCAGGCGGTTTGCAAAACCCAGGTTCCTATCTCTTTCGCAGTTTTGTTGTCTCAGCGCCGTCGGTGGATCAACTCGACAATCCACAATCTGATGGAGCTGGTTCTGATCCGAGATCTTTGTGGAACGTTCTGTTTCTCGATGCAGTTTGTGATCTTCATGGAGCTGGTGGGAACTGTGGTCCTACCTGCTGCCATCTCGTTCACAATGTATTTAATTATCATCTCTTTCATTATCACGCCGGTCCCGATCATTCCACTCATGTTATTGGCAGCTATTTTAGGCCTTCCA
The DNA here is from genome assembly GCF_002105155.1 of Lobosporangium transversale. NCBI lineage: Eukaryota > Fungi > Mortierellomycota > Mortierellomycetes > Mortierellales > Mortierellaceae > Lobosporangium > Lobosporangium transversale. The sequence continues at coordinate 712,731 of NW_019028983.1, read as the reverse complement.
GCCATCTTGATTCTGATGACGACACGCAAGATTGTGTACGTTGGTTGGATGGGCATGTACTTACTTTCGCTTCCAATCTGGAACTTCGTACTGCCAACCTATGCATTCTGGCACTTCGATGACTTTACGTGGGGCCAAACGCGTAAGGTGCAAGGCGAAGGTGATGGCAAAGCGGATTCACATGGCTCCAAAGAAGGCGAGTTTGATTCGAGTCAGATCGTGATGAAGAAATGGTGCGAGTTTGAACGCGATAAAAGGATCAAACTTGGCTTGAGCAATGGCATCACTGGTTGGTACCAGCCTGTATCGACGCTAAGTCAAAATGGAAGTATTATGAATGATCAAGGGGGTGTTGGCGTTGGCATGTAATCAAGAGAAATTAGTCAAGACATATTAATAAAAAAATACCAGACAAAAATAAAGAGAATTACTTCAGAATTGTTTAACATTCCCACGATTATTATTTTTATTTGTTTACTTTCTCAGCTTTTCTAACTAGTTCTCTTTTTTGAACTGAGCAGTCTTATTAATAACTTTAGTTTTCTTGCCACGATCGCCATACATTTTTCTGGCAAAGGCAAGGAAGAGGAAAGTCAATGGGAATACGTAGGATAGGTTGGCCCAAATGGCAAAACGTGATCCAGGGTTTGAGAAGCAACCTTCGGGAGCACCAATTTCGTACCAGAGAGCCAGAGCGCTTCCGGTCCAGAACTGGGTGATTTGCATCGAAGTAAGGTATTTTTTGCCAGGGGGTTTCAAACCTACGGATGTCGCGGCTAAGGATTGGATTGGGTAAGGGAGAATGAATAGTATTTTAGAGTAGGCCAATGTCTATCTAAAGAAGAGGAAATGAAGCTTAGGCTGTCTTTTTCTCTTACCATAATATGCATACATGATTGTGTGCACAAAGGAATTAAAAGTGGTGAAAATCCAGATAGGATGAGCACGATAATTGTAGCCCAAGTACATTGTGATGATTGCACCAGCATGATGATAGGTCTGCAATAGTGAGGAGCGACGACCCTTGAGTAAAATGATGATTGTATCAAGGATTTCATCTATGTTTTTTTTTGCGTCAAAAGAAGAATTACTCCAAGAGGCATTAATCACCCATTTCAATTGCTAAGTGGAATACAAATGCAACTTTTCTTATTTTTTAAACGTACAGTACTTGGAGAGATAAAAGTAATAGGAGTAAAAACCGAGGGTGCCCCAAAATGTACCATCGGTGTCGCAGACCTACACAAGGATGGTATATAGTGAGCATGAACGGATAGAAAAACAAGATCAGATCGATTTTGGCTCCCCCCAAAAAAAAAAAAAAAAAAAAAAATTCGAATCTCACTTACAGCATCCATGAAAGAGTGAGTGGTAAAGACTTCCTTCCAGGCAAAGAACATGCCGTAGAATGTCCAACCAGAATAAATACAGAGGATGGCATTGTGGACAAAAACCAAAGTTGTCATAAAAGGCGAAGACTGGGACAATTCCTGCTGCTGTAGCTGCTTAATTTGTTGAGCTGCCGTTCCTTTCAACTTCACGGCGTTGTCCGCTGCAACCACTCTAGAAACCTTGCCTTCCTTGGGGTTTAAGAGTACAACCATGAGGACATAAAGAGCTGCGACTGTAAGAGGAGTACGCCAATTGACAAGAATGTCATAATATTCTGGGTAGAGGATCCCTTTGGGTTGTGGTGCGATAGCCCAGTGATCAGTGTTGTGGAAGATGTGGCGATCATCATCGAAGTTTAGATTCAGGTACTTTGTGCTGAGATTCTTGAGGGCATCCATGGCTGCTTGCCTTGTTTGAAACTGGAGGTTTTAAGAGGAAGTGTGAAAGAGAGTGAAACGAAAGAAAGAAGAGGAAGAGAAGAAATACCGCGATTTTATCGTCCAATGCTTCAACGGAAGCGGCGAATTCTCTCTGTATTTTTCACCCCACAAAGAATTATATCGGACCAGCTACTCGATGCGATGGCATTCAACAATGTGGAGTGAAGAGGAAATAGAATGAGAAGAATGAATTCGAAGCAAAATAACTATAAAATGGACATGTGTGTATGCATAAAAATATCAATATCATGCACAGATACACAGTGATATTTCTTTCATTCAACACGGATCCTGATAAGGCAAAAATGAATGTTGTTGGGGTTGGACTTTAATAGTCAATGCCTCATTGCTCGTTAAAGGCAGTTAATTACATCCATCGGTCTTGTTTCTAAAAGGCTGCGGAGTTCTAGGAGAAGTCGAAATATAAGCAAGCTAGAGTTCATGTAGGGATTACATGTAGTTTGCAGCTAGAGCAAGTTAGAATATGTACTACAGCGCAGCGTATCGGAGGCCGAGAACCATAAACTTCTTCACCTTCTCCGCTCCTAGTTTGAAGCAAGATAACAAGGGTGCTTCTTGGTCTAGACATTGCAGTAAACCTCTAGGAGGCTGACGCGTGAAAAGAACAATTCAAATAACAGTCAAGCAAACGCTCCTTTTGTAAAAGAAAAATGGAGACTGTAATGTATACAGCGATATTAATCGTCGTTAGACGTCCTAGATCTGTTTGGTGCATCCCTCTCCCACACCTGTCACTTTATTCTTTAATCCTCTGCTTCTGCTTCTGCTTTTCATGAATGGCTTGTTCTGTTTGCACTTGTCCATTGTTCTTTTTGGATCCCTTACTTGACCTGCATCTATAAACAAACATTACCTGGAGTCTCTAAAATAACTCTGCTTTTTTGTTGGATAGTCCGCATAGTCTATTTATTTTACTCTCTGAACCCTTGAAATGTTACCGCCTTTTTTAAAGGTAGAGAGCTCCACTCTAAAGCCATTTATAGCTTAAAAAAAGATGTGCTCTCTTACTCCATGACCACATCCATGAAAAAGAGGGCTCGAATTGTTTGTAACACCTCGCATTGGTCATCCCTGCTTACGTTCCATCTTACTGCAAGCAACACGTTTTTACTTAAGAGATATCCCTTCTAATTCTTTCTTCTTTTACTTTCTCATCCACATCCTTTCCGTTGTTGTCCACCACACCTTTAATATTCTTAATCCTTTCCTCTTTCCTCGTGCATTGATTTTCAGCTTAATATAACATGTTTGTGCCTATTGTGTCCTTCTTAATCAACCTCATTATAACGTTACTTCTCTTCCTGGTCAGCATTGGGAATCTCTGGTCAGGCCGTTTTTTCACAGCATTCTATCTCCTCAAGGTACTAGATCGACTAGGAGATTGTGCATTCAAAATACAAACTACTGCGATAAAAAAGAACCCTTTTCATGAACACAAAAATTTAAACAACAACGTTAGGTCACTTATACGACAGGAGATGGTCCTAAGAGTGGATGGTTGAGCACGTCGTACAACATGTTGACATTTGGTCTGTGGAACTTCTGTGAGGGGAAAGATAATGTTATCAACGCCTGTATCGAGCCCAAAACTGGATTTACTCTCGGTATGTCAAAGTAGACAATTGTTTTTGGTCGTTTTTCTTTTTGATGCATTGCTTTACATATTAAAAATGGTAGCACTGATTATTTTATTTTATTTTTCTAGAGGGCATACCAAATATCTTTGATACTGACGAGCACTATGTACCCAACGCTGTTAGAAGCTTCAACAAGGCTAGTTTTCTATTCATTCCTGGTAAGAGAATTGCTGCATTGGACTCATAAAAAAAAAAAAAAAAAAACACTATCCTACCGTCAAGTGCCAAGGGAAAATTTACTGACTAGAGAATCTTCCCGACTTGCACAATGTTATTTTTATTTTTATTTTCATTTTTATGCTTATTTTTATTTTTATTTTTAATAGCAACTTGTGTGGCATTTTTGGCACTTGTCCTCTCTGCAATTGCGTTGTCTCCTCGTTTTCGTAAACGATGGCTCCATGCCATGTCTGGATTTTTCATGTTCTTAGTGACATTATGCTGTGTACTTCTCATGATAGTTGTCTTCACCGTGAATGTGTCCAGAAAAATCCAATATGAGAGACATTTGACGCCAGAGGCCAAGACTTCATTAGGACCAGGTGTATGGATCACGTTGGCCCTGGCGCCATTGGCAATCTTTGGATCGGTGTTCAGTGCCTTTGCAGTTTGCTGCCCTGGTCGTTTTGAAAAACATCCTAACGTTACCGTTACACCTCATACTGCTGCTACTCAACAAAACGATGTACCTGTATCCAAAGCAGAAATTCAGGATGCTTGAAGGGGAAGAGTATCAACTCAGGCAGAGCTCTCTCTCTCTGTAATATGATTGATATTATATGTATACATTTTTTTTTGCTCTGATGTCTCGCTTATTCTAATATTTCACCAGTAATAATATAATACAAATATATCTGTTGAATGAATGCATTATTGCATTCTGTTACATTAAACAATCATTTCTCGATTCAGGCTCGGAATTTTTTTTATTTGGATTTGCAGGAAAAAGAGACGGTCTTTCAATTCCTCTCAGCCACACTTCCCAAAATGTTGAGTAACGAGCATGTGAGTGAGAACAACAAGGGGATGGTGAAAGAGGAGAAACTTGATAAAAGTAGAAGTAGGAACAGGAACAAGAGCAAAAACAAAAACAAAAACAAAAACAATAGAGATGATAGGAGGGGTGATCATTTGAAGCTACTTGGAGCTGCTTAGATACTATTATAAAAAGCAATGGATTTCCAACATTTGATCACTAGCTTTCGCCAAAAGCATCACTCTGCGCATTAATCGTTTGTTAGCAGTGATATGTTTTATGGTAAATCGGAAGTCAAGGAGATCAAAAGTTGTTTATTATTTTAGCTAGGTCGGAGCCTTATATAGGCTCCAACATAGCCGTCACTAATTGCTCTGATCTATGAATAAAAAGGGGAGTGCTCCATTTGGGTACACTCCCTAGCCTCAGGACGTAACAACTTCCCCCCAGATTTTATGTAGGGTTTTTGGCGTCTTGTCTAAAGGCCTTGAGGAAAAATAAGAAAAACCTCTTGTTGTTGAAAGGTAGGAGGAAAAAAATAAACCTCTTGAGGACAAAAATTTAAACCTCACGTGAGACTTCACAGTGTCTATTCTTAAAACTTGTTTTGATATTTCTTTTCTTGTGATTAGAGAGAGACTTTATCTCAAAAAGTAATGTCAGCAAATGGATCATGGAAATATAACAGCCATTGGATCAGGATGTGTCATACAGGAGATGTGGGTAGTAATTATTCAGCATGTCAAAAATGTAGAAATCTCATTGGTCCTTTGTCAAACAGGGATCACAAAAAGATCACGCCATCCACTTCCCCCCAGAAGGACGAATGAGGATTCACGAAGCAAATGAAGAAGATTAAGGTCAAAAGGAATGAAGATTGGAAACTTCAAACGCTCACTCATTCCTTCATTCCTCAGTATTCACTTTTGCTACTCAAACACCTTCTTGCAGGGACACATACTCATTACTTACTTTCCTTATAACAGCCATCAGCAGACAATTATCAATATGCCTTCTAACAATTCTCCCTCTTCCCCCCTGTCTGACTCTTCAACTCTACATGAGTATGAGGACTATGAATTTATCCCTACGGAGCTTTCAACAGCTCCGTCTTCACTCATATTAACAGAGACTGCAGACGTGGAGAATCGCAGTAACTTCGAAGGAGATACTGAGGAAGAGAGCAGCTATGACGCTGAGGACGACGAGGATTATGAGGGTGAGGAGGATCTGTGGGATAGTGACGAGGAGACTCGTGCCTGGAAAAAGGCACACTATCAGTTTTACCACCCAGAGGCACGGAGCCGATCAGCCTCTCTGGAAATCCCAGGACCTCGTCCTATCAGGAAGCGAAAGGAGCCCTCTGGTGATGAAGAGTCATCAGGCAGCGAAAGCAGTGAAGCAGAATTGTCAAGCTGTGGAGTGTGTACGACTCTTGGGAAGAGAAGACGTTTGATGGCGGAGAGTGGCGATGATTCCGCGAAGAGCCGCCTCCAAAGAGAATTCGCATGGGCTAAGAGGTATGAACGCCTCTACAAGAAGTATACTAAGTTGCGCAAGCAATCAGAGAAGTATAAGACTATGCGCATACGGGTAGAGAAAGTTGTAGATTCTCTTAACTCTCAGTTGCCATCACATCCAGTTGCTAGTTGCAAATGCTGCAAGGGAAAGAATAAAGTTGATAGTTGCTAAATTGAAATTTATTGACTGTTGCGTTGCAAAAAAAAAAAAAAAAAAATATTGAAATGAGGACGAGTGTGTGCTCTCTTTTCTTCATACTGGAGAAAACTTATTTGTACAAAAACTCCAGTTATCTCAACCCTACTAATATAACAGCTCTCTGCACTTTACAGCTTTGCCGCTACATGACGCTTGTGCCGTTTGGTCTGGTTATGGGTGAGTTGTCTCTGCTTCCTCTTAAGAAGTCTTGTTGACTCTGATGCGTTATTCTTTTGCTGCTTCTTCCTCTTTCTGTCATTAATATGAGGATTTTGCTGTCTTAGGTTCTTCCAATATTGACGAATGATGATGTCCGAGTCAAAATTCTCATAGGGAATTTGCTCGTTGTATGAGGAGTCATAGCCCTTCCACTTTACAGTATACATCATTCCTTTTCCCGTGAGTTCGTGGTCAACGATAGACTCTATTTCATACGACTCTTCACTGGGAGCATCAAGAGCTTGAGTGACCATTTTGAGCTGGCTCGGAGCATAATTACGAGCCAATTTCTGGTTGGTAGCGTCTAGCAGAGTGTAGGCACCATTTTCGGTACGAGCCACTACTTTGTATGGGCCTTGGTATTTAGGTGCTAATTTACCATTGGGCAATTCTTCCTTCGCCATGACAAACGCTCCAGGTGGGAACTGAAGGATTTTGTGTGTCCTGTTGAATTTCTCCACCATTCTTTTTTGCGTGTCAGAACTCTTATCATCGATAGCAGGGAAAACTAACGCGGTGAGATATTCCAATCTGTTCTGTAATTCTTCTTCAGACAGGAGATGTGACTCGGCTGAGGAAAAATCCGTTAGTCCTGCAAATGAGCGTCCATAGAATAATGAGAATGGCGTTGAATGATGTAGACTCGCGACTCTAGTATTCATTTGGAGCTGAACCATTGGAAGATGGATGTCCCAATCATTCTGTATGCCTTCGAGTTGTTTTCTGAGGATGTCCTTAAATGTGCGGACAAACCTCTCCGCTACACCATTCGAGCGTGGATGATATGGCGTGGAGAGTCTATGCTCTATTTGCAACTTTTGCGTTATGAGACGTGACACTCCATTGACGAATTCAGTGCCATTATCAGTTTGGATAATTTTAGGGAATCCAATAGAGCAGAATAGCTTGAAGAGGGTGCTGGCCACCGTAATGGCTTCCTTATCAGGCAGAGGCTCCAGGAATACAAATCTTGTGCAGATGTCAACCACTACTAAAGCGTAGTTATTACCCCTGGAACTGGTTTCAAATGAGGCTAAATCGAATGCTATGTGTTCCCCTGGGAGTCTGGCATGTATGGCAGTTAAAGGATGATACCCCTTTCTAGCTATGTTGAATCTTTGGCATGGTCCGCATTGGCTAACCCATTTGAGACAATCATCTCTCAATTTAGGCCAAGTAAAGCCTTTAGCATGGATAGCAGTAACCATGGCATTTCCTCCAGGATGACCGAATTCGTGTGCTAGGCGAAGATGCTGAAGCTTTTCTTCAGGATCTTGGATGATTTTTCTAGAAGCATCCTCCAACTGAAGTTGATGAGAGTAAGGAGCAGTTATATCAATAACCTGTAGAGTGGAAGGCAGCTGCTGCGAATCAGATGACTGTGGAGCTGCCTGAACATTCTCGGTAGTCTCTGTTCCTCGCCTCATAGAAGCAATCTGCCGACTCGTAGAACATGTAGCTTGTTCTTCTTTAGGAGACTTCCACAATTCCTCAGGAAATGCGCGAGATAATGCGTCTGGAATAATGTTCAGCAGGCCTGGACGATAAATACATTCAAAATCATAGTTGAGCAGAGTGGCCTTCCAATTCAGGATTATTTGTGGCAACTCCTTCTGTTCATGAATGTACGTCAGAGGTCTGTGATCAGTATATAATGTAAATCTTCTTCCCCAAAGGTAATGGTGAAATTTCATTAGTGCAAAAATAATTGCTAAGAGTTCCTTCTTGTAAGCTGGGTAATTTTTCTCATGCTTATGCAATGCTCTGGCTTGAAAGGATATGTAGTTGACCTTGGTTTCATCTTCCTTGCCACCCGGTAGCTGATATAGGACAGCTCCTATGCCTACGTTAGAGGCATCTGTGGCTACAAAGAATTGCTGAGTAAAATCAGGGAACGATAAGGCTGGAGCTTGGGCTATAAGCGATCTGATGCTGTTAAAGCTTCGCATTTGCTCCTTATTAAGATCAAAAGTGCCTTTGGCATTGCGCAGGGCATCTAGAGGTGCTGTGAGCGAGCTGTACAAGGGTATATACTCCCTAAAATAATTGAAGAGGCCTAAATAGCGTTGAACCATCTTCTTATTGGTAGGTGGTGTCCATGAATGCACATTAGCAACCTTGTTGATATCTATTTTGCGTCCTTCTTTGTTGATTATGAACCCCAGTAGTAGCACTTCTGTACTAAGGAATTTACTCTTTTCTCTATTGATTATCAACTTTGCAGCTGTAAGCCTTTCTATGACAATGCTGACATGAAGAATATGATCCTCTGCTGTGTGCGAATAGACAATAATGTCATCCACATAATTGTCAGCAAAGTGCAGATCATCTAAGAGTTGTGACATTCCTCTTTGGAAGATACTCGTGAGGGGTTTTAAACCAAAAGGTGCTCTAGCAAACATATATTGCTTACCACCGTACGTAAATGCAGTTAGTGGTTGGCTTGATTTCTCTACAGGCATGCGATGATACGCCTGAGACAGATCAATTGCGGTGAAATACAGATGCCCTGCTACCCTCTGCTGGATATCAGTGATTAATGGTAGAGGGAAGACATCAGTATCCTCTAGTTGACGATTCAACATTCTTGGATCAAGGCATACTCTATATTTCAGAATATTACCATCCAGGTCACGGCGTGCTGCCATTGTCAGGGAGTTATTATACGGACACCCCTTAGGTGCTGGAACGATAACACCCGTTTCTTGCCACTTCTGGATGGTCTTTTCCACTTCTTCTTTTTCAATTTGCGAATGGAATGGGCGAGATCTTTCCTGGATGATACAGGTGGGTTTAACCTTTAGCTGGACCTTCATTGTATCAAGATTGCAAAATGAATTTGGCGAGATGGCTTCATTCGCCTGTAAATAAGGCTCCAGTGCTAACAGGAACTTTTCTTTCAATGCTTTGAATTCAGCATTGTTTTCTCTTTCTGGAGTTTGTGACGGAATGACTTGAGGTTTTTCATCATATGGGACCCATAGGGATTCCTCCTCTCGTATCTCCGGCATGGCTATTCCCGTGATGGAAAAGCCGAGTCTAGCGAAGAGATCCATTCCCAACACGAAGTCATAATACTCAATGTCCATGACCGACAATTGATATTCTCCAGATCTATTGTTGCAGACCAATTGGACTTTATCACAAGTAATGGCATTATCCGTGCTAGTCCCTTTTTCTATCATTGCTATAGATTCTCCTGGTACTCGACCATAGCGAATACCTTGCTCTATGGCTACTTCCTTACTGAGCAAAGAAGTTGTGGCGCCTGGATCTAACAATGCTGTATATTGTTGCCCGTTTATAAATATAGGCACAGCTATTCTATTATCACCAGGAGCGGGACCTTTGAAAGCCCCTAGGTGCTTGATACAAGCTTTCTCAACAATTGAGTACGAGGAAAAGAAGGATTCTTTATTCGGAATTATGTCTCTTATGAGCGCACTATCACTAATCCTCTTAAAAGCACTGACTGAGGCAAGCGGCTTGCGCACATCAGTTCTCTTGACGTCCTTGGGCTTATCCTTAGAATGATCTCTGACTTGATCCTTAGCATACCGACAGTCCTCCGGGGCATGTTTGTACGGATTCGACCTACACTTCTCCGTTCCCTTACACCAGACCTTGAATGGTTTAGCCTTCTTGGCTTCTCTATCACTTGACGGATTGGCATTAAGTCGAGATCTTTTATGACTAGATCTCGGAACCTCTCTAGGAGTGTATTCCGATCTGGACTTGATGGATCGCAAATACTGTTCTCCAGCGTCTCCTCCATACTTCTGGATAAACCAATGGGCGTCATCGGTTCGTTTCTCACCTAAGGCACCTGGTGTCTTTTCTAGGAACTCTAGAAACTCCTTCAAAGAGCTAACACTTTTCACTGAGCCGAATTCCTTGATGACAGCCTGAAATCCTACGTCGGACAGATGATTGCATAAAGCTTTGATGAGCATATAGCAGCCATCATCTGGGATTCCAGCTGCCTCAACCAGTGGTAGCAATCGTTGCGCGAACGACCTAATAGTGTCATTCTTCTCAGGCCTCATAACTAGCGCCATATCAGCGATGTAAGCCCCTAGAATGTCAAACTTTAGAGCTTTATTCAAGCATGTAACTGCCCGAGACCAGGTCCTGTCTTGAAGAGGCACTTTCTTGATGAGATCGTCATAGTCTCGCGCCAGGCCGGACACTTTGGAAACGCAGAGGGATAAGTAATCCCATGCTAGTTTGTCGAAAAGAACATCAGAAAGGTTACGACGGAATATCCTCTCAAAGTCATCACGGAAAGTGACAACCCTGATTGCTATTTCCTTGACCATATTCTTGCCGGGAACCTTGGACACGTCTAAATCAAGCATAGGCGCATCCGCAAACGTTTTCTTCTTGACCTTGGTATAGTCTACCTCTTCTGAATCTTCCATCAAAGGAATGTTCTCTTCTTTGAAGATTCGATGAAGTGCGTCATGTTCGGGATTAGCAGGATCCCATTTCACCGTTATACGGTGACTATCTGCTTCAGACACACTCGATCTATCAATCGAAACGTCCTCGCTTGAAGATAAGCCATTTCTGACCTCCTCCATATGTTCAATAGAACTATTCAAGTCTTCAGTTTGTCTTACTAAGACCTTCAAGATGTCTGCCTTCTGTTGAGCGAGATCGCCTAAGGCCTTGGTAAGTGTCTTTTCATCAATGTCAATTTTTCTTAACTTTGATTTGGCATCATTGTACCTAAGGAACAGCAATGCCTTCTTTCTGAGTGTCTCCTCCTTCTGAAGTCTATAACTTCGAAGAAGCATCGTAACATTCTCGATATCGGGAACAGCATCACTGCCGAACTCGACTACACTCTCCGTCGTATCTACGACCAGGCTAGCCACCAATAAGTTCAACTGCTCGACAGGTGTCAAGCCTGAGCCATTCTCTGGTGAAGAGATTTCCATATCAACATCTTCGTTAATTGGTACTTTATTAATATTAGACATGATTGAAATAAAGGGATTGAAATTATGGAAAAAAAAAAATGGTTGGATGGATTGATAAAATGGATGGATGTAACTCTATGTAGATCCTTGAAAAAATGATATGTTTTATGGTAAATCGGAAGTCAAGGAGATCAAAAGTTGTTTATTATTTTAGCTAGGTCGGAGCCTTATATAGGCTCCAACATAGCCGTCACTAATTGCTCTGATCTATGAATAAAAAGGGGAGTGCTCCATTTGGGTACACTCCCTAGCCTCAGGACGTAACAAGCAGAGAGGAGGCGTGAACATTCTTTAACATGTTTCTTAATATCGGATGGAACTTCATAAGGTCTTAAGAACAATCGCAGTGCCAATCCCGACTTTGTTGACGACTTTAGCAGCTAGTTTCCCATTCTTGATGAGTACAAAAACAGTCCTCTTAGGGTAGAATCTGTTTTTTCATGCTTGAAAGAGTTTCCTGAAAACCAAAATCTTGAACACCTTACTGCTTTTCAACGGATCCTTTTAAGCCTCTCACCAGCCATTGGAATATTTATTCTCCATGAGCTAAAAAAAGAAAACGTGCCAGCAACCAGCCACTATATGTGCAACGATATTTTTTGGGCTTTTGGGATGGACAAGCCATGAAACGAATGATGAGAATTATGCATTTGTTCATTTCAACTTCTTTCTTTCTTTTTACTGCTGCAACCTACAATAACGACAAACAACAGATACAATTGCAATGCTGAAGAATTCTACTTGGAGTAAGCTTTTTTTTTTTTTTTTTTTTTTTTCACGCGTACCTGAAACCTGTTTTACTCAATTGACTTTTTTTTCTTTTCTTTTCAACTTCCTTTGTCCTTATCAATAGAAATCGAGGAGACCAATTTGGCTGAGTTCGGCAGCAAGCTCGAGAAGGAGCACCGGAAGGAAGAAGGCTCGCTTGAGAAGGCCTGGGGAAAGGATACAGGCGTCGGATCCGAGACAGGTCTCTGGATTTGGCGCATTGAGCAGTTCCAGGTTGTCCCTGTCCCCAAGGATCAGTATGGCAAGTTTTACGATGGAGACAGCTATATCATCCTTAAAGTATGTAGAATAAACAAAAAAAAGAGAGAGGGAGCAAGAGAGGGAGCAAGAGAGGGAGCAAGAGAGGGAGCAAGAGAGGGAGAAAGCGTGCCATATCTCTAGCTAATATTGCTTTTTTTACGTGTGTTTTTTTTTTTTTTTTTTAAAAAAAAAAAAAAAAAAAAAAAAAAAACCATAGTCATACACAAAGAAAGATTCGGACGTACTCCTCCATGATATCCACTTCTGGCTTGGAGATGAAACTAGCCAGGATGAGGCTGGAACAGCTGCCTACAAGACTGTTGAGCTTGACGATTGTAAGTTTTTTTTTTTTTTTTTGCTTTCTTGATGGAGAACGTGAGGAAAAGGAATGAATTACATATCATGTGATTCATAGAAAAGAAGCATTGACTCACATACTTTTTTTTTTTTTTTTTTCTTTGCCATAGACCTTGATGGTAAGCCTGTCCAGCACCGTGAGATTCAGGGCAATGAGTCGCGGGAGCTGCTTTCATACTTCAAGACATTCTCTGTCTTACATGGAGGCGTCAAGACTGGATTCAATCACTGGACTGAGCCTGAATTCAAGCCTCGTCTATTGATTGTCAAGTCTGCACCCGTGAGTGGAGGTCACAAATCGTCTGTTGTAGTCAGAGAGGTGTCCAAAGACGCAATCAACTCGGGCGATGTCTTCATCCTGGATACTGGTAAAGCCTTGTACCAGTGGAATGGCAGGGAGTCCTCCGGCTTTGAGAAAGTCAAAGCTGCGGAATACGTCCAAGGTATCGAGGCTGATCGAGGAGATGCCAAGACAGAGACATTTGGTAAGTATATAACAAATATACAGCCAAATAATCAAATAATTGATTGCTATATCGAGGAAAAAGAAGGTATTACTTGAGCTCTTTGTATCTGTCCAGAAAACATACATTTACATTCTTTGATATCCATGTATCATTTAGATGAGGGTGATCGTGATCAGAGGCTATTCTGGGACGCTCTTGGAGGAGAAGTTGAGGTCAAAGACGCAGATACTGTTGTTGAAGAACCTACATATGTCAAGAAGCTGTATCGGTAAGACTCTTTTATTTTTATTTTTATATTTTTATAGGGGGTCCGGAAGACTCGTGAGCATGAATAGATAATGAAATTGTTTTTTACACGTTCTATCTAGCTTGTCAAATGCTAACGGCTCCTTCGAGTTCACACTCGAGGCTGAAGGCCCCAAGGTGTCCGGAGAGCTTCTGGATTCGAATGATGTGTTCATTCTGGATGTTCATCATGAGGTCTTTGTCTGGATCGGATCCAATGCTAACAAGGAGGAGCATCGTCTCGGACTGCACTATGCTCAAGAATACCTCAAGAAGGAGGGTCTCAATCCCTATACCCCCATCGCCAAGATTCTGGAGGATGGTGATCATACCATGTTTGACAATGCCTTGAACCGTTTTTAGCATTGGTTTAAAGAACATAAACAATGATAAATAAAGTATATGAAAATATCAACTTGAATTCTTATTTTTGCGCGAATATGATTTATTCAAAAGTAAACCTTTCTCTAGAATAGGACGGATATTTGAGAAGAGAGTTGACTTTATCAATGTAATCCACCTCCACTTCTCTCCCTCTTTTTTTTTTTTCTTTTTTTTTTTTTACTCAAGACGAGACAATACTTCTTGAATAGCATTGCGGATCAAAGGACGAAGCTCTGTCTGTGATTGATTTGTGAGTTCTTTTAAGGAACCCTTGATGCCTGAAGATCTTAAGAAAGTTAGATAGGCATGATCCTCGCCTTTACGCGCTGCAGTGTCCAATGCGTTTCTCAGGAGCACACAGACATTTGTACGAACTTCGTCAGGCACGTTGCCATTTTGATTCTTGACAAGGCTAAGCAGATTCTCCAGTAATGTCAATGGCTTTGTTTGATCCAATGGCTTTTCAGAGGTAGTTGTCTTTTCGGATTCAGGCTCTGCATCCACCTCAATAGACACGAGTGATTCAAGAACAGGATTTTCCACATTTTCTTCTATCAGACAAAGGATACCAACGATTAGTCCTTCCTTTCTTTTGAAGGATATCTGAGGATATCAAAGAGACAAAGGGAGCCTGATGGGCCATTTATTTTTACCTCGCGTAGGTGTGCTGACCAAGAGTGTTAGAGCAATAACGCCTTCGTTCTGAAGCACTACATACTTTGGATTGCGGGTCATGGCAGCAATGGCGAGAACTACCTTTGGCGTGTTCAAGGTCTGCTGTAATGCTGTGACTGATGCGCTATCAAATGACTTCATAATTTCGCTACCCCAGGTTACCTTGATCAAATTGCAAAGTGTTCGGGTGCCTTCACTTTTGAGTGCGAAATCATCTGCTCTTCCGACCAATTCTACCAACAATGAAAGAGGGGTTTCGATTTCACTCTCAGAGTTGGGTGTGGATGAAAGAGTTTCAAAGGGTTCACGCCCTGAGACCACTCGGATTGTATTCTGGCTGCTGTTGGTACAAAGGCGTTTCAAAATGCCTACAATGTTATTCTGAAGAGGAAGAGCATTATCCTTCTTGAGAAGGGGGAAACATGCCTGGATCACACCTGCGTCACCCATGCTTTCCTTATTCTTCTCTATGTATATGGATTTTTTTTTTTTTTTTTTTTTTTACATAATTCGAAATTAATATTAGCTATCGCGATATGGTTATAAAAGATAAAGATAAAAAAGAGACATTTGCTCACCTGCAAGAGCAAGGTTCTTGAGTACCCCGGTCGCAGCATGGCTTGCCTTTAGGTCCGTTGCCTTCCTGACAATGCGGATTAATGGCTCGACAGCGCGATATTCATGTACTAGTTTAACACAATGTTGATCTGAGATTTGACCGTATGAATATATGAAATAAACAAAAACAAAAACAAAAACAAAAAAAAAGAGTTAGTGATTGCACAGCTTTATTCTACCCATACAAGCAAGGTACATGGCGAACCTGATCTTGCAATGTTGCCTAGACAGAGGGCTGCACAGGTCTGCAAGTCTTCCCGTTCAACATTATCCAACCAAGCAAGGAATACATCCATGACCCTTTTGTCATTGAAGATCGGCGCCATATTGGCATCTATGTCCACATGCAAAGAAATGTCATAAGAATAAAAATTAGTCATTTTGGATATAGCAATATCGTTTTTTTAGGAATAAAAAAGAAAAAGAAAAAAAGGGCTCAAAATAGCATGAGAAACGGTACCTGCCATAGTTGTCGAAACAACAACCTCCATAAGAGCAGCTTTTGTCTCTCCAAATTTCTTATCGTCCT
The DNA here is from genome assembly GCF_002105155.1 of Lobosporangium transversale. Taxonomy (NCBI): domain Eukaryota; kingdom Fungi; phylum Mortierellomycota; class Mortierellomycetes; order Mortierellales; family Mortierellaceae; genus Lobosporangium; species Lobosporangium transversale. The sequence continues at coordinate 696,998 of NW_019028983.1, read as the reverse complement.
CCTTCTTTTCCTCTTCTGTCTTGCCCTCATCAGATGTGCCTGAGTGTTCAAGTATTTCAAGTAATGAAGACAATAATTCCTCTTTCTGGACTGCGACTTGCGCCGATTCCTTAGATATCGCTGCGCGCAAAATATCTATCAATGTATCGAATAAATCCATGTAGGCATCTACATCTTTGGCAGTCTTTCCTAGAAGCTGAACGATTGTCCTGATACCCCCAAACTTGATTACCGATTTTGCTCCAGCGTCTGTAGCCTCAGTAAAGTAATAAAAAGAAATAGATCAGCCCATTGATGGGGATCATACAAGCCCAGAGTCGAGTGGGAACCAAAAGAAACTAAAAGGAAAAAAAAAAGCGCATACCACTTTCGCTCAGATTCGCAATGACACGCGAAGCAATAGTCATGCTAGTTTCGTTGTCGTCAGTAATACTCTCGGCTTTTAAGATCTTGAGCAATTGTTCGATGACATCTAATTCAACTACTTTTGTTTGTGCTGGCTCTAAATAGTGATATCAGTAATATAGGTCAATATGAATACGTGCAAAAAAAAAAAAAAAAAAAAAAAAAAAGATTAGTTGTGTGATCTGATTTTTTTTTTTTTTTTTTTTTTTTGTATTTATAAATGTATGCTGCTTGCAATTGTTGGTTTACCATAAGCCATAGTGGTGTTCAAAAGAGCCCCACAGGCGGTCTTGATCGCATCTGAATCAGTTGTATGCTTGAGAATCTCAATCACAATGTCGAACGCGTTTCCTTCAAGAAGCTTTTTTCTATTCTCCTCTGCGATGAGACGGTAAAACAAACCCCCTTTCTTCGTTAGTATGGACATGAACCCTTTTTTTTTTCTTGGCGTAACACAGGTTTTATTTACCATGATCAACACAGATATTTGCAAAGGCACGCATGGCTTGGATATCAACATGAGCCAAGCGTTGCTCGTTTAATGCCTCGATTCTAACAATTAACGGCACAGCCTTTGATTCGCCAATAGGAGTCCGCGCTTTTGCTAAGGTCCACATTAACGACCGAAAGGGATCAGCATTTGAGAAAAAAGAAAGAATTCACATGACACAACGTAGGTTAAACGACTATGCATTAAAGCAAATCAATACAATCAATGTCATCGACATCATGCTCTTTCCGCTTTTTTTTATACGTCTTTCTTTTCTGTATCCAAAGCATCAACTCAATAGATCATACATCATAGCTAGTCTAAGTCTATTCTAGTCAAATGGAGGTTTTTTTTTTTTTTTATAAAAAACTAACGCTCTTTTTCTTACCATCTCGAGCAGCGTCAGCGAAAGATTTAAAGGTACTGGCTACTTCATCCCAAGTTTCTTGCAAGCCTTTGTCTTGCTCCAGCTTATCTTTTGCAGCTTCAAGTTTCTGAACATACTGAGGGATCCGCTCATCAATTGTTGATGGGTCTATTTTTTTTAGAGACGTGTCATAAATAACAAGGATTGACAATTCAGGCGTCAGATTAGGTGCCTAATTGGTCTTCAAATGCACAGGCTATTCCTCTGACCCCTCCATGGTAATAAGCATTTTGTTATAGCTGCTGTAATTGCTACAACAAAGACAGGTAAAGGCAGGCAAAGACAGATAGACAAAATAGAAAGGGATGCAGAAAATAGGTGCAATCCACGTTATATGCTATTGAGGGGATGCAATTGAATATCTTCCGCCCTTGGTGAAGATCAGCAAAGATAGCGAGAGGAGCTCCAAGGGTGCAATTTCACATGTGGAAACACAGGGTTTGGTTGATGTGTGACATGCAAAACTAAAAAATAGAAATGTGCTATACCTGTGGAATTAGTTTGAGCAGACATCATCTGACAATGAATGATAAAAAAAAGTTAAGTGAAAACAGAAACGTCAAAGACTAATAAGGAAAGGATGGTTAGGAAGAAGAAGAAAAAAAAAAAAAGAAAAACGTTTCAATGCAGAGCAGAATGCAATGGTTTAATCCTATTTATGCAGAGCTCAATTTTACCATTTTCAGTTTCAAGAAGCACCCACACAGAGCGCGTCATTAGTTCGGTCATTCACTTTAAATACATTACATCTCCATGCAATGCCTTCCCCATAAACTCTTTTCTTTTCTCTCCTTTCCCAAAATGTCTTCTCCTGCTGTCGCTACTCTTGTCCGCGAATTCTTCGCTTCCGCAGAACAAAAATTTGCTGTGGTTGGAGCCAGCAACAATCGATCCAAGTTTGGCAACAAAGTACTGCGCTGGTTAGTTGTCTCTTTTTTTTCTTTTCTTTTTTTTTTAAAAGCTGTGTTGATGAGGCTCCTGAAACGCGTCGTGTGTCTGTTGCGCCACGTAATGACTTGCCACTGTGGCCTCATCTTACATTTTGATAACCGCCGACTTAATAAAAAAAAAATTTTAAGGTACATTGATAACGGATACACTGCTGTGCCCGTGAATCCTAAAGAAAAGTCCATCGAGTCCTTGAGCTGTGTGCCCAATCTCTCGGCACTGCCTGGCAACCCTGCAGACTATCATATCTCGGTCATCACTCCTCCCCCAGCTACGAAGTCCATTCTCGAAGAAGCACACAAGAATGGCATCACGCGTGTTTGGCTGCAACCCGATGTGGATTCGCCTGAAGCTCTTGACTATGCAAAAGAAACAGGCATCAAGATCATTGCAGGCGGCCCCTGTGTTCTTATCAACGGTATCCCAAAGGATGGTCCCAAGCTATAAGTAGACAAAACGATGATAGTAGTCAATCCTTCTATCATTAAAGCTATTTCTATCCGTATCTAGAAATTTTTTAATTTATTATCTTAAGAATAAATGTCATTCATTGAAATTCTTCTGCTCCATTTCTAAACTCTCCTCACTATTGCCCTCTTCGCCAAAGCTTTGGTCCTCATCCTCACCCTCATCATCTCCATCCTCATTCACCGTATACAATACGCTCAGTTCTCTACGTCTAGCGTCACCCACACGTGTGCTCAAATAACGAATAAACCTTAGGGTGCCTTCATCTCGTAAAACCATTGTCAGCGTATTGTGCTTTGGATAAAGAGCTAGCAGATTAGTCTTGTCCGCCACATAATGTGTTGCTCCTGCTCCCCATTCTTCTTGCCACTCTGCCATTGTTGTTGTAGATTTTGATGACAATGCTGTCTCTTGGTCCCTTTCACTCGGCAAAGCCGGGAAACTAAACACTACATCCAATCCATTCTTTTCCAATGCATGGTCATGAAGTAGCGTGTAGTCACCCTTTTTAAACATCCTTAGTTCTGGAGCTGCAGAAATGAATGACAGGTTCGCAATTTTGTTCAGGTATGCCTCAAAGACCTTGGATAAAAACAGCTTTTGAATCCTAGCCAAAGTTCCTGGAATACGATTCTGATTCTGGTTTGAAACACGGCTGTATCGCCTGACATGACAAGGCCCCATCAGTTCATCCCACAGTGGCTGCTCTCTCTGTGCTCCTTCCTCGGCCCCCAATGCTTCTAACTCCTCCAACAATGTTTGGTAGATCTCTGGCTTCAAAAATTGTTGTAGCTCAATTGAACTTTGATCCGAAAAGACGTTGCAAATATTTTGAATGGAACTGTTGCCCAGATAATTAGGGTTGAGAAACGCTTCTAAAGAGATTTCTTCAGGTTGATCCTTCAAAGGTGCAAAAGACATTGTTTTTGAAATTAGCTGTGTCTGCAGCGGACCATGAAACCATCCCGAAATGGAGATGCGGCTCTTATCACGGCTCAAAACTTCGGCCACTTGATGATATGAAACTGACGATAATTCAAAGAATGCCAATGTATTTCGTAGTGGTACCAATGATTGTACCACTTCAACCGGATACCCTGTTTCGTTGCTCGAAGGCGAAAAAATGGAGATTCATATTAGCTCACATCAACCAGCATGCTTGAACATTCTATCCCTCTGGTTCTTGTTCTCATTTTGTGAATTTTGTCTGCTCACCATCTGAACAAGTCCAAAGCACCACCGTCAGCAGCATTCCAATCCTCATCCACAAGATAGAGAATAAAGGCGATCCTGCGTCCTTCCTTCTCACTTTTGATATCGTCATCATGGCAGAGCAAATAGCATCCTTCATGGTACTGATTTCCGTTCAAATCAATCACAGAGGGATCCAAATCGATACCTGTCAAGGAGCTCATCATCGTGAAGAATTCATGAGAGTATATTGCATTCTTCAGTGCCACAATATGTGGCTTTTTGGACAGTCGTAGATCCTCGGATTGATAAAATTCATACAGATCATTCGACTTGTGAAAATATTCCTCTTTGAGCAATTCTTCACGCAACGACTTTAGATAAGTGTCTGACTGCAAGAAATTTGGCAAACTAGCAGTTGGGTATGGGTATTCGATAATCCTGGCTTTGCTCCGATCATCTTCAAAGGGAAGTCGATTGCGAAAGGCCTTATTGAAGGATCGTGCAAAATCCGGATCGGTATAACGAGCGTTGAAGGCTGGAGGATCGATACAAGCTGAGTCTTCAAGACTAGATTTGGTACGTTTATGAATTGCTTCTGAGTCTTGTGATAAAGTATGCTTTGGCATGGTGATAAGTCGAAAGGAATGAAAGACGCAGAGAATGAATGAGAATAGGTGAAAAAAGGAAGGTTTTTTTTTTTTTTTTTTTTTTTTTTTCGTCTGTCAGGACACTGTGACTGTAGAAACCTAATTGGGCGTAAACAAAATCGGGGACAAAGGAACAGACACCCTCTTTTCTGCTTCTCGAGCTCTTGAACTCATTCATTCTGTTCATTTCACCATGTGGCGAGTCATTGGGAAGCAGTTGCGGCCCAACAGAGGTCAAGCAGAGAGGACGCCCATAGTCTGCTCTTCCTGTACTCGTCATTTATCGCAAATCAGGCAAAAGAGCTCCCCAGGATCAAGTAAACCCAGACGGGAACTCGAGAAATACGACGCTGTGCGTGAGCATGGATCCTTACCCGCTGATCAGATATTTTGTTTCGCTAATCATTTGTGGGGTTTTTCGTTGACCTTCTAAAAAAATACCCACATTAATAATAATAATAATAATAATAATAATAATAATAGTAATAACAATTATATCCTTTATAGTCTGTTGTGGAAGCTGGATGGTACGAATGGTGGGAATCACAAGGTATGGGATGAATCAAAGGATAATGATTAATGAGAGCGGCAATGTATCGACTTTTAGTACTGGAAGGAGCCCACATTGATATCCACCCGTCTTTTAATCTATAGGTTTTTTTACACCAAGAACAGCTTCCGCTGTGGGGTCGGCCGATGGTCTTAATGAGGCTGGAAGAGGCAAATTATCAGCTGACTCTGTCCCTCAGTTTACAATGCTCACTCCTCCACCTAATGTCACAGGGTATCTCCACATTGGGCACGCGCTCACCGCCTCAATTCAGGACTCGCTTGTACGCTGGCGTCGCATGCGGGGTGAGAGCGTCTCCTGGATTCCAGGAATGGATCATGCTGGCATCAGCACACAAACAGTGGTCGAAAAGAAACTGATGCGCGAACGCAACTTGACACGGCACGACCTGGGTCGTGATGCGTTTATTGAGAAAATTTGGGAATGGAAACAGCTACATGGCGACAAAATCATACAGCAATGGAAGAGGTTAGGGGCTTCTATGGATTGGAACCAAAGTTTTTTCACCTTGGATGAGACAAGAACAGAGGCGGTCAAATCAGCATTCATCCAACTCTTCCGAAATGGTCACATCTATCGCGATACAAGGCTTGTCAACTGGTGTTGCGCTCTGGAAACTGTGATATCAGATATCGAGGTTGATTATGAAGATATTCAAGGCAAAACCATGCTCAATGTCCCCGGGCGTCTCAAAAAGTAAGCATTTTAGTACACAGTTCGTAGCAGCATGGAGATCGCTATGGTGGGTGAACAACCACACATCTTTATTTCTTCCTTTTTTTGTTTTTGTTTTGCAAATTATCATTCACTGATATTGTTGATGATGTGACGGTAGGGTCGAGTTTGGGGTCCTGCACGACTTTGCATACAAAGTGGATGGAGATGATACTCAAGAGCTTGTTGTGTCCACAACCCGCATTGAGACAATGTTGGGCGACGAGGCCGTAGCTATTCATCCCGATGACTCCAGATACACCCACCTGCATGGCAAGTATGTTGTACATCCCATTTCTGGAAAACGACTCCCTATTATTTGTGACCCTGAACTTGTAGACATGAGCTTTGGAACAGGGGCTGTCAAAGTAAGTACACTTTATCTTCCTTGACTTGAAAGTTAATTTACTACTCCTTTCTTATCCAAACTGGAGCATCTGGTCACTTCATTTATTGCATAGGTCACTCCTGCTCATGATCCCAACGATTACGTCTGTGGAAGAAGACATGGACTCCCCATTGTAAATATCCTTGACAAGGACGGCAAGTTTAATGCAAACTGCGGATCAAAAGCTTATGAGGTAAATAAGCTAAAAAAAAAAAAAAAAAAAAAAAAAAAGTAATAAGGCCACTTGATCCTGTTTGTTTAATCACTATTGAGCCTATTCGATCTATTCTGTTTCTTCTGTTAATATTATCAACTATAGAATATGAATAGGTTTGATGCTCGTACTAAAATTGTGGAGGAGCTGAAGGCTCTTGGTGTTTACCGGGGTAAGAATGAGGAACACGTTATGCGATTAGCAAGATGTTCAAGATCTAAAGACGTAATTGAACCCATGGTGATGCCGCAGTGGTATGTCAAAGAAGCGAATTGCAAATGGCTCTAATCGTACTTGTCTGTAGCGGTAATGTAACCAAGGCTTTCTTGATTAATATTATGTAGGTATATCAAGTGTGATGGTATGGCACAACGCGCTCTGAAAGATGCAGAAAATCAAAATCTTATTTTCCACCCTGATTCAGCAATCAAGGAGTGGAATCGCTGGCTCGGTAAGGATATATAGGAATTCCTTTTTTTCCTTTCTTTCTTTTTACATTAAGCATTCAAGACGAGGTCGAGTCTTTTCAACTTTTTTTTTTTTTCCTTGGTGTAGAAAACATTCAGGATTGGTGTATCTCACGTCAGCTGTGGTGGGGCCACCGTATTCCAGCATATAAACCAATCTTTGAGGACATCAATACCCTTTCGTCTATATTTGATAGTCCTGAGTCTGTAGGCGATGGCCCATGGTTTGTGGCAGAATCTCAAGAAAAAGCATCGCAACAGATCCACGATTTTATCTCTCGAAAAAACCTACAACATTTAAAGTACAAGGTTGTCCAGGATGAAGATGTTCTCGACACCTGGTTCTCCTCAGGACTTTTGCCTTTATCTGCTCTGGGGTGGACAGGCCACAATCTATTTTCATCAGGAAGTAAGATCCCAGATTACTATCCGACGACGATGATCGAGACCGGAACGGATATCATGTTCTTTTGGATTGCGAGGATGGTAATGCTTTGTACTCATCTCTCAGATCAAACCCCATTTAAAGATATCATGTTTCATGCCATGGTTCGTGATGCCCAGGGTCGTAAAATGAGCAAATCTCTCGGGAATGTAATCGATCCTACACATGTAATCGAAGGTATCTCGCTCCAGGACTTGAAAACCACGTTGGAAGGAGGAAATTTGGCAGCCAAAGAAGTGAAGCGATCTCAAGCACAGATGGAGAAGGACTTCCCTAAAGGCATCAAGGCTAGTGGAGCAGATGCATTACGTTTTGCGCTGATAACATCAACGCAGCAGTCTCGACAGATCAACTTAGATTTGTCGAATGTCACATCTGCACAGCACTTTGCAAACAAACTGTGGAACTTATCTGTGTTTTCTAGAATGCGCATAAAAGAATTCGACTTTACATACACGACCACATCTGAGACCGTTATCGCCCAAGGCTTAACAGAGCTTAGGAGAGCTAATTCTGGTCAGCAACAACAGGGTGGGTTGACGCTTGTGGAGCGGTTCATCATGTCTCGTCTCGCTGATACAGTTTCAAGAGTAAACTCTAGTATGGAGCAACTTGAACCTTCGCTTGCAACAGAAGCACTGAGAAAATTTATCATCCAAGATTTATGTGATGTCTATGTTGAGTTTATCAAGCCCACTTTGTCCTCGTCGGGCGAGTCAGCACTTCAACAGAAGCCTAGGATTTTCAAGGTGCTTCAAACGTGCCTTGACGCTTCATTAAGGATGATGCATCCATTCATGCCCTTTGTTACTGAGGTAATGTCATGGAGCTTTTGGTACTCCCCATAAAGTCATCTTATGACGCGTCAACACCATCTTATTTTTTATTTTATTTTATTTTTTTTTATTTTTTTTTTTTATTTTTTTTTTTTTTTTTGGGGGGGGGGGTCTACAAATTCATAGGAATTGTGGCAAAAAATGCTTCCAGTTACGGCGCCTCAGAATGCCTCTATCATGACTTCGGTTTTCCCATCCGATCAAGAACTTCAGATTTGGAAGGATGAGGCCGCAGAACGAGATATGGAAATCATATTGGGTCTGATTCAGGGTTCGCGCTCTTTGCGTCAGGGTCACCAAGTACACGTGTCTAAAGAATTGCCTATCACAATTTGGACAAGTGATATATCTCTTCTTGCCAAAGATAGTGCACTTCAGCAGAGCCGTGCCTACCTTTCGCACTTCATGCGTGCGAAGGGCGAGATCACATTTATTGATGGATCAACACCAACATCCACTTCGAGTTTGAGGACGATGGTCGACGAACAAACTGATCCCCTTGTAGCTCACTTAGTATCACCGCAGGTCAAATTACTTATACCTTTATCTGCAATTCAAAAAGCTATTGAATCTGCGGAACCTGCAGAGTCATCATCTTCGTCTTTTGCAGTTGGCAATCGCCAAAAGCAACAGCAAGACCTTCAACGTCTAGAGAAGAAATTGACAGAAGTGCACGATAGCCTCGAAAAGCTAGCATTACGCATGGCAAAGCCAGAGTATCTAGAAAAGGTACCTGAGCGTCAGAGGATGACCGATAAGAAGCGTAAACAAGACTTGCTGTCTCAAGAAGAGCATTTACAAGCGAGCATGAAAACACTGATGGCGGCTCAGAAAGCGGTTTAAGCCAACCAACCAAATAAAATAGAGAAAAGGACTAGTCATTTTAGGGTATTTTCTACAGCACTTTAAACACTTTAAACGTTTATTTGGAGGCAAAAGAATAGAACGACCTAAACTTTGGTTTCTACTGATCAGTTAAACAATGGCTCTATCATTGTGCAGATCCAAGCACTGTACTTTTTTTTTTTTTTCCTATCCATCTTTTCTTCTTTCCTTCTTTCCTTCTTTCCTTCTTTCCTTCTTTCCTTCTTTCCTTCTTTCCTTCTTTCCTTCTCCTTTCTTTCCAAAAAAAAATAAAAAAAAAAAAAAAAAAAAAAAAATCCATAAATCTTTCTCCTCTTATGTTCAAAGATATCAATAGTCTTTCACTTATCAATAACACGCCTCATCGTTCATTCATAACAGCACTAGTCTCATTTGCAATTTAAATTTAAAAAAAATACATCCTACCATAGTAAAATCACCATTTTCGCCGAGATGGAGACGACTTACTTGTGAAGAAGATGACGACGAAGAAGCACATTTAGTAAAGCGTCAACCTCCGCCCTTGTTGAAGTGGCGGCCACTTATTCGCGAGGAAGAGGGCGGCGGCGAAGAGCAGGCAGCTATTTTAAGTCTCTGCTTTCATTACCAAAGCCTCCACCCCCATTAACATTGTCAGGACCAGAGTCGTTGCCACAGTTAGAGTCAGCAGCAGCGAAAATGTAGTCGCCCCGGACGGGTAAAGAGAGGATATAGGGTCAACGCTCCCCTTCACGCGTCCCAAGTGCTCAACCTCTATCACCGCCACAGCTCCTAAATAATCATCTACAGACAGATCGATCTGACTCAGTAGAAGAAGCACCAATAATAGGGGTCACTTCTGTGTGACATGTCGCCATCAAATGAAGCTTGGTGGTGAAGACATCTCCCCACCTTCGATCCTCTGAGCGGCCCTACATAACGCTTAATGGGCCTCAGACGTCTTGCCGAAAGATATACAGTTTTCCATTTCGCATAGAGCAAGGAAAAACGAATGAGAATAGTGAAAGCCGCCTCTCTTGCGCAATCCGACATGTTGGCGTTCAACAGTGCACTTTCTCAGCATTTGCGTTTTACATGTTTCATCTCTGGTAGATGCTTTATTATCTAGTCTGCAGTTATCAATTATTCATGCATCTATTTATCTGTTAGCCCTCCCTACTGGTAACTATTCTGAAACAGTCGTAATTCAGGTTGGACGAAACAAAGCTTCTAAGTCGGTTGGGCTCACTTCCTTATCCTTGCAAGTCGTAGTGGTCCTAAGTATGGTATTTCTGCCGGTGCTCAGAAAAAGGCTGTCAGGCGGCTATACGGTAAGCTTAACTTTACCTCAAGCAAAAAACTCATAGCAGGCGGTATGCCAGGGCGTAGACGTGATGCATCTCACATTTATATGTGCAGATCAGAGGTTGACTACATGACAAGAATAGGCGTATACCAATTACTTGGCTAAAATACCAAATGGTTATGCTCTAATCATCGCTGGCCTTAAAGACAAAGACAATTGCCTAGTGCGCGCCACAATACAAGCCCTTCCGTTGAACTATAGCGTGCCATTTTTTCATGAATCGAGGATGTTATCCGGAATGGAATTCGATAGGCTTGGAAATAAGAATGTGTGGGATGAAATGACAGTTTGATAAAAACGAGATAGAGGCTATGAAGAAGATGAGTATTTCCCTGAGAGATGTTCAAGCCCAAAAGGAAAACGAAAAGAGAATAAGCCGAAAACAATGGGAAAATAAAGTCGTTCTTCCAAACATTGAAACTCCAGATCCTTTGGATCAATTGACGAGCAAGACTAAGACTAGAGGCCTGCATCCGCCTCGGCCGCTAGCACCCATTACATGCATAATACTGAGGACATTTACAAGCGCTTATATCTCAAGTTATTAATCCGTTGCTGTAGAATTATACTACAAGATGCATTATGATCATAAAACCACTTTCTTGAAAACAACGTATTTTGGACTCGGGTCTCTGGAGACTTTGCCAAAGTATTGATTCTCCAGAATCAAGAAGAGGCTAGTCTTCTTCAGCAATGTGAGGTAGTCATGACAACTATTGCAAGCGAAATTTGATCTACAGGGGAGGCGCTTGGTGAGATCCGTTCGCTAGAGAAATCCCTAGATGAAACACTGAAGAGATTTGGCAATCAATGGCGTTCGGGGATGAGATGAAGCCAGGTATCCATGGGCGCACATCAAATACAGCATATGAATCTTTCCAGTGGTGCATAAACACAAATAGCCCAGGGACCCAAATCGCCACACAATATTACCCTCGCTCTCAGCAACAACCTTGTTTCCAACCATAGTTCCAATCATACCCTCCATCCGAACATCATTAGCCACAGCTTTACTTACAGTATTTTCTTTTAAACAGTGATACGCCTTATCTGCTATATCATCCGCCAGCAATATATTCATACTTATATCCAATACTACCATCACTTCAAGCCCCAAGGGGTTTTTGTCTGAGCATCCTCTGCAATTGGTGCAGAGCCACGGTCAAGGACGTCAAGAACGCAGGAGAGGGAATTACTTCTGCAGGAACAACAACAGCGGCAAGCACTAAAGTCACTTCTACTTTCGTTAGCATGCCTACAACACTGCTTCAAGCTGGATCGACTTGATAGGTAGCTTTACGTCTGCTATATCAAAGGTTCGACATATAGTATGAGCAAACAAATTTACTCAAAGATAAGACCGTGTATAAGCAAATGCTTGGTGCGCAGAGCGCGTGTGCTCAAGTCCGTAATAAAAGGCTGAAAAATGTTATGCTGACTGAGGATCTACACACACATGTGTTTGCTTTGTTTTCCATCCTCCGGCAAGGCTTCTTTAAGATGGAAGTGAGACAACGGGATGACTTGAGATATTCTCCGTAAATGGCGATTTTGTCTCCTCTTGTCCCCAACCCTTGAGGACCAAAACTATTCAGCAAAGGACAACACTTGAATGAAGCAACTATAATGTAAAATAGAATGAATCTAAATGCAAATATTCATGAAGAGAGACTTGAATTTGCTTAAAGTTGTGCTCTTTGTTTATGGCAAGTCAGGCACAAAGGCTCTCTTAATCAGACGTCATTTGGTTCCCGAAGTGAGAAATCCTCTCACGACTGTTGTTTCTAGTCCCTCGCGTATCATTGTTTTTTGTGTTTATTCTGATCTTTTTTTTTTCCCCCTCTCCTCATTCCGCACTTTTCTTCTACTCATTTCTTCTTTGACCTGTTTCGCTCCTTCTTATCCCTCATGGTCTCTGATTCCACTAAGAAGACCCTCATTCTTTCGGTCTCTGCCATCATTGGTCTGACCACCATTTCTACTCTCGCTTACCTGCTTATCCAGGACGATCGACGTGCAAAGCACCTGCGCAAAGTCAAATTACTTCAAAAGACTCTTGCCCATAAGCTCCACAAGATTGAAACCTCTGTCCAGGAGCTCGTTGACGAAGACATTCGTCTAGCTCAGGTTCGCACTCGCACCTTGCGTACCCATCCCATCTTTCCAGGTGACCCTCACGTCAAGCTTCCTGCTCTAGGCTTGATCAATCCACAGGACAAGATAGATTTTGGACAAGAGATTGAAGAGACTCAGGAGGAGCTGATCCGTGAACGGACACAGGGTTATAGTGAAGACACAGCCAAAGTCCGTCAGGGTTATAAACGTTTGGACTATTTGATCGCTTCCATCAACGAACGGTTCTTGAAGCTTTTGGAGTCTTTGGATGCCATCTCTCCTCGCGAATTGACCGATCTTGGCGATGGCTTTGGTGGATTACCTACTTCCGATGGACCTGAAATTCAAGGATGTGAAAAGATTCGCAAACGTAAGAGAGCCGTCATCGAGAACATTCAACATTGGATGACACAAATGGATAAGATTGCAGCAACTTTCAAGGATCGCTTGGTTGCCGTCGAAGATTTTGAAAAGAAGGCTGCTGAGGAAGCTGCTGAGGAAGAGAAAGAGACCAAGAAAAAAAATGAGGATAAGGGAGTCAATGGCCACAATCATGTTGTCGAACACACTGCAGAAAGCAATGTAGTTAAGGAAGGTCTGTCGTTTGCAGAGGTGGCTTCTCACAATATTCCTGAGCCCGAGATTTTGAAACCCACAGAGGACTTAGAAAAGATGAAGGAGGGCGTCACATTCGCTGATGTTGTTTCACATGATGTTACTCAATACGAACATTCGGATGCGTCTTCAACTATTACCACGACTACTACAACTACTACGACTACCAAAGCTACCTCCATCAACATCAACAGTAGTAGCAGCATCTCCAACGATGGCAGCGAAAAGACTCATGAACATGGGCACCTCGAGAAAGTGACAGAAGATATCTCATTTGCCGATGTTGTGGCCCACCATATCCCTGAGGAACATAAGGAGAAGGAGGTCGAAGAGAAAAAGGAAGAAGAGATTTTGGAACCAACAGAGGATCTTGAAATGATGAAGTCTGGCGTCACTTTTGCTGATATCGTCTCCCACCATGTAGAGAAGGAGGAGGAGAACATTGCAGAGAACGAAGTGTTGGAGCAGACTGAAGACTTGGAAAAGATGAAGAGTGGTCTTACATTTGCGGATGTTGTCGCGGAGAACTTGGAAGAAACAGAGAAGGAGAATGCCTCTGCTACTGCTCAATAATGAGGACATCATAGCAATTTTGTTTGAGAAAGGCCTTTTATTATTATTATCATTATTACTATTGCCATTTTTTTTTCGTGTTCATCCAGAGTATTTGATTGTACAGATAAAAACATCCCGCTTTCATCATTCCTCATAAAATTGACTGGATACCAGCATTAAACAGATGTGTTTGGTAAACGTAGTCTAGGACCTCGATTGTTCTGACACGTACAATCCTTGGTGTTTTATCCAAGGTGGGATCATTGGAGCTGCAACTCAATTGGCTGTCACAACACCGTGACACGCCTGCACAGACTTATTATATATTTGTTCACATGCATAAAACAGTGTTCATTCATAACATAAGGAACAATAAGCATCAGCATCAGTACCAACGTCAGGATTAGAATCAAGATCAGTATTGAAGGCTTTTATTCTGTAATACATCCATATTTACACATAATCTTTCATATACAATGCAATCACCTGCCAGTAGCATCCAATCCCCACGGCCACAAGGACGTCCATCAGCACAACCTCAAGTGCCTTTTGACAAGGAACTGATGACGTCCCTCCATGTCCTACTTAATCAACTTGGAGAAGTTGAGCGACAAGGTCTTGTCATGTTTCATAAAATGTAAAGGAATCTATCCTGCTTTTTACTTTGTGGGCTAAACTACTTTTTTTGGATAAAAAATATTCAAATCGACTTTTTTCTTTCTTGATAGTGAAGAGTCGTTCAAGCATCCATATACCCAACAAGAAGCCATTGGTAAAAAAAAAATATATTCTTCTATCAAGACCATATTGAAGGAAAGCAATCAACTAATTAAAGCCTATTTTTATAGCCGACACTGCTAATCTCTTGACTCAACTCGATACTCTCTCAAATCAAGCCAAAGCAACAGGATTCTCTGCCCTAACCATCCTCCCTAATTTTGCTTCTAATGTGGTCTCCACACCATCTGCCTCCTCTTCATCAACAACAACTTCAACACATTTTACAGGGACTCCTAAACCCAACTTTATGTCCCCACGTATGCAAAGCCATATTCATAACAACTTGAATACTCAACATGGCACCAACAATAATAGCACTACTGGGACAGATACGACCATGTTCTCACCTGGACCCGCCGTCAGTCTAGTCAATACACCCGCAGGGTCTACACCAGCCTCAGGTGTGCTCTCTAATATGTCAATAGCTACCACTACCGGCGCTCTCGGTGCTGGTGCGCCCACACCAACTGCCATTAGCTCTACAGTCGCAACTCCTGTTGGAGCGCCTGCATCCCTAGGAGTCACTGCGCCTTCACCTTTCCCGAGCTCCGATGTTATCATGTCTTCATCTACTCCTACAGCTTCTGGAGCCTTGGATCCAAGTACTCCCTCTCTTACAATAGGAGCGTTGCCTTCAACGGATCCAATGGCTGCATCGACACCTCAAATGAATAACCCTGCTACGCCCGCCACACCTTCTGGCAATTCAACAAACTCATCTTCTATAGCCCTCTCACAAATGATGGATGCGCGGCAACGAGACGTCAATGCTCAGTTTGCAGAAAAACGGAAACTTCGTGCCAACTTTAAAGTGGCTGCACAAATGACCAAGATTTAAAAAATAAAATAAAAATAAAATAAAATATTAACAAACCCGTCAACTCCATGAATGTCAATGACCCAATTACAAGCTTAGGGGGGAAGAGGTTATGTTTTTCTAATATTACATGATCAAATGAGCTTACGATGTATTAAGGCTTTAAAAGTACAACAACTAAAAAAAAAAAAAAAAAAAAAAAAAAAGAAAGAAAAAAAAAGAAAACAAGCAATGAAAAACAGAATTTTTAAGGTGCAGAGAACAGAGAATAAGTAAAAGAATGGGAGTAAAAAAAAAGTTTCGATATTTTTTTTAGCGTGTGTATCGAACAGGCTTGTAAGCACTCTCTCTCCGGGGCCGTCCTGTATCCTCTGCTGGAACTATTCTTTTAAGGGGTGATGATGCTCTAGACCGTGATCCTGCAGCCTTCGTACTTTTCTTTCCATCCAAATCTTCATCAGGCTGAACTGTCATCTCCTGTCCTTGAGACCCTGTAGCAACGCCCGGAATGGTAAGAGCAGGAGCAGGAGCAGGAGCAGTGACAGAAGCGGAAGCAGGGGTAGAGGCAGAGGCAGTAGTAGAAATAGAAGATGGAGAAGGAGAAAGACAAGCTGAGCCTCGGTCGATCACCTCCTTGCCAAAGTATACAAGCAGCTCCTCGCCTGCTTTCACATCGCGATTTGTCATACAAATCACTTGGTTCACCACACTGCCAGCGATAAACGACACATTGCCATCAGAATCATCGTTCATGAAATGGAATGGGCAGAACAGTCGTCCCCGAGGATCCCTGTAAGGCTGACCATGATCATCTGTCGCATCCAGAACTGTCCGCTGGTACATAAGTGAGTAATGTAATGCCTGGCCAACGCCATCTTTGAGAGAATCGAATTCATTCTCGGTCATCGGCACACCAAAATAAAACCCTAAAGGAGTCCCTGCAGGTACATCTATCTTTGCAAACAACCCATTGCCAGCATTGGGAATCATGGAGACGTTGACCTGAACAATATCTGCAAGATCAGTGGGTACTCCTTCTAGGTCAAGGTCTTCAAGGCGATAAATGGGCGACGCTCTTTCGAACGGCTCCTTTAGAGATAAACTTTTCTCAGTTGCGGCAGCCAAAGCTGCTGTGGGTGTTGGTGGACAAGACGTGGAACCATCATAGCTTCCCGCCGCCTTAATATCCAAACGGTGTATGTGCATTCTATCCGAGTCCTTACGATTGTCCTCTTGGTTTAGTGCCGTTGCTACTGTTAATCCATCTTCTTCACCTTCGGCCCTAACCTTCTTATTATTTCCAGAATCAAGCCCGTCTTCTTGTTCTTCTAAATCAGGGCCGCGTTTTTTAGATTCTGGAGAAGAGTATGCACGTTGTATCTCTGGTCGAGTCGTTCGGATAGACTCGTTTTCCAGTTGCGATTTCTTGATGCCTTCTTTGGGATTTCCAAAACAACGAGGCCAGTCATGTTTTATCAGTTGCTCCATCCAATTATTGTATGCCTTCAATGTCGACTCAAAGTCTACAGGTTGGTATGCGAGTCTGAAATGCGTACTTCTACTTCCCTCAGGTTTGAATGGTATAAAGTATTTGTCACCATTGTTGGTCAAACATGCAGATGCAGAGTTCATAGGAGTCTAATTTCATCCAAAATGGTAAAATATAAGGTTCATTAGTTTAAGCTCGTCTGATGTTTTTTTCTCCCTCTGATTATGTGAGAAGGTCGGGCATGAAACTTACTTTGCCTGTAAAAACACGTGGCAATCCCTTTTCTGCACTGAATTTCTTGTCCAACTCTACAGCAGCCATGATCAACTCTTGTCGTGCTGCTGTCTGATTCGGCATGGCTCGCAATGCCAGGTACATCATATATGGTTGTGTATGCCAACGTGGTTTCAAGAGAGATCGTTGAGATGTTGTCATCGTTGGTTTGGCTGATGAGCTAGATCGTGTGATCGGTGCTATTGATGATGACGATGGCATCAACGACAATGACAATGATTCAGTTGTTTGTCCATCTGTCCCAGATGCATTTACTCCCTTAGTGGGTGAAGCAGTTGCAGGACTAGAGGCAGCATTGAATGGAGAGTCCCGTATCAGATCCGCTCCAGGCGAGACTGGTGGAGAGAATGGTGGCGTTGCTGTGCTAGAGACTGTCGTAGTGGTGACAGTGGCATTGTTATGCGAAGTGGGTACTCGGCGGAATCGAGTCGTTGTATCAGCACGAGGTTGGACCGAGACAAAGTTCTGTGTTAACAGCTGAAGCTGGGCTTGAAACGAGGATGGGGAAGAGGGAGAAGTCGCAGTCGAGGTCGAGGCCGAGGGTGGAAAGGGTGAAAAGAAGTAATCTCCATGAGTATCCCGAAGGCTATTCCTACCTCCTCGGCCACTACTAATGCTGTTGCTAGCTTGAAAATCACTATGGCTACGTTTAGGCATACGAGGGGCCTTAGCGAGCTTTGGAGCCTTATTCTGCTTCGGTGTCCGAGGAGTCTTTGCGCTTGTCGGTGTCCTTGGTGAGTCCTGGGAAGACTGATTGGCTTGCAAGACTGAAGCGGAGGTGGAGATAGATGGAAGCATGGGCAGTGATGGATGTGAAGACTGACGAGAAGAACGAGTCTTGCTCTGTGAGGACAGGGTCCCAGGTGTTGACCTCATATTCAAATGCACTACACCTTCTGACATGACCTCATCCTCGCCTTCATCGTCCTCCCCTTGAGCATTCTTTTTCATCTGCATTACTTCCGTTGTGTCATTCTCAATAGTGGCAGGACTATCGCCAAAGTTACTGCTAACAGAATCTACAGATTGTTCAGACGTCGCTACAGAGAAAACAAGATTTAAAGAACGGGTTCGAGCGTCTGGAATCAAAGTTGATGATCCACAATTAGGACCAACAGACCGATCTGTTATGGGAAGAGGATGATTATTTGAAGAGACAGATGAAGAAGGGCTCGGCTGTCTAGGCCCCATGACCATGTCCATATCCATGTCCACCGAGCGATGGAACAGCCTCGATTGCTGTTCAAGAGTGGGTAAGGGCGATGCAGACGAAGAAGATAGCACAGGTGCAGAGATAGTCTTTGTCATTGGATGGAGACAAGGACGGTCTGGTGGTGGGGAGAAGCGCCTTTGGTGGTGCGAATACGTCGCGTGAGCGGTATGAAAATTATGGTGGGCCGTTGTTTGAACATGACGTTCATTACTGCTATTGCTGCTGCTGCTGTCATGATGATCATCTGTCGATTCGGCTGTACCCATTCGTTTGTCAATGTCCGTTGCCATGACTGCTCGAACAGCTGCTGGGTCCATAAAAGCAGCAGCACTAAGCAGCAGCAATGTGTCTGCAGCCGCAGAATCTGTCGAACGCCGATGACCCAACCGTCCAAAATAATGCTCTCCGTTTGTCCTATAACTTCCACTGTTCTCTTGGTAGTGATGCGATTGTGGTGGACAGTGAGAACTCTGATACTGATAATGTTGGTGATGATAGGCCTCTGGGGAGCTTTGACGTTGGTACCGGTCGTGATGAGAAGGCGATGAAGGCGAATGAGATCGGGATTCAGAATGAGGATGCTGGTAGTAAGGATCTGAATGGCTAGAGTAGTACATCGCTTCAGAATCTTTCCTAACACGATCATTATACGAATGCCCGTGAACATAGGTATTATTATGGACAGAGCGGTCTTGCGACCAACGAGACTGGTGAGATCGTTCCATAGCGATGGGAGGAGTGTCAGAAGAGAACCGATAAGGAGAAGAGAGAGACGAAGCTGAAGAGACGAAAGAATGAGGAAGAGGTGGAGAGGAAGGCGAAAGGGATGACAAGGATAAAGAAGGAGGTGAAAGAGTAGGAGGTAACACCCTTGGTTGTACCGTGGGCATCCTCTGTACAATATAAATAGAGAAAAGCAAGGACGTCGATTAACGAATCAATCAAACGGAATGATATTTGAGAAAGGAAGAATGAAGCTGGTTTAATGAATCTAAGCATGAAGGACGCAAAAAAAAAAAAAAAAAAAAAAAAAAAAACATGCAAGTCTTTTTTTTGTCCCATTCAGCCACAGTCACCAAATTCAATTAATGCATCAAAGACTCAAATTGTAATTCCGCTGTAGTGTGAGAGACGATTAATTTAAAGACGGAGCCATCGCCGCAATTAATTACAATGTACAGATCACAACAAATCACAGGAAATAACTGACTCAAGCAACTATGACTCCGGTTATAATTTAGATGTACAAATCTAGCGACTACAATGGACGATGCAGCGTAATAGAGGCAGGCAGGAGAGTTAGAAGAATGAACCATTGCTTACTGACTACATCAATGATCGTGCATCCTCTCAATTCACACTCGTTTTCCTTTCACTCGATCTCACATGACTTTGCTCGCTTTGGCTGCAACCACCCTTCAGGTTTACTTTATAGTAGTTGTTGTTAAAAAATGGGTACAAAGAATTACGATTATTAAGTTATACTAAATACGTGTTTAGGTAATGTGTATATTATACTATTTCTTGTCTATCCAGATATCACCTCATCCTGGTCCTTGACGCCGCTAAAGTAGTAGGTGCTGACATTTTCATGGATAAAAATCGTTGCGTCAACTTGCAGCCAAAACATCTCTTTATTGCCTCTGATACTGGATCATCAACCGCGGACGTCGGCACCTTGTCCCCTTGCCTTCGCAGACCTTACTGGGATAGGAATAGCGGTTTTCTTTGCAGAAGTTACAATCTGTCTGATGGTTGGGACAGATGCGTCATCACGGGCTCTCATTGGTGCGACAGCCCCGGCTTTAGCTGCAGTAACAATTTCCTCGATTGTAGGCACTGGAGTGGTTGGAGCATTATCATCATTCTCCGTTGAAAAAAGTGACTTTGGGGGCGTCTCTTCTTCCTCTGAGATAGGCAGCATTTGAAGTTGACTATCGTCCACAACACTCTTGTCATCCTCATCCTGCTCTCCTTCGTCAGGCGAGACTTTTTTGCCCATGGTCATATCGATCGTATTATCCTTTCTAATGCTTCCGCCATGCTCAGTACCATCATTTTGTTCGCATGCAAGCTCTACAAGCGCAGTCGATGACTTGATCGGAACTAGATGTTCTTGTACGGATGCAGAGTGCTCAGGAACCACGCCAACAATACCTTCTGGACTGATTAGGTCTCCCATCATCTCGAATTTTTCGTCCATATCATCGTCCTCATCACCATCCTGCAGTGGAATCAAAATACCTGATCTCTTATCCACACCATTTTCGTTACCCCTTCTATTTTTTGTCATATCTGAAGCGCCGTGCACTATCTGCTTTTGCTCTAGTTCGGGCTTATTCTTAGCTTTTGGCTCTAATCCGGCATCAGGAGTGCTTACCTGATCACCAGAATGACTCACGGTTGTGATACCAGCAGCTTCAGCAGATGAGGCAGAAGCGATAGTTTGTGACAGCTGACTGCGCTTCTTATTGGTGGAATTCATCTGATGGAGATGGTACAGCGTGGGGTAGTGATGAACATGTGTTTGGTTAAAATAATCGAGTTCAAATGAAGCGCCCTTATTTCCTTCCTTGCCAGTAGTCTCCATTGGTTGCAATTGAGGACTATCCAGTCTACTTTGAACAGAACCCTGACGCTTTAATCCATTCATAGCTGCCGTGATTCGTGGACTAACAAACCCAGAAGGGCTTGGCATCGATCCAGGGGTGCCTATTGAGGGCTGTACTCCGGTTGTGGAGCCAGAGATACTGCTGTTCCTATTTGAGTTCCGTGAGCTGCTGCGGATTGAAAGTGCTGCGATGGACGTAGGCGTTGGTGGTGCCGCCGAAGAGCCAGGCGTCGCTACAGTGGTCTCCTGCCCATTCGCCCTATTAAATGTTGCGAGCGCCTCTTGTGTCAAGGATGCGACTAGACCGTAGCGGTTCTTTTTTTGTGAAGCATATCCATCGTTGCCGGTCTCCTCTGCCTTTTGATCGCGTTCATGGCTGTCAGGAAAAGACGCAGCATATTGTTGATGTAACTTGGGCGATGAAAGTTTATGACGTAATCTGCTCGCTAGTTGTTTATAGTGCTCCGGACGAGCGTCACCATCATCTGATGCGCCTATATTGGTTGCTCCTAGTTGCTGTGATAAGGATAAGGTTTGTCCTTGGTCATGACTTCGCCCTTGCTGCTGTCGTGAGGCTCTTATTCTTGCTGCATCCGCCAATGAGAACATGGGTAGCGAAGTCATATCAGGGTTAGGACTCAAGATTTCTTGCTCTAGGTGTTGTAGCAGTAGCCGTTGTTTCAACTCCTCAATGTCTACTTTCTGAGCATACGCAACATAAAGATTGTTATATGAGCGCACCTCTTTGACTGGAGAAGAAGGTAACGAGGAAGCTGTCCCGCTGCTGTTCAATGGCGATGCATGAGATGTCGTCTCCGAGGCAAGTAAGGCATCCTTGAGCAACTGAGTGATTAAATGGTACCATGCCTTGTGTGTGCACAGCCTTTGATCATATTGTGTAAGTTCTGATCCAAGCTTCCCATCAGTATTCGCGCTCTCTATAAGCCGCTGCATCTCTTGTTGACATTGACGATGATACTGATCTATTACTAATCCTGAAAGCGCTGCATCCACTATCATAGGTTCTAGCCCCTGCAAGAATGATGTGAATGTTTGTTGCCAGAGCTCTCCGACTTGCCCGCCCCATGGCCCAAAAGGCAAAGATATTTTGGAGACTGTGAGGTTCTCAAGCCCAGAGGAATTCATAGGCGTAGTAAACGAGCTTCTACTCTTGCGCTGGTTAGGCGACGATGATGAAAGAGATGATGGATGACTACCAATATTGCCATTGAGTTGAGCCGCCTCGATGGTGGAATCACAAAATTCTCTCAAGAATCTTGGCAGGTTCCTGACCAGAGCTGGGTCCATGTTACTATGAATCAAACCCGTCTTGATCTATTGGACAAAGCTGTGTTAACAATAATCATCATAGCAATGTATATAAGGCATAAAGGGAATCAACCTTGATATCATACCCATTCGTTAACGCTTGCTCCGGTTTCAGTAGGGCTCATTATGCAAGGATCCAGATCCACAAACTCTATCCATCCACCTTTCTTGGTCACCCGGATCAGTTCATTAAGGAGATCTGGGAAATAGTTCAAACGATAGCCCCAAAGCACTAAGCTTACATGACAATAATCGAACATATTATCCGGGAATGGCAAGCCCATCAGGATATCACCTTTATGAAAGGAGCAATTGCTTGGTATCGAGTGTGGCATGGTTGGTGCTGCAGTTAATGTAGGACTGGTGGGATCCGTACCTAGACCAATACCTAACCCTACATGAGCTCCTGAGAATGTACCAGAGGAGCTATTGCTCTGAAGGCTACTGTGTAACTCTGATTTTTTGGTACGATTACAATTGGGTGATGTTGGAGACGAGGCAGCCCCTCGAGGACGTCGACGGCGAATCGGAACATTCAAGTCGATGCCATGTATTTCCGTCAGCGGGAACTCGAGAGCCATATCCTTCATCCATAGACCTGGCCCACAGCCGACTAGAAAGGTGATAAGAGTGGGAAAAAAAAAAAAAAAAATGACGAGATTAGCCATGCGCGTCATCTGGACTATGAGAATAAACATAATTCCGTCATTAACTTTAATCAAATATAGCACAAACAATAGTTTGGTCTAGCGTATTCTTAAACAAACAAAAATCCCTACCATCAAGAACAGAACCAAGCTTCTGCTTATCGATCGGAGCATGATAGTTGCCTCTGAAAAAGCACTTCAACAAAGCATGTTGCTGCGCTTGCTGCTTTAATAGCTGCTGTGCTTGCTCTTCGAGATTTAATTTCCCAATTAAGGGTGGTTGACTAGCTGACACATCAAATTCCGGTACAGTTGGAGAGTGAAATAGCATCATAATAGAATCACGTTTGATAGCATCCTGCACACTCAAGTCTTCGGCTTGGCCCTCCATCCACTGATAATTGGCTGTACTGACCGAGACCATGGATTCACGGGCGGAAGAAGGATTCGTCCCGGTCTTATAACTACTAGACAAGTCATTCTTAATCAGAGAATCTGGAGCCAGATCATGATCACTTGCTGCATATAGCGACTCTGGCTGAGAACGTCGCTGTGGCTGTTGTTGTTGTAGTTGGGCGCCCGAGAACTGGCTGTCATAATTACCCTTTAATGTGTTGGCACCAACAAGATTCGGGCTTTTACCAGCAGTGTTGATCACTGAGCCCAACAATGATAACTCTGATGCATTCTTGCTTGGCACTAGACTGTCATCTTCACCACCACCTTTCAATATCCCGTCACGACCTTTGTACTTTGACCCAGGCAATGAAATAAGCGATGTATTCTCTGAATTCCCCTGATATTGTAATTGGTGACGCTGTCGGGCCGACTTTGAATCGGTATAGCTCTCTGGATGAACTACATTGTTTCTGCTGGAACGCTGCCTTCCTATGCTGAAACCCATCTGAGAAGTGTTAGAAAATGAAGATGAGGGACTGGATTCGGAGATGAGCTTGTCCCTCTTGTGTCCGCCAATACCTGCGCCAGAAGTGAGGGCAGAACCTGATTGAGTATTACTGCTGCTATTGTTATGGGATCCGACCACTCTTGACCCATTCTTGTTCTCTTCCACTGTGGTTGCATTACGTAAACTCTCTTTCAACAAACTTTGTGGCTCATGCGCAGGCAATGATGGCATAGATTCAGGTGGGAAAGGAAATGACCAAGAGTCAGCTCTTGAGGGACTAAAAGGAAGCTCTATCTGTGGTGGGAATGAAAAAGATGATTGCTTTGACTGCTGTTGTTGTTGCTGAGCTTCGATCGGCAATAAGGGTACAGGCGCTTTATATGCTCCGGAGGTAGCCCGAGGTGGTTCATCATAAAACTGATCGAAATTATGGATCATTGTAGGTTGAGGTTGAGGTTGATCCGTACTGATTGGTGCACTGATATAAATAATATGTTGAGACTGTTGGCCTTCATTTTCACGCTGATACTGTCCACTCTTACGACCACGAAGCAATGAGAACGATGGACGGCCGTGCGATGCACTTGTTCGAGGTTGACTCATATTATTGCTTTGTTGGAGAGCACTATTATCGCTATTTCGTGCGCTTTTAGTATGGGATGAGCCTTTGGTCTTATCCAAGCCAAAATCATGGCTTGGATAGTAGACCCGGTTATTGTCTTCCGCAGCATGATGTGAGCTCCATTGTGATGGATCTGGCGCAAGGGATGTATCGGAATTAGCCCGAGATCTAAAAGGGATGACTCTTGAACTGGATTTTTTGAAAGAAGCGCTGGTGGATGAAGTCGAGTACCGGTTTTTCTTTGATTTTGAATGTGAAGGGCCCATGATAAAGAAGAGGGTACAACCAAAGGCACAGGTTCAAAGCGGATATTAAAAATGTATGTTTGTGCTTTTCTGTGAAGATGGGGGTGAGAATAAACGTTAAGGGAAAGATTGCTATTACTGTCGTTGATGATGTAAAATACGGTTGCAAGCTTACAGGGGGAAAAAAGGGGGTAAAGAAGCCTGAAAAGAAAAGAGAGAAAGAAATGGAAATGAGTTTAGAAACAAGAACGAAGAACGAGTGAATTTAAAAGGTCTGTTGGTCTTGCATATTTGTCAACACGAACGAAATATGACTTCATTTTTTTTTTTCTCTCTTCATTCGACATCGACAGTTGGTAAATCTTGACTCCTGCAATCCTGCAACTATGGTTGATCACATAATCTTTCTTGCTGGACGAGGGAGGCAGGTACCGACGCTTAACATGCCCTCTCTTCAAAAAGCGTAAACATCTCTCTCTTCTACTTGCCCTTTTACACCCCTATTCACCTTGAGAGTCAAGTTCCCACTTTTCATTCCACTTTTTTTTTTCTTTTTTTTTTTTTGGCGGGAAAATTAAAAAAATCTTTTGTTATTCAGCCACAGCAAGATACGCAGCCAATCAGGCTTCATATCCGGATGGGAAAACCGTCTTTCTCATGAACACATGAATATCAATTTTACAAAAGGCAATGTAGTCGCTTTTTAAGGTCAAAGTTCTTGCTAAAGTCAAACAGCCATTCCATCCATCCGGAATTCCCCTCGATCACCAAATCGTATTAGTAGGTAACATTACTCCTGTGGTAACTGTAGAACAGCAATTCCTTTTTTTTAAAAAAAATATACCGAGTCTTACTGGTAAGCTTGAGAATTACCCGTTGCCGTCTTTATCGGTGAAGCACGCAGATAAGATCCTAACGTCCAACTGGAGCTAAGAAAAAAAAGGTACATTTGATTGTTGATTATATTAATTTGTACCAGCTTGACAAGAGTCTTATGTCTAGCAGACCCGCTGTGACAGAGGCCCTGTGAAACACCAGTGGTAATGTAGTCATTGACTGGGTTCACACGGGGTGAACATCATTGGTGGATGCAACCAATTGTTGTTAGTCTGTGCGTGCGAATGTGAGGAGCATCAACTGGAGCTACGACAAAGGGTGTGAGGCACTCAGACGTTTCTTACTGTGGCTGGTAGTACTGTGAATGGACAATGGTGTTCAGTAGCTGTAAATAACGAACAGCTATGAGTGTTGGTCAAAGACACGTTGGTGTAAGCAAGAAATACAGAATATAGAAAATAAAGATTTCTGTTAGTGTTGTTGACTTTTGCATTTATCCTTTGAACACTATCACAGCAGGGAGGGAGGCAACTCATAATGTGCTCAAACGTTCTCTTCATAACACTCAAGATCACTGTGGTACTGATAAACTTAAACGGAGGCATTAAAATTCATACAGAGGATATGCTGTTTTATTTTCTACTAATCAAATGCCAGTTCGTCACCCTCTTTTTTTTTAATGTCATAAACTTCATCAGATTCGTACACTAACTGAGTTCTTCCTCCCGCTGAAGGCTATTCCTCTGGACTGAGTCAATAATGATGTCCTTCCCCAGACTCTGCTATGCACAATATACACACATGCAGCCCACACGGCTTCTTGAACGAACTTATTCAAATTTTCTTTTGATGATATGCCTATATTTTATTATGTCTATCGTACAAACACAGTCATTTGTCATAAACTGATCCCCACCGCTAAAACAGCGTGGATACCCTGACTGCAATACCCTACTTTCATCCTTTTCTTTTATCTATTTGCTAAGACCATCGGCGTATTGGAGCTCAGCACTGTTCTCATATTCGTACATATCCAAAGCAACAACGCAGCTCTCACGAACAACACGTTCCTTGTCGTCACGGAACTTTTCCAAGATAGGGTAAACCTCAGGAGTAGCAATTGAACCAAGAGCCTCAGCAGCCTCATGACGAACCATATTAGCCTCATCCAACTTGGAAAGAACCTTGACCAATGAGGGTACAGCAGCAGGATGCTGCATCTGACCAAAAACATATGCAATCTCATGTCTAAACAGGGCAGAGGGGTCGTCAAAGCCTTCCGCCAATGCCAGCACAGACTCTGTAGTGCACTGATTACGAAGCGCAAACATCGCACGGTAGCGCTCAAAGAGGGGGAGTTTCTGATCCAGATAAATAGTCCTGAGCTGCTCAGTAGACTCTTCGTCAGCAGTTGGTGGTGCAGGATCGATTGACGAATAAGCACTATTATCAAGGCGCTTAGTTTAGCATAGTTGTTTCCTTATCCTTAATTGTACCTCCAATCCATGTTCAATCACCACAAACACTTTTTTTACCTTTCGGGAAGAGCCTCCTTTTCTTTGCGGTGGTCGTACTTGATCTTCTCAATAGCCAACTCGCAGGTCTGGGATACAATATCAGACCCATCCTTCAGATACTCCTCAAGAATAGGGAGAGACTCCAAATGACCAATAGCGCCCAGAGCTTCAGCGGCCTCATGACGAACCATAGGATCCTCATCCATCGTACCGAGGACTCTCTTCAGCACACCATGAGCGTGGGGATTCTTCATCTGGCCAAGAACATAAGCGAGCTCATGCTTAAGTAAAGCAGAGTCGTCCGCAAAGGCTATACGTAGATAAACATAGGAACAATAATGAATGTCAGTGACAAATTTGAAACATCCTCCACTATTTGAGTTACTTTTTTTCTTATTTTTTTTTTTTTTAGGCAGATCAGGATCAATGCAAGTTTAACAAAAAGTTGAATTATAATGTCATGCTATAACTGAAATGAATGTAACTTTTTCCCTTGAAATCACACAAAGAATCATGTACCTCGTCCGATGATGTCCACACTGACATTGTCAGCAAGAGCTTTGAGTGTGAAGAGTGCACGGAAGCGCTCATGTAAAGGGACCTTGCCAGAAAGGTTGCAGAGGTCATGCTCAAGTTTCTTGTAAGTTTCCTCACTGGGTGTTGTGATTTTAACGTCCTCAAATGCCATGGTCGGTAGTGAAGTAGGAGGAACAGTAAAGGACTGAAACAAAGCAGGAGGGCGAAGAGAGCGCGAGATAAAACAGACTGGTGCAAAAGGCACACAGAGAAGAATGAAGAGAGGAAAAGAGGAGGAATCCAGTCAGGATGCAGCGCAGCTTGAAGTTTTGAGACTTCTGAACTTTTTCGCCCAGGTAAAGCTTTTTTGTGGCTTTTTTTTCTAAACAACACACAGACAGGTACAAAAAAAATTCTTCAGATCGTGTCCAATTTTGTGCACAAGGAGAATGGTGGCGCCCTTTCCTTATCAGATCAAATATACTTTTTTGCAGGAACCTCCTCCTCATTTTGTTTTTCATAGTCCGCTAGTCAAGAAGAACGCTTACAATTAAATCGAGAATCGATAGGACAAATCTGCGTGTAAACCAAATAAACAAAACATTTCATCAGATGAAAAAGTGGTGAAGTAGGCATTCCACTTTTGCAGTTAACTATATCATTGCCTTGCCTCTTAAATAAACTAATGCCCGCAGCAGTTATTTTTCTCTCCTATTTACACTAGATTTTTGACTTCTGAATAATAAACGACCAAGACAAAATTGACCGGTATACTATATCCCTTAATAGAAATAGAACGTGTGATGCATCACTTACAAGTATCAGATAACGCGTTTGATTACTGCTCTCTTAGCAGGAAGTCGTACAATTTAGTTCATTACTCATTGCTAATGGCCCACATAACGCTGTCCAATAGACCGTCTAACGACATACTCCGCCTATGAATATTAGCAACGGCCTAAAGTATATAATATTTCATAACGTTATACCGGACACAAAATTCAACATTTTTTAGTGCCATATATTGACATATAGTATATACATAATGTTTTCTGCTCTCATGAATAACATTGCAAATCTATTATCTCCACCGGCTATACCAGAAAGTTAAATACACTGTTTATTTTTCAGTTGAAGCCAGTAACTATAATGGTTCTACTGCCGATAGCTCAAGTATAGAGACATTTAATATCGCATTCTACATCATTCCAGAAGGTCTCGATCGTTTTAAAGCAAGACTGGATGACTCCTTGTAAAAGTGCAAATGTTTTGTTGGAAATTGTTGTACGGAAATAACGAGCGCAGTTTTATTGGAGAGAGGGTCTCCTGGAAATAAAGAAATATATAATGATGCGCTTGTCCACTAATAGCTTCATTCCTAACAAAGAATGCCCCAGTTATTCATTCTCTAGAGTAGTCAGCCTTCTCTAGGTGCACCTTAACATTCAGCTATACCTGAGCTAGTTGTATACCCTCGAGCCCATCTTGTACAATAATAGCATGAGATATTAAACCTACTAAGAACTCGGCATGTCTGGCAACAGAGTCAAGCACTTCGATTTTAAATAACAAACCCCAGAGTTTTAATAATTCTACCAGAGTTAGGTAGCCTTCGCCTTAGCAAACTCCAGCAGCAATAAGGGCCCTACGCCAACTGAGCTAAAGTTCTTCTGCATTATGGAAGGAGAATCCACACACTTTTCAGTAGATACCGTTTCCAGTAAATTATTGGCGATCTCAAGAAGGCCATCAAGGTAGAGAAGAGGCCAGACTTTGACAAACATGCCGTAGAAAGCCTCATACCCTGGGAAGTCCCCATCCTTGACGAAGGCAAAGCCTTCGCTAAATCAGAGGTGAGGTTAAAGCAGGAGATGAAGCAACTCAAACCATCGTTTAAGGTCTCGGATGTGAGCGCGTTTGGCTCTGCAGAGCTGCTAGAGGAATTCATCTACGCCTTTGTTGGGATACCAGAGAAAGGCATGTCTTTGGTCCTTGATGAGCAGATGGTTTCGATTTTGAGTCTCGAAACTGCTTTCTAAATATTATATATTTATTACTTTTTTTTTTTTTGTATTTCTTACGAGTGATTTCAAAAAGGAGTTATGATGCAGCAGATAAATCCAAGTATTTTATTTGCCGCCCCATTACAATCTCGGACCAATATATTTCCAAATGTTACTTTCGAGCTTCGAAGCATTTCTGACCACTGACCTCTTTGCTTTTATACTACCATCCTTAATAGGGGATATCTCCAAAAAGATCAGGATAAGACAAAGCACGATAGAGATGGCGGTCAAGGCAGCAGGACTCACAGAAAAGACCGAAATAGAAGGCGGGCCAGGTCTTTCTCGCCTTATCAATAAAGATCTGGCCTCGGTGCTTGAATGTATTGGCAAAACATGCTTGCAAATGATCCCTATATTGTAGTATCTTTAACTACCACTGCCCTCCGAAATTGATCATCTCGGGATATGAGCTTGATCACCTGCCCCAAGGCAAAGCACTTCC
This sequence comes from Lobosporangium transversale, assembly GCF_002105155.1. Classification (NCBI taxonomy): domain Eukaryota; kingdom Fungi; phylum Mortierellomycota; class Mortierellomycetes; order Mortierellales; family Mortierellaceae; genus Lobosporangium; species Lobosporangium transversale. The sequence goes on along the minus strand of NW_019028983.1, from coordinate 666,958 downwards.
TGTGGTCAAGGTGAGGGGCCTATAGGTCAGGCAGGCTTACAAGTATCTCTATGATAAGATCCTCACGCACATTAACCATCCAAATGGTCGCCGTGACAGGCTTAGCATAGATCAAGTTGTTGTCCTAGGAACTGAAGATATTGGCAAATCAGCCTCCCCTATATATTTTATTGCTTGAACACTTGCCACAAGCAATGATGACAACCCACCGATTGTTATTTCCAGAGAAAAGAAGACAGTAGGTGCTACGCATTTGGAGGATTGCCTACTATGTGCTATGAGAATATCGCCAGTTTTAGCCCTTTCCTTGATCCCCTCGCTATATTGTTCCTGATTGACAGCTCCAAAACCAATACTTCCAATAGGTAGAGCCGTTAAAAATTTACTATTCCAGGAGCCCCGCGTATGCCAGCTACAAGGGAATTGAGATAGAGCTGGCATTTCGCTATTACATGGCTCCATGGACGCTGGAGGAACTGGAATTGTGCCGAGAGAAGGTTGGGTCCTTCAAAGAAACGATTTCTAAAGCCGCTTTAAAAGAATTCTATGAGAAAGTAGATAATGTGTCACTATTTGTTCTTTGGAGACCGACGGTAGTACTGAGACCCTTGATCAATACTATACCAAGAGTGTATAGGGATTTGTCGAACATACTCTTTCTACCATAGACTATTCCTAGAAGTTAATGAAATACTTTGGACAAGATTAGCGTTTTTTAGTAGTGGTCGTCTTCTCCACCGGTGGCCAACGGAGGATCTTCGAAAGTTTCATTTGGAATGGGCCTCTAAGCATATTGCAGAAGAAGCTGCCAAAGTAACCAAATTTAGAAGAGATGAAACTTTCCGAGAAACATTGTACAGTCACCTAAAATAAAGTTTGGATTTTCTTGATTTTTTTTTGAACAACCTGGACAAACAGCTCATATGCAACATACATAAAGACTTCATCAATACACATGAAATTTTACATGCTCACTAAAGAGGTCAATACTGTTATTTATTGGGGTTTTGAAGACGGCATTGTTAGAGTAGCAAAAGTGTCATGTAGGTTCAATAGTGAGTGTTCCTACCATCGACCTCATTCACTTCTTCCAGCCTTTCGGGCATGGTAGCGACAAGGCTGGCCAGCCTCTCTTGCGGTAAATTATTCCACTCTTCGATAAGAGCCCGTGTGAGAGTGGGAAGATCTCTTGGCCCTTTAGCGCGCCTATCGAGTGCATCCGCAAGAAGTGACCATACATGTTCAATAGGGTTCAAATCTGGGGAGCATGAAGGCCAGTCTGGAATCCTCGGGATGCTGTTTTTTTCGCGCCATTCTTTTGCAATCTTACAAGTATGAACTGGAGCATTATCCTCCATAAGGATGCCATCCTCTATCTCAGCCATAAATCTGGCTAGCTCGCCTTGATATACATCTTCCACGAAACACTGTCCATCTTTACGACCTCTTTCAAATACAACCAACCGAGACTTTCTGGTTGCTGTGAACGCCCCCCAGACCATCAGAGTTGTTCTACCACTTTTGAAAGTGGGTGCGAGGCAATCGTGATCGTACTTCTCCTCTACTTTACGCCAAACTCTTATTTGACGAAAATGCTCACCAACTTCAAATGATGATTCGTCAGTCCAAACTACCCGATTCCAGCCTTCCATGGACCAACTCATATATTTTTTGACGAACTGCAGCCTCCTCTTTATATATCCTTCTTTTAAGAATGGTTTTTTTACTGCAATCTGGCTGAAAATACCCGGTGAATGCAATGCCTTCGCAACTGTCCTCTCGCAAACTTTGTTCGGCAATTGGTTAGTGATATCATTAAGAGTACACCTTCTATTCTGCTTAGTATGGCGAACGATGCTCCTGAGGTCCCGTTCACTTAGTACTTTGGGCCGTCCTGGGATCGGAGCGCAAGCGGTGGTACCTCTTTCTTGGTACACCCTGATAATATTAATAACAGAGGTTCGGGGTACACCGCGTTGCAATGCGATTTCCGCAGCCTTCATGCCCGCGAGGTACATTCCAACGATGATACCTTTATTCTCAATGTCTAAGTGTCTCGCCATGGTGGTTTACTCAAGCTGTTTGTATGTGAAAAACAGGAAGGAAAGAGATTGAAGGAAACGCTTCCCTACGTAACTATTTCAATATTTTATTTTTTTGTCTAATCTTTGTTTCAAGTGACTGTACAGACTCGCCAATAATATAATGTTTGAGCCTTATGTACGGCAATATTACATCAATGCTGTTGCACGCTTCGAGCAAGGAGTCTAGAAGATGGTTCCGAGATTACCACTAGTATCCCAACCAATCCTCCACTTAATGATCTCGACAGCGTAGACAGAGTAGGTTCAATAACACTCTGTTTACCAAAGTATACTACTGCTAGCGTGGATATGCTGTTGGCTCTCAGCTGGCTGTTCCTGATTACTGCCTCTGAGCAAATCCTACCAGAAGTGAACCCGCCAGGGGCCTTGTTGAAAAGCTCGTAAAGAATGGGTGGACTCAGTCCCAAAAAGAGGCTCGGTTGCTCTTTATTGTTCTATGTGCGACCTACAAGGTATTCACGAAGCAAGCCTACATGAAAGGGGATGTTGTAGGTACAGATGTCCTATGAAACTTGAACGATGCCAAACAATTTGTTTTGGGATTTATCGGAGAGCAACAGCAGGGAAGTCTCCTGAGGAAACGACAGGCAACGCGAATTGAGACCGTTAGGCGCGATCCATTTCACGGCCACAGCTGAATAGGAAGCCATTTTCATCACGTTCATCCAGACTAATGAGCAAATTGAGCATATCGTCAACAAAATAAGAGGCCTTACGCATATGCGCAATGGTGTTGGGTGAAATTTATCATTAAGAGACAAGAAATGATGTATGCCTATCTAGTAAATGTAGTGGTCATCACGCCTCTTTTGTACAAAGGTATCCCTCAGCTCTCCTGTTTCTTACCTCAGCTCACGCTTTGCTATTTCAGAAACTATTTTCCTCATCAATCAGACAAGTCTCTTTTATCGTTTCGATAGTTGATAACTTCATCTATATTTGATATCTGAACTTTATGCTGCTGGGACCTAACGCAGGTGGGTACCACCAATAGACAGTGTCTGTAGCAATGCCACCTATTATTTCTAAGATACACATGTTCTCTTCTACCTTTTTATGATTGCCATCTATGCGCTTGTGCCTCTAGACGGTCAATGATGATCCCAGTTGCACCAGATTATGCACCACACTCTTGTAGTAGAAAACAGGACACTCAGTTTACAATTAAGGTTTGACTCGTGATCAAGCATGGGCCATTTGAACGAAAACTTTTTTTTTATTTTTCCTCCTTCTCCTTTCGAGGTTGGAATGGCCGATCGGCTACAAGTGCAAAGCAATAAGCGTTTCATGACATTGTGAGCTGCACGACTTATGTCATTTTAGGTGGTACGATGATTATCCTCGCCACTCTCTGAGCATTCTCCTTCCCCTCAAGAGTGTCACCAGAAAATAAATGCTCAAAAGCCTGCATCTTTATTGTTAGTTGATTGCCCAGTCTACAGGAATGTAGAAAAAATAACAAGAGCGGAAAATTTTTCAGATGAGGGAGTGAATGGGAAGCAGCAGTATTCCATTCAGCACACGCTGTATATATTTGTTTGGTAAGGTGGGTGTTAAACTCTTTATTTATTTTGATGCGACCTTGCCGTTATCTGCAATTTGTATTCTACAGGTCCGGGTACGATATGAAGAATAAAACTCATTCCTTTATTAATACATTCTCGCGCAAGGTTCTCCCGTATGAAGGCGGGATGCCAAAAAAAAAGGCAGTATGTCCATCTAATTACTACAATTAAATTCATATACAGGACGGGAAAAAAAAAAAAAAAAAAAAAAAAAAGACCATGAGGCAAAGAGTAGGAGTGTTACAGAATCTATCTTTCTGTTCCCAACTTGACGAACGCGTAGCTTTATTACTTTTTATTGTCATATATACGTGTGCAAATATAAACACACGATTGCAATAAAGAGGAAATTTCTTTGAGGAAAAGGGAAAAGCTCGCAAATAAACAATATGACAAATAATAGCGCCAAAGCTGCTTACGTTGATTGGGAAGGGTGAAAAGTAGAAGAGGACGAGGGCTCAAAAGGACCAGCTTTTATTTTTATTTATTTATATATTTGTCTACTACAAGTGCCCTATATTATATATATAATATATATATATTCTTTTCGCTGAGGTTTGTAAAGAATCATGATAGTGATTCGAGAAACAAGAAGGCTGCAGAGAACTTGAAATCCAATGTTCTAAAGGTCTCAAATTGTTAGTTCCATGATGGGAGTGAGCATCCGTTCGCGAGACAGGCCCACAGCAGTTGTTTCGTTAGTCTCAGATGCTGACATGAAAAGAGAAAGCCTGACAGTCTAACAATGTATATGGAAGGGAAAGAAAGTTGGCAAGAAGAAATACGTGCTCTGGAAGATATATATTTGTTTATGTTTGCTTTTGTTTGTTGGTAGATGGCTCACCAGATGCTGATGGGAGGGTATGTTGAACTAGGGGTTTTCAAAGAAAGTAAGAGATGATGTTTACCTGCATGCCTCTGAGGATCGTGCTCATAGGAGAACATGCGGACAAAAAAATAAGAGGACTTTTTGTGTTCACAATCCGACAATGAACAATGGAGGTTGCGTAGCAAACAGGGATTCCAATTATTTTATCAAACACAAAAAGTCCTTCAAAGTCTGTTCTCACTGCCTCATATCACTGCCTCCATTTGAATTCAACAGTGTTGCCTGCCCCCCTTTTTTTTTTTTTTTTTTTTTTTTTTGCCGCCACTCTTGTTTTTCGTTGTCATTAAAAAAAAAAAATTTCTCTTCGGATGTTTATATTGTTAGCGTTTATGTTGCGCCAACTATAACTTGAATGCCAATCGTATTGAGTACGGATAAAATACTCTGACCAAAAAAGAAAATCGATTGTGTCCACTTTTTTTCCTCCTTCACCACTGTCTAATTGATTTTTTTTCAAAAAAAAAAAAAAAAAAAAAAAAAACGATTCAGATGATTTGAACTAAGGAAGGTGCTGGTATTCCGAAGACTTGGGTGGACTGAAATCGGCTTTAAGGAAAAAAAAAAAAAAAAAAGAAGTGGAATGGTCTCAAGTGAAAGAGGAGAGGGATGAAGAGGGGTTGGATTGTAATTGTGTCGAGCCTACAAAGAGACCAACTGCTGACTCTTTTTGTTTGTTTGTTTATTGTGGTTGCAACAGTGTTATCCTGTTGTGGGTCGCGGTACAAACATTTAACACGCATTCAAAACATGCGGTGATCACCGGCCACTGAGTTAGATTCAAATTTGTCGAGCACTGGCGAATGGTAATCAATCGGTCTGGCAAGACAAGCCAAGAAAAAGGGAGAAGGAAAAAAAAGAGAATGAAGCCATTCAAATTTTTATTTTTTGTCGGATGGCAGAGGCGACTTTTGCGGGAAGAAGAAAGGGGGAACGAGCGCTCTCGACCAAAGTGGTCTTTTTCCTGTTTTCTTACTCTTAACTACATGGTCCATTCAATAGAACGTGGATGCAATCACTGTATTCAAAATCTTATTTTGAACTCACACACATACCCATTGAATTTTATTTGAGAGGGAAGGCACTCTGTACTCACACACATGCGCACACCCACCATATTCAACCACCAAATCAGGCACGTCTCTTCTGCACTTATTCTTTCCTTTCCTTTCCTTTCCTTTCCTTTCCTTTCCTTTCCTTTCCTTTCCTTTTTTCTTTCTTTTCTTTCTTTATTCACACATCTTCACTCTAGGACAATTCCCTATATCCATCCACAACTCGCCATACATCTTTTATTCCTCTTTCTTAATCACATTCTCGCGCGTTTTTTTTTCTTCCTTGCACTCTATACCCTAGTACATCTTCATCAGCCTTACCACACACACGCACTTTTTGTACATTCAACCCTTACTTCCATTTACACAATATCTACTTTCTGTAACATTTAATCTCTCAGTTTCATACATAATACATAATACATAAAAAAAGTAAAATGTTTGGCGTTCAACCGAGTATGATGCCTACAACATATCAGCACGATAATACACCTAGCCACAGTAACAAAAGCGACTCTTACCGAGCCCGCAAAGATCCTTTAAAGCACTACAACAGCAATACCAGTATCAATAGTGCGAACTCTTACAGTAGCCACAACAGCACCACTATCAACAACGCACGATTCAACAGCAATCATGCCAACTACATCGCAAGTAACAATGGTCACAGCCATAATAAGAGTGATAGCATAGGCAGCACGGGGTCCATCCCTCTTGCCTTTATCCGCCCCACTTCTCCTACGATGCAACATGCTCAAAGCCGGCCCAGTATTGAACATGTTACTAAACAGGGAACCCTCACGGAGGAGCTCTACAACTATCAACATTACCAGCAACAGCTTCAGCAGCAACAATACCAGCTCAAACAGCAAACGCATGAGCAACAGCAACAAAACCAGTCTCTCCAATTTGAACTTCAATACCCAATGCCTGAGGTTGGAGAGTACCATCAGTGCCTACAGTGGCTGCAGCAGAAGAGCCGGCCTGTGCTTATGAGAGAGCTGATGCAGCTCAATAACGTACCAGTACCGATTACTGCAGCAAACTCAAAGCACCCGAGTCAAATTGGTGGTACTCAGGATGTGCAAATCGCCATGTGGAAGCAAGACCAAGTCCAGGTTATGCCTGTCGATCGATGGGGTAATCCAGAGGAAGTACTTGCAGAGGTAAGGAAGCCCTGTCATACACCACAAACGCCTATACAAACACAACCCTTGCTCTCTTTTATTCTATTTTATTTTTTTCTGCTGGCAATGAACCTCAAACTCTACCCGCCCCCTCGCTCAATGTGCTCAGTAAACAAAAAACAACAACATCCATTTACACACATATACCCTAATTTCCCTCCAATTTTTTTTTTACTTGGAGAGAACAGGGGACACAATAGTCGCAGCAGTAAACAATGAGAAAACAGAAGAGAGGATTGAAAGTGTGGATGTAAGATAGATAGTGATCAAAGGGAAGAAGTGGCGAGAATTGTTTTATTGATTCCTCTGATGCTTGGAAATGCAATTCAATATTCTCTATCGACAACTTACTCGCCTGATCATTATCCACCTAATCTATTTACATCTGCATATCTGCAGCTTGCCCATCTAATCATACTCAACGCAGCACAACACCCACACCACGCCACACACAACACAGCTCCCTACCCATCCCCTATTTTCTCCTCTTCTCCCTTTCATTACTATATTTTGTAACGTTGAGCAGTAAGCTGTATTATTTATAAAGCTTTCTTTGCGATGAACGTCATATTTGAGGACGCTTTTGTCACTGGACCAGTAGCATGGTACATTTCTTTCCCTGTCTTCTTGCTCTCTCTTGAGCTGTACCACTTGCGCTCCCAACACAGACGAGTGTTCTTTTCCCAAGTTTTTTTTTTTTTTTATTTTTATTTTATTGTTTACATGTCCTTGAACAAGAACATGAAGACTACATTCTGCTCTCTCAATCGAGTTCCCTGTCCATTCTCTGTCACCCCACTTGTGGCATTAAACATAAGAAAATTGGGAAAGGGCCTTTCATGAGAGATGGTTACACAATATTGTATCGCGATGTACAATAATCCCGCCCATTGCTCGTCATTTCCAATCCATTTCCGTTCCATTTGACTTTTTTTTTTTTTTTTTTTAACTTTTATTACTTGAATCCGCATCCGCATTTCACTGGCTTAGTCATTTAAATGACATTGTTTCCTCTCTTTACCCTCCTGATTTGCCATTACCCTTGTTGGTGCTTGCTCATTGGAGTTTGTCTCCAGACAATACTCTTTTTGTGCTTTGACTTCCAGATTTATTCAACACCCGGGAATGACGGAAAAGTTGCAAACAATGGGATCAGGGACAGCGTGCCCTTGCACAGTTTTGTGTAATAGTGCTCTGTGTTACTGGGTTACCTATCATTAAAAATATTGTCACGGAACCTTTGCCTTCCCAAATTTTGAGATTGGACATGCACTCTTTTTTTCCTTGCATTGCATTCTCTTGCATGAGTCTACTATCATACAGTCGCCAATTGAACCTACTGCACTCCTCGGAACCATCACCCGAAACACAATTCATATCAACAACATCTTACAATGGAATCATTTCTTTCTGCCTGTTTATCATTTGTTAATTTTAGATCCAAACACTTCACAATCTGCGTCGATGCAAACAAGTTATCCAGCTCTTTGGCTACCTTCCCAGTGCCAATCTCCCCTCGGGCCAATCTCCAGCTTTGCTCCTTCAACAACCCAGCAATGGCTCCTTGCGCCAATTCCTTGATAACAACTTTGACCTGATCCAATGGCCAGAGCGTTACAAACTCGGTTTGGACATTGCTCAGGGATTGCGTTACTTGACTCTTCATGGCATTCCATGCACCATGAACTCGGGCAACATCTTGGTCGATGCTGATGGTGTTGCAATCCTTACGGGATTCGGCTCCCCAGGCGGCATGATCACATCTGCGCCATGTCAGCTCACTGTCCAACCATCAGGTCCATCTTTGGTTGTATACATGGCTCCTGAGAGAATCATGGGTAAAGGCAGCTACAGACTTGAGTGGTCTGTCTATTCCTTGGGTATCTTGCTCTGGGAGCTATCTTCTGGCAGAATGCCATTTGAGGAAATCATCACCCGCGCTGAGTCTGGGCCTAGACTTGCCAAGAATATGGAGCAACTTTCTTCTGCGATTGTGAAGGGCTTGCGTGAGGAGAGTGTCCCTGGTACACCCGACATCTATGAGCAACTTTACAAGATGTGTTGGTCAGGTGATGCAGAGTCTAGGCCACCCCTGGATGTTGTCGAAGAGACGCTCCAGATGTTGGTGGCGGTTGAGCCTATTGATATGTTGATGCTTCCTGGGGAGGAAATGTGCATGCCGATTTCCACAGTTGGTAAGTCTTTGTTGGAATGTGGGAAAATGTAAAAAAAAAAAAAAAAAAAAAAAAAAGGCTTGTTATAATTGTGATATAGCATCTAATCTATTGTATTGGATTATATTATGCTATAGTATCTGAAAGTATTGATGGCGACAACATCAGCGCCCACTCGCCCACTCGCTCCAGCAGTGTACGGTCGATTTCGCCTGACCGTGTCAACACGGGCTCGATCTCCGGATCAACTATCCGTGGTCATGCCAAACCAAGTACTCTTCATGAAGCTATCAGTGTGTCAAACGCGGATATGACTGAGTGGTATATTCTTGCGGGCCATGATCTCAATGGCTACGCTATTGTTCCAACATTCTCGCTCGAGTGTGAAATCACACCCATCCAGACTTGCTTGGGACACTTCATGCCTCAATCATTGGCCATCTTCAAGGAGTTGATGGAACAAGATGTCGATGTCAAGCTATTGGCCAAGCGATCCCTTCAGAACTGTCTACATATCCTTTTGGACCGCTACATCCCTTTCAAGAACGATCGAGGATCATCTCATTTATTCACAGCTCTTGATATGCTTCTGAAGGCTGGGGTCGAAGTGAATGCCTTGGATGTTCAGGGGCATACGCCCTTGCATTTGTTGATGCGAAATCCGCGCATGTCGTCTGAGGATGTAGCAGAATGTCTAAAGCGTATGGTAGCTAAGGGAGCAGACACCTCGATTCCTTCACCCAAGGATGGAAATGTCCTTGCATTGGCTGCAAAGTATCTGCACCTTGAGGCAGCTCGATTCATTCTCTCAAACGACATTCTGGCCTCTGAACCCGAGTCGATCGACCGAGCGATTGAGGCATGTATGACCATGACAGGTCGTGCAACCGATACGTTTGTGAATCTTCGAAGCAAGACGCGAGAACTCTTGAAGATGTGGACGGGCACAGCAGGATTGCCTCGACGAGAGAAGCTGGTAGTCAAGGTGTTACAGAATGCAGGCCAGTTAGATCAATCAGGCATGAGGGTCAAGGAGGGTCGTGTTGTATCATTGGCCCCATCCCCACAGTTGGCTTGTGCCAACCGATTCTATGACAAGAATGTGAAGAAAAAGCGGGAGAGACTCTTGTCATCGTTAGGTGTTGTACCATTGGGTGTCTTCTCGTAACTTTTTGTATCAATTTATTTTTCATCATCATTGCATTTTCTTTTGTATTCGTTATCATTCATTTATTTTTTTTTAAAAAAAAAAAATACTTATTAGTGTAATAAATACTCAAAGTGGGAAAATAACCATAAGAACAAGCTTTGAAATGATTACAGATTATGTTTAAGCATTACTCTATTACAATACAATGGTATGAACGTAAGAAATGGCTTTTCTATTATTTTCCTTTTTTTTTTTTTTTTTTTTTTTTTTAAAGATCTTTCATGTCATATTTGGCTTGGAGGGCCAGTTTGTCCGCACGCATGGTCGTGTCATAATTATGGAACTGCCAATAGATGATAGCACTGATCAACAAGGCAGCAGCTCCCAAACCGGTATACATCCACAAGAGCAGAGGGTCTTTGGTCATGGGCAAGAATGCGAATCCCAAGAGAGCACCAAGACAGTTCGTGAACAAGAAAATGGCCATGACGACGGATTTCATGGTAGCAGGAGCATTTGTGAATGCAAACTCGAGACCTGTAATGGATGCAAAGATCTCGGAGATGGCAATGAAGAAGTAAGAGGGGATTTGCCAAGCGATTGAGACATCGTTGGGTGTTTGATCGGGATCACAGAGGGTGCACTCATAATTGGGACCTGTGCTGTAGATCTTATGTTGGACAATAGCAGTCCAGGCCATGGCCAATGCGCTGAACAAGAAGCCGAGGGAGATCCGTGTGATCGGTTTAAGTTCCCAGCCCATGCGGCGGAAAGCGGGGTATATGAGCTTGTCAAAGATTGGAATGAAAATGATGAGGACAATCGGATCGATATTGTTAACTACGTCATTGGGGATACCGTAGAGGAGCATCGTTCCGGCTTGAGAGATCAAGTTGGTGGTGATTTGGTTATAGATGACCCAGTAAAGAGGAAAGAAACAGAAGACAGAACAGGCCTTGAGTGTCAACCGGAGTTCATCAACAAAGATATCATTCCAGGTGATGGCCTTCATGTCCGCGTTTGGATCACGTGCCTGGATGACAGAAGGTCTAGCTGCATCCAAATTCCGACCATGTTTGAGCGCGATGCCAAAGGCTCGAAAAGCCTCCAAGAGAACTGAACCACGAGGAGGGGTCTTGACGACTTTTTTTCTTCCGACCCAAAGGGCGATGACAGCGCCGTTGAACATGATTAAAGGGATCAAGTAAGCAAGCCAGAACGCATAGTATTTCTCGACGTTGGTGGTGATAATAGCCGAGAGGGAACCCAAGTTGATGGACCAATAGAACCAATTGAAGATGGATTGAATCGTGACATTTGGATCGACAATGACTTTTTCACCTGATTTAAGGGTCTTGACAGTGGCTTTGGTCCCTTGGTATTGTTCTGCGACCATAGGTGAGACATTGGATTTGATTCCTCCGGTACCTAAACCAATGATGATCATCGCAACCACTAGACCGGGTAAAGCTGCGCCAGCGAAAATGGCGGGAGGGATAGATGTCAAGACAAGAATGAGAACTCCGATCATGTAGATGCCACAGAATACACAAATGGCCCTGTATTTTCCGAAATACTAAAAGTTGTGATACCAAAAAAAAAAAAAAAAAAAAAAATGTTAGTCTTTGTATTCCATAACAATAAAAAAAAAAAAAATATCGCTCGCGTGGGTTACGTGATGTAATATGTACCTGATCTGCAACAATGGCACCAAGGATCGGCGTAAAATAGCAGAAAACTATAATGATGAATATGGATTTAAGAGGAGAATATAGTTCTTAATTTCTAGGATCAATCTCACACCTTTTTTTTTTTTTTTTTTTTTTTTGTTTGACAAAAAATCCTTACATTGGAAAAAGTAATTGAGTGCTGTGGCAGTTTGCTGTCCCTTCCCGATGGCGCCTGGATGGTCAGCGCCTCGTTGATCTGTATAAGGATATTGAATATAATTTTGAAAGGGACCAGAGAGGCCATAGTATGTAAAGCGCTCACAAAATTCGACAACGACGACCAACCAAGCTGATGCTGGGATCTTGTCTGCGACTCGGCGAAGAGTGCTCTCTTCTTCTAGGGTAGGTTCATGACCCTCTGTGAGATCTTCTGTCTCGATCATGATTTCCTTTTTTTGTGGATAGTGACCAACCCCACGATTGTCACCATCGGGGAATTCAGCTGCCATAAGAGGATCGCTCTTGTAAGCGATCTCTGCTGCTGGTATTGCTGGAGCGTCGTTATATTGCTCGGATTTCATAATAGCTGTAAGATTTTACTTTGTCGTATTATATCAAAAAGAAAATAGGTCTATATGGGATGTATATGTTGGTCCGTTCGTTGAGAATGATCGTGTGTAGTGTAAGAAAGTGTGAATGGTTTAAATGAATAAGAAGTAGAAGGAAAAAAAAAAAAAAAAAAAAAAAAAAAAGGTTTGGATGAAAAATGAAGGGATTCAATGAAAGGTGCTGTGTACTATGAGTGCATGAAGAAGGAGATTCAAGATACTTATGGCTATATTTTACAAGTAGAAAAATAATGGTATTGAGATTGTAAGGGTGCTTGTCAGATTATAATGAAAGAAACAAAAAAAGAAAAAAAAAAAAAGGAAAAGATGGACGATAATGAAGTACGGTACCTGCTTAAATAGTTAAAAAGCTACAAGTCTACGGGAATAAAAGGGCTGTTCGGAAGTTGCGACAACGGCTTCGTTTAGAGTCCATTAGAGAAACCTTTTTTACATATATATTATTTTATTGACCAAATGGGGTATTTATCCGTCCTTCATCCATGAATGTTGTTTCTATCCAACTTGGGGACTATCTCATAGATATATATATTTATATAATGTTATACTTACATATTTGTACATTTTTAACTGGATGGCTGAGCGGAGAATCATATCCGGTGCGGGATTTTGAATAACCCATTTCACTAGGCTTAAAAAAAAAGTACCCTTTCGATCATATTACACATATTTCATCGGGAGCTGAGGATGAAAATATAGCCAAGGACACACAGGACGGTTCTAGTCAAAGAGAAAAGGAAATGTAATAGAGATGATTATCTTCGATAAGGCCTGCTTTCTCCATCTCAATCAAAAACTATTCATAATACCTTGTTTTTTATGATTGCTGGTAAGAAAAAGTGAATTCGGTTCAGCGGAAGTCGAAAAGAATCATCTGGGGTGTTACAGACATATTTGGTCACACATTCATTAGAAAGGGTCTAACGTTCATTTTTTGTCTTTTCTGCCTTATAGATTATTGGTTATACCTCTACTCAACCTGTGAGTCCTCTTTGTCTTAATCCTCGTGCATAACGGTGACACCTTGTCAACGCACACATGTTGCATATCTGTCAAGAGTTTACTGAAAGGGGAGGAAAAAAAATTATTATCCTGTCTCAGGCCTGGATCCATCAAGTCAAAAGAGACTGGTTCAGGAAGCTGAATCCATTTGTGACAGCTAATCGCTTTCAATATACTAGTTAAGGAGCCCGAATAACAGGACTAACCAAGGAAAAGTTACATCGTTTCCATCGAGACCATAAAGACTAATCAGCTGCATTACATCTTGTTTGTTGATCTGATTTTTTGTTTGTTTGTTTACATCTGATTTTGTCTTCCTTCACATATAGTCGTACTACATCGCGCCATGCCACATGGCGATCGGCGTGGCTCGTGCTCAAATAAAGTTGAAGTTCGATATATTCTTTTCCAACCATGATGCTGCTCTTTTCAATATCATCAAATAAAGAAAAGTTTCCTTTTTTTCATTTTAATTGATTACCATTATATCGGAGCAACTGCTGGCTAAAAAAAAAAAAAAAAGAAAAAACAGACAATAACAGTTTGGGCTAAATCCTTTGTCAAAAGCCATCTTGAGTCAACGCCAGAGCATTAAAAGAAAAGAAAATAACGAGTATTGGGGTTTGTATAATTCCTACCATAGAACATTCTATTCTATTATTTTTATTCCCGATCCAAACTCAGTAGGGTAAACTACTAAACGTCGTATGGATTTGATAACGTATCATGCTTTTCTTTTTCTTAGGTTGCTCCGTGCCGGCTTCTGCAACCAATGTGTTGACAAGCTTCATTACCATGAATAAGGATTTAAAGCAGAGCTAACACCAATGAAAAAATATACAACTGAATCCATTGTGGGGTGTACCACAAGGCCAATGAGACTTGACGAACAATTACTAGAGCTGGATATAATATCAAAGTATCCTGTACTGTGTGCTTTTATACTAACGTAGAAATGAAGATTGCCATTCCAAACCTTTTTGGAAGTATTTGAAACGACCAAGGATGTTATGAAGTGGCGCAGCCGCATATCCCATTAGAAAGAGGCTTCAGTCTGCAAAAAAGTGAAGCAGATACTACCTGTTGATCTTAAATCGAAATAAAAAAAAAAAAAAAAAAAAAAATGCGAATAAAGGTCAGGATTTTTGGCTTGTCAAGGGAATCATATTCATGGGGGGCGCGGATGCTATATCTAAACCCAAATCAGTCCTGGAGGTAGTTATATTTAATACCAGCAACAAGCTGGTATCGTTGCATATGACGATAAGTCACATGTATAAAAATACACATGCATCTCTTGCTTCTCATTTATTGGCCCCTTGTTTCTTACATAGTAGATTGGCCATGGGATTTTTATAGTATCGGTCGATGAGTGTAGGGAGACAACGTGGATATGCCAAAGATATCATAGAAGATTCTAGAAGATGGAGATGCAGACCAAGTGCTGCGATAAGAAGTGCAAGAGATACATCTATCGTAGGTCGTGAATTGGTTAAGCACACTGGAATCGTGACGCGAATTATTCCGAGGACAGGGTATGCGTCAATTTATAAGCAAACGTTAAAATATATACCTCTACTACAAAAATTCCCTGGCGAATTTACCCGTCATCTCTTATAGTTTAAAGGATAGTAGTAGATAAGACTTTAGAGGAAAAAAACTTCAATAGCTAGCTAGCTAGCTCGAGCGAAATAGCCGCATGGTCAGAGATTACCCATCTGACTTGCTTGATTCGCTCACTTTTGCGGCTAAATCTTGTGCTCTACTCCAAACCTCCAAAAGTCATTACATAGACAAAATGATGCTATGGTCGCCCAGGATACTTACATTTGCGGTGCCAAAGGAGACCAACCTACGGAGTTTGTCAAAGTTCGGATCACTTGACCAGGAAATTTTCCACAGCTGGGTTGGGGCCCCATTTTTTTTTTTGTGATGGCAGGGTACGGAGGCTGTTACGAAATCAATGCGTTTGTGTGTGTACAAGAATCAATTCCACATTCCTATTCTGTCTAAATGCTTTTGCTGCGCCAAATACATGGCAGTGGCTGACAATGAGTGAGAAAGAGTGTTGGTAGAGGGTAAAAAAAGAGGCTATTTGAACTCGGCGGATATTCATAATAGATATAATTGTGGGTAGCTTATGAATTCGACTAATAGGCTCTCGCAGCCTGTAAGGGCAAGGGAAGGCAGACAATTCCAGGCCATACTATTAATGAATTATATCGCTAATGAAGGTGTTCGACTAAGTCATTCAAACAACTGGCCCTCTCTCTCTTTCACACATGTGTACATGCGATTTTTGCCTATTGACCTCCGTTCTTTTAGTCTTTAACGTTTAATCGTTACAACGCTCCTTGACCATCTAACAGGATTATCAGAGCTCCTTGGTCTTTTTGCCACTTATTTCACTGAAGGAATAAATAAAAAAAAAAAAAGACTCGCTTCTACCCCACTTTTCATTGCCTGACCTTTCCTCACAGTACTTTTACTCTGACTTGTTCTATCCAATCAAAGCAACCCCTGTCTACTCTGAAGTAAATTTCTCATACAGTGCCACATTCGCGATCAAAGGGCTTCACGAGGTTCGTCTTTAATCACATTGCCAAACACAGTAAACAAGAATAAGTATGAGGCACCCTGGTCTATTGTGTATCCTTCTTAGATAAAATCAGAGTGGCGTAGAGCAAAAAAAAAAAAAAAAGAAACTTTGTGCCCGAGGCCATCATGTCTATTGGTCAACAATCAGCACTTTTCTGCATGATAATGGAAGCATTAGTCATCAGTTGGCCCAGCCTTATTTCATTTTATTTTCCCGCCATTTTTTTTTTTTTTTTTTTTGTTAATATTGGTTGTTTACTTATTGAACGTTGCACAGTATTATTATTATCATTATGTCTCCGAAATCCTGTTCTGTTGGATAAAATGTATAAATGTTGTTTTTCATTGCGGTTGTCATTATTGTACGTTTGTCTTACATGAGATCCCTTTATTTTTTTTATTTTTTGTCCATCAGCAGTTGGGATCAGTCCAGATTATTGAATACAAATCGTAATGTATTCTGTGCTCTTTCTTGCTCTTGTTGTCTTATGACACGAGACCTCAGTCCGCAAGAAGGAGGTCAGCCACAGTTCTGCTCCTTCCCCCCACCCCCTTTTTTCCTTTTTTTTTTTTTTTTTTCGTCAGTCAATGAGGAAGGAGTGTTATGTGTTTATTATGCGTCAATTGTGTCTGTGTGTCAGTAATTACAAGTTTGTTTGCTTTGAATGCATTGTGGATCGTGTCTGTTACGTCTTTTTCTCTGACTTGCCTTTGTTACTTTTTTTTTTTTTTTTTTTTTTTTTTTTCTTCCTCTCTTTCTCTCTCTTCTTATCCTCTTCCTCTCTTCTCTTTCTCTATTGTATCCTGGATTTCATCCTGTTTACATTATCTACACTCTATTTCATTTATTTCATCCAATATTTTTATTTGGGCTGTTCATTTCATTTAAATTTTTATTTTATTTTAATTTGTTATTTGTCGTCATCCTTTTGACGTCGACTTGTACTTCTACGACTGTACTTGTGTGTGTGCTTTTTCATATTTCTTCTCAACGGCCTCTTTTCCCTCTTTCTTGTCTTCTACCTGACTGCTCTGTTCCTGTCTGCTCTATTTTTTGTGTGATCTGTCAACTTTATCAAATTCATATTTACACATCTACACATCATCAAAATAACAATAACAAAAACCAAAAAAAAAAAAAAGGAACCAAACCTTTCTACTCGATCCCCAGGTCCGTGTTTCCCTATCCTTTCTCTCTCTTTTCTCTTTCTCTCTCTCTCTTATTTTTTCTTTCTTTCTTTCTTCCTCTCTCTCTCTCCTCGAACTATAGCACTCACTCGAGCTCTTTCTGCTTTGCTTTGCTTTGCCTTTTGCATCCTTTTCTAGGCGAGCTTTGCTCGGAGTTGTAGCACACATTTGGATACCCTCTCTCTCATTTACCCTTACTCTTCTCTTGTTTATCCCTTTTTCTTCACTACACTCGACAGGATATCAACAAGAGCACTGGTATATCTTTTCCTTTTCTTCTCTCTTACGGAACAAGAGACCTTATCATACACACAGCACCATCAACTGAGGCTTAAAAAAATTATATTATGGCAGAAAACACAATTCTGTCACTGTGTTTCCCGTGTCCGACACCAGCACAGGCAGGACCTGTGGATGAGACAATAACGAATGCTTTTCAACAATTATGTAATGAAGTCAGCCGCAGCCACCACTGTCAGGTCATACTTGATGTCAACGTCAATAACACACAAGCTAAAAAGAGACTCTCGATCGAAACTCATGCATCAGTCTACAACGTCACCATCACTGGTGCTTATCAGAATGTCACGTCAGCCAGAGGTGTCCTCATGCGCAACAGTCCTCTCAAGGTAATCTTTTTTTTTTTTTTAAATCTGATTCGATTCAATCAAATCCAATTCACTTCGAATTTAAAATTCGAGTACGTCAACAAATCGTTATAGATCTAAAGCGCTCAAAAAAAAAAAAAAAAAAAAAAAAAAAAAATTGCAAAGTATGCACCAACCCCGACAAACTGGATCAGATCCGGTTTTGTTTTTATTTTTTTATCATCATTATTATTGTTATTGTTGCCATTGTTGTGAATTTTTTTTTATTTTATTTTATTTTATTTTTTCCTTTCCCGCCTTCCGTGCCTCAACACCACGTACACCACGATTTCTTGGAATGATCTATTTTTACCCGGTGCAGTGGAATTGTGGAAGCTGTTGTGTTGATAAAAAAAAAAAAAAAAAAAACCACTTCAGCTCCCATTAAAGAATAAAAGGACGGTAGCGTAAATGAATGTGTAAGAGGAAAGGAGAGGGAAGGAGGAAAGAAGGAAGGAAGGAAGGAAGGAAGGAAGAAAGCAAACGGGAATAGGCAGATATGCATCAAGGGATGCAGACAGTCGTTATTTTTCTTTTCTTTGGATCAATCTATTACTCTTCTGGGATAGCTGCATAGGAGCAGGATCCAATGTTTATGAGCGTGTGGGAAGCATGGCTTGTGAAATGGAAATGGAACAAAACTGACTTGCTCGACCTGCATGTGACCCCTTAGATCCAAAGAAAGAAAAAAAAAAGAGAAACGTCCCCAACCATTTTTCGACAGATCAGCGCTTTTGAAGGGGGTTCGACTTGTGTTGACGCGATGACTCAATGACTCGCTCGAATTTTTTGTTCTCTTTTTATAAACCTAATATATCTACTTCCCGAGTTGATTTCTACGCTGGCGGAGCAAAAAAAAAAAAAAAAAAAAAAAGAGCAAAGGAAATAGGAGGAATAGGAGAAATAGGAGAGAGAACATCAGAGATGTATGCTTTCATACCAAAGGATGCTTCCGCATGTTTAGGCTGTTTAGGCTGAATGATGTGCGATGCTGTCATTCTACATCTTTGAGCTCACACTTTTATTATTATTGATTTTTCCTTTTTCTTTTTCCCATTTTTCTTCTTACCATCCTTTACTCTCGCGGATCATAGTCAACTATAGAATTAATCATCATTGTTACTGTATACAACTCTCTACTTTCATAGCCAAGACTATCCTTCAAGGTCAGCAAAGCCTCGATCGCAGCAGATGCTTTTCCAGAGTCAACCACAACCCAACTATTGGGATCAAAGGATCAGAATAAAAGCATAACTTTATCATCATCAGTCTCTATATCAGATGACTTTGGCTCCAATAACCAGGTATCTTCAAATAGTCAGCCTATTCTCAACCCAGTTGAAAATATTGCAACCAATGGGGTAGATCCTACAGTGATTCCAGCTTCTATACCAGCGACATCAACAATCGCACCCTTCTCTGCATACTTCACTGTACTGCCTGCATTCAAGACTCAGGTGGAACAAATATCAGCAACTACAAAAACATCAATCACTATCGTTTCTAGTCAGCTTCATGCTTTACCTTCTACAAAGTCAGTGGTAGCTGCTCATGCGAGACAGGAAATGGTCGAGGTGCTTATCTGGGGATCGTGGGAGAATGCAGAAAGCGCACGGCTACTGCTTCTGGCTGCTATTGACGCACTTCAGCCTGGGACTGTGCAAGAAAAGATTCAAGTGGAGCTCAAATACCAAAACATGGTTGGTGGTCGTAAGCGGGAACAACTACAGGAATTGATGGCCAAGACCAGGACAAATATCTACTTGGCCTCACCATTTGTCCAAACAATCAACAAGAGTGGAGCTCCGCTCGATCCTAAATACGGTGAGATCTACATCACGGGAGAACCATCCAAGGTTCAAATGGCCAAGGATGCCTTGGCCAAAGTGTATACTCGCGTCCAGGCAGCTGCACCCGCTTTTACTCGACAGGTGAATATTGTCTCTCGCAAGCTTGACTGGATGCTTGTCAATCACCGTGATAAACTGCGGTCAATCATGCTTGATAATGCTTCCTTTATTGCCTTTCCACCATTGGGTGCTAGCCACCCAGTCCTGTTTGTCTATGGGGAATCAAGAGTTAATGTGGAGCGGACCATCCGCACCGTGATGCAGCTTGTAAGTGCTCGAGTCCTCTGTTTATATTTTTCGTAAGGATGAAACACAAGATTGCTAATTTATAATGTTTTCAACAACATCTATTTAGGCTTCTCAATTTCATTCGGGATCAATCAATATGCTTGCAGCTGTCCGTGATAGCTTGCTGATCACGCAGAATGCCTTATCACCTATTGCAAACATTTCAAAGCTTGTTTCGCAAGCATCTGGTGCTGAGGTTGAGTTCCGCAACAACAGCTTTCTCATCTTTGGAAGTGAGATCGAAACCAGAATCGCTGTTCAATATCTAGCTGATGTCGACTTTGTCAAAGCGATGCACAGCGAAATCAAATTCTCGGTAGAATTGGCGAATGAGCATCGTGAGTTTATTTCTGGAAAGAAAAACGGCAAAATCAACCGTATCATGAAGGCCACTGGTGCAAAGATCAAATTTGATCCCTGTAACGACTACAATTTTTATGTCGACCTAAGCTCGACCATTGCAGTCAAGGCCCTTGAGGCTCTTGCTTTACTTCAAGAGGAGCTTCCCGCAGAAATATCCTTTTATGTTCCAGAAACTTACCACAAGAGAATTATCGGTGTTGGTGGTAAAAATATCCAACGGATCATGAAAAAGTATGGTGTCTATGTCAAGTTTTCAAATTCGGAGGAATTTGCTAATCTTGGCGGCTATTTCGATAATTTGGACAATGTCGTGGCACGAACCCCTTCAAAGAACGCTTTGAACTTGGAGAATCTGAAGCATGCGGTGATGGAGCTAGTGAACCCCAAAGACAAGGATTTTGTACACCATTCAGTTTTAATTCCAAAGCAACACCATCTTTCTTTGCTTTCCGATCATGCCAAAGCTCTAAGGGAACTTCAAGAGACCTTTAATGCCACTGTTCGATTCCCTGAAAAAGAGACAGGAAGCGACATTGTGTGGGTTTCAGGACCGGAGTCCTTGATCCGCCAGGCAACATCAACGCTTCTCTCATACGTTGATGAACAATATATCTACCCAGTGCCCTTTTCGGAGGCGATGTCTAGAGTCCTGACCAAGCCAGAGTTTAAAACCGATATTCTTGAAAAGATGAAAAATGAGTGGAATATGACTCTTATTCCACCAACAACCAAGGACGTCTCAGCCACTAACAAAGATGAGGATGGTTCAGCAGGAGAGGTCGATTCGACAGCAGCGAAATCTACGCTATCTCCTAGAAAGCTTATTACTCCTTCACAGCAAAAACTCGACAATACTTCGCGGGGTAGCGATGGGGATCAGGATATCAATGAAAATAGTAAGCTTGCAAGGTCTCTCAGCAGCCTGACAGACAGCGACGATGACGACGATGATGAAGACAGTGATGAGGAAGACCATGTCTTTGTCTTCAAATACAGTCGCAACAATGAAGACTACCTTCAGGATGCCAAACAATTACTCGTGCAGTTTTTAATCGACAATCAGATCGGAGTTTATGATGATGAGATTCGTGTTCAGCGCCCACGATCCGACTCATTTGCTGAAGCATTTCCACACTTTAACAGCAAGATTCTATCATCTGTGGCAGGTGGAGGTAATTTAATCCTGCATTTAACACATAGTGCGTGATGTCTCGATAAGTTCACGAATTTCAGGCGATAGTGTGCGTAGAAACTAACAATTTCTTGTATTAACTCAATGTATGGCAATTATATAGAGTTGCCCACTTCAACTCCCAGTTTCCCAAACTATTCTCTGTTTGAGAATGTTGGCAATGCCTTTGAGGCAATAAGTCTGGGTCCCTCGTCTACAAGCAGCGGAGCAAATTCGGGTGGTCCCGGAGCAGGCTCCATGGTGACCCCAGATATCCGTGCTTTGTTCTCAAATGGGCCATCACAGGGACTGCCTCCATTGGCATCCTCGCCTCCCCGATGGCCTGAGCAGCATTCACGCCAGTTGACATCCGTGCCGGGATCATCTTCAGGCATTGCGTCTTCCACTACTTCGTCTGGTCCTGCCCACTCGCCAAACCAGACTCCAGTGCCACATCAGACCCATGGACAGCCACCATCTTATAACAGACTGACGTCCTTGCCTATCGACCCATGGGCTAGCCCCGGTAAACAACAGCAGCAGCAGCAACCGTCCACAGCAGGCTATCATGGTACAATTGGACAATTCCGAACGCCACCACCAGGAATGAGCATCACAGGCGGCAACGGGTATTACTCTCCTAGCAGCCACGGACAACTGGTCTTTTCACCTGAAGGACCATATGGAGGGACGATGGGGTTTCAGGCCCCAGTGTCCAATGTAGCAAACCACCTATATTCTAGTAACAGCTCTCCTGTCCAAGGAGCTTCAAGCAATCTCGGGAACTTTGACTCACAGTCTCCTCGTCAGCAACAACAACAACAGCAGCACCATCCCTTACCCCAGCGACCACTCTCAGGATCATTTGTCTCACGCGACAATCTTCAGTTTTTGGAAGACAAGATGTCCATTCCAGCGTTCGGGCCAGGTTACGGTCCAGCACTTAACAGTGGAAGCAATCGATCTCAGCAGCAACTGATGTATCAACAGCAACAACAACAAACTGGCCAAACATACCCCTCGCAACACCATTTTGGCCAGCCTGTTCAATACCCTCAACATCGTCAACGGCATTCTAGCCATAACAGCACGACCAGTCACCATACCATGTTTCTTGGACCCATTGGTGGAGGTCTCGGATCGGCTAATGGCAGTGTAAATAGTGATGATATCTCTACGGAGGATGATAGCGATGAGCCATTTGACGATATACGATACAAGCACCGTTCACATAACTTTTATTCTCATGGAATGCATGGAGGCAACACAGGATTTGGACAACAAACCCCACCTCCTTCGGTTCTCGCAAACCGCAGAGGATCTGTTCCGTCCATGGGGTCTATGTACAGTAACCAGCAGATTTACCACTCAGAATCGCTCCACCATTCTACGATGCCCTTGCCCAACGTTGTCCGATTGAGTAATAGCAGCTCTGATCTGTATGGACGAAAGTCAGTTGTGAATACCATGTCTCGCCCTTCGATGGGCCAGCAGGGAGATGGAAACATAGTTGGCTCCAATCGAATGGCTGGATTCGGCAATGGATCATCTACGCTCAATATGTCTGGGCTTTCATCTGGATCTGTGTTTGGCAATACCGAGCGAGACCTGTTTTCTAGTGGCCTTGGCGGCATCATCGGTGGTGGAACCATTAGTCAAAGCGGTAATTCGTTCAATACCCATCATACCCATACCAGCAGTAGCCTCAACAACAACATCGATGCCTCTCAACAGTCTCCTGTTAATGGCCATACCTCCAGTGGTGTCTCATATGATGGACATGCTGAAGGTCGTATTAGCTCGACGTTATCGCCCTCGGCGCTTCCATTCATTGCTGATGTACCTTTGGATCGTTCTGGACAGCATCATATGGTCAGAGGCTGGGATCACTAAAAAAAAAAAAAAAAAAAAAAAAAAAAACCTTTTCCTGAAATACAGCTGAAGCATTTTTATTTTTCTTTTATTTTTATTTTTTTTATTGTACGATACTTATCCTTCAATTACTATTTCTGTCGAGTCTGTTTCTTGTCGTTTTTTTTTCTTTTTTTTTTTTTTTTTTTTTTTTTTTACCCAATATATTGTGAACATCCTTGCCTTTTCATTGTTTTCTTATTTTTCTTGTTTACTTGTTTGTTTGTTTTCATTTCCTCTCTTCCACTAATTATCATACCGTGTTCAGAATAATAATAATAAAAAAAAAAAGCAATTCAAATATTGAATGTTATTATTATTATTTATGGATTCTCGACGGCGAGAGCAGCCTGATCATCACAAGATTGGACCCTGGCGTTGAGATCATCAATGATATCCAATAGTCTCTGAGTTTCTTTGACGGCCTCTCGTCTGGTACCACGGGCGACTTCAAAGCCTTGTTGACAGACGACACCATCGAAGACTAGGAGAGCTTGAAGTAAGGATTCAGACAAGAGGACATAGGCGTCTTGAAGGGCTTTGCGAGCTGGTGATAAAGTCTCTGGATGATTTAGATCAACACGAGGGTTTTTTCCACTAGATTGATTGGATTGATTGGATTGAATATAATCTTGAACAGCCTGCTCATATCGAGGAATGTGTTCAGCAGCAAGGTCAGTGGCCTTTTTCAAAGAAGTTTGGATCTTGACAATGATTGCATATTCTTCTGGATTGCCTGTCGTTGTCAATGTGCGGATGTCGGTTTTCTTGAAATAAATTAATAGATTAATAAATAATAACAGTAATATGTCAGATTAAATTTGTTTTATCACTTGATTCATTTTTAATTATTATTATTATGATGGTGATAATAATAATAATAATAACAATAATAATAAATAATAGTGATAAAGATGATGTTCCTTACCGAGGGCTTTGTACCCATCATGGTGATTTGTCCGTTAGGTTTGATACCAAAGCAGGACAAGGGCGCATTGTCGTCCTTCATGGTAGCACCGGAGTAGATCAAGGTGATACCTCCAATGGGGACCTTTGTCCATTCATGACATTGTTGACGGAGCTCTCCTAGTTTGACATCTGCTAATGCTCTATCAGAAAAAGTAAACGACTTTTTCTCACGGGCCCATTTGACATTGAGTACAACCATGGATCTTTTTTTACAGAAATAAATAAAACAGTTGAGTTGGTTGGTCGGTTCCTGAATAGAGTCACTCTCTTTCTTTTTTTTTTTTTTTTTTTTTTTTTTTTCGTATGAATACCAATGGGAAAAGTGAGAAAGAAAGAAGGAGAAAGAGAGAGAGGAAAAGAGAGAGAGAAGAAGAAGAGAACAAGATGACAAGAAGGAAAGTAAAGGAATGAGAATTGTCTCTTTTTGCACGATTTGATTCAAAAGGAGTAGAGGAGGGAAAAAGGTTTTCGCTGCACAGACTTTTTTTTTTTTTTTTTTTTTTTTTTTTTCGTTCAAACGTGATCATAGAACTCACAGAACGAAGATTTTTCTTTTTGGGAGTCAATTAATTTGATCCGATCCAAACTAGCACGGCATTGTAGGAAATATAAATGTATAAACTTTTCGTTTTATTTATGGACACATTTATCATTATTGCTTAACCTGGATATTGTATTTCTTTTGGAATGCCATAAACTCATCTTCCTTGGCCTTGTATTTTTGAACCAACTGCATCGTAACAGTCTTGATCTGTTTGGGAGAGAAATAAAAAGAAGAAAAAAAAAATTGAGTAGATTAATAAATAAATAAATAAATATAAAATACTCGTGTATAAAAAAATAAAAATAAAATAAAATAAAATAAAATAAAATAAAACACGTACGCCTTCTTGGTTTGTCTTGAGTGCCGGTAAAACTTCCTTGACAGTACGTTCTACGAGGACACCTCCAACCAAACGGAAACATTTCCTGTCTGGGTCCAAGGGTGAGATGGTATCGACAACGAGCCTATACATATTTGTTTTTGTAAATTCTTCTGTATCTCTTTCTTTAAAGTTGCAAGTTGAATCCCGAAAGCATAAAAAAAAAAAAATCTATTTACGTGTGTTCATCAGACTCGGTCTCAAGCTCTCCAATCTTCTGTGCTAACTGATTGAGTTCCGACTTCATGGTGTTATAGGTCTGAGTGAGCTCCTGATCACTTGGGCGCTTGCTTGCCGCTGCGCTACTACTGCTTCCACTGCTTGACATGGTTTATGTGTTCTTGCTTTGTCTTTTTGGTATGTGTGTGTGTGTCCTGTGTCTGGGATGGAGATGGCTCAAAAAAAAAAACATGATCGGTTTTTTGCAAGGTGTATTAAGTTTTACTCCCCTTAAGTCTCTTCAGACCATGATACAAGTCACATTTCGCCGCATCTAAACGGCTTTGAACAATTGTCCCCAGCCGAAAAAGAAGAAAGCTTCATACAAGTAAAATGAACAGACATGTCTTTCTTCTTTTTCCAATTACTATTTACAATCCCATTCACTTTAAAATCAAAGGACCAAAAATAAGCCTTCTCCTTTTTTTTTTTTTTTTACTCTTTTTGTTTTATTCTATTTTATTTTATTTTATTTTTTTCCTTTATTTTGACAGGAAACCAGTGACAACAACACAATAATTCAAAGTGACAAACCAGCTATTTTATCAATATGGAGTTCATGTCGAACTTAGGTGGAGGGTCACAGGCCGACCGACCTTCGTTATTTGAACTGATTGCTCAGGACAAGATGCGGGAGATGCTTGAGCCGGCCTTGCGCTATGTCATTGCTGTGAGTTTAAGCAAAAGAGAAGATACACGGATACAATGATAGTTCATGTTGTTATTATCATTATCATTATACAATACATGCAAAAGATGGGTTGATCTGTTTGTTGAATTAAAAAAAAAAAAAAAAAAAAAAAACTTATATATATTATCTCCATGTTATAAGGTCTATGCGCAAAGATACCCTCGATATTTGATCCGGATCGTCAATCGATATGAAGAGTTTTATGCTGTTCTGATGTTTTTTGTTGAAAGACATTATCTTCGAGAATATGGTGCATCCTTTGCTGAAAACTTTTATGGACTTAAACGGGTCAGAGCCCCTCGACCAGTGAAGCACCCTAAAGTTAACATTGATGATGATTCAGTTGCAACAGCAGCAACAGCGTCGGCGGCCGCACCTGCAGCAATGGCACAAACCCTACTTGGATCAAACAAATTACGAGAAAAAGACATTCGGAAGTCGCTCTTCTTTTTGGTAAATACATATATATATGTTATATATTTCTTCATTTGCCCACTAAAAGAGATATCATTCAAGCTATATCCTGCTAACCTATCTTTATTTAACCATCCCATTAGATCGGCTTACCATATGTCAAGTGTAAACTTGACGAGTATTATGAAAAGATCTCTGGAGGCGAAGCAGCCAGATTGTTTGGCGATGAGTTTGTTCAGGAAGAGGAAGATTTAACTGGGGTAAAGGAAAAAAAGACAAAGAAGACAAAAGACCAAGCAAAGTGTAACCATTTTAAGGCTGTTAATCACATCCTATACTAAAACTATGGTCTTTCTTTCTTTTTCTTTTTCGTTTTTTTTTTTTTTTTTTTTTTTTTTTTTTACAGCAATCATTGGCAGTGAGATCAAAGGCAATGGCAATAAAGATCTTCAAGAAGGGATATCCATATGTGAATGCCCTGTATCAACTATCAATCCTCGTTCATTACATTGGATACCTGTATAACAAAACACCATTCTATTCTCCATGGCTTCGTCTTATTGGAATTGAAGTCAAACGCATGAGCGCCGCTGATTATGTAAGATGTCCATTACTTTTTTATTTTCTTTTCTCCTTCTTGCCTTTAATGATCGCAATGATGAGCCGATGTCTGTTTTGTTTAACATCATGTGATATGCCAATGATATATAATAATATATAGCGCCAGATCCAACAAAAGGCAAAGAGTGCACCTAGGAGACCTTCAAGCTCATGGCCAGAAACTATTCAGAACAGTGTTCTTGGTATACTATCCGGATCACTTGATTTCCTCAAGGTTCTTTTACCAATGTCGATTTTCTTTTTCAAGTTCTTGGAATGGTGGTACCAATCGGATTACTATCGAAAGGCCTCCGCTGCAGGTGACTCTGCAGAGGTTCCTCCGCCTGACCGGATCAAACCTCATCCTGATGGCATCCCACTTCCAAGAGAACCCAAGATTTGTCCGATTTGCTTGAAGAGTATTACGAACCCCACGGCTTTATCTTCAGGTTATGTGTATTGCTACCCTTGCGCCTACAAACAAGTCGAAGACCATGGACGGTGTCCAGTGACCTTGATGCGATGTGGTACAGACGATCTTCGAAAACTGTATAATGATGCAGGAATGTAAAAAAAAAAAAAAAAAAAAAAAATGTAGAATATAAATACAGTATATTTTTTACTTTTATAATAAATAAAGCGGATCAAATGATCATGCTACTCACTTTAGCTTCGTTTTTTATATTATTTTATTTTATTTTATTGTCTTAAGGATGGTATATTATACAGGTTTTTGTAAATCGGACAGGATCGGAGAGGACAGCGAAGAATAATATAGAGTATGGACCATAGGAAAAGATGAAGATTGAAAAAAAAAAAAAAAAAAAAAAAAAAAGAAAGTATTTAGAAAAGGGGAGATATTCCCTGTCATGTTCTACCACAAAAAGCTGATTTACATAATCCGTTTTTCCTCTCTCTATCTCTCTCTATAAATATTCCTTTAACTCTGTATTTTTCCTTTCTTTTTTCTTTCCTACTCTTCTAATTCATTGCTGCTTCCACTGCTACCTGCCCGTTTCCAAAGCCACCGCCTGCGCCAGCTTGTGCTGCCTGACGCTCTGTGAGGAATGAATGAAGCTCATCGTATAGAGCAAAATGCAGTTTTTGTAAATGCTTAATATCCGCATAAACTGATATCGGTGTAATAAAAAGAAGTAAAAAAAAAAAAAAAAAATTGGTCAGACTTTTTTTTATTTTTCCTTCCTTTAAGCTCGTTGTCTTAATGGTTCTGTAAAAATAAAATAAAATAAAATAACGGGTGTTATAAGCAATCTATCACGTACCTGCATCAGTATACGGTGTATCTTTCATGTACACCCGCTGCAGAAATTCCATCATGGCTCCTGTTGCGACTACGCACTCCTCCAGAGGCAGTGTATCAAAGTATGCAATGTTGATCCGGAACGGATTGATAGGCGAAAGTGGCACTGTTAGTTCAATAATTTCTGCCATAATATCCCAAAGCCTCACATCTATCAAATAAAAAATAAAAAATAAAAAATAAAAATAAAAAAAAAAAAAAGGGGGGGGAGGGGATTGGATATTTAGGGGAGACAGAAAGCCTTTAGCTATTTGTGATACGATATATCTCGATCTCCAAGATTAGCTTATACTTTATTACACATACCATCAGTGCGCCATGCTGAGATTGTTGTAAGTTTCAATGGATCGTTCGCCTCCACTTTCTGGTCGCTGTTTGTCTGAAGGAGTCGCTTATGATCCGATCGAAGCTTTGAGTTTATGCAAAATATTTGAAAATAAAGGTGTATTGATGATGATTAATCCTCTATGGTGATGTTTATTGTTACTAATATTCTGCAAGAGTGGGGAAATAGGAGGAATAAAGAGGAAAGTGATAGCAAGAACAAAACAAAAACAAAAAGACTTACCCAGACATAAGGACACTTATACCGAGGATAACCTGCAATGAGAAACGTTGCACGCGACTCATCCTTCTCGAGCTCGGAATCAATTGGGCTGAGTGGTGGTGGGGTCGGTCTTGGAGTGCTGAGTTTCAGTCTACAAAAAAAAACCATTTTTCATGCATGAGTCAAAAAAAAAAAAAAAAAAAAAAAGATTAAGCTTCTCCAATCCACGTGGCTAAAACAAATAAAGATGGATGAAAATGACGTACGAACGCAATGTCCTTGTGGATAAGATGTTGGTTGGCCTATTGATTTGGCAAGACAAATCATGTCAACATTGGGTCAAGTGTTAGCCTAGACCGGATAAAAAGGCATCATCATCACACGCATGATTTTTTCTTTTTTGTGTGTGTATAAATGTATGAGTGATTTTTGATCCGGTGGTGCATCAAACGAGGAAATATCTCCTCCTTTACCTTGATTTTGCAAGAGACATAGAATTGGGTTGAGTGATGGAGCCATTGGAAGGGGGTTTGATATCGTTATAAACATGAAGGAGAAGTTCCTCACGTCCACGCAGATATACTTCAAAATAGTAAAATCCCTATGCATATGACGGAAAACAAAGACCATTCCCATTTATTAAAGTGAAATATAGCATGGCGCCACGCAAATTAGAATATGCTTTTTTTAAAAAAAAAAATCGCCAATGGGTCGCATGCTCCTTGTTCCTTCTTTTCATTCTTTTTTGGCTTTACTTTGCATTTAATTATCTTCGTGACGCATTCACCGGCTTTTTTTTTTTTTTTTTTTTTTTTTTTTTGTTGTTGTTGTTGTTGCTGTTGTTGCTGTTGTTGCTGTCGCTCCTGTCGCTGCTGTTGAGTGTTCATGAGTCAACGTGGTAATCCATGACCATTACATTAAAAAAAAAAAAAAAATTATGAGTTCACAAGATATGCCGAAATGTACACATGCAATGCAAGTGCCAGGCCCAGGCTTTTTATGATCTTCCGACTATATCCGGCTGTGTCCTGGCCCCTGGGTCCTGCTCTTGTTCCTCCTGCTCCTCCTGTCCCTCCTGTCCCTCCTGTTCCTCCTGTTTCTTTCTTTCTTTTTATTTTGTGGTTCTGGCGTCGGTTCTAAATTTGGGGGGTTTTTTTTTATAAAAAAAAAAAAAAAAAAAAAAAAAAGTTGTACCTTTAGAGTTCCTACAAGTAGACATTCCGAAAGAAATGTTGACAGTCTAGCTGTTTCTGATTGTGTCAATGACTCTCGTCCCTATTATAAACACACGTCAAAAAAAAAAAAAAAAAAAAAAAAAAGGTTAATGAATGAATGAATGAACAATTCAAAAAATTACGATTGTAACTGCCAAGTTGTTCAGCTGTTGTTGGTATTGCTGTTGTGCTCCACTTCGATACCAACAATCTCAAACTGCTGCACCTTGGAAAGGGAAAAGGAGGAAGGTGAAGTAACGCGAACGAATGTGGGAGTTATATGGCTGTGCTATGTGCGTTCCCGGTTTTCCTGATTCTGTTCCTGGTTCTAATCCTAGTCATAGTCGTCCTGGTCCTGTAGTATATTCAAGAGGATAAACTAGAATATCTCTTTACTTTGTGTACTGTAGCCATCGTGGAAAAAAAAACAATGTGAGGCTTTTTTATTAATGAAATTACTGTTTTTTTATTATTATTAAAAAAAAAAAATAAAAAAATAAGGTGGAAGAAACAGAAAAAGTTGTGAAGAAAGGAAGGAAGGAAGGAGGATGAAGCTGAGAATGAGGATAAGGATGAGGATTAGTTGTGATGGGATGGATGAATTTTTTTTTTTTTTCGTGTTTTACTGGGAAAGTGAGACAAAAGAAAGGTGAGGGGGGAAAGAAGGGAAAGAGGTGAAGAGCCAAATAAAATGTATTGTGTCCAATGGTGCAATGCTGTCAAATATGCTTTTTGAATCGCTGTGCCTTGAACCTCTCGCTTGAATACGCCACCATGTGCAATTGTGCATGGAAATGTTGGAAAAGGTCTCTCACATTCATGCATTTACACATACACACGCACACATCCATTCACACCTATATGTCCATAATCCATAATCCAACGAGATGGGAAGGAAGAAAGAAGAGTCTATGGCGTACATCGACTCATTCTTGTGCTTGATGTTTAGAAGCTGTTACAGGGTCCATACAAACTTGAAAGGTCGAAAAAAAAAAAAAAAAAAAAAAAAGTTCCAGAACTTCCTCTCAATGTGCTCATCATGATGATAATGATAATGATGTGTCATGTCACAACTACTAATAAAAGAAGAAAGAGACCGCTCTGTCGTGCTATAGAGATACTATATATATAAATCATAATCTTTTTTTTTTTTTTTTAAAAAAAAACTCATGAGCAAAAAAGAAAAGAAAAGAAAAGAAAAGAAAAGAAAAGAAAAGAAAAGAAAAGGTACTTATTTGCTCAGTATAAATCTTCTTGCTCTGACGATTCCTCATCTTCCTCATCCCTCGATTTTCAAATCTGCTCTTTTTATTACTTTTGACTAGAATGAATTTCCTTTCTTTATCTATCAGTTAGTACGATCTTGACATGATAGAACGAATTTGCGATCCAAGACGCGAAAGAAGAGATTGAGGGAAGAGGGGGGAGAGATAACAAAATTGGTATTTG
The DNA here is from genome assembly GCF_002105155.1 of Lobosporangium transversale. Taxonomy (NCBI): domain Eukaryota; kingdom Fungi; phylum Mortierellomycota; class Mortierellomycetes; order Mortierellales; family Mortierellaceae; genus Lobosporangium; species Lobosporangium transversale. Next base: position 635,172 of record NW_019028983.1, on the reverse strand, counting down.
CCATGTTTTACCACGTTATGGTCGTATCAAATGGACGCGTTTGATTGGACAGATTTCACAACGATGCGTGATAGACGTCTGCAAGGATTACTGTAGTAAAATCAAAACAAAAAACACATTGTACAAAGCGTTTTAGTATTCATGAAGTATAAGTATCGTACAAGAGCAATGGAAGGAAAAAAATAAAAGATGCCATTGAGGAAGATTTGTGGTTTTTTTATTTCTTATTGCAATACATAACCAGACACCGATCTTTTTGATAAAATCAGATGGGTAGTTGTCCTGTGGTAAGCAAAGTACAATTTAAGTTGACAACGTGAACAATACATATTCTTTCTTTTTATCTTTTTTTCTTTCTTTTCCGACTTTATCTATTTGTAAAAGAAACAAACTTTAAAGCGTCATATGCAAATATTCAAAAGAAATAAATAAGTATTTTTTTTTTTTCTTTTTTTGCTTCATGTAAGGCGAGCATTACCTCTGAAATATCCTGGTCTCACAGACAGTAAAAAAAAAAAAAAAAAAAAAAAAAAAAAAAAAAAAGAGAGAGAGCCAATTCATATCGTTGATCATTGACAGGCACGATTGATCGATGGATTGGAATGCATAGATCGATAGTTACCGTCTATGATAACATGAAGATCTAGGCTGCAGATGTTACGGCTTTATTATTACTTTTTTTTTTTCTGACTCTAGCATTGCAAACAAAGTTGTTTTGTGTAATGAAAAACAAGAACAGTTGACATTTAGTTTATTATAGGTCAGTTTATACACAGTAAGTTCAAAAAAAAAAAAAAAAAAGAAAAAAAAAGATCGATTGCAAAGAAGGAAAAGTGAGAGCAAGAGGAGGAGGGCGAACAAGAGCACTCAGTCGAATGTTCTTTGGATTTGTAACCACAGACAGCGTCATGGGAAGAATATAACACCACATTCATATTGTACAACAATAAACCAAAAGTAAAATGCATCTCTTCTGCTTTGTTTTTTTTTTTTTCCTTTTTTCTTTTTTCCGTATTTCTTTTGCAGAACACTAGTGAACCTTACTTATTTTCTTTCTTTTTTTTCTTCTTTTTTACCTTTTACTTTTCTTGCTCTTTTTACTTTTTCTTTTTATAACTTTGCTTTTTTTTTTTTTTTTTTTTTAATAATTAATCATTTCAGGATCAAGAAGTTAATAATCGATACGAAAAAAGATTTACTGATAAAAGAAAAAATAAAATAAAAATAACGATAACAATAACAACAAAAGCGTTCTTCATAGGATCGATGTTATTTTATATATATTTGTTGATAATATCGAGTAAATGTTTACAGAACAATTGCAAAAAAAAAAAACCCCCCTCCATATCGACAGAGATGATACGATTATGATTAAAAGATTCAAGTCAAATGTACGACATTCCGATCCCCGAAAGAAAAGGAGATAAAGAAAATCACCTCCTTTGTTCCTAGTCCCATCTTGTATGAATAATGTATAATCAAGATTCTGGCCTAACAATAAAACGGCACAAAAAATGTGGTTAACCCCTTTCTGAGTATGAAAAACGTAAAAAAAAAAAAAAAAAAAAAAAAGTAAAATGATAGTCTGTGCTGCACTACCTAACTTTGTCTTTGCTCTTTCATGTGTTCTTCCTCTCTGCGTTAGATACTGTATACATGTATATATATATATACTCTCCTTTTTTTGGTCAATTTCTTTTCTCCTTTTTCCGTTCAAACTTCCAAAAAGTCAGGTCAAGGCTTGATTACCGAGCATTGTCGTACAAGACATTGTATATAAATGATATAATATTATATATATACATGTAATAATAAAAAGACAATTGCTGATCTATTCCGCATCCATTACCAACACGCCGTCTTGAGGAGTCACAATCAAATTAAACCTCTTCACTTCCTTAAAGAGAAAGAAAAAAGAAAAAAGAAAAAAAGGGAAACAAACAACGAGCAAATAGATTAGATAGGTTGGAGTGAAGGAGAAGAGGAGGAGGAAGATAGAAAGAGGGATGAATAATCAAATAGAAATCCTTCTTCACACAGGAGTAAAAAAAAAAAAATCCATGTTTGAATGTGGATGAGAGTGTGATTATGGTCGTGTGGTAAATGGTTATGACAATAAAATTATATGTTCATGTATATATTATAATATTATTCATTGAATAACCAGTGCATTTTGGAAATTTCGGGGGGGGTCCACCCCCAATACCTGTTAATAACGACAATATTACAGGAGCACTTGTCCCCCACCCATCCATCCTATCCCGTGAAAAATAATAACAACACATTGATATATATATAATAGCAATAATAGCAATAATAGTATATATTATATAATAATATTATTATATAAAAGGATTTAACACACAATGAGCAAGGGTCCATTTCATTTCTTGGGCGTACAAAGAAATAAAGAAAGTACATGTATATATATAATAATAATTAACACAATGTCTTTGAAAAATGTAAAAAAAAAAATAAAAAAAAAAAAAAAGAGTCATTTTGCAGCTCATTTATTCAAATTAACACATTAACAAAAACAATTCTTTTTTATATAATCATTATTTGTGGCGTTTCATTAGTGAGCAGACAGTGCAGTATCGTAGTGTATGAACATGTTAAAGAATGAATGAACAGATGAATTTCAATGTTGGGAAGCATCTTATCTTGTCTTTCATAAACCTACCGCAGCTAAACTGGTGAACCCCATCCCTTTTCTCCTCTAGAATATAATACAATTGATACGAGGAACCGATCCTTGCTGGCAAAAATATACAGAATACAGAATACAGAATACAGAATGCAGTATATGACAGATGTAATGTAATGTGATATGATGCGGGGTGGTTGCAAAAAAACTAAGATAGGCATGAATCATAGTAACGGCCAGCGGAGTAAAAAAAAAAAATAAGTTATTTTAGTATGAATTCTGGGTGAATCTGTGTGATAGGAACATTTAGTAGCAATGGTCATTCAAAGCCTTTTGAGATCTTCCTAAATGCCGCAGGTTATGGTTAAGGAAAAAAGGAAAAAAGAAAGCAGGGAGATCGAAAAGGAGGGAATGCACATGGACTCGCTTACCAAAAGCAATGCTTGCTAAAGTGAAGTCTGCATGACCATAAAAAATAAAATAAAAAAAATGGGAGTGAGAATAGTAGACTAGTATAAAAAAATAAAAAAGTAAAAAAAAAAAAAATAAAGCCCATATATATAATGAGGGGGAAGAGAGAGGAGAAGGATGCGAGGTGAGCATGAGCATCGGCATCGACAACCAAGCGCACTATAGATACGATGACAAGGATACATGATCTTTTGGAGCTGGTTTGGGGGAAATGTTAAAGAGATTGTGAGAAAAAAAAGCAAAAAAAAACAAACTAAGGGCTAATGAATGAACAAGGAGCTTGAGTTCAGGAACGTTGATGCATACATGTATAAATATTTTTGCGATACGCTTTCTGTCGTAAAACATTTAGTCATGACCAATGAAAGTTCCTACAACAACAGTCCGTTGTTCTAAATGAATCCAATTTATATTCTTCCAATATTCTATACTATATTTACAGTGCTATTTAATAATACTATACCGTCCGTGAAAGTCAATCACACGGAATGGCAACGCAAGAGAATGAAGTCTATGTAGCCGAGTCATATACGAAGGTTTTTTTTTTTTTTTTTTTTTTTTTTGAGTAAATAACTACATGTACATGCATTGCATAAACAATACGCACAAATGCATTCACATTTTACACGCAGATTAAGCGAAAGAAGATTATAAAAGGTATTGTTGGGCATTTGGTTTATGTTTTTGGTTTACTTGTCGTCTAAATCTTATAAACAAAGGAGGTGCATTTTATTCGAAAATAATGTAATAATCACCGGGGCCGGAGAACAAAACAAGAAAAACGGGAGGATAGCGAGACAAGGTAGCTCTTTTTTTTCTTCTTTGTTTGGCCATCTTTCGATGGTTATGGATAGAATAAGAAAGTTTTTCTTTTCTTCGATGTTTGTTGGCAAATCACCGAGGGCCCATGATAGGACTATGACAGGTTCTCCAAATTGAATTGGACGATCTACTCAATTTACTCGATGAAGAAAGAGCAATAAACAAATGAATGTATTTTAACGTTATTAATGAGTACCATGCAGGTCTCTCTGTTTACCTTGCCCTTATGCCTTCTACCGCGCAACAACAGAAGAAAAAAAAGAGTCCCGCCTTTTTTTTTCTTGTGCATCTTAATGTTTGTTTGATTCTCAGTGTTATCTGAGCAAAGCTTGAGAGTGAAAGGTCACGAGCGGAGCAAATGGAGAGATTGTTGGCATGGACGAATTCAAAAAGGTCGATAAAAAATAAAAAATCAGTTCGCTTTTATACCCTGCTTCAAATAAGGCCGGCCAAGGTCCGTAACTCATCCCTTGTTTGGTTGACATAATGAAGCAGCGAGCCCTTTTCCTTCACCCACACAGCTGAGCTGAGAGCCGGATATGATAATTGACACGCACAGGCGCACGATGGGCAAAAAATGAACAAAGGGCGAAAAAAAAAAAAAAAAAAAAAAAAAAAAAAAAAGGTCGTACATCATTTACCTTCATTGAATGTTTAATATGTTTAATAGGACCTCACGTCGCACCATCCTGATGAACCGTAAACGAAGTTACATCTCTCTTTTCTTTTCTCATAAGAAGAGCTATTCAGCCTATTCAAACAAACAGGGTGCATTGGTAGATCAAGCATCTCGTGCCAAGAGCCGTTTTGTCACCCTGCGCAAAAAAAGAGCATAGTTATTTGCTGTTGTTCCATCCTCTCTCCTTTCGAACCGGCAATTTTTCTTTACTTTTGAAATACTTTATTTTACCTATTAATGTAAAAATGTTATTACTTACTTTGTTTTATTTTATTTTATTTATTCAATATTTTATATCATAATCATAATTTTTGTATAATGAACCTTCGTTTTCATTTGGTTTATTTGTTCGACCTTTATCATCATCGATGCTCTTGGCTCTGTCATCAATTCGGGAAGCAAATAGCGAAGCAGCAACGAGCTGGTGATGAAAGCCCGAGCAGGATGTAGATATGGTTTGCAGTGTTCCCCACAGAGTCCGCGTCCCTCTTCTGGTCGGAGCGTTGTTCCCAACAGCGCTTTTTCTTTTCTTTTTTTCTGTTTGGTATTCCTTCTTTCCTTCTTTTTGTTCTCTTTCTTGCTCCCATCTTTCTATTCCCTCTTTCTCTCCCCTGCTCTATCTTTCCACCTTTCTTTTCTTTTACTCTTTCCTTATTTCTCTCTCCTTTCTTTCCCTTCCTCTCCCCCCCCCCCCTTCTTTTTATTGTTCATTCTATTCTTCGTCACTGGCACTACCTCAAGTAAATTCCTACTTTTTTTTTTTTTTTTTTTTTTTTTCTAATCTCTTGTCTGCAACAAATACCGTGTACAATCACTTGCTTGTCCAGCACAACTTGCTAGCAATCACTGCAGCGGATCAAATACTTACACTCTTATAACTCGTCCTCACTTGGTCCTCGACGTTGATTAGTCCATTCACGATCGGGATTCACACATTCACCCTTCTCATTTACATTCTTTCATCCTTTACTCATTTATTCAATCGTTCATTCACAATTATTTATTTCATAAACTTATAATTTTAATTTTATATTTTTTTTTTATTTAATTATTGACCCCATTTCCATCCGTGATCCAAATTTTGTATGCAGTCGCGTTAATCCCGTGCTTTGGACCTCATACCTCATCAAGGCCCCCGTCATCACACTATTGAGACTTTTGAACACTGTCTCGATTGTTCTTCAAGTAAAGAGTAAGGTAGGCTAGTTAACTTTAACTGTAAATACCGTCGAAGCCAGTCCTTCCATGCTTATCCAGGGGATCATGTTTTATCCTTGTTTAAATTCACGATGTTTTTGTGATTTTTCAATTTGATGTATTCTATTACATTTGGTATTTACCCGCCAAAAAAAAAAAAAAAAAAAAAGCGTCTTCCATCATCCACATCATACACAGAAACACCCCTATCATGCCTGTCTGTGTTGTTGCACGTCCCTCCTTCTTTCGTACATCTTATTCTCCCCCATTCGTTGTTCTCCATCGCACTGCCCAAAGCACAAAATATTAAAGAGCACTCGTTACTCAATTGAATGGGCATATGCCAATCCAACATGGTCCATCTCATTTATACATTACTCGATCACGTCGACTGGAATTTGGTCTCGACACATGCACTTTTCACTCGCAGAGGTCGCGACCATGATCGACTATGTCAACAATAACAACGACATTGGCAAAAATATTAAAAAAGGGCTCAATGAACTCCAAACTAGTGACAACTATATTTCTTTGTTCCCTCCTGTGTGTGTGATCTTTCTCCCTTCCCACCTTCCTTCCTGCAACTACGGCAGAAGACCTCGTAGCATTTGAACTGCATGTGCGTGTGTGTGTGTGTGATCGCTCGGTCATACTTGGACTCGTCGTGCATTGCATGCATCTCTCCCGCCCTTTTATGCCTCTTTTTTACTGTTTCATTTTCATTGGATGCTTAATCGCTTCCATCGTTCCTTTTTTTTTGTTGTTGTTTCTCGTGCAGTTTGCATTCATTCTCTCCCCTTTCTTCTCCAAGTCAGCAATAATCTGCATCACACCACATCGTCAGATCCACTGGTGGGATCTTGTGCGGTTATTTATTTTATTTGGACATGTTTATTTGGAACCAATAATTGTGGACCTTACCATCTTCATCTGACATTATATAATCTTTTTACCTTTAATGCATATTGCCTTCCATCTTAGAAAAAAAAAAAAAAAAAAAAAAGTCCATTTGTCCATTCATCATTATTCTCGCTCAATCTTCTTTCCGACCAAACATTGTGAAGTAGCCAAGGTAAAGAAAAATCATTTGCATCAATCAAATGCAGACTCTTGATATTTTATCCTTTCGCATAATCTGCCTATCAATGTTTATCCTACAAGATCGCATTGGGCAACCAAGTGTGGGACAGCCTAGAGTTGAACAGGAAGTATGGTTTTATGAGACTGGGGGGTTAAGGATATCATTGATTGAAAATGAGTAAGAGTGTTTCTGTTTTGAGAAAAAACAAGACCACCACCACAATCGTCTTCTGGATTTTCCCTACATTTTAGTGCTTGTTACAATTCTTTTTCATCTTTTGTTTATCGTTGCATTTATTACTATTATATATATTATTATTATTTTATTTGGAGCATCTCATTGACCATGATCATCTTCGCAGTTCATACCCCCTTATTCCCCCCCATTCAATCGCTTTTTGCATTTCATTGAAAAAGAAAAAGGTAGTTTTTTTGTGGACGCTGAGTGCCTTCATGCACGCCAAAGTGCCCCACAGCGTCATAAGAGTCAAAGAGTCAACACCGCTACCACCACAATACAAACAAAAACAAAAGAGCAAAAAAAAAAAAAAAACTAAAAAAAACAAACAAACAGACCATGAACTGAACCAACTGTCACGGACAAAGGTACCAGGGAAGCTTTGGGAAAGTAAAACGAAGAAAAAGTTTTTTTTTACAGAAAGAGGCCCTATCGTATGTCGTTTGATTCAGCTTCTGTTCCCTGTACCAATTCTATTCATTCCCGAGAAGGAAAGCCAACTTTAAGCGTGTTTTTTTTTAATGTTTTCTATTTCCTTCATACTGATGCGATTAGCTATTATAATTAGATATTATATAACTGTATTGTTTATTATTTAGAAAGACCTGCCGATTTGTTTTCATCGATGCAAATCGCGGCCTCTCTCTTTTTTTTTTGAGATCTCTCTTTTTACAGTTTCATCTTCCTCCACTTGCTCTTTTTTCTGTTCTTCTCTGGTTCTTTGCTTCTTTTGGGTTGGTTCTCTAATTTCTCTGTCAAAGTTTAGTTCTTCTATCTCTGACCCTCTAGCCTCAATTTTTGAAAGGTCTTTTTTTATTATTATTATTTTTCCTTTTTCTTTTTTACTTTTCCAAAAAGGTACTTGCTCTTCTTTTCTTCCGTTCAGCCCATCAAACTCTTTATATACACCTTGGTCTGATCGTTCGATCACCTTATTTATGTTGTGCATGTGTATGTAATGAATGTCTCGTTTCCTCATACAGACACAGAGATACATCCATACATTCACACACATTCTGTCTCAAAGAAGTGACACCAGCCAAAAAATGAAAAAATGGATAAAGGATTGTGGGGAGTGGGGGAGATTACATGCACTTGCTTTATTTGTTTACGACTTTTTGCTCATGTTCCCCGCCAATCTATTCAATTGTAATTGTAACTGCAATTGCAATGAATGTGCCACAAAATGCAATATGTGCATGACCAACTTCCGAGTCGATGCTTGATGCACTGCTATGACCCACTTGGCTCAGGAAAACCCTTTTTTCTCTGCCGTTTTCCTCTTGTCACACAACCATATTGTGAGCTCATAAAAAGCAGCATCCCACCATTACCCTCAGACATTCATATTACTCTTTCAGGCAGTGCTCTTTTTTTTTTCCACAAACACATCGGTTTATTATTTACTGTATACACATACTTGAATGAATGAATGAATGAATGAATGAGAGCTATTTGCATCTATACCTGCTATGGTTAATAGCTATTCTGGTTGCTCTTCATAATTATTTATATCCTTTTTCCTAAGCATCCAGTCATTCACGTATCCGATCTTTGGCTCTTTGTCCATTCCACACTTGCTAACAGAGATGTAATGCAAAAAAGAAAAAAGAGTGACACATTGAGTTTTTGGTACCTGAAATAATGTTATTTTTACCATGCATTTTCAGTCGGTGTTGCATTGTTGTGTGTCTCTGCTTGGGCCAGGTTTCACTTTCAAGCACATGCCCACATGCCCAGATGCCCAGAAAAAGAAACTTTTTCAGCAATCAGGTGCTTGTTTTTCTTATTATGTCGTATAACCATTATCTTTTAATGTATAACTTTTTTTCTAATTTCGTGCGCGTGTGTTTGTGTATCTGTGTGTTCCCGGTGTTTATTGCTATTTCATTTCATCTCATTTCATTTCTTTCTTTTTCTTTTTTCCATCAAATTTGTGATGGGAGTGCAAAGAACTAAAAAAAATGTGCAAGGAAAAGAAACAAAAAAAATATTGACTGCATGGGCGCGTGAGTAAGAGCGAGTGCGCGGGTATAATGAAAAATTGGGGCGTAGAAAGGGTTTCCGTTCACTCTTTTTTTTATTTTTTTTATTTTTTTTTTATTTATCGGATGACAAACCACATTGTTGTGTTCCTCCTATCTTTCTTCCCTCCATTCCACAATTCCATACCATGCATTTCTGTCTGTTCATGCCTGTACTATTTCGTGCCCTTAATCATACTAACGTGCCAACTCAATTTCTATTCATCCCAATTCAATCAATTCATTTCACTTCCAATTCATATTTAAAAAATCATATTCAAATATCAATCAAATAGCACACACGCACGGATCGCTTCACTCTGCTCACTTTCTTTTCTGCCCGCCATTCCTTTTTATGGATCACGCGCTCGATAGTAATCCTTCGTCTTTTCCCCCACTCCCATCGCCTTCAGTCTCTTCGCCAACGTCCTGGCCCCAGCCACAGTCTGACGAGCCACCTGAGGTCTCCTTACCCTCGTCCACTTCCACCCCCGTTGCAAGCGACACGCGAACCTTTTCTCTAAACCTTGCTACACTCGCGGCCGTCGCCACCGCGTCACCGACGTGCGTTATCGCCACACCTGACTCTACGATTTCATCGATACCAACGCCACCCCTCACCACCATGACCGTCTCAACTGTTTCACAAAGCGACAATGCTGCATCTGACAATGTTAAACGCCATCTTCGTCGCAATCAAGATTACGATAACGATCGCACGCTATCAGATCCACATGATCGTCCCTTCTCTGCGTCCTTGGATGAAAATAACACTGCAGAAAACAATCCCTTGTCCAGAAGGGACTTGTCAAAACTTGGTCGCCAATCAATATCCCCCACCTATGATAACCATCAACAACAGCATCATCAATACCAGCATCCTCAGCATTCTCAGCATCATCGTCAAGAGTCCTCGGGTAATTTGTACGAATACAGCCATAACAACGACAGTAGCGTTAATGAGAGCCAGCATCAGTCTCAACAACAGAACCGAAGCAGTAGTAGTTTAGATGATGACCGTCGCCGTCATCAATCAGGTTACAACAACAGCCATCCTTGGAATGGAGAGCATACACATGAAAGACAAAGTCTTTATCGCAGATCAGACCAACAAAGCGGACAAGGCGATGAGGAAAACAATGGTAATGAAAAGACCAGCCCATCAATGAATGATAGTCCCACAGGAGAGGATGATAACGATATGCGTGACGAGATCATGTCGGATGATGACAACCTTGAGGATGACGAGTCCGAAGAGAATGAAGACGGGTCAGGCTCTAGGGACGCTGACGATGGTTCTTCTTCTGCCAAAAACGAGGAGGGCTCAGACTCGCAAGGGTTGTCCGCTAGTGATCCGCGCAAACCTGTCAAAGTCCGCAGCATGTTTGTCGATAAGCTGTTTAGGTAAAACACAACTTGCTTGTATTTCTTTTTATTATTATTTTCCCTACATGGTCGTTTCCTGTTGGAAGGAGGAAGATTTGAAATAATGACCAACCCTGTTTATTTATTATACTTCCTTTTTCTTCCTCTCTCATCTCTTCTTCTTTGCTTTACTAAAACTAAACAGAATGGTGGAGGATCAATCTATCCAACACCTTATTTCTTGGGCCAAGGAAGGAGATATGTTTTATGTCTACAACTGTATCAAGCTCTCTGATACTGTTCTTCCAAAGTTTTTCAAGCATAATAACTGGCAAAGTTTTGTCCGACAGTTGAATAGTGCGTGAAAATACTCATTAGAGGCGATATAGAAGGAAAAAAAATCCGCTATTGCCTTTTCAATGTCCCTCCCACCCTCCAAAAACAAACTAACACTAGTTTTTTTTTTTTTTTTTTTTTTTTTTTTCTCTTCGGCGCATACATTTCTATTAGTGTACGGGTTTCATAAGAGTAAGTGTCGTCTCAATGATTGGTTGATGATTGGATCATTATCTAGCTATTAGCACAAACGTCTTATTCCAAACTAACTTTTTTCTTTCCTTATTTGTGGCCTTTGTTGTTCCTGCCTACATCTTTTTATGCTTCTTCTATGCTTCACTCTGATAGTTTACCGATATGATAGAGGTAACGCTTTTCATCAAACTGAGCGATGCATGATATCCATATATTATTGTGCTTGGTAAAACCCTACATCCGTCTGGTCCTAATTCTTTTATATCTTTACTACTTTGTTTAATAGAGGAGTCCAATATGAATCGTAAGAACCCCGAAACACAGCGGTGGCAATTCTACCATCCTCACTTCCAGCGCGATTTCCCACAATTACGGAAAAATATCAAGCGCAAATCTGCAAGGTCGCTGAACACTGCCCCAGCAACATCTCGAGTTGTGTTTGAGCATGGAAAGGGCTACTTCCTTCAGAGAAACGATAGGTCGAGGTCAAACAGCGGCGAAGGTAGCCAAATACCGCCTCCAGGAAACCCCACTCATCCTCGAGGTCCTGAAAGCAAACCCAATCCAGGGCAACAACACCATAATATGAGTCGCCATCCTCCCCATACGCATAATCCTAGAGAACAACAGCATCGGGATGACATGGTAAGAACAAGTGCAATTCAACTGTTTTGCTTGACTACGTTTTTTTATTTTTATTTTTTTATGTCCTTGACATACGTGGATAAATAACACGACTCTCATCTTGAAATCAAAATATAATTTTAGCCTCGAAGCTTATCCGATTATCGACCCCCACCCTATCCTTATCCTCATCAACCACATGATGCACACAGACCTGACATTCATCAACGATCACATACATATCCAAGCATCCACTCGTCCGATGGTCCTTACAGCTATGGTCACAATTCACACCCTTCACGACCACTACCTCAGCCGACATCGCCTCGTTCTAGTGGAGCACCGGGAGGATATCCTCGCAACCAAAGCATATCAATCATTGACCATCGGAAGGCGAGTCTACAAAGCCGGGCATCCGATCATAGTAGTAGCCCTCTCAGTGGACCTCACCAAGAGGCTTCTCCTCGGTCACCCCGACCTGCTGACAATGCGGGTGCTTACAATCAACATCAACAGCAGCCAATGTCGCCGCGTCCACTCCAGAGGCCGCGTGGGTCTATTGGGGAGGGACCAGTTGCTCCGGGCCACTCGCCCAGAGGGCAAAATCCGCATCTAGAATCTCCTAGAGATGCGGTGGCGAATCCGCCTTTTGGAAACCCAAGCGAGATCACCCCTATTGATGGAGAAGATCGCCATGTGGCCTCAAAACGAAACTCGACAGGTGCTCCTGTGAGTGCTCCTGTGAGTGCTCATGCCTCATATGAATCTCCTCAACCTCACCACGCATCTCATCCTGGATATCATGACCCACATCATCGACATGATCGACTATCCTCCATGGGAGGCGGCCCTATTGTTCATCACAAGGACTCTCCCCATCCAACACCCTCATTACCCCCTAATAACAAGGTTAATGCCCCGCATCCCCTTCATCCTGCTAACCCAGTTACTCCTGGTCCCTCTTTTCAAGCGATGCCATCACCTGCACTCCCATCTCCTACTGCGTCTGCCCATCATCAGCAACAACAGTCACGGCCGCCAAGCTCTCCAGGACCAAACCCTCAGCCATTGAACGATCGTCAATCGAACAATGTGAAGGACCTTGAGAGTCGACTTCATTTTGTTGAAAACGCGTACATGTCTCTTCGACAATATACGCAGAAATTACAACAGATGCAGGCATCTCATGATCGGACTATCCAATGGATGCGTGAGCGGATTGATCACCTCACAGAAACTGCTCTAACGCGGCGAGGTAAAAAAAGAAAAAAAAAAAAAAAAAAAAAAAAAAAAGGCATTTTCATTTCATCGATTTGTCATGGTAATTGATATATGTATTTTCTTATATAGATTCTGTAACCTCGCCGTTGACTCCTCAATCGGGTGTGATCCTATCTACGAAAAGGAAAGCAGAGTCAATTCCAGAGGATGCACGAAGTCGCGTTCGTTATGATCCGAGTATGACACCAAGACAAGAACCTGGCATGCCATATGGGAACGAAGGATCTGACAGCCACGGTGGCCATGGTCATGGTCACAGCCATAGTCATGGTCACGGTCATAGTCATGGTCACGGTCATAGTCCAACCTTTAGTCGTGGAGGACCAGGACCCGAAGGCCCTAGTTATCATGACCCTGCAATACCGCCCCCTCCGCAACATCCCTCCTATCATGAATATCCACCACCTCCTCCACAATCACATCATCATCCTCAACACCATCAGCACCATCCACATCCTCAACAATCGCCTCATCCTAGACATCAACATCTGCCGCAACAGCCACATCCTCAGGGCCCACATCACCGACATTATCGTCCACCACCACCTCCTCCTCCAGGAAAACTCTATTTATAATTTCTTTTATACACTATATACTACATGCATATAAACTAATAATCATTATCATAATGGCCTCTATCTCTCTCTCTTTTTTTTTGTTTTTGGCTGACTTTTTTTATTTTCATTTACGATAGTAATAATAAAGGAACTCCATGCATTGTTTTTTTTGGTACTTGTCTTAAACTTTTTTTTTTTAGAGGAGAAATAAGAGGCAAAAGACATGGAGAGCTTCATTTTTTTTTTTTTTTTTTTTTTTTTTTTTTTGGCTACTGAAGATGTTCTTGATTAAAAAAAAAAAAAAAAAAAAAAAAAAAATTAAAATACTCCTCTATTGCTATCTATAATTCCATCTCGTTTATAGGGACAAAGGTTTCGGAGAGTGAGGAGAGAGGGGAATGTGAGGAGAGAGAGAGAGATAAAGAAAGGAAATGGATTCCTTCTTCAGACCCTCAATCTGGTAACTTTTGGCAACGTTTTTTTTCTTTTTCTTTTTTCTTTTAGTGATGTTCGCCTTCAGCACTGTGTCCATGCCCATGTCCGTGACCGTGACCATCCCAAGGATGACGGAGTCCCTATAAAAATCCAGAAAGTAAGGTTGATGATGGCCCCCCAGAAAATAAAATAAAAGATTTAGTTAGTTGCTTATAATAGAATTATTAGGACATATTATAGAGAAGGGGACTAATATTAAAGGGATAGGGAAGAAAGGATGTTGATAATAAAGTATGAGGTATAGGCGAAGTTTGGCCGAATACTTTTTTTTTTTTTTTTTTTTTTTTTAAAGTGATGTTGTATTCTTCTTTTGATCCACAAATATTTCCTGTAACTTGTTTCTTTCCAATTCCCAATTCCTTATTAAAACATATGGTGCTCGGTTTCCTTTTTTTTTTTTTTTTTTTTTTTTTTTTTTTTTCCCCTCAAGATGTTGCTTTCCGAGCTATCCGACTATGCTAACCCTTGTAAATTGCTTCCAGTGATTTGTCTGTTTTTTTTTTTTTTTTTTTTTTTTGTCCTCGTTATTTGTTATATCGATATTCGCTATCTATAATCCATTGTTCTGTTCCAATGGGCTAAAGGGGAGACAAGTTGATTGCGTGCTTTGTGTTATCCATATCAAACAGGATGAGAAAAAAAAAAAAAAAAAAAAACATACAAGAACAGCTGGGCCTTCCTCCTTGGCCTTATACATGACCCAGAACCACATGGCGGCGCCAAAAGCTTTTCCAACGACCGAGTAACGCGTAGCGGGCATATGAGGATGGAATCCAGCCATGATGAAATTAATTATTTTTTTTTTTGATGTATTTGATGTTTTGCAACAAAAAGATCCGAACCCTCCTCTTGAATTCTGACCCTCCGGAGGAGAAGGAGGCTTATACAACTTTTTGTATCACATACGATCCTATATTCTTCCATTACTTTGGCATATGCAAAAAATATTATCACGTGAAGCTTTATTCTTATTTATCGCGTTCTGGACTTCAAAAAAGAGTGTGGTGCAGGATCTGGTGCAGCTGGAAACGTTATTAATCGCCTGAGGGCGCTAGCGCGTGAGTGACAATGGTGGAGAGGTTGGAAGAGGTCGAGTACCTTTTTTTTTTAAAAAAAAAAAAAAAAAAAAAAACATAACAGACGATTATTCACAGATGCTATCCATGGGTAATTATCAGAGATACAAACATAGATCAGTCCGAGGATACTCCTGCAATAGCTCTCAACTGCACAAGACTCAAGAGGTTAAAGCTGGGAGGCACTACTGACCGCCAAGCTGATAAATTGGGAGAGCGTCCCCGCAGGTGTCGACTTGAACTGTATGAATAGTGAAGAAAAAGGTATCGGAAATATCAACGCGTATGCTGAGGCACAAAAGACAGTAGCAGCCAGGCGCTGTCTATGTATAATAATAATGATGGTAATAGTGATATTAATAGTTTAGCCCTTACAGCTTCTTTTGAGTACAGTGTCTTCCACTTAGGCGGTCATCCGAATCCAAGTAGTCACCCAAGATCCAAAGAATTGAGCAATATCCAGAAGTTGGCGAAAGGCGCATTGATATCGATGGAAACATCTTTGAAATATATTTAAAAAAGTATGCAGTTTGAGGTAGTGAGGGGGTTGATCTTGTAGTTTTAAACACGTTGATCCAATATAGTTGGACAGGTAGCTCGCGAATAGCGGTACATGGCTCACTCCACTTCCACATCCAAGCCAAGATACTAAAGTTCAATTGCCATAAGTATGATTCAGGATCTCTTATTTTAGATATCTATGATTGCCGCAGCATGCTTTATCGAAACTCTATTTGTTTTTAAAAAGAATGATTGATAGATATAAAATATACTTAGGCACTTAAATCCATACAGGATTCGGACAACCGCCTTGATGGAGATATATAATTCATTTTTTAGAAGGTGCGTTTTGAGTTCCAGTAGTCGTCAATGGTGTGGGCCTGGTTAAAGCTGCTGCATGGCTCCCAAGTAGCTGCACTGACATCATAGCTGAAAAATATTTAGACAGTAGTTATCAGAAGCTAAGATAAGTGAGAATAAGATGTGGGTCCACACACCACATCCATGGGGTATTTATTCATTTTCTGGTAGAGAGACTCGTACCAAGTAACTACATATCTATCTAGAAGCGACATGGGATTATTCAGGAACCATGTCGTGTTTTGTCGCGTCTTTAGTGACGCGTTATTATTATTATATTTTTCTTAGCGTATTAATTTTGGGAATTCCCCTAGTATGTTCCTAGTGTGTTTTTAGTATTTTTCTTAATCTTATAGCTGGGCCGTTATTATCTTGTATATTGAAATATACAACAACTTTCTCTTTTATTGAGGAATAAAGCATAACATTCCAGGCACCAAGCGGGTTGAGAACGGACGCGAAGGATGATCGCGATTGCTTAGTTCTTTATTTTATGTAAGCGCATAAAAAAATTTTTTTTTTTTTTTTTTTTTTTTTTCAGGAACAAAATAATTTGCTCAAATATCCGAGCATCATGTTTCTCTCTCTTCTTTTTTTTTTTTTTTTTTTTTTTAGATTCTTACACATGCATGAATCAGGTTCAAAGATTGGTTCAAATCAGTGACACTTATAGGACACGATTATAACTCACAATGATGATTGGTTTGAAAGATCAGCCAGGATCAGATCATGTGGAGAAAAAGATTTGTAATGTCAGGAACGAATCAGGATGAAGGAGAGTTGTAATGAGAAAAGCAATGAGGAGAATCAACTGGGGGTCATTGTGCTTTTCATTCCTTCATTCCTAAAACATTGTTGTCACTCAAACTCTTCTCAACACAAAGCAGGCTTTCAAATCTCATTTTATCATTCTTTGCATTGCTTGAATTATGTCTTTCTCCAACAACACTGCTTCTTCTTCCACCAGCAAAGTTGCTGGCAAAAAACGCGCTCGTGAGGAATTGGAAAGTGATAAGAGCGCAAGTCGCCAGACTTCACCTTCTACTGATGGTCCACCCGCTGACCCAGTGTTTTCTTATGTACCATGGGAGCGTCCTACCAGGGATGGGCGCAGGATCAAGAAGCTCTTTTTGGAGAGTGAACACTGCAATTTCAGGGCGCGGACAGAGAGTCCACTCTATCAGGATGGGGATGAAGTGCGACCTCGCAAGTATCTTTACCTGGAGGGAGGACAAAAACTTGACTTATACAGTAGACCTATAAGCCGTGACAATTTTGACGTATTCTGGGTACATGAGCCATCGTTGTTCAAGCAACTGAGACGTCGTAACCTGATGTTGGTCAAGGAGGCGGACTGGCAACGGTTAGAAGCGTCAGCCAAGGCATCACAACATGCACAGGTTGCTGTCACTTCAGTAGCAACGGAGACGGAAGTTGTGACAGAAACGTCAAGCAGTTGTCAAGAGTCAACGTTGGGGATGTCAGAACGACAACTCCGAAAGGTTCTCACTGAATTAGAGTCAGTTGATGTAGAGTCGCCTCGTAGCAAGCTTTTGCAAGAAAGAGCAGCACTGTTGTTAGATGTGTGTAGAACCTTTAAACCAGTTGCAGAATAAAGTGTTGTTTTCAAAATACATTTGTTGTTGGTTTTTTTTTTTTTTTTTTTTTTTTTTTTTTGATGCATGCCAAAATCTCATTCATTCATTGGTTCATTTGTTCTGAACATCACGCCATTTGAAATGACTAATGGCAATTGAAGAAAAAGGATGTGAATGGATGCTTGTGGGCATAAATTGATTGCCATTTCGTTTTCATTCCTTCATTCTTCATTTCGCCATTCTCACACTTTCAGCTAAACTTCAAGACACTCATATTCCTGTGAACAATTCCATTATACACATATTCAGAATGTCTTCCAAGAATGTTCCTCAAAGTTCACCTTCAAGTTCACCTGTTGAACTTCACTTTTCTTTCACTAGTGGGGAGAATAGTTTTGAGCACGATGATAGAGATCCTGCCTTCAGACAAGCCGACCGTCATGCACTTTGGAGAGAGAGAGGGGATCCTCGTTATCGTGATCGCTCGCCGTCTCTAGAGATTGGTGGGTCTATTGTGACCGAGTCATCCACAGGGACTTCGCTTGGTGTGCGGAAGCGCGGTGAGGAGGATGATGGAGAATCTGAACGTGCGCAGCATCATCAGCGCCGTAAAGTATTGGAGGAAGTAGACACGATGGTCTTGGACATCGTAGCTCTTTACAAGATGGTGCGTGAGCAAGGAGAGATAATTGCAAATCTGACCAAGCAGGTGGAGGATTTGCAGAAGCAAGTAGGACGGTCAAGGAGATACAATCTGCGTCCTACTTCAAGTAGAAATAGCAACCGTAAAGAGAAGAAATAAAGCTTTGCGATTGTTGATTTGTATGATTGTTAAATTTTTTTTTTTTTTTTTTTTTTATTTTTTTTATGGTTATTGCTATTACTCTTATTGTGATTGTTACTGTTATGGATACTGAGGTGGGTATAAATAAGGCGGTCGTGATATATCTAACGACGCATGCGTCGACGTTTAGGTCGAGAGGTTTTTCTGACAGATGTATGGTCATCAGACGTTGGCGACACATTCTGCACCGAGTCAACAGGTTCTGATAGGGAATTATGAGGTCGTTTGGAGCTAGCATTAACAATCTTAGAGGCGTGATGATTGGCCCAATATTCAGTTATACATTGTCGTTCAATGAAGTGTTCTTCAGGTTCCCATGTATTGAGATCATGTGGATAATTTTTCCATTTGACGAGGTATTCATACTCATGAGGGGACGAGGCATTTTGCCGATGATCAATTATAGTTTCCACTTCATATGTGTCCGTGTCTTCAAAGTCATCAAGTACGAGTTTCAATTGAGATGGAGCATAATGTCTGGCCAGAATTGCACCTGTGCCATCCTTGAGTATGTAGGAACCATGAGAACTCTTGTTCACAACAGTGTAGGGTCCTTCATAACGTGGGGTAAGTTTATTACCACGGATTGGATCGAGAGTCATGACTTTAGCTCCGTCAGGGAACTCATTCAAAAGTACCGTAGCATTAAATCGCTCTATCATTTTCTGCTGAGTTCGTTTAGACTTGCGTCGAATTGCAGGGAAGACTATTTCTGTCATGTATTTGAGCCTTTCAAGTAACTCTTCTTGACTCATAGGTTTCCCATCTTCATCAGTATAGTTGCTGAAGCCATTGGCTTTGCGCGCAAAAAATAGAGAGAAAGGAGAGGAGTTGTGGAGGCTGACTATACGAGTATTAGCATTTAGTTGGACAAACGGAACATGATTATCCCATTGTTTGTTGTCGTGTCTTATTTGTTTTCTAATCATTTGGCATGCAGTTTTAACATGATTTTCAGCTACACCATTGCCTCGGGGATGGTAAGGAGTAATTAGTCTGTGATCAATAAACATTCGCGAGGTAATGATGCGTAGTAGCTCATTGACAAACTCTTTGCCGTTATCGGACTGAATGATCCGAGGAAAACCGATGTCTGTAAATCGCTTAAACAGCGCCGTAGCAACCGTAAGAGCAGATTTATCAGGTAGTGCATCAAGTAATACAAAGCGGGTACAAACGTCAACGATAATTAACAGGTAAGAGTTGTTCTTCTCAGATGTTGTGAAAGGGCCAGCTATATCAATAGCAACATGTTCTCCTGGTAATTGGGCATGAATGGCTTTCAGTGGGTGGTAACCCTTTTTCGCAATATTCATACGTTGGCATGATTGACATCGTTTGATAAAATCAGTACAGTCTTTTGCTAGATGTGGCCATGTTTTGCCATCAGAATGGATAGATTTAACCATAGCATTAGTGCCGATGTGGCCCATCGCATGAGCGCGGTACATGACATCTCGCCGTTTTTCTTCGGGTACGATGTTTCGTGGATTGTCAGAATCTTGAATAGCATGGATGTATGCTAACATAGGTTCATTATGCACATCTAGTGCTTGTTGTCTTAGAGTCATGCGTGCTGGGAATAGACGTGATAAAGCATCAGGTAGAACATTGAGTACTCCTGGTCGGTAATGCACCGTAAATGAATATCGTAATATTACGTCCTGCCAATTAGTCATCATGGCATTCATATCAGGTTGAGAATGAATAAACATTAATGCACGATGATCTGTGTACAGATCGAAATGTCTACCCCATAAATAGTAGTGGAATTTGTTAAGAGCAAAGACAATGGCCAGGAGTTCTTTCTTTGTTGCGCTGTATTTTCGTTCGCTTTGATGTAGTGATCGTGCCATGAATGAGATATAATTTATATCTTTCGGATGATTTATGCCTCGGGGTAATTGATACAGTACAGCACCAATCCCAACATCAGATGCATCCGTCGCGACGTAGAACGGGTGATTAAAATTGGGGAAGGATAATACTGGTGCATGAGTAAGCAGGGACTTTAAGGCATTAAAAGATTGTAACTGGTCTTCATTCAATGTGAAAGTGTCTGTTCGACATCTCAGAGCATCCAAGGGTGCAGCAACTTCACTAATGAGTGGTATATATTCGCGGAAAAAGTTGAATGTGCCTAAGTACGATTGAATTTGCTTAGCAGTAGTTGGAGGCTCCCAATCATCGATATTTGCGAATTTAGAGGGGTCAACACTTTTACCATGCAGGCCTATTATGAAGCCGAGCAATGAAATTTGCGTACTGTAGAAATTACATTTACCACTGTTGATGATTAACTTAGCATCGTTGAGACGGATAATCACAGTGCGTACATGTTCGGCATGTTCCTCTCTGTTCTTTGAAAAAATAACGATATCGTCAATGAAGTTGTAGACGAAAGGAAGATCACCAAGAATGCGAGACATTCCTCGTTGAAATAGACTGGACAATGGTTTCAAGCCAAAAGGTGCCTTCTTAAACATGTATTGTTTACCCTGATGCATAAACGCTGTTAAGGGTTGATCTGCTTCATTAATTGGCATGCGATGATACGCTTGTGAGAGATCAATAGTTGTAAATATGGCATGACCAGCGAGACGAATAATAATATCATTTATAAGAGGTAATGGATAGTTATCATCTGGTAGATGTTTGTTTAAGGGTCGAGGGTCAAGACATACTCGCCATAACGTTTTATTGCCATTTTGGTCTTTCTTTGCTGTGAGTGTAAGAGTATTATTGTGCACATTGCCTACAGGGGCAAGTGTGATAACGTCATCTATCAACCATTTTTCTATGGCTTCATTGAGGATGGACATTTGTTTTTCAGCAAAAGGACGTGATCGCCTATAGAGGACTGTACCCTCTGGGATTGGTAAAAATACTTTCATTTCCGGTACGGGGCATGAGCTCTGTTTAGGTATCCGGGCATTGTCGACTAGTGGACGTGAGATCTTTTTCATAAACACTTTTTTCTCAATGATAAATGTTTTGGTATGCTCTTCTTCTGGTATAGAACCAGGGATGAGGGAGGGACGTTTATCTTCCTCAGGTTCGGGTAACTGGATAGCATCTTGCCCTGGATTGTGGCAGCCCGAGAGTCCAAATCCAAGCTGATAAAATAAATCCATCCCTATGATAAAGGGGTATGATCGATTGATCACTTCTAACGTTGCCGATACGATTCGACTGCCATATGCGAGTTCTATATTTTCTACCACACCTATACGGGGAATAGTCAGGCTCTCATCGGCTAGAGTGATAACACCTGCAACAGGAGAGATTTCTTTGTTATGTTTAAGGATAATATCTTTTCGGATACACGTAACACTCGCGCCTGTGTCAACCAAAGCTTCATATTTTTCCCCTTCGAAGTTAACAAAAACTATGATTCTTTTGTCAGCCCTCTCTTGATTGAGATGGAGTTTGGCTAAGATATGGACATCATCGTTAGGGATAACATTCGAGGAAGATAAAGATGAAACTCTTATATGAGAAGGTGAGTGTATAAATTCAGATTCGAGAGTAGCAGTGACGCATTGATCATGCCATGACAATATTGTGGGGTTGATTAACTCCATAGAGATTCTAGGCTGGGTGCCAAAGATCATTAATGGTGGTTTCGTGAGAGAAGGGTTTTGATATGTTTGAGCATAAAATGATAAATTTAATAGATTTTTGGGATGTAATGAAATCTCTTTTTTATTCTTTTCTATCGAATGAGCTTCGTTTAAGTCATCGAGTACTTGAGGTGGACTTGTTGAAACCTGTGTATTAACAGTAGAATTCGACAGAGTGTTATTAAGGACTGTTTGCTTATGCAGTGACATATTATAATTAGATTTAGGACGATTCTTACCAGACCTATTATGGTTTCTGGTACATTCGGACGCCAGATGGCCTCGTGCATTGCATTTTGCACATTGTTTGTGTCCATCCGTATTGTGGGATGAATTTTTGCCGCATTGCTGGCAATCATAGAGGGGTTTTGACTTAGCCTCCTCATTGTAGGCTTTGCCCTTAGGGTTAAATCTTTCCTCAGATGCTCGTGCGCGGCGCATTGGACCTGTGTCACGGCGATGAGGTGCAGGATTATTATCGGTAATAACCTCTTGCGGAATGTGGGGACCAGTAAGACTTCCCAAAATCTTTGTAAATTCTGAGATTGACTTAAAGGCGAGCACCGGTTCTTGTTTCAGGAGTGGGGGCAGCACGCTCGGGGGTGTGAGGAGTGGTAGTAGGGTTCATGTTGGAAGGTGAGAGAGAGGTTTTTTTTTTTTTTTTTTTTTTTTTTTTTGATAATGGATGGGATGTGTGTGCAAATCTTCACTTAAAAAAATGAAAAATATTTAGACAGTAGTTATCAGAAGCTAAGATAAGTGAGAATAAGATGTGGGTCCACACGCCACATCCATGGGGTATTTATTCATTTTCTGGTAGAGAGACTCGTACCAAGTAACTACATATCTATCTAGAAGCGACATGGGATTATTCAGGAACCATGTCGTGTTTTGTCGCGTCTTTAGTGACGCGTTATTATTATTATATTTTTCTTAGCGTATTAATTTTGGGAATTCCCCTAGTGTGTTCCTAGTGTGTTTTTAGTATTTTTCTTAATCTTATAGCTGGGCCGTTATTATCTTGTATATTGAAATATACAACAATAGCCCTTCCATAAAACATGGTATTCTAGTGTCTCTCCATCTCCTCGATGACCCATGATCCTGTCAATCTCATATTCAGTTCCCTCATCAGTATCCATCTCATCGTCAGCATTGGAAGAGGTGAGTGAATTGTTTAAGAAGGCATCCTGCAGTTTGAAGATACTTCGTGCATGATCCATCTTGACTTTATAACTTGGAGTCAAAACCTGTACAAGAGTGGCGTTATTACCATCTGGATATTCAAAGCTGTCCTGTGTCCAATAGCTATGATGCGCCTCGGCGGTGATATTGCGCAATGCTACCATGCGTTTGATGTTGAGGAGCAAGCAGCACAGCTTGAATTGCAATGAAAAAGTGCTCTTCTCTGAGCTCTTCTCTGAGCTCTTCTCTGAGACTCTATTCACCACAGTGTTGCTGAATTTGTTGAAGGTGGTCTGCATTTCCCCAAAATAGCTTTCAATCCTTGAGCGAAAGCTGCCAAACATGTCGTTATATCTACTCTCGCTGTCTGTCAATGCAATTCCTTTGCATTTGCGGATTGGGCAGCTGAAATTTGACGATTTCAATATTCCACTGCCTGTTATAATGCCCTCAATATACTGTGTATAGCCACCATCTAGAGCAATGCAATCAAGGGGATGGATCTTCTTCTCAATAGCCATTCTAGAAAGCATGGTTCCATCTTTAAAATCGCGGCATTTACCGGGCTGAGATACAAAAACAACCATACCATTAATATCGCAGCATACCTGCGTGCGGAATCCTGACTTTTTGAGTTTGTATGAATACATGCTAGCTTTATCTGCATTGATGTAAGCGACTCGGCTGTCATGACCATCGAGGCTCATCGTGATGTGTTTGAATGACTCTGGATTCACATCCCGTGAAGAGAGCAGACGCAGCCTTATGCTTGAACACATACTTGCCAAATAGGCGGTCAGTTTCCCTTCTAAAACATGTGCCTCCCTGCCAAAAAAAAGTCCTTATAGACATCATGAAACGAACTTTTGGGCAAGAATGCACCCATCTCACCAGTTGGAATACCTTTCAACAGCATATAAAGTATAAGCACGCCTTTCTCAGCATTCCTGTATGGGCCAGGATAAGGCCTCGTGCCAAAAATCACAGCCAGGAAAAAGTACACAGGAATGATGCCCAACTTGTTCTGTACAAAGTCTTTGATCTTTCGAATATCTTGTATATCTTTGATCTCAGTACGGTGGAATTTGTTCCGCTCCACAGTCGGCCATTCCTCGTACAGGAATCCCCACTGCATTGATAACAATTTGTCAAATTCTGCATCCATTATCAAATATCACCAGTACTTTTATTTGCCTCAATTCATTTTATTATGTTGCTATCTCTAATCATCGCATTTCAAATATTCGTACTGTATATTTTTATGTTAGAATTCTACAGTATAAAATTAGGTCGTTCTCACTTTTGGCTACCCGTGCACGGACCAGGCTTAGCGGTGGGTAGACTTCCAATATTTTTTTTTTCTTTTATAGAATGCATTTGCAAGTCTACCCACCGGATAAACATTTTGCTGTGATTTAAACACACAATTTTTTTAAATATCAAAGGACATCTGCCGTAGTGAAGCAACCTTTGAGTAGTGCACCAGATGATATTTCGCACAGCGTTTGTTGACTCCCACAATCTTAACACCAAGCACATCATGTAAAATATTGTTTAGATACCCTAGTTGGTGTTTGAATATCCAATTATTGTGCGTTGGTTTCTTTCTATCCAGTGCTGTGCAAGTGTTATCCATTTCCTTCAAAACGCCTTCCCATATCCTTCTGATTCCTTCTTTGAGAGTCTGTGCTTGCACAGTATTACTGGCGAATACATCTGTGAATCCACATGATGTCATGATATCCGCTGCATATTGCAATTTGACATATCGCGAGCCTTCAAGATTGTGATGCACTTTGGTTTTTGGGCATAATCCTAGTCTAGCCTCCTCCCTTTGTCGGACAGCCTCTAGTCTATCTTCCAAAGTGGTGCTATTAGTGGTGTATAGAGAGCACAGGTTCTTGTAAACGCTTTTCTCTTTCTCATTATCATAATCCTTGACCCACTCAGGCGTCACAATGTCAGGTGTGGTTATATTGTAGGCTTTCATCAAGCGATATTTAGACACTGCATACTTATCTGCATGTGTGAGCTCAGGCAACTCGCACAACTCAATGAAATCCTCATAGGACAGGCTTCTTGCATTAGCTATCTGCTGATGGCGCTCATCTTTGATCCTAGCCAGTATTATTTTCTGGGACTTGATAATTGGATGGCCGATAATATTACTGAGTCCTGCTTGAAGAGAAACCGATCAAACCTCGGAGAAAAGTGACAATATCACATTCCTCTGTTTCATGGTCCCAGGCGACATACACGTCAAGCTTAAGATTCAGAAGCTCGTTATCAACAATGGTCAGAATGTTAAAGCAACACCTAGATATTTAAAACATGCGGGACAGTGTGTCATAAAAACTCACATCAATACCGCATATGCAGGAGGACCGCCGGGGTTCAAGCATGAAGAAAAGAGTCGAATGTCAATCAAGTGAAAGGAAATTTGTCTTGTAATGAAAATACCATATCTATTGAGTATTCTTTACAATCGTTCATCCTTTATGAACGAAGCCATCACTATCCACTTGCCCTTTAGACAAACGGGATGGCGCTTTTTAATCGGTCCTACACACACACCCAAATCACTAGCCTCATTTTTACCAATCATCTCTTGTTTCCATCATCTGCATTGCCATCTATTATTCTAACATTTTATTATTCTAACATTTGAATCTACTCCACAATTCTCGTTTCCATCTCTCTGACCTTATTAAGCACACTATCTTAATTAAAGGTAATTAATTGATTAATTAGAGCATGATGACTCTTTTTACGCGAAATATACCATTCTTTTTTCTCATTCCTCGTTCGTTCTCAATCAAATCAATATCCTAGTCTGGACTTTGAAAAAAAAAGCCATTTTCTGCGGCGAGAATGGCAGAAAAAAAAGAGCCTTTCCTGCGGCGTGTTTTCGACTTGGAAACTTTTTCAAATTTAAAAAAAGAGACCTCCAGCCAAAATGTCAAGTTTGGTCCCAGCCTGTGCATGTGCACATGAACTTCGTCCTCAGGCTGGTGACGAGACTGAGAAATGAGTTCTTTGCGCCAGAGGGTCAAGCTTGTCGCTCTTTTTGGCTAGACTCTTTCAAATATAAATGGTTTACTTAACAAAATTCTTATAACTGAAAAGGACTAACCAAAAAGAGTGACAAACTTGACCTTCTGCTGCGCACTAAAGATTGTCACGTCACAATGACCTAGGCTCGTTCCCATCCCTCTTCACTTTATAAAGGTGACAGGAAATTCCATTTCCTTTTTGAGTCACCTAAAGTGAAGGGGCTGGGAAAAAATCTTGAATAAAGGAAAAATGCACCCCCCCGTCAAATTAAATTTTGACCCCCGGTTGAAAATTTCTAAAACACCCCCGCGAACACCCCCTCTATTCGGAATTCTAAGCCCCGTCCCCCCGTCAGAATTCCGTTACCCCCCCGTCAAGATTCCCAAAAAATAAAATTTTGACCCCCCCGTCAACATTTTTATTGCTGCAAATTCTCACGCCCCCGCCAACATTTAGGGCTCTTTTTTTTTTTTTTTTTTTTTTTTACAGATGATTATTCTGCGGGGTCTACATCTCTTTCTTTTAGAGAGGTTCATCACTGACACTATTAGAATGAGTGTTAAACCTATCCTTCTTGGAAAGATGACACCACGCCCATGCAACATGTAATAGAAGACAATAATATGCACCA
Source organism: Lobosporangium transversale (assembly GCF_002105155.1). Classification (NCBI taxonomy): domain Eukaryota; kingdom Fungi; phylum Mortierellomycota; class Mortierellomycetes; order Mortierellales; family Mortierellaceae; genus Lobosporangium; species Lobosporangium transversale. The sequence continues at coordinate 608,289 of NW_019028983.1, read as the reverse complement.
GTAAAAAAAGAATGAAAAGAGTCCTTTCAATATTTATCGAAACAGCGGCAAAGTTGAGTAATTCTAAAGACCATGCCATGCATACTTAGAGCATGAATGGCTCCTGCTATAGTGCTGGAAGGCAGGTGCTCCCAGGTGGCAATAGAGGAACTTATCGGCTTTGATTTAAATCAACAACCAAGAGAATCCGTTCTGAATCCATGAAGTAGTTACCTGTAAATATTATTTCAAGCACCAAAAAAAGCTATTTTTAACACACTCAATGGGCCGTAACCACCGGAACCTCGAGAGACAGAGTCTAGCCAAAGTAGAGTATTGCACGTCTAGGCAATAGCTATGCTATAAGCTTCGTTTGTCGACATTTCATCCAGTGGTTCTTGAGTAATGGCCCTTGAATATCGAAAAATCTCTATTTCTCGCGACCAAGTCGCTTTTACTTAAAGTAAACTGATTTTTCTGGCTATATAACCGGTGGTGATTTTACCACCGTTGGATCCGCAATTGAAAAGTACATATAACCTGAAAGTCTTGAAGATTTCAAGTGTATCTTTATTGCGCTTCGTCGTTTTTACCAAGTTCTGCAAAACTAATTTTGAAATGGCGTCTAGATTGGTCAAGTACTCTATCTTGTTGCACTTGGCATATTACTACGGGTATTTACTTTCGTCAAAAAATGCAAAACTATATATTGAAAGTTGCGCTCCGGTACCAGCTATCGGCCCCAGGTCGAAGCAATCCAATTGGGTCTGAAATGAGCGACTTTACCTATAGCGCCATGGATATCTACATACTTTTCCGACAAATATAAATATATTTATCTTCATGAAATACGCCCTATTAAGCAGACAAATGACATCTAATCACATGACAACAATTGTTTTTTTGTATGTAGATATTTTTAAAAAAAAAAGCCATGTAGATATCCATGGTGCTATAGGTAAAGTCGCTCATTTCAGACCCAATTGGATTGCTTCGACCTGGGGCCGATAGCTGGTACCGGAGCGCAACTTTCAATATATAGTTTTGCATTTTTTGACGAAAGTAAATACCCGTAGTAATATGCCAAGTGCAACAAGATAGAGTACTTGACCAATCTAGACGCCATTTCAAAATTAGTTTTGCAGAACTTGGTAAAAACGACGAAGCGCAATAAAGATACACTTGAAATCTTCAAGACTTTCAGGTTATATGTACTTTTCAATTGCGGATCCAACGGTGGTAAAATCACCACCGGTTATATAGCCAGAAAAATCAGTTTACTTTAAGTAAAAGCGACTTGGTCGCGAGAAATAGAGATTTTTCGATATTCAAGGGCCATTACTCAAGAACCACTGGATGAAATGTCGACAAACAACATTCATATCATAAATGTTGGCAACTTGAACCACTCTCTGCTTTGGCTAGGCTCTACCTCTCAAGATCCCGGCGTAATAGCCCGTTGAGTGTGTCAAATTGGCATAAATTTGGTTTTTTCTGGCTTTATACAGGTGCTACTACATAGATACTGAGTGAGTCCTCTTAAGAGTCACTTTAAACCGAAGATAATAAGCTTCTCTATTGGCCATTCCAGTGGTGCCTGCTTTCTAGCACTCCAGCAAGATGCATTCATGCCAGTAGGCTGTAAAGTCCTTAAAAGCACCCAACTTTGTTACAATTTTAGACGCTATCTCAATAAATACTGAACGGATTCTTTTCATTCTTTTTTTATTTGGTGCATTTTGTCATCTTCTACCGTACATTTGATAGGTATGGTACCATCTTTCTTTGAAGGATAGTAACAAGCACTTCTTTAACACTGGTGATGACAGCGTGTGAAATACCGAACCTTATTTTTCGGCTGTTCCAAAAGGACACTTGTTCCAAAAATAAAATGATGACGCAAGGCATGCGTGGCTTGCCTTTTTTGTTTTTTTTCCTGCCCACTTCTTTCAATCACTTCTCTCAATCATCTCTCTCTCCCACTCTCCCACCACTCTCGTTCATTCTCTCATTAGGTATGTACGGTGATGGCTTTATCTCAAACATTGAACATTGATTACATCTTTAATTATGGAGTATTTACCTGATGGTCGTGTTTGGTGATCTTTGCTTATCTTGGATCTATTCGTAGGTCTCTTTCCTTCTAGAACACATTATGTGAAACGCAATTTTTTTCATGTCCTTTCTCAGAACCCACCCCTTAATATATTCCACCGCCTGTTGTACTTTCTTGGGTTTGACTACACTGTCCTCAATCACGCGCGTTGGGTGTTAATCATTCAACACCATGAGGATTCGTTACGCTAGAGTCCGGTAGTGGTAGCCTGCTTTGAGGCTTTGGAGTGTTCATAACGCTCGAGCAGAGCCTTCTTGAACCGTGTTGAAGCTCAATCCTGCTATTCCATCACGCTGTTGAACAGGTTATACCTGGTTCAACACCACTCGAAGATTCGCTATGCTAGAGTCTAAAGGTGGTTGCCTGCTTGGAGACCCAGGATAGTCAATAACGCTTTAGCAAGCCTTCTTTGACTGTGAGCGTACCCATTCACATTGTTTCCTTCAAAAACTGCAATAGACTGCCTGTCATCATGCGCCGCCCTGAGTCAAAGAGGGGCAAGTGGAAAGGACTGGTGAAGGGATTTCACACAAAGGCATTTGTTCAAACCTGCAGACGTCTTACCGATGTCAAGTACCAAGATTTCGTTGATTTTACTTCAAACGTTGTTGGATATACAAAAATACAGGCGCATAATGACTGGCAAGAGATAATTGCTAGCTTTCTTAACAGTGAACACGAAGGAGCAATAAACTACGGAGTAGGACTAGAACGAGCGTGGGCAAAAAAAGCTTACGTTTATATCGACGAGGAACGCTGGGACGAAAATGGAGGTACTGTTATTATTATCATCATCATTATTATTATTATTATTATTAATTATACTATTTTCTTAATATCATATATAAGGTTCATTTCTAAAATTTTTTTATTACACCGGTTCCACCAGATCCAAGGCCCATAGAAGATGACGATGATGATGACGATGACGGTGATGATGACGATGACGATGACGATCTTCAGCCGATACCCGTCGAGTCGCCATTTGGTGATCTGATTGCTCAGCTTTATCGGCTAGTAAGTTTTATTTTATTTCACAGTTACCAAGGTATTTCTTCAGTGCTCTTACGTTAGTTGTTCTATTGTGTAGTACAACCATAATGTTCGGGCCGTTTCTGTTGTCCCTTCGTCAGCCTTGTCAGCCTTGTCCGGAACCACCAAAGAATTACGCGACTATGCATCTACAAATATTTCTCGCTGGCGGGCAATTTCCGAACTAGAAAGAAAGTCGACAATGTATGTTAGTGTAATGATAGCTCTTGATATACTCTATTAATATAGCTTCGTTCTGATATGGCTTTTATTAATTTCCCTTAATTAGGGTGGCACTTTCAGGGATCTTGAATACAATGGATAATGAGATGCGGCATTTTAAAGAATTTGAAGCGGCAAAAAAAGCTTGCTTCGAAGAAGATTTTACATTGCCATCCGATGACACAAAATCCTTGATAAATGATCTCCTTAACGCAATGGGGCCCGACCGAGATTACAAGAAGCTAAAGGTGTACTGTGCAGACCAGTTCAAGGAGTTTATTGTCACCAATGACGAAAATAGTGAGCGTTCCAGATGTATTGATGTGATCCTTTACCTGTAAGTACATCCATCCATCCATCCATCCATCCATCCCTATTATCCATCCATTTTTTTTTTCATTCTTTTTAGTCATATCAAATCTAATCAATATTAATTATCTCTCATCGTACCCCGCTTACAATACAGGTGTAAAATAATTTATAATTGTATGTGGACAAGGGAACTTTTAGAAGACCAATATGTAGGCGTTTGGGAGAGCATTTTTCACCTTTTGTTCGGTGAGAAAGACGTTGGGATAAGAACGTACGTATGTTGGAGATGGAATGAAACACTTCATGTGGATACATGTTTTATTTGGTGCTGACTTCATTATTTTTACTCAGGGGTGAGCCAGGTCTCATTGAGAGCAAGCAGGACAGGCAGAAAGCTGAGTGGGATTTTGCTTTAAATGACTAACTTGAGAGGCAGGAAAGTTGACCTCTTATTCCAATGCAAGACGACAGATCTAAGGAGGAAAGAATGTCGGCATAACCTCGCTGTATTCGAAGCCAAGCCATCAGCCGCAAATGACAACACGCTTTCCATCCAGACACTGAAAGCAACTCGCTTAAATAAATCCATTATGAGTGCTTTGCATCAACAATACGGCGTGGATACATCTCCCGTTCTTCTAACTTTGCATGGCTTTGTTGGTTATACTTATACAGTCAAGAGATTTAACGGTTATTATGCTGCTGGAAAGGTGACCGAGATCCCCATTGTATTACCAACCTCAGAAAATGAAATGTACTCGTTCATTGCAGAAGGTGGGTTTGCAACTCTCATCAATACGAAGGTATGACCTTGTGCCGTGTGGTCATTTGTCGCAAAGTGTCGTATGAATGATGCTAATTTTAACTGTAACTGTCAATTATAGAGGAGGATGCAAGTGTTTTCTCAGGTTGTCTTCAACAAAGTATATGCTTGTCAGCTTAAGGAAAAGACGAAAGAAAACGCAGTCAACGACGACATGGCAACATTTTGGACCCCAACAAAAAAAAAAAAACAAATTAAATTATAACAATTATCACAGGCGGTCAAGCGATGTGTGAACCCCCTTGCCAAAAAGTTATTTAGTACTGTACGAAGACAGAAATTCATATATATACTTTGAATAAAATGATGCCATGGCCACCAATTCAATCGTCGTTTTTGATTAAAAATACTAGGGAATGGACAACCTCATCCTCATTGCCAACCCACTTTACTCACATATCTCTGAAGCGGTAGATCTTACGCCAGATACTGTGGGCATGTTTGGTGAAAGAAGATAACAAGTTTTGAGGGGACAACAGAAAAACTTAATTTTTTGAGTTTGTACATGTTTCAAAAATAGAAGTATTCTATTCAATTGAAAAGCCTGAAAAATATAAAAATATATCCAGTTTATGACTAGACGAAGTACAGCTTCCAGGGGCCGACCAAAATCAACCACAAGGATAAAATGTCAAACAACCACATTGAAAGCGGCTAACTTACGTGATGCCGGGAACAGATTAAATAAAGGATGATAATGACAAAAAATCGTCTTTCTTTTTTTAGTTTTATTCGTGTGACAAATACCTTTATTCCTGCAGTTGGCGTCGTCGTAAACAAAAGAAAAACGCGAGTGGACGGACTGTTTGCAGAATGGCGCAATGGGCTGTAGGGGTGAAATGCCATAGAGGGTTAGTGCGGCGCAGTGGGGCGGCGCCATGTTATGAGGCCATGACAAGGCGGTGTAGTGGGGTACCGCGTTATGAGGCCATGACAAGGAACATTGTTAGAGTAATATCTTTGATAAATAACCCATGGACATCGTTGGGGATTATATCTCTTTCTTACTTTTCAAAAGCTTTTCAACACTTGCTCACCTCAATATCTACAGTAAACCTTCCTTCTCACTCTTCTACTTTCCAGCATGTCTAGCGAACCTTCCCACGCCTCACTAACTGATTCTCTTGTCATGTCACCTACTGATGTCCCTTTCTTTTTTGGCCGAGACTGGTGTAGTCAGATGACTTGCAAAGATTTGCTGGCTTGGCAACCTAGTCTTCCGAAATTCAGTTCTGATCCGCTGCATCTGACCGACGATGAGCCCGAAACAATTTTGCCGCCTTCAAAGTTCTTTCTCCTAAGCTGTATCCCGACTCAAGGTGAATTCGACAGAATAAAAAAAAACATGGATGCGAAAAAGACTCCGTGCTGGGTCTTGATTGACAATGCTGGTCTAGACTATTCCACATTCCTGCTAATATCACAAGTCATTGGAGTGATGGAATTTATCAATAAGCTCCATCGTATGGTAGAATGGCTCGAAAAAGAAGTACGCACAGTCAACCCCGTGTTTGAGGCATCGTTCATGCCGCGACTTAGCTCATGCACATGGATGCACCACTTCACTCTCTCGGGAGTATCAGTTTCCATACATGACATCCTCCCATTCGCTGGCACTCAGTGGCTAAACGATGGAAGTTTGGACGGCATCCTGGGGATGTTCCAGTCCGTCTATGAAGAGTTCCTTTTTATTCCATCATATCAAACATTATGTTTGGGAAACCAGGAGCTCAGAGCAACCAATGGCGGAGGCTGGAAGCAAGCGGAAATTAAGTCCGGCAAGTATAAAAAAGCATATGCCATTATACATATGAAAAACCACTGGGGTGTACTTTCTATCGATTTCAAACGCCATGAGATAGCTTTTGGGGACTCCTTGAGTTATCCTACGCCTCAAGAAACAATCAATGGCGTCCGGCGATGGCTAATAAAGTGCTTCGATGGCAGAGGAGCACAAGCATGGAATAAGCCTGTTAGGAAGTTGCTTGTAGAGCCACAGATAGATGGTGGTTCATGTGGCATTTATGCAGCGAATGCAGTCGAGCATGATGTCCATAAGACTCTTCAAGGCGAAACGTCCAACATTTGGAAGCTTGAATCTGCAGACCAAGTGTTGTTCCACCGTATCCGGTATTTAGCTCTCTTAGTAGGCGTGCCTGAGGTAACAGCAGTAACCGTCGCTTGAAGATGCGGCTATACAGACAAAATGACTAAAACAGTGGCTATTATTGTTCGTATTAGATTGAATCCAATGCCGATGAACTCTCATCCGTATCCAGCGACGTACACCAATACAGGGATAGCGCCAGTATTAGTACTGATGTAGACCTTGATTTCGAAAACGAATACAAGGCATTGGATCATGATGACTGCCCCTCCACCCTAGATGATTTAATCGTCAATCGAAACCTCGATATATGGAAGGGGAAGCCTTTCAAGGATTGTGTAAATAGCAAGAGTGAAGGTGAGCCTAGGGGAAGTCTGAGGATGACTATTCTCTCAAGTCTATCCGAAGTTGCTACGATGGTGCTGGCTATTTATGCTAGTTGGCAGCGACGTGAGAGCCGGTACTAATATGAGTAATGTATAATGTATATAGAGAACAATGTGAGCGACATGTTAGCAGATAGCGATATCAACGAAAACACGGATCAGGACGAAGTCGGAAGTGACCAAGAGAGCTCCAATGGCCTCAGTAGTGAAACCGACTGTGTGGACATGAGTAGGAGCATCAAGAGTATTGAGAGTAGCGCATCAGTATGCCTTAACCAGTGGACCCCTCAGACAGACGACGAGTTTGATGATTTATCTGCAGCGAGAGCATGGATTGAAGCCTGGGCAGCAGAAATCGGGTTTAAGATCAGGATAGGAAAATCTAAGCCAAATGGAGCTCCACCCTCAAGTACGTACATATCCTTACTTGAAGAGCATGTTCATGTACTTGAAGCTCAGGGTGTATTCCTCTAACAACCAACGTATTACATGGTATATTGTAGTCAAATTTGTCTGCAGCCTAGCTGGGATCCATTCGCCAAACAAAAGTCAAGATATGACTAAACGGCACAATAAGGCGCCGTCTAGACGCTGTAGTTGCCCATTTTTCATCAACTTGACTTGTCCCCGTAACATTTTCCCCAAGTGGCACATCACCAAGGTGGACAATCGGCATAATGGTCATGAGATGGATCCAGAACTCAGGAAATACGATAAGCTATCCGATGCTATGCTGAGTACCATAAAGAAATGTGCTGATCTAAAGCAGAGCATCGGTAATACTTTGGCATTTCTTGATTACGAACATCGAGGTCACAGGTTCAACAAAGTCGAGGTCGAGACTCGCCTCAAGGCATTTAGGAAAGCAAATATCCATAATGAAGTGCCACAGACCGTTCAACTTCTCACTCTCTTGAATCAGAAGCCGCGCATTGTCGACTCAATTGATGGTTGGTACCACCATGCCATCTATGACTCGACCAACGCCTTGTCTCGCCTCTTCTGGATGAACCCGAGCCAACGAGAGCTATATCGGCGATACCATGATGTTGTGGTGATCGACACTACTTTTCAAACGAACCGACTTCGCATGCCCCTCCATTGTATTGTTGTTGTTGATGCCCATTTCAAGACTCGATTAGTTGCATGCGCTTTGATACGTACAGAGAAGACGGAGGACTATGAATGGGTCTTCGAACAGCTTAGGATAGCAAGCGGTAACCTTCAACCGGGCACCCTATTAATGGATAGTGACTCAGCAATGGATACGGCATGTTCGGAAGTGCTCAGAGAAACTCGTATCGTGAATTGTATATGGCATATCAACAAAAATCTCCGTCCAAATGTGCAAACTGTGCTCGGTGATAAGAAGTTTGCTATCTTCAAGAAGCGATTTGAGCAATTGCGCGAGGTCTTAACAGAGGAGGCATTCGATTACCTCTGGGGAGAGTTATTGGATGATCACAAAGACGACGCCAAGGTTGTTTCCTATTTGGAAACTCTCCATAAACGACGGTCTCATTGGGCAGGGCCATGGGTCAAGTCGTCTTTTACAGCAGGCATGCGATCGACGCAGCGGGTCGAAATGACGCATAACCTTATCAAATCAGTAGGCATCAATAGCCAAACGTCTCTGGTCGATCTCTTTGAGGTACTCAGTAAGACTGCAGGAGACGAGCACTTCCGATACAAGATGGATTTGAAGGTTCCCGATGTGACTGATAGTATGATTGTCAAGACGTTTGAACAGGTCTTAAAGATGAACAGCAAGTATCTAACTAAATAATCCATGAACGAGATAAGAAAGGAGATGGGATACTCATTTGGATTCAGTCATCAAGCCCTCGATCTTCAGGAGGTTTTGCAGCATGTAGAAATCAGCTCCAGACGGATGGTAGGTCGTCATCCCGCGTTTATGCTTATGATATATCCATTGCCTTGAGGCATGGGAGTGCATCTAAAAGAGACACCTCATTGAATGACTTGTCTTCTAAAATTTTCAACTTACTGTTTTAAATATGCAAAAAATCAACACAATAATAGAAGGATCTCCTGTATCAACAGGTTGCTTTCTTGATCTCCAGGGCTGGCCAAGAAAACGTGATGGCTGTTTCCTCCGTCGAAGACAAGACGTCGTCAGTGTCAGAAATCGTCGTTCTATTCAGAGATAGGAAGCATTTCTGCACCTGCGCTCTTTCAACCAACAAGGGGTTTGTTTGCCGGCACTACTTTTGGATGATGCAAGAAGACAACAGGTTTACTTACCACATTAAAATGGTCCTAAGACGATGGTTCCAAGAGAACAAGCAGGAAGGCAAGGCTGTTGAAGACATGATCGAGGGAGAGCCGTTCGTCAATGCATCAACCCGCAAGGCCCTTGACCCCATTGGCAGCCTACCCGACGAAGGCACGGCGACCCTGCAAGCTTTTTATCCTCCCCTATCTGTGCCTAAATCTAACAGACGATCTAAGAAGCGCTACGCGGCAGTGATGGGAATGTCGAAAGCCATTGCAGAAGCCATGACGAAAGCTTCAGTGCAGGATGATGATTTTGGCAAGGTTATGGACAGCTTGGACTCGATACAAAAAAGTACGAACATATCAACCAAGGAGACTGGCCTTACCGCAGGTTCTGATGAAGTTGTCAAGGCACAGGATGGTGCTGATAGCGATTGCTTGTTTAAAGGTATCCCAGTGGAGAGTATTATTGATGGAGATATACTCAATGGGAAAGGCAGACCAAGAAGCCGGCGGTTTACGGCAAGCTACGAAGACAAACGGAGCAAAAATGAGCCTGCGGAGCCCACGGCAGAGACGCCAGCACGATCCATGCAGGCCAAGCGAAGGAAAGTCGGGTCCGAATCACTTGTCTGGCAGATTCCAAAAACAATCTCTGATTTTAAGTAGCATCTTTTACAAACAATAAATTCTTTATAGTGACGAAAAAAAAAAAAAAAAAAAAAAAAAAAAAAAAAAAAAAAAAAAAAAAAGCCATTCATATTTATTATTGGTGATATTCTTTAAGATCAATTAGACTGGGAACAATTAATGGGAAGGGATCTTCTTTAGCGGAAAGCGAATTGGGAGGAAGCGGTCATATTAGTCTTTTTAATTGATGGAAGCGTAAGGAGCGCGTGAAGGAAAGAGTAAATAAAGATGGAAGAGGAAGATGAGACATGATCGTGGAAATGAATTTTTTTTTTTTTTTTTTTTTTTTCAGAAAAAAGTCACATGGCTACATGGATGATGATTTAGGTCCCGTTATTATACTGGTCTTGCTTTTAGAGAGGTCTTTGCCAATTATACATCTATTGCTTAATATACTTCTTGTATTTGATGGGTATTTAACTAACAAACGGCAGCGTTACAAAGCTTTATCTGATTACTTGATTTGGAGTGAGAGGCAAAAAAAAAAAAAAAAAAAACAGATTAAAATGTTGAGGGGGGGGTGAGGATTTAAACAATTAAATGTGGATGACGGGGGGGTAACAATTCTGAATAAAGGGGGTGAAAACGGGGGGTATGGGAATTCTCAGCCGGGGGGCATTTTTCAATTTGACGGGGGGCGCATTATTCCTTAGTCCAAAAATCTTCGCTTATTAGCTGGTAGCTCAAAAAGGAAAAAAATTGTGCACTTGAGGGAAATTTACTCCGTATATACACAGAATAAAGTTAATAACTGTACTTTTTCCTATAAAAAACACTTTATCGAGTGCATATACGGAAAAGTATTCCTTTAAGTGCACAATTTTTTTCCTTTTTGAGCTACCAGCTAATAAGCGAAGATTTTTTCCCAGCCCCTTCACTTTAGGTGACTCAAAAAGGAAATGGAATTTCCTGTCACCTTTATAAAGTGAAGAGGGATGGGTACGAGCCTAACAATGACCCAGAAAATGGCACGTGGCTGATTTGAAAAAATATTTTCTCACACATCGCCTAACCTTAAAATAAAGGATCAATTGCAATTGTCGCTCCTTTCTTTCCTTTCTTTCCTTTGCCTCACTTCATTTTTGCACTCTCCCTCTTCCTTTACCCTTTTTTTTTTTTTTTTTTTTTTTTTTTTTTTTTTTTTTTTTTTTCACTTTTTTCATATTTCACCCCAGTTTTACTCCCGTCGATTTTGCTCTTTTATTTATTCCAAGCCTTCATCTATTGCCTTTCCTTTCCTTTCCTTTCCTTTTTTTTGCCTTACACATTTTTCATTTTTGTTTTCATACAGCGACCACGAGTGTGAAAGAGTATAGAATATACCTCTGCCTATTTAACCATCATTCTCCCTGCATTTCAACCACACTCAGTCCCACTCATCTTAATTTTCAATGGCCACCACAAGGAGCCAAGCACAAAAAAACATGGCTGCAAATGATTCCACAGAGAGCCAAGCACAAAAAAAAATGACAGCAAATAAGCCTGAGGATGCCTCCACACTCAATAAACGAAAAAGAGTAAACCAGCACCCACAACGAAAAAAGCGCGCCATCCCACTGCTGCTGGTTCTGAACTGCGTTGTTGAGGGAGAAGCAACGTCGTTCCCAGTAGAGATTTTCTGCGATAAATCGGTCGGGATGCTCAAGCAAGCCATCAAAGCAGAGAAAGCCAATGCATTTAAGGATATTGACGCTGACCAGCTCACCCTCTACAAGGTCTCCATCCCTGACAAAGGCGAGGCTATCTTTGAGTCAGAAATCGAGTCAAAAGAGGCTCTCACAATCGCGTCAATGGAGCTTTGGGAGATATTTAATTCTGAACTTCCAAGGAAAACTATCCATGTTTTTGTCAAGCCACCGCAGCGAGGTATGTATTAGCTCTTGATGGACTGATTGTTGATATTTTCAGCTGATGAAGCTTGGTTTATATCTTAAACGGCCATGTGCATAGTATCACCATTTGGTTTGTGTCTTGATAACTCAACATTCTTTCTCATTATTCGCTTTTGATACTTAGCTCAGAAAAGAAAACAAGATGGAGATTCTGGTGAGTGCTTTTGGCCGAGAATCTGGTTATTGATCATTTTAGAGTGATGTGCAATAAATCAAAAATATTGACTTTGATCACTCTATCTCTTTTATCAGAGTCACCCTCTAAAAAAGCTCGTCCAAGTATAAGTAGAGATGCTCTTATGGATGCGATTACAGAAGCGGGGCTTGTAACGAAAGGGATAGTGAATGGTAGCCCTGCCATCTCGCGTCTAAGCTCGAAAGAGAGGGTCAAGCTGCTTTCGTACATGGGGGAGAGGTTATCAGTAGATAGTATTTACTACAGCATTATTAGCGTGGCTCGCGAGCTCCGAAATTCTGGTGGTATCAAGGGTTCCAAAATATTAGCAGATTATGTGATATCCAGTCTACCAGGGATGGATCTTCCGGTGATCGATGCGCAAGATCTATATGTAAGAAAGGAATTCAAGGATCTCTACGATTTAATCACCAAACAGTTTTGCAACGCTGAGGACGATGCACGAAACCGTATTGTTGTTACAGGGACGGCTGGTATAGGGAAGTCATCCTTTCTCATATATTTTGCCATCCGACTACTTGCAACCAGTACCGAGGATGATCCACCTATTGTCATCATCCAGCAAAAAGAGGATTCAATGTGCTACGCTTTTGGTGGGTCATCTACTGTTCAAAATGGAGATATAAAGGATTTCGCCGCCTTCCTAGACCTACCTAACACTTGGTTCCTAGTCGACAGCTCACCAAAGCCGGAGCTTAGGAAGGCTCGAACTATCTTCTCAGTATCACCAAAGACGTTATTTTCCGAGTCCAACATGTATCAAGAAATTGTAAAGAGGGTGGTATGGATTTATTACATGGCACCATGGGAGCTGGATGAGTTAAGACAGTGTAGAAAAATGGTTCGGACCTTTAACATCGTCAGCGAAGAATTTATGGTGGAACTCTATGAGAAGATAGGTGGTGTGCCAAGGTATGTTCTCGAGAAACCAGCGAGCCGACTGCACTTTAATAAAAAAGATCTTGATGGAGCTAGGAGGGTAGCATACAGTCGCGTAGAAGAAGCCCTCGACAACCTCAAGGATCCATTGAAGCTGTTACAATATTTTGAACAGGCCAAAGATTCACTACAATATAGCAGCCGACTTCTTCATCGTCGTCCAATAGGAGATCACCAGCAATTTGTGTTAGAGTGGGCCTCTAATCACATTCTCGAAAAGGTGTACGAAGCAGCGGACGACAATACTTTTGATATGATATTGGATCGATTAGTCAATGGCAAAGTTGGAGTAGATCTAGGAGCTATGCTCGAGATATGTATACGTCGCATACTACGGAGAGGCGACTGTACCTTCGTGGCCAAGAGTCTAGATGTAGAGAAAAAGCAAGATATCACCATCACCATCGATGCCAAGCCGACGGTTAAATTCTTCGAAGCTTTTGATGTTTACAAGGAATCGATGAAAGGAGAACTATGGATCCCAAAAAGCAAGACTTTTGCCTGCGTTGATATGCTAATAGCGCCGAATTATCTACTCCAGATTACGGCAAATGTAAAGCATGGTATCAAGAGTGAATCTTGCAAAGAACTTCTTAAAAAGCTTCAAGAAAAAAAGTGGATTCGCTCAGAGAAGGACGTTGTATTTATTTTTGTTGTTCCAAAAGCTAAGGCTGAGGAATATAAGAAACAAAAATTCAAGATTGGGGCTGGTCGGGTGGATCCTAAGCCGACAAAAGAACTATCAAGTATCAAGCAATATGTCATGGGGGTAGACTTAAACGCAGAATTACAGCGAGGTAGACTTGAGGGCAGAACTAAAGCGGTATAAAATAATAATTTGAGAATAGTACATCAAACTGCTTCCATAATAATTATAATGTAGAATGACAATATATTCAATAAATAGAAGAATAGAGGCTGGAAGTAACACTGTAATATTGGGTACCAGAATAGCTTAAGATGTCTTTGTGACTTGGTAAAAGGAATATTTCCAAGCAACTCTCGAGGCTGAACAGCTTATATTTCATCAGGTTACCAAAATCTCTGTCTGGATATTTCCTTACCATCCTGTGCTTTTACAGAGACTCTACACACCAATTTCACCACTCTGATGATTTTACTGCTACCACTAGATTTACCCGAGAGAAATATTTATCTGGTTTTGGACGCGTTTGTGTTTCGTTAGAAATACCGTCATTCGTGAACATGAAATATCTCTAACCTCACAGGTGGATCCGCACACAGTGTATTCTCATAGCGATATCATCAATGTTATTTCTCCATTCACACTGCTTTTTCTGCAAGTCATCCTATCAGTCTGTTCATCACCATTCTCTGTCTTTACAGCTCACTTCTTATTTCTCCAAAAGATTAGTGTATACAAAGGGCCTGACCATAGACAGCGCTCAAAAGCCGAAATGACCATTATCCTTACATGGCACCAAAACACGCGTAGTTTTTAATGCCATTCACTCCTTGACTTGGCCTGCAACACATCCTTCAAAATCTCGAGTTCAAGGATGTAAATAGGTTGGACCGCAACCACTGTTATCTATTGACACCTCCACTCGAGGCGGCGCTGTATTGTGACAGTAAGCATAATCCAAAAAAAAAAAAAAAAAAAAAAAAAAGACAGTGAACTTTGCACATCAATATTTTCGTCTGAGGAAAATTCCGATGGCGCTCGAGTTCAATCCAACGCGACAAAACTTTCTAAAATAGCGTCCATAGTAGTCACTGTATACGATTATTCTAGAAACATTGAGAAAGCAAGTGGGTTATAAATAGCTCTTTAAGCCTGTTCGTTCTCGGATTGATTGTATACATGACTATGGGAGCTCCTATCTGAGAAGGAAAATAACCTTGATATGTCTATAGCATTGATATTGATGTGAGCTATGTAGGGAAAGGATCGTATCTGAAGAATGAGTGATGATTACCAAGGCAAGCTAGGTCCTTTGAACTTTCTATTGCATTTAGGGAAGACCGATCCCGCGTAGAGGAGTTTTTTTTTAGTAGAGTTGGGAAGAAATGGCCTGATTTTTTTTGGAAGATCAGATCAAAGTCTGAGTAAAAAAGCAAAAAATGGCCTGATCGTTATGTGGAGGTACAAGCCACGTGTCACAGTTAAAAAAACGGTTTTTTTGTTTAACAGGTTTCTTTTCTTTCATGACTTTTTTTTGAACAATTCACTCATCTTTCTCATTCTTTCTCATCGAATGACAACCATGGAATCGATCGTGGAGCGTATTGCTCATCCATACTATCCACGAGATCTGCTTCTCAACCATTATGTGGCCAATACCAATACTATGCAGGAAACTCTCGTGATCCTATTTTCAGGATTCGGTGCTATCGCTGTACTCGCCCTTGCCATCTCATATCAATATCGTAACTCAACCCTCAAGGGTCTCGGCAACCAGTTGACATTTCTCTGGTTCGTCATGTGTGGATTTATTCATCTTTTCTTCGAGGGTTACTTTGGTGTCTTTCATAAGACATTGGCCGGTGATCAGTTCGTGTTCGCCCAGGTCTGGAAGGAGTACTCGCTGAGTGATTCCCGATACCTCACCAGCGACCCATTTGTCTTGATCATGGAGCGCATCACTGCTGTAAGTTTTTTGACCTGTTTATTGTTTCTCAGTCTGAAGGAGACTGAAGAAATTAATTTTGTTAAAATAGTAGATCGCGATTTTTTTTTTTTTTTTTTTTTTTTGAATTTGCTGACATCTGAGCCTTTTTTTTTTTTTTTTTTTTTTTTTTTTTTGTAACGCATTGATCATAGTTCGCATGGGGCCCTTTGGCATTCTACATAGCCTATGCAATGTGTAAAAACCTTCCTTCCCGTTATATCTTTCAGTTGGTCATCTCAGTAGGCCAACTCTACGGATGTGTGCTCTACTACTTCACTACGATCATCGAAGGCAGCCCTCACTGTGATCCTCATCCATTCTATTACTACTTTTACTTTGTCTTCTTCAACTTTTTCTGGATCGTTATCCCCAGCATCTACATTTTCAATGCGATCAAGCACCTGCACAGAGGCATGAAGCTTGCTCAGGAGAAGGATGCTGTTGCCAAGGGCAAGAAGAAGAACTAGATTTTTACTTAAAATAAAAAATAATAAAAAAAAAAAAGCACGAAATAATAAAATATTATTGAATTATAAAGATACCTTATGGTTGTTTAATTTGTTTATTGACTATAATGAGTAATGGGGATGGGAGAGTGGGGAAGAACCTATATGTCTGATTACGCGTTAGGTTTCCTAGCAACGAACAGGTACATTGGGGTAAAGATGCCCATTCGTGCACCTTCCAAGACCGAGTCTGCACCAAGCTGAAGGACTGTTGAAACCTTTGAACTGCCGGGAGCGGCCAATCCCACGGCTTCCAGGGCTTGTACCATATACGTCGTCACTGCGCGTCCTACAGTCGTGGCCCTCAAGACTGTCAAGTAATCCCAAAAAGTATTCGCTTTTCGAATATCACCTTCAAGAGGATAGTACCATTCGATCTCATCGTCCGTCGCCCCCATGTTCTGTGCTTTCTCAATATTGAAACCCACGGCTTCGAGTGCTCGGTGACATTCCTCGATAGTGACCATCTTCGCGATACCATTGCCGACTTCCAATCCACGAACCACACGAAGATGGTCAGGATTTGTGGGGTCATAATTTTCTGTTAATAGCCACTCATAACATCCAAAGACACCACCGGGTTTCAAGACCCTGTAGGCTTCACCATAGACACCCTCCAATGGGGATGCGTGGACTGTGGCCTCGATAGCATAACAAGCATCGAAGGAGTTATCATCAAATGGCATGTTCATGAAATCACCCTTGACGAAATCAGATTTATGATCGAGTCCAAAGTTCAGTGCATATCGCTTGGCCCGTGCGATCTGATAATCATTGTTATTAAGGCCTGTGACATAAGCACCTGTGAAGTGTCCGATTTCTCGGGCAGGGCCTCCGACGCCACTGCCGATGTCGAGGACACAGTGGTGTGATTGAACCCCCATGCTGGCAGCTAGGTAGTGTTCATGTCTTGCGATCGCCTGTTGAAAGGGTTCGCGTGGGCGGAAACGACAGAAATGAAATGAGGTTCCCCAGGCATACTTTATTTTATTTATTTTATTTTAATATTTAAAAATACACATATAATATTAGTGTATGTTGGTGAGGATTTTTTAATAATAAAATAGCATTAAAATAATAAAAATAAAGGCAGCTTTTTTTTTTTTTTTTTTTTTTTTTTTTTTGTTTCATTCTTCCTTAATACCTCGTAAAAGTCTGTGGCCAGGTCATAAAAGGAATTGGCGACGGCCTTGTATGCACTAGCACGTTGAGCTCGATCCGCTTCAGTTTCGTTTTCAGGATTCTCCTCTTTCCAATTATCGAGATAGTCATTGACGGTGGATGATTGAGATACACGACCCTTTTGATAGAGCTTCGAGATGAAGGAACTTTGGTGGACACTCTCGTCCCAGTTGCCGTGTAGGATTTTTGAGAGTAATAAATCCTCTTGATTACGTTGACTGATTATAGTTGTTGTTGCTGTTGGAGGCGTCATTTTCTTTTATTATTCTTCTTTTTTTGTAAGGTTGTTGTTGTCGACTAGAGAACAATAGGGTTTGCGATGAGAACTTGAATAGGAATCAAAAAGATCTAAAACAGAGGAAAGAGGAGAGATGAGAGATGAGAGAGCAAAAGAAAAGGATGTTTGTGTGTGTGTGTGTGTTTTTTTTTTTTTTAAAAAAAAAAAAAAGACGCGGTGCAGACATTAACTTTCATTGACATGATCAACTTCTACTCTTCCCTTTAATCATCCTTACTGCACAGACAAAAGTAAGGGGATGTTTCTCGTAGCATGCAATGTACAAAATATACGCGCTTCTCAATGTCATCTCGGAGAATATTATGGCTTGATCCGCGGTCATCTTATCAAACAGTAACAAAATACACATTGAGCCATTTGCGTTTCTACCACATAACTAGGCCATGCATTCTCTCTCTTTTTTTTTTATGAAAACCAGGTCGGTTGACAAACAACTACAAAATCAGGGCACTCAATAAAAGTCTAAAATTAATTTATTTTCAGGAGAATCTTCATTTTCTCGTACGCTGCAAATGACAAGGCTACCATCGGTGTAACCTTGAGGTATCCGATGCTCAACCCCACAAAGAACCCTCGTGGCCCTTTTGTAAAGTAGATCCTCTTGGCTGTGTCCCATATACCATCCACTAAAGTGCTCTTATTTATCTCCATTGCGCCTGCAACTTGCATTCTACGGCGGATGACTTCAAACGGATACGCTGCTGTCATCGAAACTGCGCCTGCAATCCCTCCACAAGCCAGTTCTGCTGTGGTCAGCAGCTCTGGACGAGAGTTTGCTTCAATAATATCGCGACTACCACTAGGCTGACCTGATATCGGGCTATGAATGGCTTTTAACGTCCAAGGAAGGTTTTTCCGACAATAATCCTGCATGATATCATGAGTGAAGAAAGATACACCTGCATACGGGATCATGCCTACTACTGAACAAAGGAATCCACGATAAAAATTGGACATCCTGAAGCTTGTTGGTGTTGCTGTTGGCTCATTGTATATCTTATTGGCTAGTGTCAGGTACGATGTGGCTTCCGTATTGAAAGCAAGCCGTACTCTGAACAAATCCAGTGGATATGTGAAGAATACAGATGTCACGCCTATTGAAATGTATTAAATACATCCAAGTCAGGACATTGGCGCTCTCTTTTTTTACATTCATTCAAACATATAATCTCCTTGATGATAGAAATGTGATTTTGTAATTAACTTGCCTGCCATGGATCCTGCAATCAACTTCTTGAAAGGCGTCTCATCTATCCTTGTAGGCATTAGCAGCTATTGTTGGGACCGTTTACAATTTTGAGAGTTGTTTCAGCCTCGTCAGTAAGTTGGGCTGCACTGGTTGACTTAAAAATAAATAAATAAAGGAAAATGAAACTTACACTGCGATACTGCTCATAAGCCATAAACTTGATAGCAGCATATGGAAAGATCCTTAACACCGTAGCAGAGTTCCCTTGGAATAATCCTCGTAGTCCAACAGTCCTTTGAATATCTCGTGTTGCTCTAAATACCCCTGTTAACGTTCCTAATGATATAAATGAAAAAGGTATAATATATATATTAATAAACGAGTTAAATTAGGTGGAATAGAAGTAGATTACATTGAATCATTTAACGCTGAAGCGCAACGATCCATATCCTTGTCCATATTTTTTTTTTTTTTTCTTTAAAAAAAAAAAAAAAAAAAAAAAAGATTCTATCTTTTGCCTCAATAGCCTTTATCGGTTATCGGTACGGTATCCATGTAAACGCTCCAATCGCTCCCATTGTGTTGACTAGATTTTGTTTGTATACATCAATCCAAAGATGCCTTAAAGTGTTAACACGGTTTTTTTTTTTTTCTCAGTTTGTACCTGCATATTTCTCATAGTGTGGATTACTAGCTTGGAAAAGAATCTTGACTCTGTCCAATGGGGCAATGGCGGTTTTAGCCTAACAAAAGTTGAGATCATTTTAAGACACCCATCAGTCACCAAGTATCAAAAGCAGACGCAGATAGCCGGAGTAGGATAGAACAGGGCAGAGAAACGAACATACGTGGGATGTATGGAGAGAGGGATGGGCACATGCTGAAAAAAATAAATAAATAATTAAGTCTTCCATGTCCCCAGATCAAATGTTAATAAAGTTTTGTAAAATCCGGGGTAGGATAAATCAGCCAAAACTTAATAATTTCTCCCACGGCGGACCGTTTGTCATCATTTCTTCCCGAAGTAAAGTAAACACCGGACTGGATTAAACACAATGTATTATATATATATACACTATCTCTTCTTTCTCCATCAAAGATACGATTTCGGAAAAAAAAAAAATTGTCCTTATTACTGAAGGGTTTGGCTGCCTTTTTTCTGTTACTTCTTATCAATAACGTTATTATGTAATAAAAAAAAAAAAAATAGAAAGAGAAAGAAAAAGAGAGAGAGAGAAAGAAAGAGATCGGAAGAATGCATACCGTAATCCCTGCTACTCCTCCGGCCACCATGGTTCTAGCTACATAATCCCATGATCTTGTGTTCCGAGCACCATGTGTTGATTGCTGTTGTTGTTTGCGTGGCTCAAGGTGTTGTATCGAAAGAGATGAAGGCTGTTGGATGATCTGACCATGGAAGTTGCTGTTGGTAGAACCAGCAGGACTGGTCTGGAGCGTTGCCATATCTAATAAATTTTCGAAGGAATGCAAAAAAGGAAATGCGGGGTATGTTTATTTTCTTTTTTATCCGAGTTGTTGTTTAAAGTGAATGGGATATGCTGGAGTGGAGTGTATAACAGATGGAGAAGAGTAAGGTATACAAAGGTCTTTAAAGACAAAGGAAAAAGGAAAAGGGAAGACAGGGAGACAAAGGAGAAAAAGAAAGAAAGAAATGAGAGAAGTGATCAATAAAATAAAAAAAACCTGACTACGATAATTAAGTGATGCACATCTCCCCTCATGTGAAGACTACCACGCGGCCCATCTTTTACTCATTTCGCATTGTGCATCATTGTATTATATCATACATGTCATGCATAATTTATACACTACACCATTACATGAACATGTACACAACAGAAAGCCATCTCTCGAAGCTTCTCTGTTTTATTTATTATTAACAAATCCTAGTCCAAGACGCTTTCGAATGTCCGCATCCTCTGATACTGCTGCCGTTGCAGGTCGTGTGCGACTCAACAGCCAACCCCACCATGCAAACGCACGCTGGATTGCTTCAGGGCTTGGCGACGGCATGATGTTCTCGATCCGGTGCTCATCGATTAACCCACGGTCATCAAATTGGTACATAAACACACCCTCATAGGACGATGGTGGTGGCAATGTTGGTCCTGCTGATGTCAATACTACAGACGGTCGAGTCGTACCCTTCATGGTCCATCGCACAGTCACTGTTGTCGCAGGTGATGGCTGGCTCTCTTCACCCGTACTGTCTTCCATTCCAGCAGGGCCTACACTCTTACCCAATTTATCAGCATAGACAACACTTGGAGGATTATATCGCTCTGTAAAATCTATTGGTGACTCCTTTGCAAAGTAATGAACAGATCTATCCAGTGTATCAAACATTGTTTCAGCTTCAAAGGAACGCAGGATGTTACTGGATGATGCTGATGCTGAAATAGATGATTGTGATGACATTGCGCTCCCATTAGTGTCGTTGCCAGAGTCCATGCCCTTGAGCCCCCTCCCTCCTCGGTCATTCACTCGGATGGACAAAATCTCTACCTCAAGATCACGGAACCACATCTTGAAGCTCCAGCGAAGGGCGCCAGCAAGGAGGAAGTAGACGGATTTGCCCTGAATCGAAACATTCGTATGACTAGCTTCGATTAATCGGATATTAGAGGCATAGATTGAAGTCGTACACAGACCGTCCTGAAAAAACTGTGGCAGCTCTTCACGCAGTGTCCTAATAGCTAGATGTTTCAATATAAATACAGAATGAGTCTCATTTAAACCTTACGAATCATCCGTATGCCTTGAAGAAGATGGGGGACGGATAGAGATAATGGACTGATATATAGCTTAATGGGTTTAGTACCTGCTCCTACGCGAATTTTATATTCTTGAGGCGAGACGTGTTTATTCTCATTTCCAGAAAATTTCAACAAAGGCTCTTCTTTCCTTCTGGTATCTGTCATCAACCCTCTACGAAAGCGTGTTTCGAGATCCATGCATGAGCGACAGTGTCCTGACAGAGATATAGCTAACGAGCTGCCTGCTATTGTGGCCGCGCGTACTATTGTTGTGTCGTGAGGTAAATACAGGCGAGAGAACGCAGCTGTAGATATAGGACATGAAAGTGAGAGCATAGGTCTACTAAAAAGAGAAAGTCGTGCGGGTCCTTTACATGGCGTTCCCATGACCGATAGAATATGTGTGGAGAGTCTCATGGCTGTTTAACGCTCAATGCAATGGAAATGGGCTAAATGAAACAAACGAATTGATCTTTTACAAAAAGGTAAAAAAAAAAGTGACGTCGTTTTGGATTTTATTTCGGCATTTTGAGGTCAACTACGAAAAAGAAAGCTCACAGGGTCCTAGATGGCTGCTTCGCCCTCGACTACGGCTCCTGCATACTGCAATCCTGGCTCCCGGCTGGTTCCTTCTGGCTTAGACGCGTCTCTGGGGTGGTGGGGGTGGTGGAGCTCCTCGTCTGCATGCGTAAAAAGTGAAAGAAAAAAAGAAACGGTTCCCGAAAAGATCCGTCCTCGAGGTTGGTCATCTGTTGTCTTCATTATCCCGTACTGCACTCCACTGTATGCACATCCCAGCCCATGATGCTTCGCCACTCCAGGACAAGGCGCCTTCGTGTGGTCAGCGACAAAAAAAAAAAAAAAAAAAAAAGAAAGAAAGAAAAAGAAATTGTCCCCGGTGTCTCTTCGTATGATCATAACCATAAAATGAAAATGTACTCAAATGTCCAAAGTGTGAATCCAATTTCCATTTTCAACTTGAAGAGAGCGAATAAGAATAAGAATAATAAAAAGCCGCCTATTTTTTTCCTGTTGACCTGTGGCACGCCTGCTCTTTATCACGTCCGAATTGAAAATTAGTCGACTAGCGAGAACACGCCAATGCTGGTGCATTTAGGATAACTCCATGATATCAACCGGCGAAAGGGCGAAGAAGACAAAGAAAAGGTACGAAAAAAACACGCTCACGACACAACAATGAATGGATAAAAACAAATGTGATATAGAACAAGGACACGAATAGGCCTTCGTAACAAATACTGAACATATTAAACGTCTTTCAACTTACCCATACGGGCTTGGAGAACGACCACGTCCAGAATCACGATAATAAGGAGAAGGTGAGCGACCACGGTATCCGCCGCTAGGACGGTAAGGCGAGCGTCCACGATATCCACCGTATCCACGGTCAGGTGAACGAGAGTAGCCTCGACCACGGTATGAATAGTCATAGGGATCGCGTCCATAAGGAATAGGTGAACGACCACGACCGCCATAACGAGGTGGGGGTGGGGGTCCACGACGGTAATCGCTGTAGGGAGGGTGGCGCCTTATGTCCACCCCACTACATTACAAAAAACAAGAGTTTATCAGGATAGCCATCCTAATTAAAGACGTAGAATCTCACAAACAAAACCATCATAGCAGAAAACATACCGACAGAAACGAGCCAAGTGACCAGGTTCGCCACACTTGAAGCATTTTCCAGACTTGACGTCCATTCCTTTCTCCCTGGCCTCTGGACACTCCCTAGCCCAATGTCCTGTCTGATTGCAGAGGAAGCATCCACTACCAGGACCTCCTGAACGTCTAGACCACTCTACTGTAATCTTATTTCCATCCAGCTCGTATCCATTCAATTTACTCACTGCATCATCCGCATCACGTGGGTCCTCGTACTCAACAAAGGCAAAGCCTCCGTGCTTTAATTCGACCGACACAAGGCGACCATATTTCTCGAACTGAGTGGTGAAAATAATAGTCAGATTAGATGATGATAAGACTGTATATGATAAATAGATTTCGTAAGACTATAAACTTACCAGTTCCTCAACATCGCGACGTTCTGTCCTTGCGCTCAGATGACCAACGTATACGGTAGAATGAGTGTTGGAGGCTGGAGGAGGAGCACCGCCGTCACCTGCTGCGGTAAATTTACAAATGTCCGTTGGTAGACGATATTATTAATAAGATGCTACAATTCAATATTGTATCACAGGTCTTCCTACATGAATACAAAGCAGCCTGCTCTATCATATGTGATCCTACCTTGAGGGGGAGGAGGGGGAGGAGGGGGAAGTGAAGACATGTGGCGCTGATGATGTTGTTGAAATAAGGGAGATTGAGATGAAAGATTAAGAAAAGGACTGAAGGTGGAGACTGAAGAGGCTGAGCAAGCCCAGACGAGCGTTATTTCTTTTTCCAGACATAGTCGAATTATCACCTGATATTAGGCCATCCAGACCCCTTAACTTCCGAATCAAGAACGCGCCCCCTTTTTTATTGAAGACTTTGAATCCATCTTTTTCAATCATCACTTTTTCCTCTTTCGACAACTCTCCATACGCGGCATTCCAACATGGCAGCCCGCAAATCAGGAGGATCTGACATCACATACTACCGTGCGCCAGACACCATTGCACGATTTGAGCATATTAGCCATGCACTAGCACGCGATTTGCAGACTACACAAGAGGAAACCGTCTCTACACCATCCGGTGAAGAATTGGCTTTGTTCATCTATGCTCTGCAACAGTTCCAAGAGGATGTCATGGGCGCCCACAGCAGTCATGACTTACCTTCGCCTTCCGCACGTATACCGGCTTGGGTCTTTAAAAGCAAGGATATCACCAACACATCCCCTATCTATAAAGTGCTTCTTGCTGCCTATGAATACCGCCATAAACAGCACTGGAAAGAGTGGGACCTTAATGATCCCTCGAAGCAGAATCAGTATCTCACCATGGTCTCTCACATTCGAGAGTCCCTTATCCTAAATGGCACACTCAAGAACCCAACCATCGCCTTTGCAGAATCTGTCAGTGCTGAGGAGCAGGAAAAGTGGATCATGTCTATCAACAGGCTAGGTGGTAGGAGCCAGCATCATTTCTTGTTTTTTATATTAGTCGTCTGGATATTTTACCGCCCTTGACTTTCTTTTTTTTCCCTTCTTCTTTTCATTTCGTCAGAATCTTGACCATCACAACTCACAATTCAGCGGCTTGCTTTCTTTAATAGGAGCGGTTACCTCAGACACCCATCACGCCTCACATATTGTTCACTACGTTGCAGATGAGTCTGAGAGTTCTGAGAGCGAAGGTTGGCTTCGTACAGTAGAAAAGAAGGATGGAAAGGTCCTTGTACACCATTGGTATTACCCAGATTCTTATGATGAATGGGTCTCAGAGACTTCTGGTGACTATGCAGATGCACACCCTTTACCAGAGCACAGCGGAGCATGGAATGTCACGACACGCTGGATCAGGGATAGTATAAAGTTCAATGAATGGACAAATGAGGAAGACTATGAACTCAATGCTCAGCGTGGTGGACCAGGAGCTGGTTCGTCTGTTCAGTCTAGCCAACGTTATAACAGTAAGCGCGACAACTCGGACCGAATTGAATCCCTTCCTAAAAGGATCAAACGTAGCTCTTCTGCAGTGCCTACTGAATTGGATAATGCGCATTCTGCAGGGGAACAGCGTACAGGACTTTCTTCTGAGGATGCAACTATGGAGGAAACCTCAGCTTCTGGTTTAGGTGCTACACAAGATTTGGAAAACACTCTTCCTGCGGATGCAGATTCAATGGATGTCGATGTCAAAGATACTGAGGCAGAAAGCAAAGCAGAAGAGTTATCCACGAGGGGAACCGATACTAAGGAGGCAAGCTTGGCAGACAAAGATTCAAATAGAGGAAGCGCTCCACCGGAAGCTGAGGAGGCGTTAACCCAAGCGGAAGCAGAGAGGTTTAAGCTGGAAGAGGAGGCTGGCCGCTATCTATCTCGCCAGACACAGGAAGTTATCATTCCTTCTTATGCTGCCTGGTTCTCCCTTTCCAAGATTCACGAGATCGAACATAAATCCTTACCAGAGTTCTTCAATCTCAAGAACCGAAGCAAGACCCCTACAGTTTACAAGGACTACCGCGACTTTATGATCAACACCTACCGTCTCAACCCGTCAGAATATCTCACTGTCACAGCCTGTAGGCGAAACTTGGCCGGCGATGTTTGCGCTATTATTAGAGTTCATTCATTTTTAGAGCAATGGGGACTGATTAACTACCAGGTTTGTGCTTCATTTCACAACATGGCGCTCTCCGAATAGTTTAAAATAGATGATATCGAATGAAAAACTCCTGGATTAACATTTGAGTATATTTATTATATCATAGGTTGACCCTGATACCCGTCCTTCATCGGTTGGACCAGCGTTTACAGGCCATTTCCGCGTCACAGCAGATACGCCAAGGGGATTGCAGCCTTTCCTCCCAAGCGTAGCGGCCCCTACTGCAGCTCAGGCCAATGGAGAACTGAAGGCTGCTAGCGGGGGAAAGCAAGAGTCAAATTTGGAACTTCGACGCAACATTTATGCCAATGGAGCAACGCCGTCATCTAAAGAAAGCGAAGATATTGCTGAAAAGAAGCAGCGCTTCAATTGCTTCACGTGCGGTACTGACTGCACCAAAATCCGCTATCATAGTATCAAGACCAAGAACTTTGAGCTCTGCTCTAATTGTTATATCGAGGGTCGCTTCCCATCCACTATGTCATCTGGCGACTTTATCAGGCTTAATGCACAGCATTTCAAGCATGCCACTGATGATACGTGGACTGATCAGGAAACGTTATTGTTATTGGAGGGATTAGAGATGTATGATGAGGACTGGAATCAAGTAGCAGAGCACGTTGGGACCCGCAGCCGAGAACAATGTATTTTACACTTTTTGCAAATGCCTATTGAAGATCCATATCTTGGAGGCATGACTGAGCGCGAGCTAGGCCCTCTTCAGTACCATCGTATTCCCTTTAGTCAGGCTGACAACCCTGTTATGAGTGTTGTAGCATTCTTGGCAAGTGTGGTCAATCCGAACGTTGCTGCGGCTGCAGCCAAGAGTGCACTGAAAGAGCTTGAGCAAGCCAAACAAGCAGCAAGTTTAGAAAATACTGATTCACAAAAGGAGATTGAAGACACAACCAAAGTGACATCTGCAACCGGAGATGCAGATGAAGCACCAAAAGTGGAGCCTGTAGGATCAGACTTGACCAAGATGGATGTTGATAAGGCAGGCGACAGTATTGAGATGAAAGAGGACGAGGAAGGATCCAAGGATTCTGACATTGCAGGTGTTCCACGTTCAACTTTGGAACGAGCAGGGGCTGCTGCTCTCGGATCAGCAGCGGCAAAGGCCAAGATTCTTGCAGACAATGAAGAGCGTGAAGTCAAAAGGCTGGTGACACAAGTTGTGGAAGCACAGATGAAGAAGATGGAACTTAAACTGCAACAGTTTGAAGAATTAGAGAGCTTATTGGAGATTGAAAGACGAGAGCTTGAAAGACAACGACAACAGTTGTACTTGGATCGCCTTGCAATGAAGAAGAGCATCATGGCGATGCAAGAGAAGATGCTTCTTGCACGGCAGACCAACAATCCTCAAGTTGTTGCGAGCATTACTGTGCCTCCAGGAGGTACAAATGGCTCGGGCACAGCCTTCCAGAATGAGGCTACAGTCCGGCAACAACAGGAGCAAGGCCAGGGTATGGGACCCTTAAGCCGCGATCCGACTGCAGAAAATGTTGTAGTCATGCCTTTGCCATGAGGGTGAATGACGCGATATCTTCTTTTTTTTTTTATACGAATAGTTTTGTTGGTTCCTTTGTCTTTTTCTACCTTTTCTTCTTTTTCTTATTATTCTCTTTTTCTTTATTTGTCTACATGAAGAAAGATCAGTATCATAATAAAATCACGACTATCCTATGTACATGTACATACCAAAGGAATGTTCTTTTAATATGATGACTCTGGACAAGCACGGATGTGAGAGATGTGCGAGATCTAGGGCGAATGTGGGGTATAGAGGATGGAATAACTAGAATTGTAATAAAGTCTGGTCTGGCTTGATCAGATCTGGCCTGGTTTGGTCTGACTTCAATATGCATTTGTCATTAACCTAAATGTTGTTGAGAGATCGAGTGAGGAAATTTCGTTCTTGTCCATGATAGTGGAGCATTTCAGAATAAAATATAAATACTCTCTTTTTTTTTATCTTTCCTCATAGTATTATTTTTTTTATTATTATTATTCTACCTGTGTTATATTTTTCGCTACAAGTCCATCCTCACCGTACATAAAAAAAATCTTCATATCCATCTACCCACTCAACTATCTTTTTTTTTTTTTTTTAAAAAAAAAAAAAAAAAAAAAAAATGGCCAATTACAAACGATCTTCTAAAAAGACTGCTTTGCTGAGCTCAACGGCCCTGATCTTAGGCCTGTTAAATAGCATGGCCATTGAAGCAGGAGTACCCAAAGTCCCACACAAGGCCGATCTATCGCATCCGAAGGGGACGAGTCCTTGGCCGAGATATGGGGAGACACCGGATACGGATACACCGGAGGTGAAGGCTTGGGTCCAGGCTGTGGATTGGTCCAAGGTTCCGAAATTACCAATCAGGAAGACCAAATCCCGTGGAGATCCACCCGACTGCCCAGAACACGAGGTTCCAGAGGATGAATGTTGGTGGACCTGTTCAGGTTGTTTCGCACACGATGACGTGATGGATTGTCCTGCAAAGGATGCTTGGGGTCTTACCTTTGATGATGGACCTCAACCTGGGACTACAGAGGATTTGTTGGAGCTGTTAAAACACAAGAATGTGACGGCTACGTTTTTTGTCACGGGCATGAAATCATCTAGGGCCCCATGGCTCCTACAAGAGACCATTGATCAAGGCCATCACCTCGCTAGTCATAGTAAGCATCTTTTTATATACATATATTGTCATGAAAAAGTCTATAGAAAGTTAATCCTCTTTTTTTCTGTTTTGATCAATCCAAGCTTGGTCTCACTCTGGGATGACAACGTTGACGAACGAACAGGTTGTTGCAGAGCTCAAGTGGACAGAGAAGTATATTTATGATCATACAGGATACAAGATCAAGTACTTCCGTCCTCCTTACGGTAAAGCATAGCAAAAAAAAAAAAAAAAAATCGATTTTCATTCCATATTCCAGAAAGACGGGCCGTTTAAAGATCTTTCTTTTCCATATTTGAATACAACAGTTCCACATCCTGATTCTCCATTCTTTCTCGTATACACATTTATCATCTCGTGATGTTAACTTTTTTTTTTTTTTTTTTTTTTTTTAAAAAAAAAATAAGGCGACGTTGATAATCGTGTCCGTGCAATTGCACGTCAACTCGGTTTTAAGACCGTGATCTGGTCACACGAATGGGATACACAAGACTGGCAACTTGAAGAGAACACAATCACCCCAACGCAGATTGAGAGTATTTTCAAAAATGGCTTAAAGAGTCTTTCTAAACGCGAAACAGGTCCCATCTCACTCGAACATGATGGTGATCCAAAAATGGTCACCGTGGCCAAAACTATTTTGGATATGGGCATGGCGAAAGGCTTACGCCCTATGGACCTTGCCAAGTGCTTGAATGACCCTGTCGGCTATAATGCTGTCCCTTCTAAAGACCCCAAGGAACCTGCTGCTGCTACAACGACTCCTAATAATGATAGCAAAGACAAAGACAGCAAGGGCAAGGGAAACAACAGTAACAGTTCATCAGGAGGCAAACAAACTAACAGCAAAGATATTTCAGCGATAAAGGGTGATTCCACCAAGAATCAAGGGAATAATAACCAACCAGGATCATCTGGAGGCAAGGCTTCTTCTGCATCAGCTCCTTTCTCTGTAATATCTTCTGGTCTTGGAGCTGCTTGCTGGACTTTGGCAGCAGTCGTCGGCTCTTTTGCTTTTTAATACAATACCGAGCTTTTTTTTTTTTTTTTTTTTTTTTGCACTTTATTTACTATACACATTCGCACTACGCACTCCTTGATAAACATTCCAAATAGATCATATTCATTATCAACATAAATAAAGAGCAACTATCACTAGCCATAATCAGCCTTTTCTTTCTTTGTTTCTTTTTATATATAAGTATGACTGTAGACTATCGACTACCTTGAAGAGACATTTCAATTGCCTGCTGCATCATCTCCCAATCTGGATCATTCTCGTCCACTACATCTTCCAATGAATATCCAGGAGGGAGCGATGAGATGTCAGTGCTGCCATCATTACTACTATCGCCAGCAGCCGATTCCCCCAATCGATATCCTGTGCCACCAAAGGCTTGCTGCTGTTGCTGCTTCTGAGATGATTCTGAACCAGCAGTGCCTATGCTGCTCTCCACCATGACTGGCAACGTAGCAGCCATCTCATCCGCTTCTGATCTTGGTAGGAAAGAAGGTGTAGTTACTAATACATCCTTTGATGAGCGTTTCGCATCCTTAGACTCATCCGAATCATCAACACGTGCCCGTTTAGAGTTATTGTTCTGTCCACTAATGGCTGATAATGAAGGGTCAGATTTTTGCTGAGCTGCACGTTCACGCTCTTCAATCCTTTGTCTCCTTATCCGCTCCATTTCTTGACGCTCCGATAAAAAGGATGATGGCCCTGTAGCAGCAGCAGTAGTAGTAGTAGTAGTAGTAGTAGTAGTAGTAGAAGAAGAAGAAATTGATCCAGAAAGAGGAGAGATGTTGGTCGTTCCAATTGTTTGTTCTGAGGCCATGGATGGTATTGATGCAGATGACTTTAATACCGTAGATCCTGTTGCTGCTGCCGTAGTAGTCTCCTGTTTGTTAAGAGGCCGCACGACAAAGATAGAATACCCTTCGGCTTCCAATTGTGACAAAGTCATGCCTAAGTAAGTTGCAGACATGTGGCGAGGTTGAGAGTGCATTGAATTCAGATCATACCATCGTTGTGTTGATGGACCAAAGCGGCGCAATGTATACCAATGTTCATTCAAGTTGCAGATAAATGCAGTTTCACGTCTATATCAATTTTCATAAAAAAAAAATCAGTTCTAATCATTTTAGTGACCTTAGAAAAAAAAAATAAAAAAACTTGACATTACTCTCAATCAGGGAGGGAAAAAAAAAAAAAAAATCACATACTCTGGTTCTGCTTTTGCATCGCTCACTTCCTTGGATCCCCAAGGGATAATTTGAATATTCCAAATGGTCAAAGCATGACTAAGAACCTATTGTGCAGAAAATAAGGGTTAGTAAAAAAAAAAAAAAAAAAAAAAAAAAAAAAGAACAAAGGAGGAACCCCCCATCTCCCCAAGGTAGGATAGAATAGATGTCTAAATCATTACCTGTACAGAAAAGAAACCAGAGTCGTCCATGTTCTGGCTTTTGACAGGGTAAAACCTTGAACCGGTGTTGCCCAATGCGTCCTGCTCTTTTTGATCTAATTGTCTTGCCAATTCTGCCAAATCAATGGCAGTGAAGTATGGTCCTTGTAGCAGCGCATTCAGACAGTGTTGAGCACAAAGGTTTCCTTCTTGCTAAGAAAAGCAAATAAAGAAATCTTGTGTAATTACCATTTTACCTTTGTAGAGAAAAAGACTTAAGAATAGACTTTTTATTTTTATTTTTTTACCTGTTCATGAAAGATATAGGGTACTAAATCCATTTTTGTTTTATTTCTACTTATGTAAAGAGTGCGTCAGATTATGTTTCTCAAAGAGTCAATGGAACTTGAAGGAGAAGATGGGGATATATATAAAAAAGGAATAAAGGAATGAAGAAAAGAGAAGAATGAGTGAATGAATGAAGAAGAAAAGAAAGAGACAAAAAGAGACACGTAATTAAAGTGTAGTGAACAAAGAACTTTATTTGCATTGTGGAAGAGAAAAGATATGCGTAAACATAAACTTTATCATATTTGCTGCGTCACAGCTTTATTTATATATAAATGGATCGACGACATTCCCAACCTCTTTTTTCTTTTCTTTTTTTTTCTAACGTCCATCCTACTTGTCTTTCTTAACTTTATCTTTTCCTCCCTCCACACATCCCATTCATTCCCTTTCAATTAAACAGATAAACAAATAAACAAGAGACATGACCACTCAAGCATCTATACAACTCGAAAAACATCTTGTCGATGTCGAAGTCATTGGCGATGAAAAGAAGGGGAACGGTCGTTGGTTATCTTTGCATGAAGTCAAATTCTTGGACCCTTCAGGTATTGAGCGCAGTTGGGAGGTGTGTCGTCGTATCTCTGCTGGAACCAGCAACAAGAGTAACAAAGTACCAGGCACACCCTCTGTCGATGGTATGTTTCATTTTTTAAAAGTGATGTCCTTGGCTAAAAAAGAAAAAGAAAAAAAAAATACATAGATACTAACTAATCATCACACTGCTAATTTTTTATTCTTCTTGCCTACAGCTGTTGATGTGATCCCAATTATCAAAACTCGATGCTCTCAGGATAAGAACAAGGGCCATGATCAGGATCAGAACCAGGATCAGGAGCAAAGCGAGGCGACACATGTAGCTCTTGTGATCCAGTACCGTCCAGCTATGGGCGCTTACACGATCGAATTCCCATCAGGGCTCATTGACGCCAATGAAAGCTCGACTGAGGCTGCACTTCGTGAATTAGCAGAGGAGGTTGGGTATAGTGAACATCTTGGTCATTCCGTCAAAGTCATCAAGACTTTAGACCCTATTGCGGTTGCATATGAGCCTGGCATGACCAACTCCTGTTCTCACGTCGTCATTGTTGAGGTAAAAAAAAAAAAAAAAAAAAAAAAAAAAAAAAGTTACGTTTTTTTTATTCCACATGAATGATTTATTTTTTTTCCCCTTTGCTTTGACATGTAACAGATCACCATGAACCACCATCAAATCTTTGGTTCAGGTTCTATACGCAGGCCAACACCAGAGGATGACGAGTGGAGTCTCCAGGTAGTCATACTACCTCTTAAAGGCCTTATGAATTCATTGATAGGTAATAAAATGACATTCCTTTTTTTTTTTTTTTTTTTTTTTTTTTTTTTTTTAAAAAAAAAAAAAAAAAATCCTGAACACCACTGAGATTAACCACAAATAATAACATGATAATTAGAATTACAATCCACTGCTGGCGAGTCCTCTAAGCTGGTCTTGGACAGTCGTCTATACGCATGGGCACTTGGACGCGAATTAGCCTACTAAAAATAAAAAATAAACACTTCTAGAAATTTAAATAGCCACCATTATCACTGGCAGCAAAACAAATGGTCACGCCACAATGACAGGGACTATAAAATAATAAAACTTTTTATTCCGGTTTTGAATGCTATGTTACATGTAAGGATTGTTAAAATAATGATATAAATCTAATGGAAGCGATCATTGTAAGCAATGCCAAAATACTAAATAGGTGGGAGATATGAAATAATGAAATACGATAGTTTTCCTTTTTTTTTTTTTTACTTCTTATGCTGAGGTCATAGTGGTGTTATAAGTGTTATGCATCAGTGACATCCATTGCCTCTCCTGTGGCTGTTGTTGTTGTCGTTGTTGTGTTCTTGGGTTTTTTGACCTTGGTATCAGCTCTCTGAAGTCCTGCTGCCGCATCAGCTTCGGCTTGAGAGTATGGCTCCTCCTTCAACAACTTTAGTCTAAACAAGGAAGGAAAAATAAAAGTTATTAAGAAAATACAAAAAAATACCCCTGATGCGCTCGTTAATCAAAGTCTTTTTTTTTTCTTTTTTTTTTTTTACCTCTTCTTATGGATCTTTCCTTTCTGATGCTCCAAAAGCGATTCCTTGTTGATATGATGCTTTCTGAAGTTTATGAAAAAGAAGGGAAAAGAAAACCCATTAGCAATGCAGATCTTCATTATACTGAATAATAAAAAGAGCTCTAGCATTCGAACATAAAAAAAAAATAAAAACCAATAAACGAATAAACCTCTTACGCGCAGGGAATGCAGTAAAATTGGCCCATTCCAGGAAGGTCAGGGTCAAGCTCTGGCTTTTGAAACTTCTCAGCATTCTCGGGTTGGATATCTCCATGAATCTGATCAATATCACGCATATAACGCTTGGTGCGGTATTTACGCTGGATATCTCGGATACCCTTATGGACTCTTGAACGACGAAGTCTTCCCATGGCAGCAATGAGAGAGAGGGGGTTTTTTTTTAATGAATGTGATGAAAGAGAACTTTTCTCAAGACCTATTTAGCTTATTTAGGGTTTCCTTCTTTTTTTTTTCTTTTTTTTTTTTGTGACTGCTAGGTTTATTTATTTTGGCGACAATTCATCTGCAGCCTTTAACGAGCAGATCCTTTATTGGACAGAATTTACCTTTGGAAATAAAGATTTCATAACACCCAAATATGGAAGTACTCTTAAGAAGGAAAGAAAGAGAGAGACCATGTCGATAATTAATCATTAAATGTAGCTGAAAACAAAGGTTGAAGCTTGAAGCGACAAAATTAAGATTAAAAGTAGAAATATGAAATATGACGTTTATTGAATAATGTACATGCTCAAGGAAATTGAAGAATACAATGAAGTATACAGTTATAAAGCTAATAAAAGCTTATGAGAATAGGCAGAAAGCAAATATGTAACGTGATAGACGATCGGTGTCTTCCTCACTTTTACGATCGACCATTCACTAAAACACGTAACGGCGTGGTTGAGCCCCTTGACAAATCGATACGCTCTTCCACAGATGCAGCGGTTCCTGTAGAGTCATTTATGCTAGCCGAGTCCAAAGCATACTTGATATCAAGCTCATTTATTACCGCTACAATGTGGTCCTGACGAGGTGACGCAGCTAGTACAGTGGGCTCGGACAATGACAAGTGCATGTCATTGTCGTCACCAGTTGTTTTGCGTTTGGGCTCTGCTCGTATGCGGGATTCGTCAGGAAGGGCCTCATTATCTCTTCGCTTAAGCGAAGGCGTTACCGCACTCGTCTCCTCCGAGAGTTGTTCAGTCGCGGACCCAGTCGCGAGGCCATTCATTAGCTGCATATCAGTCTGTGTCTTATTAACATCTCTTGGAGAATGTTGTTGCCCAACATCCTGGCTATCTTGTGATCCAGTTCTGACAAATACGATGCTAGTGCGTCCTGTGCTCACAGGCAGCGGTGACAGAATGAAAGGTGAGGTAGAGATAGGTAATGATAGGTTCATTGATGTTGAAACTAGCGGAGGAGTTTTTTTCTTGGCAATCCCCGCAGCAATTGATCCGTTGGAGGTAACAATCGGATCTGATGGTTCTGCATTTACATTTGGATCCTGATGTGTTGGAACTACTGTTAGACGACCTTGACTTGAAGTCACATCCTTATCCAGTTCCCCCCCCCTTTCAATCGACGCAGCCACTTCATTTTCCTTCCTCTCCAAAGATGGATCATTCCCATCACTGTCACTAGTATCTTCAAGCTTATGATGTGATGCTCGTTTATGCTGGAAAATATCTGAATCTTTCTCAGATAAAGACGCGTGTGATGCATCTGGAGTATTGTCAAGCCTTCTTTCAGACACCGCATCAACACCACCTTTGCTACTGAAGTCTTGGCTGTCCTTATCAGAAGACACCAGCTTGCAATCTTTGTTGTTTATGAATTCATCTTTGGTCGATACTTCCGATTCAAAGTTAACTATTGCCACTGGTGCCTGCGTCTGTTGTTGCAGGTGCTGCTGTTGTTGGTGCTGCTGCAGCTGTTTGTGCTGAGCCATCAATTTGATAAATGTGTCGACATATGTGATCTCTCTCAATTCCTCACTATATTTCTCCGTAAGATATGTTGAAAGCGTCTCAAAATTTTCCTATTGATTTTTTTTAAAATACAAATAAATACCGATTAGCTGCATCTCTACTAATATTTGCAAAACTCAGTATTTTTTTGCAATGCACGTACTGTTCGAATAAACTCAAAGAACTCCAGGCAGACCGAGTTTAGGAGGTTGTTCTTATTGTTATTCCTGAGTAGCAGCTCAACAATGCTATTAATCACTCCACGATCTATCAAATATCGATGATAAAACTCATCGCTTATCTCGATACATGCTCTTAGAAACTTTAGGACGGCTGTAACATATTAAAAAAAAAAAAAATTAGACGATACAGTTGAACAGGGAGGGTATTTGTCTAAATGGTCGTAAAAGCTCACGGCGCGCGTACTTAGTCCCAAGTGTAAATCCCTATTGCTGAGTAAAGAGCAACTTTTTGTAATGACCCCACTTGTAAACACGTAGTATTTACTCCGAAACGAATGCTGCCGGACCATAAAAGAAAGTATGGTGCAGATACTTTCACACTGTATGCTTGTCACTCTGTCCAATATAACTGTGTCTAAGGTCGGATTTGAAAGTGAAGTAGATGTGAGTAAAGCCTGGTATCTGCGGAATGGACCACATTAGCTTGAATACAATAAGGCCCTTGCCATTGCTTGTGCGTGTGATATGATATACCTTCAGGCAGATCTAGCAGTGGCGACATCAATTTATCAACGTAAAGGGAATAAAATAACTCCAGAAATTTGTCTGCATCTGGATCTAGTCTCGATGAACTTTGGATTGTTGCCTGAATAGATGCACATTCTGTCAGATAAGGACTGGTATTGAGAAGCATTCTAATAAGTTCTGATAGCTGAGTTATTGCTCCTACATCCCGCTCAACAAGGAATTGTTCAACAATTACGCCAAAAATTTGTTGATCGGAAGGGTTTTCAGCCTGCTTGACAATATGAGATCGGACCAAGCTCGCATCATACTCCAATACTGATAGCATGATCTCTATGCCTGCCATTTTGATACATCCCTCGCTGTCTGTAAACGAGAAAGTGAAGACGTTGAATAGACCGCACTGGCATAAAGTCCTACGGATTAAAAAAAAAAAAAAAAAAAAAAAGTTTATTTGTTGATGCCTTAATACTCCGATGGCAAGCGATCATAAACCACCGTCCTTATATTACCGATAAATACGCGCTGTCATATGAGTAGACCTAGCTATAGAGCAGAATTGCTGAGCAAATCGCACCACATCCCGCCTCTGCTCATGCATCTCGTCGGAATGATTGTTGTTCGCATCCATTATTGCAAATAAATCTAGCAAAAACGGTCGATTCTGGCAAATCGCATTCACGATATCGTTGTTGTTAAAAAATATCAGGGATCCCAAAATCGATGGTAAACCATCATCCATGACTCGCGATAACACAGTATCTCTGAGAAAATGAAGGCGAAACACCTTGTGGATCTTTTGCTCCACCTCCAAGTCTTTGATCGGAACTATCTGTTTGAATTTGACTCGATTCATTAAAAACCCTCGGTAATCCGGCTTGCTGTCCACTAAACCAGGTTCATCTAACACGCAGATTAAGGCCAAATGTCAGTTTTTTTTTTTTTTTTTTTTTTTTTTTTTGTGGGAATGTCATTTATCCCTCAAGCGGGCCTTACATTCCAGTATTCCTACGCAATTGAGGAAGATACCTTCCTGAAGAATATATTGGATGACAGCAATATCGTGGAGCTGGACTGGAGATGACGATATACATTATCAGTACATACATTACCAGGTAGATTCTTGCGCTATATTGATAGATTATTAACGGTTAAAATACAACTTACTGATCCCAAGCATTACATAATACAGCAGTTGTAACTCTGCAATGCTTTTATGACCTTCTAAGGTTTCCAGGAGCGGAAACAACTTGTTGATATAGTTCTAAATAATATGAGATCAATTAAATTTTTGAAGGTGGTACAGCAAATAGTGGGACATGTCCTCTCACTTACATCGACTAGGACAAATGAAGACAACTTCTCTCTTTCCAAGATATCTCTCTGAGCAGCTCTGAGTAAATCGCCAATATCCTTGAGGTTGGAGATATCGGGGTCTGGGAGGGTATTATTAGTTCCGTTGCCATCCACAAGAGCTGGACATGCATCATCGGCTGCGGATTGAATTTAATCCAAAAAAAAAAAAAAAAAAAAAAAAAAAGAGAGAGAGAAAGGATTAAATGTCTGTATTATATAGTCTTGTCAATAAAATGAAAAAAAAAAAAAAAAAAAAAAGGATTCATACCATGTTGCTGTCGAACTTCGTTAATGGTTTCCCTAGAATGCGTCCAGTCAAATATGGCACATTTCCGTATTAGTATATTTTTTGTTCCATGATCTTGCGATCTGCTAAATATTTCAGAAAAGATATGCCTACCAGATTTCTGAACAACCCTCGGCCTCTTGGAAACTAAGTGCCAGGTCTATATCATCCTCAGACCAGACAATCAAGGTATCTAGGGGAAAAGATTGTCCAAGCATATGCTCAGTGGTTTAAGTGAAAAAGAAAAGAATAAAAGGAGGAGAAGAAAAACAAGTTTGAAATAAACAGAGATGATCATTCTTCTGTTATTTTACCTTGTTGTTTCTGGTAGACATCATCAGTTTTGATTCGAGATCGCAGTAGCTCCCTGTCCTCCTCATCTTCAGAATGAACCACGAGTGTGCCTTCGGACTTGTCCTAAGCAATTTATATAAAGTCAGGCGAGACGCGAAAGAAATGAAACACGGAGATTGTCAGAAGCGTTGGAAAAATACGCCAGAGCCACGTATTAAGAGGCGATGGATTTAAACAAAAAAAAGTTTTTTTATTTTATTTGAGCTTCACCACTTTGCTCCACAAAAAAAAAGCACAGCAGAAACATTCTTTTGTCAACAGAGGAAAGTGACCCTCTCTGAAAGGACCCTTTTGCTTTTTTTTGTAAACTATTTTTATTAAGGTCTAATCTTTACCTCATTGAATTCACATGAACAGTGTCCAGTGCCTTGATCATTCCATTCATTTCCTTTACCAAGTTGGTACACTTTCACGCGTTTCTTTGTCTGGGACTCCATTACACCCTCTCCTCACACCCCTTCTTTATTATTTTGGCTTTTATTTATTTTTTCTTTTTTTTTCTTCCTTAAAGGCGTCAACTAGCCCGTGTAATGAGCATATACCTCTCTTCCTTTCTATCCTACTCTTTCTTTCTTTCTCTCTCTCTTATAAAAGGATGGTCTAGAGCCTAGGCGTGGCTGGACGAGGAGGAGTGGAAAAGAAACCAGTGGATACAGCGAGTATGTTGGAGAATTAATAAAGTACTATGCTGTTAGTCGGGATTCACGAATAATCTGTTATTGTGTTTGTGTGCGTGTGGACAAAGAAGTAAAAAAAAAAGAATGGAGGGAAAAATAAAAGGAGAGAAGAAAGAGCAAGTGAACGAGTTCAAGGCGACTTGAAACTGAAAATGAGCCCTTTTTTTTGTGGTCGTTATTAGTTGATGCACAAAAGTGAGGCAAAACAAAAAATAGTTTTTGTCCTATTGCTCTATTGCCCAATGCTCTTATGGACCATCCATGCCCAAGAGCCAAAAAAAAAAAAAAAAAAAAAAAAGCTTACTGAGAGCATACCAAAAATATTCTTGTACATAATACAATGTGGCCCTCAAGCCTAATCCTTTTGTCAAATCTAATCGCGTGATAACTATACTAAATTCATAATTCATTATAATAATCAAAGTTTACATTAATAAAAAAGTCCATCGATTCATTATCTTACAGATCATCAGTGTAGCTACACCGGAAGATTCTGTACGCGTGTCGATTCTACCCCATCAGCAATGGCTCTAGCACTGCTTATCCGTGGCATCGAAATTGCCTCCTGTCCCGAGAATAGA
Organism: Lobosporangium transversale; assembly: GCF_002105155.1. Classification (NCBI taxonomy): domain Eukaryota; kingdom Fungi; phylum Mortierellomycota; class Mortierellomycetes; order Mortierellales; family Mortierellaceae; genus Lobosporangium; species Lobosporangium transversale. The sequence goes on along the minus strand of NW_019028983.1, from coordinate 569,013 downwards.
TAGGATATAACATCATGGAACTCCAACTGAAGAATAAATGTCTCCTGCTCCAAGACCTCTTCATAGTCATTTCCCAATAACCCTTCATCCTCCTCCTCTTCATTGCTATCGCTGCCGCTCCGATGATCCGCCTCTGAAGTTGTTGAATTCAGAATATCCCCTGTTGATTCTCTTGAGTGCTCTAGACTATGCCGCGTCTCCTCATCATCTACATAATAATCACTATTTAGTTCTCGGTCGTTGGCGTCGCGTTCTGAAGTGTGCTCAAACAACAGTGATGGTGACGACTGAGATGCAACTGAGTTTGCTTGTACTGATGATACGTTCCTCGAGGAAGATGTAATGCCTATCCGCGTCCTTGAGCTACTGCTCCGTTGTTGTGTGGCGTTGCTACTCTGAGATGATCGGATACCAGTCTCATGTTGTTGTCTATTACTTTGAGCATCGCTGTTGCTGTTGGATGATTGTTCTCTCCTACGTGCTTGTTGTCGGTTTGCTGTGCCATATCTCCTTGAGCCTCCTTCTATTTTACGGATTTCAAACAAAATCAATGCCTGAACGATCTGCAACATAGTGATTATGCTATCTAGCCACAATAGCTTTGAGCGGCTTGGTAATGAGACTATGTAAATAGAATATGGAGGCAGTAACATTAGTAGCATTAACTTGACATCAGCCCAACACCGAAAAAACTAAAGGAATAAAAATCGAGTGAAACCAATTGCAATAACGTCAATAGTACCATTTCCAATAAAGTCAATAATGACACCGTATCGTCCAGGTGGATCCAAGTGACGGAGGATGGCAAGAAAAGCAGTTGCGAACACTATATAGAGAGCCACACGTAAAGTTGGGGTCTTGGTCTTGAGCGATAGTATTTGCTAAAAAAAATAAAAAATAAAAATAAAAAATAAAAAGGAGCTTGATTAAATAAGGCCCCTTTCTCTCCTCTTTCCTATTCAGCAGACAGCGATCATTTTTTTTAAAATAAAAAGATTGCTATGAATGTCACTTACATCTTGCAAGAGACATCTAAGAAGCAATCCGAGAGTGCTTGTGTCCAGTAGGTATTGGTACACATAGAGCCCGTAGAGTAGTTTATCTATAGACTTATGGATGTCCTTTCTATAATATTGGTTCGCCATGGTTGCATTGCTGTGATCCTCATATACAGAAACTGCTGATCATCCTTTTTCTTCTCTTATTTGGCTGTCACCTTGTGAGTCAAGTCCAGATGAAATGATTTCCCGCTGATTGTTATTTAATTGCGTAGTGTTGTGAGGCCAAGAGTTTAGAAACATTTAAAAAAAAATGAGTATCAAATGAATGTATACGTTAATGTGACGTGGAATATATACTCAGACCACGCGAAAGAGTTGTTCGGCGCAGCTTTCAATTTTCCCAAACAGATCAATTTTTCTGCTACATTTCAAACACTGGAGAATGGTGTCGACAGTTGCATTTAGAGGGACAGTTGCTGCAGGATTGTGGGCCAGAACGATTTTCTGGACAACAAATGTTCGGAATGGGACATGTAGGACCATCACTACATCACGATCTACTTTTCATGAGAACCCTCTTGTAAGAAGAAAATATAAATATAAATATAAATACAAATAAGCAACAATCTTGATGCACGCTCCAATACACACTGATAACAAACCGCACCATATCGTCTAGGGAATCCCACGGAAGCCATTACCTCAAGTCCCTGGACGCGGGCCAGGTGCGGGTCCTGCTCCTACCATTCCAAGAATGCAGCGTGGATTACCCCAAAAGATGCCAATCAAGGGCGTAAAGCATATCATTGCGGTAGCCTCTGGAAAGGGTGGTGTTGGCAAGTCTACCACTTCAGGTAGAATAAAGAAAAATATTTGCAAAGAAGGGAAATATATATATCGAAAATGTTCAGCTGGATCTATTACTTGAGCATCAAGCCCAAGCAGAACATCCTATTGTTTGACACTTATTTGGAACTGCTCATTTATATGACCCATTCAGTAAACTTGGCATTAGCTATTGCAGGAATGAACAAGCGTGTTGGGCTCTTGGATGCAGATATCTTTGGGCCTTCAATTCCTCGCCTCATGAACCTTAGCGGCGAACCAGAACTGACAGGAACAGGTACAATAGAAATAAAAATGCAGTCAACTACTCATACTGTATGCGATTTAAGACTCACAACGAGAACTTTTTTACCTTTATTTTATTTTTTTTTTATTCTTTTTCAACTTTTGCTTCACTTCATATCAGAGGATCGTCTTGTACCTCTGACGAACTTTGGAGTGAAGTGCATGTCCATGGGTTTTCTGGTTGGAGAAGAGGCGCCCGTTGTATGGCGAGGACTGATGGTCATGAAGGCTTTGCAACAACTTTTGCACCAGGTCGAGTGGGGTGAACTTGACTTGCTTGTCATTGACATGCCTCCGGGCACCGGGGATACACAATTGACCATCTCGCAACAGATCCCACTTTCTGGAGTAGTAATTGTCTCGACTCCCCAGGATATCGCATTGATCGATGCCCGTAAGGGAGTCAATATGTTCAAGAAAGTTAATGTTCCGGTAAGATGTAGATCAATAGACAGAATCATTAAAATTGGTACACTTTGCTCAATCTCAATCTAAGAATGATTGACAAACAAGCCTTTTTGGGGGCCATTTTGGCTGTGATTATCAAGTAGATCTTGGGTGTTGTACAAAATATGTCGCTCCACGTGTGTCCTAATTGCAACCACGAGTCGCATATCTTTGGAGATGGAGGTGCAGAAAGAACAGCAAAGGAAATGAACCTTGACTTTTTAGGCGATGTTGCACTTCACTCGGAGATCTGTCAATTATCGGACAAAGGTCAACCCGTCGTTGTGTCCAGACCAAACAGTAAACACACAGAATACTACAAAGCCATTGCATTCAAGGTTGTCGCTAAGCTTTGGCCATCAGATACGATCCAATCTACATAGCTAAAACTAATAATATAGTATGGTATAATGGCATTAAAAAAAAGAAAAGACATTCATTTCAGAACACTTTCGTTGGCTATCTGACTTGGTCGAAACTACTCTTCTGATTCTGATCGCGGGCTTTGGCCATCATATGATTCTACAGGGCTAGTTGATCGGCTACGCTGCATTCCTATCCAACTACTACTGCCACTGCTACTCCTTCGTCCAAATCTGAAAAAGTCTCTGCTCCTACTTCTGAACGGGCTTATTGAGCCATCTTCATAATCTGAACCTTCGGGCGACGCCATTCTTGAAGAGTCATTTGACGGGCTCGAGGCATTGCCATCCGTAATCAGGTTATTACCATCGCGCCTTCGTCTTCTAAAAATCTTATTGACGACACTGTCGGCGCCAAAGAGCCTCGAAAAGTCTTTAATGAACTCTTGTGATTTATCTTCCCACACATTCATGGTCTGTCGAAGATCATTTCTGAGAACCGAGATTTCGTTTTTGAGCTCATCCTTGGTTCCATGCCAATTCTGACGGATCGAAGCGCGAATATCCTGTGCTGACTTTTTAAGCTTCACTTCTTGCTCCTATGGATGCAGAATATGGCCGGGAGCCCAATAATTCAGTTTTAGCATAGTAGAAGAATCTACATTCATTATCCCCTCAATAATTGGAGATATGGTTATTACCTTGAAAAATCCAATACCAAGCTCTTTAGCGGTTACACCACGCTCAAGATTACGTCTGAGGTATTGATCATAATCTTTGACAATTCGTGTGATCAAATCTGATGTTGAAACACCATCTGTACGCTGTGTTGGCAAAAAGTGACCCTGGTTCTTGACAAACGCGTAGACATCGTCACTATCAACAGATTTGTACGGGATATCGTCATGGGCGACATAGTCGATCTAGAAAGATAATAGCAATTAATTATATTAATTAACTATAAACAAAAAAAAAAAAAAAAAAAAAAAAAAATTATAAACATCATTTGCACAAGTTTGGTTATAAATTGCATCTTTACCTGATGCTTATCCAAGAAAGCCTGATCAACTACCCATGGAGCACTCTCAATCACCTCGTCCACCCACTTGCAGTGGCGCACACTCTCGTAGCGTTCCTTGTCCGTCATGACTGTCTTGCCTTTACGACTGTGGGTCATGGTGTCATCGCAAACTACATTGATCAAGGTTTAATGGTGTTAGCCTTGGTGTTACTTTTTTTATCGGGATGGCGATATAGAAGAGTCTTTGTACTTTGTACATAAACAGATAAACAGCAATGCGTACACGCTAAAAAAAAAAAAAGGTTCAAGATCAAAAACTGAAGTAGCTCCCAAAGTTAGGGGAGGAGAATGAAAAAGCATATGAAGATGCTCTTTTTCTGGCGGCAATTGAAATGCACCTGATTTCTTTGGGGTAAAACTAAAGCAAGAACTAGCTTTCCTCCACCCCTAGGACGGGCAAGAAAGAAACAGTGATGGGCTTTCACTCTGCCCAGTGTTCATCCATTCTCCATGATTAGAATGACAGTAACAGGATGTGCGACAATATAATGGAAAGTGTGATTTTTCTTTTTTTTTACCTCCAACGAGTAAGTAGACTTCGGGAAATGCTTTTTTTGCTTGCTCGAGTGCTTTGGCATGTCCGAAATGGAACAAGTCATAAATGCCATCGCAGTAGATGCGCACAGGGCGACCAACAGGTGGTGGATTAATGGGGTAGCTGTACTTGGACTTTGAAACACTGGAGCTTACTGTTATCGAACTATCGTCTTTTACAGCAACACCGGGGGTAGTAGTTATGATTGTTTCTTTTGCTGTGAGTTGTTGGTCATTGCGGTTGACTTTTGTGCGATCGTCTTGGTCCGTGCTCGTGTCTACATGGTTGATCACCTTCTTTTCATTGTTTTTAGTCTCATCTGCGTTTTCATATTCGTTTTCGTGCTCAGCAGCAGCCTGTCTCCTTGTACTTCTGTTTTTGATGGATGTGCCTTTTTGGCTTATACGTGGCTGTTTGTGAATAGACGCGTCGGTGTCGCTATTGCTGCTCTTGGACGTGGCAGAGGCTGCCTCTGATGTGCGTTTGCGTTTTGAAGACATAATGCTAAAATATATGCTGAAGTTTGGAAAAGACGAGAGATAAAAGCAAGAATATGTGAAAGAAAGGAAGAAAGGAAGAAAGGAAGAAAGGAAGAAAGGTAGAAAGAAAAGAAAACGTGAAGGAAATAACGTTTTGGCTTTATTCTTTTTCTCCAGGGTCCAGATATTTCAATGTGAACATATATACTTTAAGCTATCAGTTCTCTTTTCTGTATTAATATTTATTAACTTCATGTTTTTATACTTGGCTTTACTTGTTTGCTCTTTCCCACAGACATGATTTGTGATCTGAGCGTTCATCCCGACGTTTATGAATCAGCAGAAACAACCTTGGGCTCCTCTTCCTCCTTCTTCTCAGTCTCAGCGACAGTTTCAGCAACTTGGCTTTCCTCCTTGGCCTCGGTTGAAGCAGGCTCGGGAACCTCGGGTGCTTCCTGGACTGCAATAGGAGCAGATGTGACATCTTCAACGTCTTGAACGATGACCTTCTCCTGGACTGGCTCTTGCTCCTGGACAGGCTCCTGCTCCTGTTCTACTTGCTCCTGTTCCTCAGTCTGCTCCTCCTCTTGCTCCTCTTTTGTTTCTTCTTTCACATCAGCAAGATCAGCATCCTTGATCTTATCTGTCAATTCCGAGACCTTTGAATCTGAATCAATTTTCTTCTCCTCTTGGACCTCTGATGTCTTGGCAAGGGGCTGGGCAACAGTTGATGCAGCTGCGGCATTTTTAGATGGAGTCGTTGCTGCAGCCGTGGTGGAGTCGTTAAGCTTGCTGTTTCCTCTTGGCTTGTCAATCTTGTTTTGTGGTACGTATTTGTCTTTCTCAGCAGCCTTTGCTAGAGCAGAATACCGCCGTGCGAGACCCTGCACTTTGGTTGCTGCGGGTGCAGCTGCAGGTGCGGGCTGGGAGTTCTCGTTCAAGGGCGAGGAACCTGGGGGTGAGGAAGAAATATCAGAAGTAGACCTAGAAACATGTTTGAAACAGCATTTGATTAGCTTTTTTCTTTTTTTTCCGTTCTTTAGCGAGAAAGGTATTTTAAAAGTAGATCCATGAATAAGTATAGGGAAAATAGCAATATGTAGTATGGAAGATCGTTTCTTACATGATAAAAAATATGAGGTATAGGTAGTTTTGTGATAAGGAAGTGGATATGTGCGTTTTATTCAGAAATGGAAGGAGAAAAAAGTTGCGAAGGATTTTTGAAGAGAAGAAGAAAAAGAAAAAGAAGAAAAAGGAAGAGTATAAAAAGGCATAGCAATTGTCGCGAGTTAATTTTAGGCACCGTTCAACTTGTCTGCTCAAAGCATTCTGTCCGTTCACACACCCTCTAGCTCCCGTCAGCAGAAACAAAAATAGGCAGGTAAGACTGCTTTTTTGGCTGGGCTCGTACGTAGACATTCTTTAAATATCACCATGCCCCTCTGCCTCTCTGCCTCTCTGCTTAAAGGGCTCTGTCCAGTCATCTTGTCGTAGCCACAGCTAATCTATATTCGTGATTTGAAAAAGCCTGCCTCCAAAAAAAAAAAAAAAAAAAAAAAAAAGAGCCAAATGCTCTGTCTGGTCATCAACACTCTCAAGGATCCTTGACAGGGTCGGGTCACCCATTGATGATACTGATTACCTGTAGGAGATATATTAAGGCATAAATGTCTGTTGACCTATTGATTGAGTCTTTGTTCATCATGCATTTGTTCCATGCGATTGGATGCATCCAAACCTATTACTACCTCAAATGATCTTCTAAATAATAGCGGCTCATGCTGTAGGCTTGCTCTCGGATCTTTTTATTAGATTCTCTACCAGTGTAGCTGCATTATGTTGGAGGACAGACACTCTTCCAAGTACAATGCAAGGAGTCTATACATGAAGTAGACAGAGCAGAGCAAAAGTATATGCCTGCTCTTAAAGACGAGCTCTGGCTTTCTCAGATTTTCCACGCTTTTGCTCCAAGTAAGCAAGGGTCTTTTCCGATCCTTTGGCCTTTCTGAAAATCTGCTCCAGCTCTTCCGCCAATTCCATAGCACCAGCAATCTTGATCTTTCCGCTCACAATACCGCGTGATCCCTATGCACATTTCATAAAGCAGTCCATTTAATAGGTATGAAATAGTATGAAACTCTGATGTTTAGCAATACCATAGATCAAATTTAACCAGGTCTGCGAGTTGCTGCACGTACGGTAAGTCCACCGCTCATGAAGTTGAGCAGATCCGCGTCTTCGATCTGAATGATAGCCACAGGGATTGGCTGTTGGTCGGGCTTGGCCTTGGGGATCTCAGGCCTCTTCTGAGACACGATTGCAGGGGCATCGAACCCCTGGAACAGGAGATACCTTGTAATGGAAATGGAAATCGAGACCATCCAATTACAGTTACAATAGAAGGTTGCACATGTCAATGGATAATTCTTTTTACACATGATTTACATAGTTGGAAACAGAATTCAAGAGAATTCATGCTTGCGGGAAATTGATGGAAAGAGTTAAAAAACTATCGATTACCACTCTGTCATGGGGACATTCCTCTTTGTAATGTTAAAGATAAAAAATCCGCGGATGGCAAAGAGCGATGGGTTCTTTTCAATCTCTATATTTCAATTAGAACACAAAAGGGTTCAATAAAAGGATCAAAAATATACAAGAAAGCAAGAGCACAGACAGCACCACATCAAGTCGCACAGCAATCCGAATAATGCTTGCCACCGCAGATTGTTTTTGACAACTGGCTCATCCACTTCTCTTTTGCTCATGAAGCGTCATACCCTTTCTGATCTCAGGAAAGAGGGTGGTGGCATTGAGCTTAGCGATGGCTTTAGCAGAAGGCTTTTTGGACATTGTGAGGATTGCTTAGTGAGAGTGAGATGAATTTTTGTAGATTGTTTTCCAATGAGGAAAAATAGGATAATGGAACAAGATGAATAGAATTCTTTGGAAAGTTAAAAAGAAATAGGAATCACTTTAAAGAGATCCGTGGCTCCCGTGCGAATTATATAGCCTTTCCCTCCCAATGGTCCAGCCCAAAGTTCAAAATATATCCTGTGCATACAAAACTACGTCATCTGCCTTGGCGAAATCGTGTATAAAACCACCCTGGGGCTCGCCACTAGCTCGCAGGACACCGTATCCAAGGAAACAAAGAGCATAGAGTCCTCTGAAGACTGGAAACACAATGAAAAACGCGCTTTGGACGCGTTTGTCGTCTTAACAGCAGTCCTTTGGCCTTTGGCTCAAGTCTGACAAGCTAGCAGGGGGGCCCGGGTCCCTTCAATGGCTCTAGAGCAAACATTCAAGAAAGGCTCTAGTTTCTCACAAGATGTGAACATGTACATGTTCACACGACATCTACCACTTCCATTATTGAGAGCAACTCGTAGATCATAAAAAACTGTCTGCTTTTATTCAACAAGGGCACATAATACTCAAGGATCCATGACTAGATATTGGGCACCTGTCTCGAAACCTGAAAAGGATTATCTATACCCCAAAAGCTGAGGTGAAAAATCCGATAGAGAAGAGTATACTTTATTATCAGCTAAAATGCTTTTAAACTTTTAATGACACCCTACAACGCACAAAATAAATGGCATGTCTAATCGATCCGTATGGAAACAGTAAGAGTTTGAATGTGGTGAAGCAAGCTTTTGAACAACGACAACCACAGTATCTCATCCGTTACATATTCACATAAAACAGACTCACAAGTGTGATTACAATATTTGAGCATTAGAGTTGTTATTAATGAGATGCAATTAAATCGATAGAAAGGTAAACTTGTACCTTGCCCTAAACATGTCATCATCTCACCCCAAGTGCTTTTTGTGTTCCTATGGTCCTGACCCTATCCTTGTCCAACTGCCTCATTCTTCTCCCCAACTGTCGTAATCAGCAAATCAAATGTTTGAGTGAGAGCGACAAAGAGAGTGTACAAATGCTCAGTCATTTCCATCGTTTCCTTTCTCTCTCCTATTTCTCTCTCTCATCATTTTTCATTTTTTTTTTTTAATTTACTATTTTACGGCTCATCTTGGTACAACAAGGTCTTTATTGTTTATCATCTCGCTTGTCTCTTTCTCTTCCTCATACTCTATCTTCTCTCATTCAATACATCATCTTTCCTTGGTTACACTTCGTTCTTTCTTTTTCTACCCTTATCTTACTCTTGTCTCCCCACGCCATTCTGCTTTTTGTCAACTCATCCTCTTTCGGCAGAATGCAAAGCATCGGACATGATCTTCGCCGAGGACTGAATAATTTCTCTCTCGGGTATGATACATTTTTTTAATTAATCATTGCCTAATTATTGTGAAACTCTTATCAAAAATAAAAATCCCCTTCCTGTGCCAGTACATTATACCCCTACCATAATTGCATCTCATCTATAGAATGAAAGACTAACCATTCTAATTGATTCCGCATTGGAAATCAGCAATTACAAAAACATCAATAAGTGGCTAGGAGAGCTGAAGAACATCGATGCCTCGCTCAAAGTGCTGGACAAAGAGATCACTACAAGTGCGAAGCTCATCTCAGGCTGGGGTTGTAATGAAGGCGATGACTTGGCGGATGTCTGTCAGCGCATGACTCAGCTTATGGAGGTATGTAATTAATCTAAGTTGAGAAGGGAGAAGCTTTATTGAACTTCTTTTAGCATGGTCTATTGCTTACGAGACTGAGGGGTTGGGAGTATAATTCGCATTTTTATTTGTCAATGTGATGTTAGACTAATTCAAAAATCATATTCACTCCCGCGCGGTAATACGGTGCTATGTTATGTATTATGTTATTCCTAGGAGGTTGGCCTAATCCATCAGGCATATTCAATCCAGCATACAGCCTACCGTAAACAGATCAAGAGCCTCAAAGTCCATGAAATGGCCCTTGACGATGTATGTAAATGGTCGTAGCTCTTTGAGTTAAAGATAAGACTGATAATACTGATAATTCCGTTGGTTATTGAACCACAATAATTAATTTTACTCTGCATTCTTTGTCCAATACCTCTCACTATTAGAACCGCAAAAAGAAACAAGACCTTACTAATCAAATCACTAAACATCAGAAATCAAGCAAAGAGAACCCTATCAAATTGATGGAGCTTCAGACTGCCCTTGAACGTGTCTCTGCTGAACTGCTGAGTCAGGAACTAGAATTACTTCAATTCAAGCGCATTACAATCAGGGATGCTTTCAATGCTCAATTTGATTCCATGATTGAGTTTGGAGAAAAGATGGCTCTCATTGCAGGATATGGTCGCCAGATAACCAACGTTATTGACGTGGGACCACAGGAGGCAAATAAGGCTACACTATACAACGGAGCAGAGTACACAGCAGCCGCAATTAGCCAAGTAAGGATTGCAGTCACCAGCTGGCAACCCCAGCCAGTGGGCAACCCTATTCGACCTCATGTCGCGCCATCCCACGATGAGCTCGCGATGTCGGATGCTGCTATTGCATACAACAGTAGAACATCGCCAGTAGCTTATGGAGACTCGAATTCACAAACGGGCAGCCATGACGACTATCCGAATGCAGACCCGGCCCACAGAAGCTCGAGCTACTGGGAAGAAGTCCAAATGTTGAAATCGAATCGTAGTCAAGCAAGTGGCAGCGATTATGAAAATTGGAAGAATGAGATCAATGACGTTGCTAATCGCTCTGATGACTACATATCACCTCCCGACTCGAACTTGGATGTTCCTTCATACACATCATCTCCACAGATGAGTCATCTTCAGGAACAACAACGTCACTTACATTTAGAGCAGCAGCGGGCTCGTCAGCAGAGCTCCTCTTCTTATTCCCCAAAGCCTTCACCATCACAACAGCACTATCAAAACGCAGCCTCGACAGTTGCATCGAACCTTCGACATTCAAGCACGGATGATTACGGAGGTAATAACATAGGCGGCCGTCCATTCACGCCAGCTATGCTTCGAAGAAGTGAAACAGGTGACAGTTCAGGCTATGGAGCCCATCAACATCAGCCTACGTCGTATGAAAAAAATATGTCCTCATCTCCAGCGCGAAGCTATAGACTGGGGTTCGCAGACACAAGGGAACGGAGTAGGATGGAACGGATGGATAACTCAGACCTCTATAAAAATGATATCGGAACATCGATATCCCCGCGATATCCAAGGACGCAAGTAATCATGGATGAGAAATAGATAGAAACACAAAGTTTGTTCCTAAGCAGAACTTACCTATTTTTTTTTCTTTTTGTATCATTTTTTTGAGTGCTCTTTCTTACGTATACCACAACATTAATCAAATCTCATGATGGTCCTATGGAATGTATCATTTATGAATGTCCGTCATCAACGCATGCAGGCATGCAACGACACCTAATGTTCAAAATTTTTTATAAAGTTAATAGTCAAATGTGTTGCATGCAATATTTCTCATATTCATGTAATGAAATGTCACCACCTCTCTGTGTCGAAGTCAAAATGCGCCCTGTCCCTTTTCTCTCGTACTTACTATCGGTACTTTGGGTTTCGATCCAACCAGCGTGGATTTGTGAATGATTTTGATATGCTAAAATTTATTATGCTTTTAAAGTCATTTTTATATATATAGTTTTATGTTGATTCTGCTTCTCGGCTGAGGGATTGTGGATTGCAAGGTCTATCCTTTCAGATAAAAAGAATGAGTCATTCCAAAGTCAGCGTACGACATTCTATTCTTTCTTTTTGCTTTATTCGTTGCCTTGTTCATCTTTATAATTATAAAAAAAAAAAAAAAAAAAAACACGCGATGGATAAAATGGTCCAAGCGGAGGTTGTGTTTGCGATCGCTACTGGATGGATGGACGCAAGCCGCACATTACTTTCTACCTGCGAACATCTACGACAATTTACCTCTAGGTATCCAGACACCAGCTGGCATTAATATTATTTCTATGCCAACAGTCACGCCTCCTTTAGCGCCGCTTCATCACCGCTCTCTATGATCCACGACGCAACTGTCGTCGGATTGCCTCCACAGTGGTGTATGATTAGAATAATAAAGATGTCAAAGGTGTCGAGTATGCTTCAGAGATCGAGAATACGGCCCCACTATTAAACGCTATCTACATATCAGGATCTAGGCTGATCATGGCCTGGAGCCACAAGGATATCGTTTTTTTTTTCTAGATGACTGGGATCGTCTCAAAGCATGCTCAATATGATTGCACATGACCCTAATATAACTCCAGATGATATAAAGAACCTAACAAGGATGAATACATAAAGTGGGCTCAGCTAGCAACAGTCATGAGAGAGGATCTCATCCGCCTCATAAGGCCTTTAACTTCTTTCATGGCAGTCAATATAGTCCAATGGTATATCGAATACATTGGAAGCGTCTAGGAAAGACAATGACATTCAAGGCAAAAATCCTCATCTAGCATCACTACTATATCTACAACAGCTATCGTTTGCTCTGCCATCAAATATCCTTCCAATCCTGAATTTAATCTCAGAATGTCTCTCGAATCACTATCCTAGGAAATGCTGGAGAATAGTAAAGCTGGATGGTTCCAGAAAATTGGGGATATGAAGGCGGATTCGAGATCAAGATACTATCAATCACCAGCAAATATAGTAGCAATACCAGCAGCAGCAGTGGAAACGCCACCAATAACCGTTTTGCCAAAAACCTTTTGGATCTTAAGAGATACAGTCACTAGGACGCGTTATCCTCAGTATAATTTGCCTTTGATGGATTGGCAGTAATATGAAGAAGACTCTTGCTCCCAAGAGCAAGAACAATGTACTCAAAAAAGAGATACGATCATTTGGGGTATAGTTACCATGGGTACTATGATTGGAATTGGCATCGCAAGAAGGTAGCTCCCATTTTTGGACCTAATGAATCAATGACGTGCTGTGATAGTACATATACCGGCCATTCGGTTTCAGTAATGAGCGGAGAAACTCTTCTCCATCAAACACGGAAACTTTAGGGGAGAGGGGAACCGGCCGTTCGCAGTCAAGAATGGACGACCCCACTGATTCATTTTTATTGGCTCAAAATTAACAATGATGTTTCGCCTACAAAGCTGTTTCTCTAGAGGAGATGATGCAGATGATGGAAGAGTCAAACTCCCCAACCACTCTAAAGGTCTGAGTGTGCGTCAGTTGTTAAATGAGATCATGACCGTTGGTTGGTTGATCTTTTAGTTAGCACTATGCCACACATATACATTCAAACATTTAGAAGTGTATAGTTTCATGGCTCTGGACACTCTTATCCACATGGTAAATAAATTCATGTCCTGAAAAGGCCTACACAGAGACTTCGCTTGTTGGCTTATTGCTCTTTATAGTTAGACCTTTGAAATATAAATGGTTCGCTTACCACACTTTTTGTAATTGAAGAACAGGTATACAATTCCAGGTTCTGCATCTGCATTATCACTCAATCACAGACCCGCCTCTTTTGGCGCAGGTCACTTTAGTGACAAACAACGCATATCAAATAGTTCTTTTGGATGGGGTTTAATGATGACAATGCTTACTATCCAATGCCTTTTAAATATAAAACAGATAATAGCCGATTAGAAAAACTTTTTTAGCTTGTGTCGATTTCCATTACAGTTTCTTAATGAAAAATCCATCTTGAAACAAACTCTGCAAGTATTGGAAACCATACATGGGTATTATATTTGGAGGGTTTCTATTACCATCCGTATTATTTGGAGCGTCTAAATCCTCATCATTAACTTAAACTATTGTAAAAAGAGACAGTGTGAATAAGATGTGTATGGTCATGCATCCTTTATCACTTTTCCATAACATAGTTAAGCAAAGGAAAAAGATATTTGCACGGGCCCGTATACCTCTTATTTGCACGCCCCGTACACACCTTATTTACACTGCTCCCCCTGTACAAATAACAAAATACTACTTGTATGGGGTCTTTATTTCAGTCTTAAATACCACTACCAGGAAGCCTTCCACGACACAAGCTCGATACCCAAGCATCAAATATTGACCAGAATATTTATCTTATCAAGGTCGTACGTAGCCCAGAATAGATGTTGATATTCTTTATGCGATCTGGGACTAAATAAAGAATTACAAATGATCTATCTATAATTGAAATATACTATGCCGCTTTACTTGCACTTTTGTTGGTCGTATTGTTATAGGTTGTAGATGGTTCACCAATGCTTTCTTTCAATTAAGTACATAACGATGAATTCAGTAATTAGGGGCCTCTAATGTGTAGTTTGTTTCGGTAGATATATAAACGATCATACTCATTGCTACGATGCATAACGTGTCGTGTCACTACTCTCTTTCTTTTCTCTTTCTTCTATCTATGTCTTTATCTCTGTCCTTCTTTATTAAGAGCTCAAGCACCCTCGGTACTAAATTTTGCTTATCAAATTCACCAAAATACAATGGGTAGACCTCAGTTTATTTTGTGGAATGCCTATCCTCTCGCTCGTTTGTAACTCGAGAGATTACTTATCTTTTGATAGTTGGTGGCAGCTCGCACTCAAAGCCGACCGTGCCACAATTACCTATATCCCTATATCTAAATAGCTAAAATACTTTAATAGCATAGCCGTGACTTATAGTGATAGAAAAGAGACATGGATACTCTTTTCTGTTACGTTGATAAAGATCCTTATTTTTGCCTCATTACATTCCAAGTTTGTTATCATGTTCAACCAGGGTTGATTTTTCACCAATAATAGGCAGAACTTGCCTTGGGTCGTCTTTAGCACGCAGTGTCGCATACTCAGCAGCACATGTAGATGCTCACTGCGTCTAGGGACTAGCTTCATATTGCACAATCACCTGAAAGAAAGTTTAGTCAAAAAAATAAAATTTTGAAATGGTTATGAAGAGAAACACTGTCTTCATTCCTATTTCTTGCCGTTTTCCCTCAGCATGTACTGCCCAAAAACTTTAGTGATTATCCACATTGGCATCATTAATAAAAGCATAAATTTCCATCTTGGTTGGTGAAGTATTTTTGTATGTCACAAATGAGCTGTTTTTCAGAGATTCAAAATAAAAAAATAATAAATAACCCACTTTGACCAGACTTTCTTGCGGGAGACTGTAGAGCGGAATAGAGCGTGAAAAATATTTTGTAGATAGATAGTAAGCAGTAGAAAAGTAAGTGAGAATAAGATATGGGTCCACATACCACGCCCATGGGGTATTTATTCATTTTCTGCTAGAGGAACTTAACTAGGTAACTACGTATCTATCTGTAGGATGACATAGGTTCGTTCTAAAAACTTCATATCAAAGATTTTTCGCGTCTATGTGTGGCGCGTTATTGCCACTAATTTCTTATACTAATCTTTTCAGTGCATTGGTGTTTTTACTCAGTATTTTTCCTAACTTGGCCATCATAATATTGCATTCTGTGGAATATACAACAGAGCGCAGCTACGGGGGAGTGCCAATAACTTCATCCTTAAGCAAAAATATACATGTATAATAGATACCAAGATGGCAAAAAGCAAAAGGTCTCGCCGAGACTCGAACTCGGATTGCAAGATTCAGAGTCTTGATTGCTAACCAATTACAACACGAAACCCTTGAGTGCGATTGCTTTGCAAAGGAATATTATATATACATAAATAAATATAGGTAGTCACAAGCATTTAAATCACGTGTATATAGTGTGTTGTAAATAGTAGGTGTATCTTTGCTTAAGGTGCAACGAACAGAACTTTGACAGTATCACCGGCTAATCAAGCTGTTGAGCCACCAATTGGAATTAAGTGGATTCTAGATCAACAGAAGGAGCGGAAAAAGAGACGAGAAGCTGTTATGAAAGAGGCGCGCAGAGCAACCAGAGAACATAATCTTAGGCGACAAAGAGCAAAGTTAGATGCCATAGTCAGAAGAGCAGAACGCCACCAGGACCGAGAGCGAAGGCATGGTGAACGCATGCGAGCCCGCGAAGAAGCGAGGAGACGCCGGACCCAGAACACAAGGAGATATGAGGGTCTGAGCGAGCAAGCTCTGCTAAGGAGAGCAAAAGTCGACCTGGATTCCAACGAGACACCGTGCCTAAAAGTGATCCCTGAAGTCAACAGAGGCCTAGCCAGGGACACAAATGGAGTTATCATTAGTGCCAATACTGAGGAGAAAAATCCAACGCCAAAGGGAACGGTACAATATCCAGCCGGGTAATGTCATTTATACGGATGGATCTCTCAAAGATATTGGCACTGAAAGAGTAAGTATGGCATTTGGTGTGGTAGTCCAGACACAAGAGGGTGAGTTTTACACTGCGCTATCTGGTAGAGTAGCAGGCAACGCATCCTCGACAAAGGCAGAGCTAGCTGGTTTGTTGGCAGGAATACTTATCAGCCCACGAAACAGACCTATGACAATCCGACTTGATAACAGCGCAGTTGTGACTCAATTCCGAGCATTGGTCCGAGGCAGAGTGGATAGCACGTTGCGACAACGTATTAGATCACCGTATGCAGTATGGTGGGCAGCTATACACAACGCATTTATTCAACAAGGATCGGAAGTCACGGTCGAGTGGGTCAAAGGACATGTCGGCAACAGAGGGAACGAAGAAGCGGACGAAGCAGCAAAACATGGACATTATGGCGAGCTATGGGATATCAACATAACGGAGCATAATGACATGTACTGCCATGCAAAGTTCAACGGTGTACCAGCGGAAGATGACTTAAGGCAGATCCTTAAGTTACAGTCAACAACTCGTACACATCACACGTGGATCGCTCAGAACAGGATGCAGGAGCATGTTAAGGATTGGACAAAAATTGATTGGCGAGCTACTATGAACATTGTTCATGATAGCAACCTACCGAAAGGACTCTTCACCAGCCCAGCGGACTGCCAAAAGCGAGCGCACAGGATCAAGAAACTCCATGGAATGTTGCCTACACAGTCATATATGAGACACTGGAGGCCAGACCTTTATGAAGACGGCAACTGCAGAGTGTGTGGGACAGAGGATGAAGATACATCGCACATCTGGAGATGTCCAAGGACGATGGAGACTCAGGCCGAGAAGTGGAAGGAGATAATCCAAAATGTGAATGTGATAGGGGAGAGGACATGGAGGAAAGAGTTGAAAGCAGTGCAGGAGCAAGCACAAAGGGCCAGAGAGAGAGGTGTAGACCCACCAAGGACAAAAGAGCCAACTTTTACTGCGGCAGAGGAGGACTACATTTGGAAAACTCTGGAGATGCATATCGATGGTGTGCGAGAAGTACGACGCCATGGTGATAGGAACGGCGATGATGAGGAAGAGAGAGAGCACGCACTAGATTGGTCTGTGCAGGACATTTACCATGGACTTACGCCCAAGTCCATTGCTCAGAGTTGGAAAGTTGGCTTCAAGACAACAACAAGGATAGCTACATATATGGCAGGGCGCTTCGTCAAGGCCATAGAAGAATTCGGTCGTACAGAAATCTGGAACAAACGGTGTAAAGTTACTGTTGAATGGGAAAAGGCTCGTGGAATCACTGCTATGAGCAAACGCGCTAGAGGACGCAACTGTGTTGGGGAGCACAGACGTAGTAGCAATGATTTCCTTGTCCCTTCCCTCAGACAAAGACAGAAGCTGAATGTAAAAGAGATCTACAAGATCGCGGATGACCGAGTCCGGGACAGTTACCTTGGGAAAACCAAACTGGACGTGATGGAGCGGCTAGGTGGAATGAAGTTTTTGATGATTATGGATAGCGGATAATTTGTCGCGTTGCGCAACAGGCCACGTCGGAAAGGTGGACTTTGAGTACCAACCACGGCGGTCAGGGTTTATGAAATCATGGATACAGCGGCTCTTGTCGTTGTGCAGTAATAGCTGTATATTGACTATAGTTTCTGGAGCATTTTGTTCATAGAGTGTAGAAAATAAATCCCATGACCCTGAGGGTCCTTGTTATCAAAAAAAAAAAAAAAGGTGGGGCGCGCAACCAGACCATCTCGTCGTGGTGCAAGCAGGCGAAGAGTCTGGCAAAAGAACTTATATGGCCTCGTAGGCCTTCGTTATCAAAAAAAAAAAAAAAAAAAAAAAAAAAAAGCTGAACCAGCCTTCTCAAGGGTGTCAATCGAAATGAGACGGCTCCGTGTCCTAAAAGTGGTGAGGCGCTTTGAATACTGCTTATAAATCCGGGCATTTACACCAGTATTATACTCCACATTCAATGCTTTCAGAAAAGTTTTTTTTTTAAAAAAAAAAAAAAAAAAAAAAAAAAAGCACTAGTCTTTAGTGAAAAGTATGATTTCATGGATGGGTCTTCCGTAGCTGTTAGTAAATTGCTTTGATTGTGAAAATACAAATTTCAAGTGATCCGGAGTGTCATAAAAAATTGTGTCCGTGGTATTGGACATCAATTGGCGTCATGCTAGGGTCATATAGTATATATACATATAAATATATATATATGTAGAGAGTCTTAACAAGGTTTTGCATATTCATCTTACATAATGTGGAATCGGAGTAAAAAATGAAGAGCGCAATGGCCACCTTACTCCTTTCTGGAAGATTGTGGTTCGTTGCTTATGATGTATACAGATGTGCCACATATGATTTTTGGTCATGTCATCATCTGTGTCATCTATGTAGTGTAAAATAGAATAACTGTATAAAATAAAATAAGCACAATCCGCGCGACGCGTTTTCTAGGATCGACGAAATCGTACTAATAAAAGTTATTATAGTGATATCATAGTGTTTTCTACGAAAACAAGATCCGTTCTTTACGTTTGGCTCTTACAATTCTTACATGTGTATATGGCGTTTGTTATGTGAGCCTGGCTTGGTTAAAATATATATAATGCATTTGTATAGTCGAGTCTGATAGATGCACATGTAGTTCTTGATTATCGCATTAGATATGATTAGACTGACTAATGTTTTCCCGTTACCCCTAGCTGTCTGTCGTATATATATATATGTGTTTGTAGTGTTTTGATTTAAGAGTATATTATTCAAAAAGCATTCCTAACAAAAAAAGCTCGAACGTGTCAAAACAATACAACAATCCATGTTTATTGTGTTGTTGGCATCAGTTTACAATAGATGTTTTTTTTTTGAAGATCATTAAAGAATAAGCAATCTAAATGTGTATTTATACAATCTTCGGCTATATGCGTTTTCTTTATTCCTTGCCAGTGTTGATGTTGTTACATTTTACTCAAGAATGTGTTTCTTTCAAAGAGTCAGAGTGTAAGGGGTAAAGGAGTCCAATGAAAGTATGTATGAAAATATATACAGACTTATGATGGGTGATAGCAAACAAAAAAAAAAAAACACGCGCAGAACAAAAGAAGAGACAAAAAAGGAATAGAGAGAGGGGTAAAGAAAGACACAGAGAGCGTGTCGGGATGCACTAGCGCTTTCAAAAGAAGTCTAAAATAGTTCAATTGCACATTCTTTTATCCGCCCGCTCCATTTGTTCGGAAAAGTACCGGGCTTTAGCGCTATTGTGGTATTCGCCATCGACTTTCGCCATCGATCTTCCATTTTTTTTTTTTTTTGTATGTAGTGGATAAATGGATAGTGAATAATCGGATTGTTGATTGACTGGATACTTTTGGAGTAAAAGGGTCTGTGTGATTGAAGAGTGGTTCTCTCTCACGTGCAATGGTCAGTTAGTGCCTTTTTCATCATCCTCTTATAACAAGCCCTGTCATAGTCTTGCCCCATATTATCTATGTACATGTACTGTTGACACGGGGCAGCGTCGGAGCAACCGTAAGCTTTATTTTTCGGTTTAGACTTGATTAAATTAGAAGAGTATTTAGACTGATTGTGAAGGGTTTATGTTAAGATAGACAAAGTAAAGCCAAAGTTAAACGGGGATAGATGCCTAATAACTTTAACAAGCAGGCGAAGTACATAAAATGGAGAAAGTGCTATTTCTGTCTGACGCAAAATGACCAGGGAGTGTGCATCCCCGCGCTTTGTTTGCTATAAAAAAAAAAAAAAAAAAAGACAACTGAACTACTCTTTCCTCTCGTCTCGAGGCCGTCATTACCTCGATGCTTGCATCTACAAGAGCAGTGAGAGATGGAGATTTTTTTTTAGGATGGTTGTCCTCGTGTCCAGAGGCACTATTATTTCCTTATTATTTTTGCGATAACAAAGTAAGACGATGGGTTAAAAAAAAAAAGAAGAGCAAGCGATAGTACGAGAACTAAAGTATTTTGCTATGACCCCTATAAGCTTGGCTTGCCAGAGCAGGTTGTATTATCCTTACCTGATTTGCTTATCTCTTAAAAAAAGAAAAATAGCGCATTCTCTATTCACGAATGCTTGCGATATGGCTGGGGCTCGATCGTTGAATAGGTAGTATGAAGTGAAAGCTAACCAAGACGACACAAAATGGTAAGCAAATGCAAGGGAAAGGGTAGGTTGATAGGGGGAAGGAAGAAGTAGGGAGCAGTAAGATGAGAAACCCCTCGACATTATTGAAAGTGATGATCTTGACAGGCTCATGGGTAATGGATGATCTTGTGTAATGAATTGATCCGCCATAATCCAGGAACAATGAAAGGTATTTGCCATGCACATCTTTCCCTTTGCCTCTTTTCTAAATAGCCAAAATAAACGATAGCGGAATAAATAACAAATTCAAAGTCCATTTATCCTTATTTGTCTCTCTTTTTTCCCTTCCATCTCTTTATTACTTTGTTATTCTACATACATTATGAAGGTTGCGGATGGATATAGCAATAAAAGCAATTAAATCAAGAGCGCCTAATTAGGGCCCTATGTCGGCAAACAATACATTGTGATTATTAAATGCCTATTTTTTTTTTTTTTTTTTTTTTTTTTTTTTGGGGAAAAGAGACCATATTCGATTGCAGTGCCAAATGCTACAGGGCATTACATACATTTATATTATATAAATGTATCAAAATGTGATGATCTTGCTTGGCAGATAAAGTGGCGGTGTGAGAGGTAAATTACAATCTCCATTGAAATATTCTAGACACTAAAGCAAATATAATTCGTGAGTAGGTGCCCGGTCATTTGTCCCAAGGATACTCGTAAAGTTTTAAAACATGTCTAAACCAAGGATTTAGTTTGGATCGTGTAGGAGTCAGATCGATCCGGGGTGACGTGAGTTGGAAGCAGTACAAATATATATATACATATTGTATGTGGAGGCCACGTACAAGCCAAGTCCGTTTATTCTCATCGAGCGTTTCCGGCATCATTCAAACATCAGTTAGGAACCAGGAACATCATTGTGTCCAGGTTTTTATTTTTATTTTTATTCTTTCGTATGTTTATTTAAATATATAAATATATAAGTTGTATATAATAGACAAATAAAATGCTGTATATATATTTATATAAAAAAAATAGAGTTATAAAATAACAGAGTATAAGTGTATATAAATATGTTATTCTATTGCTGAACCATGCCTTGCTTATCAGAACATATTTTTCAATTCAATCCTATTATTCAATCGTTCCTAACCCTTCTGACCTCTTATCATCATATAAATAGCGACTGAAGAACAGGCCACTTTGACAAACAATTATTCATTACATCTCCAGCATAAGACAAGACAAGGCAAAGCAAACAAGAACAGTGAGACAGTCAAACACCTTTCCTTTTATCCTTTCATCTTTTCAACTCCATTCTCTTTTATACTCCCCGCCTCGGTCATATTAAGCATCCTCATCCTCATCCTCATCCTCATCCTCATCCTCATCCTCATCCTCATCCTCATCCTCATCCGTCTTCAGCAACTTTGATTACCTTACTCACTTTTATACCTTATTCACTCACATCTACCCCACTCACCATTAGTTTCTCTTTATCCAAATCTGTATTTTCCCCATTCTACCACTGCATTGATGCAACCATCGTATTTTCGCTGTCATTCTTGCCAGTACACCTCTTCTCTCATACATTATAACCAGTGATTTCCTCATACTTTAATCTGGATCTTCCTTACTATTTCACAATCCTCCAATATCCAACATGGCTACTACTTCTATATCTACCTACAGTACTTCCTCCGTTAAATACAATCTGGTCCCAACCTCGACTCTCTTCCTCAGCGGAAAAACAAAACCTCTGCCCGGCATCACATCATCGGCACCAGTATCTGCACCCTCCACTCCCAACATAACCCCACTCAAATCATCATCAGCCATTACGCTGATTAACGGAGGAGAGACTGAGGCTGTGAATGCCGGTACAACAGGAAGTACCAGCGTTAATAGTGATGTCACCTCGACCATTAATCAGAAACCTGTACAACAGAGGCGTCAGCCTCCAGGTCCCCCTCTCCGACTCGTTATTCAACAGCGTCGACACAGTCAACGGCATCGATCTACCTATGGCTCAGGCCACCCTCTAATGCAGCAGATCCAAACTTATATTCGTAACAACAGCCAGAGTAACTGTGGATATCTCTTGAGCCCTTGTCATGAAAAGACACCATATATCCAGCTTGCAGGCAAGCTTGAGGACGTCATGTCAAGTCAATTATCACAAGAGTCTTCGCCCAATACTATAGACAGCACAAAGATAGTCTCACCGGCCAAGGCTGAGGAAGAGCAAGAGGGTTGTTGCTCTGATTATGTGTATACGGCCCCATGTGAACACCATCCATCCAAGGGTCAGACCGAATACCTGGTCAATGACATGTTTCCGAAGCTTGAGGTAAGTCCAGGTTATGTTAAATGTTGGATGCGTGTAGAATCATGAAACGCGTTTGCAGTGCCACAAGCGCATGGTTGACTGCGGACGGCTTCATAGCATAGCAGGGCAGATTCGCCGTTGTTCCTCATCATACATAACAATGAGGTATAGACGACGCGTCTCATCCCTTTTTTCTATGAGGCCTTCCGTAATCAAACAGCAATCCATTAACAAACCAAATTATCTTTTTATTTTTGTCACTCTTACAGCATGATCTTTCAACAATTGAGTTTGGCATCCGCATTTCTGACTTCATGCCTTTAGCCTTTAAGACGGTCCCAGTTGCTGGTTTAGTCGAGAAGGAGCTGGAGCTCTTGAACTACCTTCGCGGCCTTCCCAACGTGATCCAGCTTCAGGACTCGTTTGTCAACGACAATGGCAATACAGTGCTGGTCCTGCCAATGCTCAAGAAGTTTGACTGTCATGTTGCCAACAAGAGCCTTTGTTCTATTCGCGCTTCTATCAAGCAGGTGTTGATGGGTCTTGCTGCAGTCCATGCCAAGAACATTGTTCACTTAGACATCAATCCTTCAAACTTAATGCTTACCCATAACAAACGAGAGGTTGTCATCATTGACTTTGGTTTATCCATGAGTGTGAACCGATTCAATTTTAATGGTGACAATGCGTCTCCGTCCTTGGACCCCATTCCAGTCTGTGGTACAACTGGGTACATTGCTCCCGAGATCATAAATCCACAGTTCTATGGACAATATGATCCTACGGAGGCTGATCTTTACTCTCTTGGTATTGTTCTTGGCGAGATGTTGGAGCCTTATATTCCCGATTGCGATCTCCATTACTTTGGATCCAAATACCTTAGTCTCGAAAACACTAATCAAACAGTGCGTTTGTTGAAGGAATTTATCTCTCAAAAATCAGTGTATCCGGCCGTCCTAATCCAGGCTGCTGATCTCCTTGTGAATATGTTGGAGGAGGATCCAAAGAGTCGCAAGTCGGCCCAGGAGCTGCTTGACTCGCATCCCTTCTTGAACACACCTCCTTTGAACGATGGTTCCGGCGCTAGCCCGGGCTCCTGCTCAGCCATGAAGCTCGAGTTAAGCGACTGGTTGCATCGAGTACAGGAGATTAAATATTATAAATATCTTTGTCGAGAACAGAATGATTGTGAGGTATATCGTTACCGATAAATAGATCATTAATAGAGATTTAAGCGTTTTTAATAAAAAGTATACCTTTTTGTACGCCGTAGCTGTGTCGCGTGCCTATTCGCTCATACATTCCATTGGAGTTTTGTGCATTGCGTTTTTGATGTAATGTTGTTTACTTTTATAATCGCCTTTTTTTATTACTGAAGCTCCTGAAGGATGGATGCTACGACAGGCACCTGAAAGTAAAACTATGCTAATCAGAAGCACTTGTGGATATGTGAGGGAAAGAAGGGAGGAAGGAGACAAAAGAGATGGACCAAGAGTACGCATTCATGTATTCCTGAATGTGTCTCTAGTGAGTTGACAGGGTCTTTCCATGTTATTTTTAAAAAAAAAGATGGGCTGTCTCTTTTCTTCTTTTTTTTTATTTTTTATTTTTTTTCCTTCCTTATTTTCCTCCTTTCACCCATTGGCCCATCATGTCGGTCGAATACAAGCGCATCCTGTTCGATATCCAGCGCAGGGAAGGGAATAAGGTAAATCATTACATTTACAATCAACCTCGCAGGACATTACCATTTCAGGATCCAGTCATTGCAACCATTGTGACGCCGATCGATGAAACTAGCCAACAAAGGCTGCTATTTTATTATTATTAGCAACCAAAAAACAAGCTGATTATTATACACGCAACACTTTGGGCTAGAAAGACTGGCACCGATCTTATAACACACGCAGAAAAAAGAAAAAAGAGTTTCACTGGCAGCTGGAGTATCGTAGCCATGGCTCATTCGGTCATTCAACATCATCTGTCAGTAAATGGTCAAGTGCTCAGTTCTCTTTCCTAATGCGTGCTATTATTCATCTTCATATGTACAGAACTGCATGGATTGCAATGCACCCAATCCTCAATGGGCTAGTTGCAACTTGGGCATCTTCATCTGTCTAGAGTGCTCAGGGGTCCATCGCTCACTTGGTGTTCATATTAGGTGGGTCTATACGACTGCATAGCATTGCGTGGTACCTTTGTTTTATTACTTATTTTTTCTGCTCAAGCCTGCATAAAAAAAAGATGTATCGTCCAATTAATCGTTCCAGTTGCCATTCAACTAATATTTTGTCGGTATCGTTTATATCATCCCTTATATCATCCTCTTGATCTTCTGTCGGTCCAAAGCTTCGTGCGTTCCATATCAATGGATAAATGGTCTGACGATCAGTTGAAGAAGATGGAGCTTGGAGGCAACATTAAAGCTAAGGATTTTTTCGAGTCAAGCCCCGACTATTTCCCAGGCATGTCTATCAAAGAGAAGTACAGCAGTGTCTTTGCTGCACAGTACAAAGAAAAGGTAACAAAATGCTGCACGTAAACATTCACAGACAGCAAGGACTACAAAACTACAGACAATATGAAAACACACCCTTACAAATTCTAAACAAAAAAAGAAAAAGCTTAAATAAGCATCCACTACACAAAGTCATGTTAACTGAATGCCACGCGCATGTCGAACTCGTGCATATACAGTTGCTGAAATTTTATGTCCATTACAAATCTGACTGAATATTTACACCAATTTTTTTTGTCGTCCCCTATTAGCTGGCAGCACTATGTGAAGGTCGGCCATGGACACCTTCCACTTCGACAACGCAAGCACCCATCCGCTCAAACTCTGTGAACAGTAATCGAACGGGATCGCCTGCATTTGGGGCTCGAAACAATAACAACGGATCGCCGTTTGGTTCTAATGGATATAACAGCCCAGTGAGTGGTGGTGGCAGTGGATATAGCGGTCCCTCGCCAGGAGGTAGTCTCGGTTACAACGGTAACAGCAACAGCGGTGGAACAACGCCCCTTACAGATAAGGCCAGAAATGAACAGTACTTTAATCGTCTTGGTAATGAAAATGCGAATCGATCAGAGTATCTACCGCCAAGCCAAGGTGGTAAATACACCGGGTTTGGTAATACGCCTTCAGGCCCTCCACAAAACGATAGTCTGGATATGAATGATATCCTGAACGATCCTGCAGCAGCCTTGTCAAAGGGCTGGTCCTTTTTGTCAACAACGCTGGTAGCAGGCGCAAATATGATCAATGAAAACGTGATCAAGCCTACGGCAGCCACAGTCACAGATCCAGATTTTCAACACAAGGTTGGTGGATATGTTTCTTCCATTGGACAGAAGGTATAGCTTTTGATTTTGAAGTATTGTCGATTATAACAAAGGATCAACGAATGAGGAAACAATTCTGATAAAGCTCTTATATATCTACGCTTTATTCTTATTTGGGTCCTTGACAGGTCCAAGAAGGTGGTCGCACATTGGGAACTATGGTCAATTCGCAACTTAACCCTCAAGCATCCGGTTCTCGTCCTCCAAGCAATAGCCGATACGGTGGATTTGGATCGTCGGATTATCAACAAGGAGGCGGTACTAATACTAGTTCAGACGACTTTTTTAGCTCCACTATGAATCACTATGAGGCAAAAAACCAACCGCCAGTCCGTACATCCTCTCCTGGCCTTTCTAACAACGGAGGCATCAGCACCAGCAACAACAACGGGGGATTTGGTAGCAGTAACAATAACAGTTATCAGACAGGAGGCATAGGCATCACACGGTCCAGCTCCAATTCACCTGCTCCAAGGACAGGATCCACAGCAAATAACAGAATGACCTCTACCGCAGCATCTAGAGCAGCAACAGCAAAGCCAGTGTCTGGATTGGCTAAGAGTGGGAAGAAGGATGGATGGGGTGACGATGACGACTGGGCCAATTTTTAAATATCATACCGTGGAGTAGAATAATGAAATATTGCTGAAGGAATAAAAAAAGCAAAAAGAGAAAAAACAATCAAAACATTTACAATGCACATATTCGATTATTGTCGCCTTGTTTTATTGATCAATCGAAAAAAAAAGGCAAAGCAACCTTTTAATTTAACCTGGACGCGAAGGAGTTGAAACCCTAGCATAGTCCATAAGCAAGTTACAGCCTGCATACTCATACATGGGCTCTCGAACTGTCTCAAACTCAGGTATACATGGGCGAGGATCATCGTTATCACCGAAGCTATCACGTCGATGATGCATATAGCCATTCAAGCAACTACTTTCGCCATTCTGACTACCAATAGAGGCAGAGCTCACATCTGTGGTCACTTGTAGCTGCTGTTGTTGCTGCTGCTGTTGCCAATTCTCTGAAGCTTCAATATATTCGAGGATGCGATCTCGCATGGTCAAGAGACGGGTACGGAGCCCACCATATCGCATTTCCACAACTTCCCAGCCAAAGGGTTTATTGGTTTTATGCCACAATGACCGGTGATATTTCCAGAGCTGATCTACAGCTACTTGTAAGTCCACCAGTCGACCCTCTGTCAGTTCGTAGAGCTCCTGTCGATGTCCAAGCTGATATGCTAAAGCTAGGCGTGAATGCAGATGGCATTTGAGACTCAGGGCTGTGGCCACAAGGTAGGGCATTCGCAAACGTGAGTTTTGGGGATGCTCCTCTTTGAATTCCATAGCCTTGGCTAGTTTCTGAGCTACTTCGCTGTAATGAGTCTCCAGGTCCATGTGCCCATATTGAGGTGAGATATGAGATAAGAAGGGGTCTAAGAAGTGCAGAGCGATATTGAAGCTACGTTAATTTTTTTTTTTTTTTTTTTTTTTTTTTTTTTTTTAATTGGACAAATTATAAGTTGCGGATCAACTTGTCTCATCTGGTAGCATTTACCTTCCCAGAGCAAGTACTTGCTAG
This sequence comes from Lobosporangium transversale, assembly GCF_002105155.1. Taxonomy (NCBI): domain Eukaryota; kingdom Fungi; phylum Mortierellomycota; class Mortierellomycetes; order Mortierellales; family Mortierellaceae; genus Lobosporangium; species Lobosporangium transversale. The sequence continues at coordinate 541,405 of NW_019028983.1, read as the reverse complement.
TATTAGGCGCAAAATGTGTTTTGAGTGTTAGTGGCATGTCAGAATCCATCACCTGGTCAATCTAAAAAAAAGAGTGGAGAAGACTAATTAGTCGAACAAAGTCTATGGAGCTCATGGTAATTGTCCGATATACGACCGATAAAATAAGTACCTTGCTAGCATAAACCCAATCATCAAAGTTAGCTCCACAGACGCCTTCGAAACAACTCTTTAGGCGATCAAGGTCAATCTCATCTTCAAGAGTGTATCCATGGTCTGCAAAATAATACATGGCAGGCAAAGCTGAGAACATATCGCACTCATGCCCTTCATCGCCCCAAATGGTGATCATCATATTCTTCACACCATGATCATTCTTCTTCGAGGCTTGACATGATGCCTGAATGGTCGCAAAAGTAAATGGAAGCGCGGTCCAAAAGCGGTTCCAAGTCCAGGCGGCAGTTGCCACCCATGGGTTTGGGCACCCCAACTCTCGGTGCTGCTCAATTTTGGTCGAATACGATTGACTGGCAGTGTGATAGTAATCCCAGTAAACAAGATCAATTTCTGGAGGGAGAGTATCCACCAATTGCGGCGTGCCACCATCGTAATAACCTGCTAAACTGTTGTTTTTGTTGGCTAATGTAAAGAGCACTGCATTTTATTTTATTTTTTTTTATCAATGAATCACCCACAAAAAATTAAGGTTAATTCGTGAGCGTGCAATAATTGACTCATTCAATGTGCAGAAAAAAAAAATAACCGCAGGCAACTTACTGTCAGACCAGATCATCGGTTTCAAGTCCAACCGTTTGCAAATTTCTTGGACGCGCTTTAGATGGTTGAGAAAGACACGAGTAGGTTCCTCATATCCAAAAATCTGGCGATAACGACCTTCACCTACTCCACCTGCTTCGTCGAGCCCAATATGAATACGCTTGGAACGCAGAGGGGAGCTGATTGCTCTAATCATCTGTTGCAAAAAGGAAAAAAAAAGATAAGGCTAAGTAAATCATGCATAGACGGTATCAGACGGGGATCACAAATAAAAAATTCTATAAAAATAATACATTGCTGAATACCTTTTCGATGAGGTTATAGGTCTCGTCCCAGTTGGCTAACAAGACCTCGTTGGTATCGCGATAAATGTGGTATTTTGGCCATTGCAAAATCTGTCCTAGATGGCCTAACGTCTGAATGCAAGGAACAAGTTCGATACCCAGTGTATCTGCATAGTCATCCATACTAATTAGTTCAAGTTTTGTGTACCCCCCACGCAGGTACCCGAAGAAGGTCTCCCCTTCGATCTCATAGGTATCCTCAGTATATAGTTGCATCATGTTGATGCCCATCAACGCGCAGTTACGCATCAAAGCGAACACACTGGACTGCTTCATAACCCCTCCCCGACTGCAATCGATCATAATACTAAAAAAAAGATCATTTAAAAGAATATGTCAATTAGACTCAGATTAGTCTACACTAGTCATGTCACTTGATTTCTATCACAGCAGCTGTCCGCTTCTAACAGATAACTCTGTTAAGGTATCCACCATCATTAGGATCCAGTCTAAGAATGAGCGTCATTGTCGTCATTGCGAGAAAAAGGTCTCATCATAATACGTACGCAAGGTTCTCAAAGCGGCATTTTTCAGTGTAGTTCAATAAGGAGTGAATCTTTTCTATATCAAGGCCCTGGATCTGTCTACTGGCGCCAAGAATGCGGCCAAGTGATCTGAAAGCTGGTAAAAAATTAAAATAATTACAGTAATAAAAGAAAGTCAGGTCATTGTATGTGTTATTTAGACTAGTTTTAAAGCTTAGTACCAGTAGAAATGGATGCGGAAGATGAGCACTAATGGTCACACAGAAAGGGTGGCTCGCCTCTGTTTGAGTAGACCAACCGGGGACATCGATTGTCTCCAATTTCGCGTCCCCCGTTCAAATCGATAAAAGAGCGCGTGGAGAAAGAAAAAAGGAAGGTAAAAAGTGCACCATCTGACTTTTATAAAAATGCATGAGAAATTCGTCTGTGAATATGTACATGTACTAGATGCGATGCTCGTTGGTTGTGTGACCAATCGAATTAGAGCCTGTACTTTGGTCATCAGGATCAAAGAAGCTTATACTTTAAGTACTCTTCAATAAAAACGACGCATTGTGTGTTTGTTTGTGTGTGTGGAGAGAAGGGAGATAAGATCGGATCAAGTGGTACATTAAGGCAAATGCGGGCGATCAAAACTCTGCAATTGGCTCTGTAAAAATGTTTAGACTACTATTTTATACCTTCGATTTTACGATGGTACTTGACCACAATCGCAAGTCGTTTTTGATCAGCGCTAGTATCGATAAGAGGGTCGACCATGACAGAGCATTCACCTTCACATAACCCAAGATCCTTCTCGAACCTAATTAAGGTATTTTTTAAAAGGTAAAGGGTGAAGGTAGAAGTTAGGGACAAGGAGACAATTCTATCAGTTCTAATTTCTAATTGTCCAGTTGTTGCAGAGTAACTTCAGAAACATGCAGGCACCAAGTTGCTCTACCTCAATAGCCAGTGAAACTCGACATCCTGTAGGTCGTCGTCTTCAAAGAGCGAGATGTTGTTCTGAGGGCAATTAAGAGCGATAGCAGTAATGCCTTGTTGCAGCTCTGCAGGGACCTGTGCCAGATCAATTAGCAAGTTGAATCCACCAGAGGTGGTCATGTCAGTGTCCATAGTAAGTTGACAGACGAAATTAAAATGGAATGAAATGAAATGAAATGAAATGAAATGAAATAAAATGAATATAGAAGTCTTGTTCGGGTACGGGTCAAAGCTTGTATGTTAAAGAAAGAAAGGAATTCAGACCGTTAATGAGTCGTAGTAGGAATGAACTGATTTTATAGGTTTATAAATCGATAGACTTATAATGGAAGACTTTTAAAGAAATAAAGTAAAGAAAGAAGAAAGAAAGAATGAACTTTTTTCTCTTTTCTTTCTTATTTCATGAGAAGCATGTCATAGGACGAAGACATGTCTACGTGACTGCTCATTTAACATACCACAATGAATCTCAGGGTCTGTTCACTCGGGCGAGGTCAAAAGAAAACTGAGCCGAGGACCTCATTCGTGTGCCTTGCATTCTCCTTATTCACATCCTTTTCTTGCCGGCTACTCCACTGTCATTACAAACGCACTCGCCTCATCCTTTCTTCCTACACTTCACTTGAATACCACACTAATCTCATCTCAACAGCTCGGCAACCCTAGAACCGCTCGTCTACTTCTTATACTTAACTCCAATAGACACACCAATTCATCTTTGCATACTAGATAACATACCCAATGATCCAGAACTGGGCTTCTGTTTGCGTTCGCTGTCATGGCCCAGATGACAATGGCTCAAAGACTGAAGGCAGGGCCTTCTTTCATAATGAATATCAACTCTGATCAAACGGCTAGTTTTATTATATATTTTGTTTTATTCTTTTATTATTATTGTTGTTGTTTTCTTTTTTGATTGTCGTTGTTCTTGTTTTCTGCTTGCTCTTTATCCTATCCAGAGATTCTTCAATGCCTATCAACTATGAATATCCTTAACTCGATCATTACATGATGGGTAAATCAAATGGCCCCTTTCTTTGTCCCTTTCTCTCCCTCTCTCTGTATTTTTGTATTCTTTAATGCCAACACAGCGGGGTATTCCACATTTACTGCGTCGGGTGTTGCCCTGAATTCGGGTCTTGTCGTAACAAGGTAAACGCAATGTTTTGCTTCCTTGTTTACATTATACTTCAACTGAGTGAGTTTTCACAAGGATTCATTTTTGAGTACTTACCATTATGAATGAATGAATGAATATCTTGTTTAAATGAATAAATAGTGCAAGTCTTCTTAGACCGTTCCTGATGGATAAGGTTAGTCTTGATTATTCTATTCTTCTTGATTGTCTTTTCCTTCCATTCAAGGTCATCTAGGAAAATAACGGAAGGATCAAAGAGGGGTACAAGTCCATTGAAGACTTTGTGGGGTTGAATAGTCGTGGGAGAATGTGTCATCCCAAAATGAACATGCTAACGGGGCACACGGACCCTCTTGTTTACAAAGTTCAAAGGGATATTTTTTCTTCCTCCACACGGACCTTAATTAATCTACGTGGACCATGCACCTAAGCAATACAAAAAAAAAAAAAAAAAAAAAGCGCTCACTGTTCATGCATATTGTTATTTTTTATTCATGTATAGCTTTCTTCCTATGGTGAAATGGTTCTTTGCGCAAACTCTGGTGTAGATGTTCTCTTTGAGAGCAACATCGATGATGGTAAACACAATGGATTTTTTATTCTTACTATATTCATTAACGACAGGTTATTGATACAATGTCTTTCATTCCTTAGATGGTAATGAGTCATGGATCATAGCAGACCTAATTACTGTCGTGGAGGCAGAAGGCATGTGTATTACATTACGATCATCAATTATTCAGGAAGAAGCAAATCGATCTTGATTTGATTGTTTTACTTAACTTTCTACTCCTTCATAGGAATGCTTTCTGCGATCCGAAGATTGACTGGTCAAGATTCTTCTATGTGGGCTTTTGGCTGGGATTCGAATAAGAGACAGATTGGCACTGACCTGAGTTCCATTCATAGATTCTCGCTCAGAAACGTGGGCATTGCAGGCTTGGCAATTCTTCGCTTAAGAAAATCCATGGCAGAGAAATCTTTACTTCTTGACGGACGACCCGCGTTAAGTGAGCAACATCCCTATCATTTGTCCATTCCATCTATCGGGAAGAAATTGACACTTCATGGTTCAGGTTTTGGACTGATTGCACCATCAGTCCTCATTAACAACATCAGCCAAGGTGTTGTTGCCAATATTATTCATCCTTATCGTGCCGCCCGCAGAGCAGATCAACAAGCCAATTCCCTGATTCTAACGGATGCCAAGTTTTTACCTGGAATGGAGGGTGGAGCTGTCAGCTGGGATGAGACTGGAGAGCTAGCGGGTTTGAGTATGCTTCCCATCAGGTATGAAAGATGTGCCTTTTTCTGTATTGTTTCTTTTTTTTTTTTTTTTTTTTTTTTTGTTTGACTTGTTTCATGACATTTTTTTTTTCTTCATTAATTTCGTAGGAGGACGGATGGTGAGCCAGTGGACATCAGTCTTGTCATTCCAGCAGCATGCATCATCTCAGCAATCTCGCCCTTCCTCACGATACCCAAACAGTCCCTTCTCCCAGACCATATCGCAGCTCTGAACTCAGGCTCGCTGGTGTATGCCCGCCAAGCAGTTGTGATGGTTCAAGTTGGTCAGACGTGGGCTTCTGGCGTCATCATTTCCAAGCAGGGGCGTAAGTTTTGTTGGAGTATAATTCGGTCGCTTGCTGAGTATCAACCGAATAATTGCGGACCGTTAACACTTTTCATTCTGATTCGCTGACTGTTTCGCAGATATTCTTACCAATGCACATGTGTTTACTTCATTTCTGGATAATATCAGTAATCGAACGTGGCCCAATTTGAGAAATGGAGTATCACTTCGCGTCAGAATTGATTCACCACAGCAACAGGTTGCGTTTTCTTTTTTTTTTCTTTGTACGTAGTTTCACGATGACATATCCCATATTTGCTCCCTGACATGCAATCCTTGATTCATTTATAATACTAGCAATGGGTGGACGACTGTGAGTTGATATTTGTTTCCGAGTCATGTTGGGACGTGGCATTGATCAAAATCCCTGAGACCTGCGTCCTGAATGGTTTCCTACCCTTTCTACCTTTACGGAGCAAAGATGATATGTATGATATATATATATATATATATATATATATGTTTTTTGAATTCTTTATTTTCCATCTAATGAGGATATATTATCTGTCAACCTAGATCGAGAGCCAAGCCAATCGTCAAAGGAACGCCGCTGTTTGCGATCGGGCATGGAATCTTTGGGCCATCATCTGGTATCCTACCGCTAGTAACCTCTGGAATTTGCAGCAAGGTTATTACTCATAACAAACAGCCCGTCATGCTACTCAGTAGTGCGCCAGTCCATCGTGGCAATAGTGGCGGCGTCCTTGTCAATGCCGACGGCTCTTTTGTTGGCCTTGTCACAGGTATGTTGTTATTGTTGTTATTATTATTTTCTAACTTGTTAAATTTATTCATTAAGTGCTTCAACCCTGTTTTTAGGCAATGGAAAGACGTCAACGGGCAGGACAATTACGCATCTTAACTTTGCTATACCGGTAGAGGCAATCACCACCCCCATAAACTCCTACTTGGCAGACGAGGATCGCAAATGGTTGGATCACTTGAATACTCCTCCTATAAGAGTCGATGATATATGGTGTCTACGCGGAGTTGCTCCAGTCTGGGAAGCACTTGAGAAAGGCAAGGCTAATTTTCATTTTTTTATTAAGACTTCTAATTTCACTTTGTTCGTATCATTATCGTTCATCTGATTTTTTCTCTCTTTTTTTTTTTTTTTTTTTTTTTTTTCTAGTACATCAAGTTCCCAGCAAGTTGTAGAATAAAATTATCAATCATCTAGTCTTGTACAGCCAAATAAAAAATTTTAATAAGTTCATTACTTAGTTATAAGTAGCTATTGCTGGGAACGGTTTTTTAGGGGTTGACGCTAGCTGACGAGAGATCGCATATTATCTTTTCTCTTTTTTTTCTTCTCACGCTGTTCTTATTTGCTTATCTGTTTCGTTTTATTAAGTTAAATCCTATATTTCGCAGAAAGAGATGATAAGTCTTTTTTTGTAAAGACAGAGTCGCTCCGTCCTACATAGGCATGCAGTTGGTTGAAAATGTCCCGTAAATACTTCTTATCAGGTACATCGGACATAAACAACAGGGATATTGAAAACCGGTCAACCTTTACAAGGCTCGATAAGGTGTTGTATATAAGCTCAGGACTTTCATAACTAAAAGATAAAGTAGCGAATGCGTGTTATTTTTTTATTTTTTTGCTACTTTATCGTTCGCCTGTTGAAATTCATATATTGCAATACTGATTCCTATATACTTACAGAGTGTAATACTTATTAAGGACAGTCAGGATAGATGATAAGTGATCTGATTCGAATGAGCTTTTGAAAAGTTGTGGCAGTGTGTCCACAGGGATAAGCTTATAAATAAAACAAATAAATAAGCATTCAGCTCCAGAGGTATATCCCAGCATTCCATTTGGGGTACAACGCAATTGATAGGATTGGTCCATTGACGAGCTTACCTTGAGGTAAAGATAGAGCATGTCATTATTTCTGCTGTAGCTTCTCCAATCGCGCTGAAACTCCATGCTATTTGTTGGTGGTGCCATCTTAATGGAGAGATCGCTATAGCTAGGCATCTTGATCACTTTTGGAGGAGCTGAGATATTAGCAGGCTCAACCAAAGGCTTGGGTGGGTCTGAAATTGATGCTGTTGGCCCTAAAGTTTGCGTATATGCCTTCTTAGCTTGTGGTGTTGTGGTTGACGCTTTTGCTGGACGCGTAGATGGTGCAGCTACCACAGCTTCAGCAGGCACTATAGACTTTAGCGTCACTGATTCGGTAGTAGCAATGATAGAGGCGGGTGCGGTAGCTGTTGTAACACGCCTTTGCGTTGTCTCTTTGAAAAGTTTTGATTGTTCTGCGTTCCCTACATCCCTAATTGATACACGCTTTGTGAATGTGGCTGTGGCTGAAGGCAATGTCACCGAATCAGGCTTTGATTTTGTGGTAGAGACATTTGGTATAGCTGATCTCTGTTGTCGTAACTTAGCCAGCTCATCTTGGACTGATTTGTTGGTTGGATCAATCTTGAGCGCATCCTCAAAGTCCTTGCGCGCATCATCTAACTTTCCAAGCGATTGTCGAGCAATGCCTCTTCTCCACAACGCTTTCACATTTTTGTTGTCTAGTTTTAAGCCTAAAGAGCAGTCGTTTTCGGCCTCTGCAAATCTAGTGGAAAGCAAGGACATGTAGCGTTAAGAAGGAAGAATCATTCTGTAAATTGGTAGCATCAAACGCAAAGTCATGCCTTTTGAGCTTCAGTAACGCCATGGCTCTATTGATTGGAAGGACGGCGTTAAATGGATCAAGTGCCATGCTGGCCGAATAATGCTCAACAGCCTTCCGGAAATCGCCTTTTTTGAAAAACTCGTTTCCCTATCAAAAATCATAACATTTTGTGAGGATCAAGAGGTTTTCAATCAATTAAAATGATCTAGTCCAACACTTATTTACTTTTTTTCTCTTCTTTTTTCCATTTCTATCTTAGTACCTTTTCTTTTTCGGCATTGGCGCCCGCGGGATCCACGTGTTGTAAGGCATTCTTAACTGTATTTTCTGTTATTTTTGATGTCCTTGAAGATGCTTCACCTGCATTCCTGTTTTTCACTTTGTTCTCAGCCATTTCGCTCTTCACTGTCGTAGCGGTAGCGAGCTTATCTGGCTGCGGTTCTACAGAGAATACGATGTCTCTTCGAGGTCGAATAGGGGGGTATTCCTGGAAAAAACATTGTAAAAAGAATTGTGCACAAATTAGCCTCTAGTATCGTTGTTTTACGAGGACGGAGCGCTGTAGAATGCAAGAGATTTACCCTGTCGAGAATGGGTTTTTTGTTTCCTTTGACGTATTCCTGCTCCCACCGAGTAATCCTATTCAGTAATTCTGGGTTAAGCGTCATGGCGAGAAAGCTGATTAACAACAGATCACCTTCTTTCATCCCGTCTTTCAGCTGAATTATCAACCCAAGAACAAAAGGGGTCAGCTGATTTATTGCTTTTTACAGCCAGTATTTACAGAGTGATTGTGCCCCACAACAGAGTATGTGTGTGACATCAAATCATTTTCTACGGCAGGGAGAGAGTATTCTATTACTGTAGATTTAGACAACGCCGCTCTTCTATCTTGCGCATGTCCTGGTCATGAAAAACAAAGGATTCCTTGCAAGCACATGTGCCTTGCAGAGAGGGCCCGCGATGGATTCAATGTCAAACGCAATACTGCACCTGCACGTACCCTACTCGAGCAGGCCTGAAGCACGGTCGATATCAATGATCTTGGACAGCCTTCCGAAAGCTTCCTCTCACCATTTTTGCTACAACAACTAGAGGTAAAGAGAGCTGAAGAGGAGGAAAGAGGTCGTTGAATTGCCTAGACAGAATAATAACGAGATGATGGACGTATGGAGGAGAATGGGCTCTTTTGCGATTGATGCGAGTATAACGCGACTTCCGCATAGGGAAAGGCAAAGCAGATCTACAGAAATTAGTCTAGGTCACAGCAAAAGTGCACCTGCTGTAAAAAGTAAATCAGCTGACCCCTTTGTTTTTGGGCCAAGATTGTGCTGCTCCCGCATCCACTCACTTCATCAGTCACTCAAATCGTTATTCTGAGCAGTGAACGACATCAAGCTTTCCAAGTATTTCCATCTTCCATCATCCTCTCTTGAACCACCATTATTTCTCTTCATCAGATTCAACTTTATTCATTGTCATTAACTCTAAAAAAGAAAAAAGCGCGAAATCTATTCTGTCATTGTTGGATGGTTCAACGTCACGTCATAAGGTAACAATATATCGTGCATGAAATTCAGTGATCGCATATTGCAATCAGTATTTATTCATCATTCAGTCATCCATGGTTCCACTTTATGTTTTGGTACTGACTTGGATATCTTGATTGCTTGCAGTCACTTAATTAATTTCTTTTGCTCTTCAAGACACCCTTGACGATGGACTCGTCTGCTTCGCCCAGTTTTGACCTCAGCGCTCTCACGTTCCGTAATTTCCTTAGCCGATCATCGAATACGTCTTCAGCATCACCATCCATACCAGCTGTACCATCTTATCAGGAGCTTGCAGCCCTTCAGCAGGAACTTTTACACTTATCAGATAGGGCTGCAGGGCGGCTTGAGAAGTATTCAGGGGAACTTTCTAGGTTGGACGGGGGTGCTGGTCTTCTGTCCAAAGATCCTTCAGTAGTCTCGGCTCCAACTTCCAGCTCAACATCAAACGTAAACTTCAATTCCTCATCTACGACAAGCAATGGATTATCCGGAACAGCAGCAGGACGTACGAGTGCGTCGCCCAATACATCGTCACCCTCATCCTTCAACAGTTCTAGGGCAGGAGGATCATCTGGGTCGCTTGCACAAGGCGGTGGAAGCAGTAACCCTGCACTTGTCAAACTGGGCGTCGTGACATTAAAGTTGAAACGTTCTGATGCAGCCGAGAGTTCAAAGACAGACGATGAACAAAGTTCAGCTTCGACACCTACAACCATCAAAATTAGATCAGGGACACCATCGTAAGTTCCCTTGATGGCTCGTTGTTCAACGCAAATGAACTTGAGCTTATCACGTTATTTGAAAGCAACTCAAAATCCAACTAACATAGAGTTAACACACGTCACTGGATAGAATCTCACAGGACGGGAAAAAAAAGCGGAAGCTTTTAGACGAGGAAAGCGAATGCTCAGAAGATGACCGAGGTATATCACTGCGACTTATATTGCATAGTTCGATTATTAGTTTTCTAGTCTTTGGATTTGCTTATATAAAAGGATCATTTCTATGCGAATCGTAGTTGTGGTTCATCCAAAATCGAAGAGGAGCGAAGATTACTTACTTACCAAAACAGGGCGAAGCATGTCACCCCAGCCTGTCAAACTCAACTCTAATCGACACGGTACACCAAAGGGGGCTCAGGTACATATCGATAATTGTTGGTTTATGTTTTCACTTTTAACCTGCATCATTACGGCTTAAACTTGACGAATTTTAACATCATTCTTATTTAGAGCCGAACAGGAGATAAGGATCATTCATCACATCAAAAGAAGAAAAAAAATTCAGAACATCAAACAGAAAAAACTCAGAAACCAAAATCACAAGAAGTCCAGGAAGACTTTTCAAAAGTCAAGGTCGCTAATCAGGTGCCCATTCAAACATTCTGGGCCTCAATGGAGCCATATTTCCGACCTTTTACAGAAGCTGATCGGACACTTCTAGAGGAAGAAGGTGACCAAGTGACACCGCTTTTAATCCCACCACTTGGAAAGCATTATCTTGACGTTTGGGCTGAGGAAGATAGAGCACACCTGCCTTACGACGGATTTGAGTCACGGCGTAGTTCAGTCGATATGGCCAAGGATATTGCTTCACGGAACACAGTGTACAATCAGCCATTTGAGTTGACGGATGAAAATATTGATCAGGATGAAGTATCCTGTGGACCATTGACGGAGAGAATAATATGCTCACTTATTGCGGAAGATCTGGTCGATCCTAAGGAGGTGAAGCAAGATGATGATCAACTTTTCGAAACGGCATCACCCACACCAGCGCAGCCAGGGAGTCAATCAACAGCAAAGAATTATGCGGATCTTGAGGAGAGGATCAAGCGAGAACTTCGTTACATTGGACTTTTGGGGAATGAAGAGGTATGGATGACCAAAATGACTGCGAATCTTTTATTTTTTATTTTATTTTTTTTAAATGTATGAAAATTGGCAAGCTGTTAATCAAGCATGGAGATTTTTTATCTAGATTGACTGGGATGCTCGGGAGGATGATGAGATCAGCATCACACTTAGATCTCTTCAGAGAGAGTTGCGAGAGGTGATGAAAGTGAACAAGAGCAGGAAACAACGATTGCTTGGTCTTGTGAACAACCATCTTGCATATCAAGAATACAACACTATATTGGATGATTTAGATAAACAGGTTGAGCAAGGATATCTTAAGAGATTCGTAAGTATCTCATATTGAGTGTAAGATATTTCCGTAGACATTTTTGTGTTTTTGACTTAACCTGGTTAACCCTCCTCTTTTTTTATTCTTATGGGATGTCTATTCAGCGTATGACAAAGTCAAAGAAGAAAAAGACGTCGACACCCAAGTCACTCTCTGAAAACGCTCTTAGTGCAATGGACAGGCGAAGACGATTCGTCCAAGGTGTTGGACCAATTTTTCCCGCTGAAAATTATACTATACCAACAAAAACTATTTACCCTGAAGAGTTAGAACCTAAACCAGCATCAAGCACTCCTCAAACCTATCGACAGCTCAATGGACTTCCTTAGAAGAGAGGACCAGCAAGGTGTAGATTATTTTTGCGACTGCTCTCCTACACACTCTATGTCCCTCATTACTTTTACAGTTTACCCCAATCCCAATTTTGTCGCTCGCCGCGTAATTTATCATGTACAATAACATTTTATTGATTGCAACAGTCACTTTAATGAGAATGGAAGGAGGTAATGACAAAAATCTAGATGATAAAGGGGTGGTTGATTTAGTAGCGATAGAATGTAGACGAAGTTGGGTATGATAAATGGCAGTTGATAGTTGGATCAGAAAAAGAAACCGAGTATATGTACCAAGTATAGCAGTGCCAGAGAGGATCGTTAAAAACTGCTGATTTTTGCCATTACCCATTTACCATGACAACCTCTATTTGCCGACACACGTGTCTTTGTGATGATACCACATGCATGTTATTATCCGAGGATGACAAGATAAAGGATTGCAATAATATTAAGGCCAATAAGTGGAACTAGTCAAAAAAAGGACATCGGAGACGTTTTATGCCAAGCGTTAGATTATTTATCAAAGTTTTTTTTTTTTTTTTTTTAAAAAAAAAAAACCTACTTCTCATCAATGTTCGAACTGCAGAGATCAAGTTGACAAGTCTGGCCTTGACAGATTCTTGGGCGTATGGATCCACCGCTTGGCGGGCCCAACCAACTATGGAAATGGAGCATGTTATCAATTATAGGTTACCAAAAAAGAAAGGAAAAAAAAAGTATTTTCTGGGGACGAGATCGTTGGGTGAATAGGCTACATCAATATCCTCAGAAGCATTAAGTCCAAAGAAGAGGTTTTGGCGTGACAGATACAAAATACCACTACCACTAGGGCAAATAGGATAAAGAAGACATACTCCGTGCAAGAAAGCGTTCTTCGTTCAAGATGGCGACTGCATTGACGAAGAGCAGCATGATCTCCAGGAGACCGAAGATTCCAAGGGCCATGACGCTGAAGGTTATTACTGACGTTCAAATGAATAGTTTTTGCAGGTTTTAACAGGGCCAAGATGAGAGAGAAATTTCAAGAAAGAATGAATTGATGAATGTTTGCCATGCAAAAATCTGTCTCGTGACGTAAATCTGCTGAGCAAAAAGAACGTCGTCGAAGGGATATCACAATTGATGACCTCCAATCTCAACGATAGGGGACATATAAAACACAAAAAATACACATCAAAGCAAACTTTTCTCTCATTTGCATTGCGTCCTCTTTTTACCTTTTCCTTTTCGCATAGCATTGTAATATTTAATCCTTTCCTTCCCATACCTGTCCTGATTATTTTTGGTCTGTTTTATTTATTTATTTATTTTTTTTGACAGCTGATCTTTCATCGACCAAAAGGACAAAAACACACAAAAAAACAAAAAAAGGGAAAAAAGAAAAAAAAAAAACTTCAAAATAAGAAATTAGTAATTGTAACTGATTACCACAATGCAAACTCAGCAAACATCCATTCCTGCAAGTGCCGAAGATCCCATCACCACTGCCTCTTCCATGTTGGTCACGTCGGATAACAAGCGCGTAAATTCTGTGGACCATGAAACTGAAGACACAAAAGACAAGCATAACCATCGTAACATGCCCAAGGATACTCTCTCTGCTCAATGTACAAACCAGACGAATCCCGACACCAACAATAGCATCACTACCGACACTACTAGTATTGAGGGATCCAATGTTGCAGACCCAACCGCAACCCCAACCGCAACCTCGACTGCAGCCTCCACTTCTGCCGTATTAGAGCCATCAAAGCGAACCAACAAGAAAAAGTCTGGTCGTTCCAAAAAATTGGTGGCACGTCGCGGCCCACACCGATCGTCCGGTGAGGAGGTAGTTGAGTTGGCAGTGAGTAGCTCGGATGAAGATGGCGATCATGGGCATGCGTCTAGTAACTCTGAGAGCGATGATCCAGACACTGAGGAGGAGGCAGATCTGCAGATCAAAAAATTGGCGCTCGAAAAGCTGTCACTGGAACGAAAAGACGATTCTTCTTCAACTCCAAACAATAAAGCGCTACCGCCTCGTAAGCACCAAAACCAACAAAGCTGCGGTCGTGCAGTGTCGCAAGAAGGTCGCCCATCCCAGCCTCCTAACCATAATAGAGAATCTACGCCAGCCTCGCCCACGCATTCTCCTTCGCCAGCTGCCTCCAACTTGACGTCCTCCACCAAGAAAAAGCGCAATAGAAAGGCGAAACAGGATCAAAAAGCTAGTCAGTCCACTGGCACAGGTGATAAGGAAATCACATCACAGAATGAAAAAACTGGAACTGATAGAGCTAATCATCATCCACCCAACAGCAACAGCCCTCCTCAGTTTCATCAACATGGCTCTAATGTGTCAACAAAGGTGAATAAACGGCCCCCCAAACAAGGAGCCCCAGCCTCGTCTAAATTAACTACCCCTTCGTCCTCATCCTCTGCCAAGGATGATCAAGGAACTGGATCATCATCGGTGGACGGCTGGGGATCCGCGCCTTCAGCACCAGTAGACAGTTGGGGGCCCGCACCTTCAGCACCAGTAGACAGTTGGGGACCCGCACCCTCAGCACCAGTAGATAGTTGGGGATCAACACCATCATCAAAAGGTGGTTGGGGTGACTCGCCTACGCCCAAGGCTTGGGGTTCTTCAAAAGCTCTCTCATCCTCAGCTTCCGCCAAGGATAGTAGGGGACACACGTCATCAGTATCAAAGAGTGGCTGGGGTCACCCTTCGAAGGCTTCATCGTCCTCTACCAAGGATAACTGGGGATCCGCGTCACCAGTGTCAGCGGATAATCGGGGCGATTCATCAGCAAGGCAGGTGCAGCGTCCCCCAAAGGCTTCATCATCCTCACCTTCTAAGGATAGTTGGGGATCCGCGCCATCAGCACCAGCGAGCAGTTGGGGTGACTCATCGAAAGGTTCATCATCCTCCACCAAGGATGGTCGGGGATCTGCACCACAAGCGTCAACAAGCGGCTGGGGCGATTCTCCTGCAACACAGGTCCAGGGTTCCTCGGAGGCTCCATCATCCTCGTCCTCTACCACGGATGGTTGGGGCCCTGCGCCAACAGTGTCAGGGGATAGTTGGGGTGAACCACCTGCACCTGAGGCTTGGGGTTCAGCAGAAAAATCGGGTTGGGATACACAGGAAGCTCATCAAGAGGCTCAGCAGCATAGCAAATCCTCTGCGCATCTGGGAAAGCCTCTGTCACGTGGCCGTGGCGGAAGAGCTGCAGCAGAAGCACGGGTTGAATATCGCAAAAAGTTGGCGGAAGATCCAAGATTCGTCCCTCATCTTGGGGAGTTCTGGGGCCATGATGATCGATACAGGGGTGCAGGGTTAAAGAATTTTGGTGACCGCGGTGGCTTTAGAGGTCGTTTCATGGGAAGGTATTAATGGTGTTTCTTTGAAGTGTTGCAGGGACTTGTTTTGAACAGTACTAGGTCATTTACTCACATAGATTTTCTGTTTAATAGAGGAGGAATTGGACGAGGAGGCATGCCTCAAGGTCCAACTAGAGCTGATGTTAGGGATGAGCCCCTTACCTCCGCGGAGAAGAATCAACACCCACAAAACGCTGATGATAAAGGGATCAATTCAGCGAAAACAAAATCTGACCGATGGAGCCACGATGGTTACGACCAATTGATGAAGGTACAGGAAAAGAATCATCGCCACCAAAAGAACGATGCTCGACCTCGTTCCATGAATGCTAAGGTAAAAAAGTCAACTGTATTTATGAGCTGGTTAATATGAGGTTTTTTTAATTTCGCCGCTGATTATCTTCTACATTTCCTATAGCCCTTTACTCAAAATAATCCAGAGTCATCTGCTGCCGGTAAAATTGATGCATCTAAAGGTGATACATCCAATTCTAAGCCTGCCTCCAAAACCACTGAAAGTACTAGCGTCAAGGTTGCAGAGAGTGGAGGAGGTCATTTGCAGGAAGAGACTGCTCCCGAATCAGGATTAGCTTCATCGTCCAGTAAAACAGATCGTCCTCGCTCATCGGCCCAAGACCTGAGACGCGCCTCACGTTTGTTGCAATCCGCACTTCCCAAATCAACCAAGGCTTCTGTAACGAACCCAACAACTGCTTCAAATGATGCCAGCAAAGATGATTCTGTCAAGAGCCAGGAAAATACTCAGGATAATGACATTATAGACTCCACCGCCATCACTGATACCGACGCAAATGACAAGGCAGCTGAAATGTCATCTCCTCCTACTAGCTCAAAATACCGTCAGCCAATACCCCAGAATCAACCTGCAATTCAGTCCTCTGGCTCCCGATCTCCGTTCATTCCCGGCAACTTTTCAAGTCGCGGACGCGGTCGTGGGCAGTTCCATTCAGGGCATTCCATAAACAATCACCGTTCTCATCAGAATTTGCAACAACAATCTCAACCAACAACGCAAGAGACTGAGGAACTTAGGGAAGACACTGAGAAGATTGAAAGCGCTACACGGGACCGGCCAAGGACTAACAATGTAAATGTGTCCAAAAGGTATATTGGAAGTCGCCAGGAGGAAAAGGACAGCACTAATTCTAATGGCAAATTGGAGGATAAGAAGAAGGCTAGCGAAGCTGGAGCTACTGCATCTAAAGAGTCAACAGCCTCTGGCAGCTCAAAATCTCTCAAGACCGCCATCCATGCTGCCCCTTTCAAGCCTTCCGGAAAAGCCTTTGCTTCTGTTGAACAGGATGTGCCGGCTGAGGTTATTGATGATGAAGCTTATTATGACGATGGATATGTCGATGGATACGGCGATGGATATGACGATGGATATTATTATGATCCTCAGCAAATGACACAGCCAATGTACTACTACTACTATCCTCCTGTTAACATGCCCAATGGAGACTCGGGCTCTGTTGCATCGATGAATATGCCAGTACCTGTACCAGTAGGAATGCCAGTTGGAATGCCAGTAGGAATGCCAATGGGCATGCCCATGCATAGTCAGTCATATATGGCCCCTATGTATTTTGAGGGTGTTCCGACTACTGACTCAGTTCCGACCACTATCAATGGCGCTACTGCAGCGGCGTCCATCGCAGTTCCAGGACTTGGTGGAGAGCTAATGATGATGACACCAGAGGACTATAACAATTACTATTACTACCAACCGACTATTTATTATCCTCCTCATCCTCCCACGCAATACCCTGATCCACAATACCATCATGGCAACCTCTCAAACCAGAATCAACAGTCTACTACAGGGTCACAGACGAAGGCGTAAAAAAGAATATATTACAATAATATTAAAAAAAAAAGATGCTGAAATATAAAAGCAATATCAAGCATGCAAGAGAAAAAGGTTTATCTTCCTCTCAAATGCTGAAGATTTAATGTAACATAAAAGCTCTATGACTTAGATAGTTAAGAGAGGGATACACCAAGGTCCTTACTCAATTTGGCTTCGTATTCTTTCAGTTGTGCGAGTTCTGCCTCCAAAGATGTGCTAGCGACTTCAACTTGTAACGTTGAGCTAATTAGCTCCGCCCATTTGGCCTCGAGCCTTTGCAGCGACTCTGCAATCTCCGTCTGAAAAAGGATCGAGATCAAAAATTGTAGGGGTAGGGGTCATATTTTAGTATCACGTAAACAAATATGTACTAGTATTAATAAACACTTCATATTGTATAGAAGATATAGGGAGAATAGGAAAGAATACCTGATCGCGCTTTCGCAGCTTGTTTAGCTCCACAACTTCAGATCGTTTTTCATCAACAGCTTTCCGAAGTAAGCTAAGATCGTATTCCATTTGATAATTATGAACATTCCAAGCATTGCTTCCAAACTTTTGAATTAATTCCAGGTTAAGGATCCGTTGACTTTGATGCTCCAGCTGCGCATTCGCATTATCAAGGGCTTCGAGCCATAGTTTACGTCCTTCGGGTAATTCCTCAGATGCAGAAGGTGTGGATGTGGCAGATATACCGCCTTCTATTGCAGAAGTCGAATCTGATCCTGTGGTTGATGACGAAGTAGATGATGATGCTGTTGCTGATGCTGTTGCTGATGCTGTAGGCGGATCAAGACGATAGCGAGAGAAATCCAATGTTTCCATTGGTCTGCCTTTACGAACACGCTCCAGTTCCTGCTGCAAAAGTTCATCCGCTTTGAAGAGCTCGATATCCGAGAAAAGAGAGGCAGGGTCACGAGGTTTTGGCATGCGCTTCATCTCTGCTGCAATCAGCTTGTCAACCATGGTGCGAACACCTTGTAAATCCAGGAAGCAAAAAAACAGACATTTATAAATCAATTTAATGTTTTCGGTCTTTTTTTTTTTTTTTTTTTTCTTCATTCATTCATTTTTTTACCTGGTTCATCGATTTGTTTGTCGACATCTAAACACCAAAATAAAATGAAAAGGGAAAAAATAAAAAAGAAAGGTGTTTAGAAATAGGCCATAAGATTCATGAAGCATAGCGCGATCCTCAAGTAGTTGCTCTATCCTCTTCTTTTTTAATGACATGCGTTCCTTGCTTACATGGTAATGCGTCCAGATTAAATTGTGAGCTCATGATATTGATGTAATAAAAAATAGAGGTTGTTTTGTGTTAAGCAATTTGTTCAAAAAGGATGTAGGATTCAGCGCGCAGTCACACATAACGATTAAAAATTGACAATAGTTTTCGGTCTATTTCTTTTTTACTTTCACCAACACACTTTCCGACATTAACACAAAGTATGATTAGACACTCCTTGCTATTAGTCAGTCAGTGAAGAGCATTCACTGAACATCATTTATCTCACTTATAACATTTACATTAGTTTTTTTTTTTAAGATCAACTTGATCGAACACGAAGATTCAATATTTGTCTCAATTGTTGTCTCTTCAGGAACTGACTTTTTTTTTTTTTCTTTTTTTTTTTTACGATATTGTAACTGTGACTTTTCATCCTTATCCTCTTTGTAAAGATGGCCAAGAAAGCAAAAGCAAGGTAAAGAGGAAAATATTATATTGTATACAAAAACTATCCCTATAAAGGGAAAGTTATTCATAGTTCTGACAACGACATTCAATTCACTCTGATTCCATAGGACTATCATCGTCAAGCTGCTGTCTACAGCTGGAACTGGATTCTTCTACACCACCCGTCGCCCAAGGACTACCCCCAAGCTGTCTTTTATGAAGTTTGACCCTCGCGGTAATATATCGTCTGATTTGCAATAGATCTTTCTTTTGCATTAGTCTTAGATTCTTATAAATCAACCTTGATCTCTATTTTCATCATAGTCAACCAAACTGTCTTATTCAACGAAGCCAAGATCAACCGCCCCAATTAAAAAAAAAAATAAAATAAAATAAATAAAAAAATCATGACTCGGCAGATACACACAGGAGATAGCAAGGCAAAGAGGAAATTACGGAGAACAACAGTGTGAAGTTTGTTTAGATTGTCAGCAAAGATCAACAGCAGATCAGATCAATTTGGTATATTAGAAACCTGAGTCAATAATATATTTTTTTCTTTTACAAGTCAGTCTTTTTATGGATCAAGATAAGGCAAATGCAGTCAAAGGAATGAGAGGAATATATTATTACAGAATTCTACCAGTTGACGATCTCACTTTCACCAAACAAACTTTCTTTGACAACCTCTCCAACTTGTGCAGGCGGCTGGACGCCTTTACGGGTGAGGATTTCGCGGATATGCTCGTGCTTCTGCATGAATGAGATAATGGCATTATTGATCTGCTCAAACTCGAGTAAGAATCCGTCGTGCCCATCTGGTGACTGGACTACGACCATTTCAGAATCATGCAAATGTTCTGCCAGCTCGTATTGCTCTGAGATCGTGAACAGACCGTCCGATTCGACGCCTGACGTAGATGTGGCGAAAAAGAAAAAAAAAGATTGTGTTTATGTTAGTTTTCTAGCCATTTGTCGCAGAACAGTCTTAGCAAACATAGAGTTTGAAGGAGCATTTCACTTACCAATCACTAATGCCGGCTGCTTGATGCTATTCAAGACTTCAATTAATTCTCCACGTCCTGCTGAAATGTCGTGGACGTCCATTTTGCGCGTGATTGCAATGTAGCAGTTGGCGTCAAATCGATGGATAAACTTGTCACCTTGATAGCGGAGATAATTCTGAGCTGAGAATACGGTTGGTTTCTGGCTTTTATTTCTGCTCTTGTTCAATACTACAGGGATCGCAGTAAGCATGGAGGTAGACGTGTTATCATTAGTGGTGGGCGTTTCCGATCCATTTGCGGTAGGAGGTGTGCTTGCTGCTGTGTCTGCAGAGGCTGTGCTGCTTGTATTGTCACCTGAGTTCCCAAGAGTGGATGCCAATACTTTGGCACTTGCAGCCAAAAGACTACCAGTGCTATCAGTAGAGCTCTTACGAGACACTGCGCCCTTGGTATTGCGGTGTCCATCGTTATGGATTTGATGATGTTCCTCTGCAGGTGAAGCAGGCTCGCGAGCCACTGAGAATGTGGGTTTATCCATAATTTTGCGACCAAATCTTGACTCGAATGAGTTCCTGGAACGATATGTCAACATTGCAGCCATTCGTGCAGCAGCGAGACCTACTGAAGGCGGCTAAAAATATATTGCCATATACATGTCATTGGAAAGTGTTTATCCAATGTGATCGAAGTTAGTCATTGTTTATCCTTCTTTCCAGAGATAAAAAAAAAAGAAAAAAAAAAAGAGAAAAAGAGATAGACTAGGACTCACTGCATCAGATGTGTAGTATCCGTCCATATAATTGGGATCGCTATAGATCGACTGACGCTGTGCTTCACCCCAGCTGATGCACCAAGCTGAATGCTTTGCAGATGTTGCAATTGGTACAATGGCTTTGACGTATTCAGGGCCGAAGAACGACCACTCCAACACCTGCATGCCTCCCATTGATCCGCCAATGCAGATCGCGACTGATTTTATACCCAGATCATCTAGAATGAGCTTATGAAGTCTGCGATTGCGGGAAATTCGAGACATTAGTGATAATAAAAATGCCTTCAGGAGAACTAAAGACAACATACATAAATGATGTAACCCTGTAAGTAATGACTGTACCTAACATCGTCGCGGATAGTTGTCAGAGGGAACTCAGGTCCATAATTAATGCCAGTCTCAGGGTTGTGAGTGACTGGGGATGCTGTTCCATAAGGGGAGCCCAGGACATTACAACATATAATAAAAAACTTTGTAGGGTCAAATGCGCGACCAGGGCCCATTAATGGCCCCCACCTAGAAGTTGCACAAAAAAGGACATGAGTATGTGCTCTAAAAAAGTACCATTTGTTGGATAGCCTTTCCAAGATCCCTGCGGTGAAGAGCAGTAAAGAGCGTCCTCCAATATTCAATGGAGGGGTCGATCTGGATAAAAAATCACGACATCGTCCTTGAAAGTGAGCACAACCAATCACCTTGCTCATTCTCATGAGATCCTGATGTCTTATTATCCACTTGACTTTAAACATGGGGGCGACAGCCCTTTCAGATCAATATATTGTCACTCACCAGTCCTCAACATCTGCACTGCCACTGAGGGCATGGCAGATGATCATGACATTATCACCAGCCTCATTTAACGCGCCCCAAGTGTGATATGCAACAGGAACCTGGTATAGGGTATGGCCTGAGCTGAGAGTGAATTCGGGGACAATGGCGATAGTTTGCGTTGGAACCAGTTTTGAGAAGGGATTCTCAGGCTGGGTGTTGCGACGCTCTATTGAGGTGTAAAGTAAGAGCCATAGGAAATATTGAGGGAAGTAAACGACTAGTCAATAATTATGCCCCTTTAGAAAAGGGATCAATTGGATTGATCCGAGGATGTGACGATCAGGATCTAATAAAGGCTCGATATTAAAAGATTTTTAAGGAGGGAGAAAATAAAGTCTATACCATAAGTCATTCCTGGTTGAGATGATGGTGAATGCAAGTTGAAATGAGGAATGTATAGAATGTAAAAGAAAAGAGAAGGGGAGAAAAGAACCGTTCTGGTACTTATTTGAGAGGATTGTCCTCAAAGTCATTACAGTAACACAAGTAAGTGACCGCGCCTAATTTACGCAAATCGAGTCAGAATTGATTACAGATTTTTCCACAGAAGATTTTATGCACCAACCAAGTTGTGCGATTTGTCACAGCCGACCACACTAGTAACAATCATTTGCATCGTGCATTAAGAATGAATGAGTCGAGTAATGCTTTAATGATAGAGCGTGTTGATAAAGAGGAAAACAGACAATAATACATATGAAATTGAGTATAATTAACAAAGAGCAGCAATGTATTTAATAGACGATAGCCTCATCCTAAGGAAAAAAAATAAAAAAAATAAAAAAAAAAATTGGGAGTTATTAGATATGACTTCTCAATCTAACAGTAATCAAAACAAAGGATTTGAAGAAAAAAAAAAAAAAACATACCATCTCTTTGACCTTGGCGAAGCACTCATCATAGAGCTCCTTGTAGTCCTTAGCGCTATCCATATCCTTCTTCTTACCACCCAAAACAACCATCACACAGGACGTGGGACGCTTGGTTGATCCTGCAGCGCCAAGATCTTCTTTCGAGGGCAAGAAAACGTAAGGAACATCGTTTTCCTCACAAAGGACGGGAACGTGAGTGATGACATCAATTGGAGAGATATCGCCGGCAATCAGTACAAGGCCCTTCTCGCCCTTACGGAGACCCTTAACAACCTCTTTAACACCACGCTTCACATGCTTGGCTTTGGCAGCTAAGAAAATAGAAAGAAACATATGAGTGTGTTAAAGCGAGTGATGTATCATAAATTAGATAATTGGGACCAGAGAAAGAGAGCTGATGTGCGTGACATAGATCAGATCCATTTTTTTTTCTTTTGAAAATGTCACTTGATTGGAAAGTTGATTTAAAGAGATAGCGCTGTGAGATACAATTCCCGAAGTAATAATCTTAAATAGAAGAGAATTGGTGGCGCCATGGTGCATTCAGTCATTTGTCTTTTCTCCTGATAAGATCTTGTCAGATAATGGAGAACCAGTGTAACTGTAGGATGTTGTTGTGGTGGTGCTTCTTATCTCAATTGCTAGCAAATAAAGATCGGACTCGAAGACATTGTTCGAGCATAATTTATAGGGTTTGTATGTGCTTATCATTACCTTTCTTGACAGTCTTCAAAAGCTTCTTTGTAAGCTTATCAGCGGCCAAAGGAGCAGCAATGGGCGAAACATCAACAACACGAGGAGCTGCATCGACCTCCATGTCAGACTCATTTCCAGCATCAACAGACTTCTTCTCAGCCTTCTCAGCCTTCTCAGCCTTCTTTTCTTTTTTTTCCTTGCGTTCCTTGGCCATTGTGATGTAAGTATGAGGTGTAGGTGTGGTGTTAGTTGATGAGACGGATGGGTTGAATGCAAAGAAAAACTCTTTTTTTTTGTGCTTTGTTTTGGGGAACGTGATATAGAAGCCACACATGTGACCGTTACTAGATCTTTTTTATTGAACCTATTTGATAAATGGCTTTAATTTAAGCAACCTCTCCACTGCTGCGTCTAAAGTTTCATCCGTCTTGCAGAAAGCAAAACGCGCGAAGTCCTCAGCTAAAGTTCGATTAGGCTTAGAGTAAAACTCGCTCGGGGGGATCGCGCACACACCAATCTCTTTGGTCAGCCAGTAACAGGTTCTGAAATCCTTGGGACGGGATTTCAATAGATCAGGAAACAAGTAATCTTCGGGGACTTGGATCCTGTTCGTGTTGACCAAGATAAAATATGATCCCTCCGGGACGGTGCAAGGCAGTCCAAGCTCACGGAAGACTGACAATAATTTCTCACGCTTGTGTTCATATGCATGAATCTGGCTGCCAAAGAATTTGCGCTCATCTGCTTGCTCAAAGCCAATTGCAGTGGCCTCTTGTAAAGGGGAGTTTACGCAAAAGACGATGCGAGTGTGTGCGGCCAAGGCAGGCTCAACGAGGTTCTTTGGTCCGATCAACCAACCGACACGCCAGCCAGTCGTTCCAAAAGTTTTTCCACCACTTCCAACAGTGATGGTTCGCTCCCACAGACCATCCAAGTTAGCAATACGTTCATGAGTCGTTGGGTTAAAATAAAGCCGATCGTACTATCATAATATTATTAATCAATGCGGTTAGTGAACAGCTTCAACAGTTTTGTCGATTAATAGCTGTCAAAGAATATACATGTGGTATCTACTCGATTCCTTACAACTTCGTCACTAATGATCAGCAGATTGTGCTTAATAGCAAGTGCTCCAATCTCCTCCAATTCTTCACGTGAGAAGACTTTTCCAATAGGGTTGTGAGGTGTATTGAGGACAATTATCTTGGAGCGGGGCGTGATCTTAGATTCGAGCTCTTTGATATCGATTTTCCATTCACTCGCACTCATATCTTTTGAAACATCTCCTACGGGCCTAATAGGGCAATAGACAGGGACACCCCCGTTCATTGTGATATTGGACTGGAGGAGAGTATCATGTGTCATTATTGTAGAATTCTTGTAAACTAGACAAACAGGTTCGTATAGCACTTACAATGTACTGGTCAAAGAAGGGCTCCATCAAGATGACTTCTGAACCTTGATCGAGATATCCTGCAAAAATAGAGAGAATACCTAAAAAAAAGGTTTTTGGACGTGGTCCAATTGATCAATTCAGTTGATGCAAGGCCCTGTCAAGCAAAAACCTAAACTCCAAATATGATCCCGTGGTACCTTCATTCGCGCCAGCAGTAACAACAATCTCAGTTTCTGGATCCAATTGCCTATTGAAGAGAGGACTGTATGACTTTGCTAATGCCTACGAGCTCATGTGTTAGTGCATAGAAAATGTACTCGAATCCTAATGTAAGATGTAATGAGACTATCCCAAGAATCTTGCCAAAACTGGGGTTCAGAGTCATACATTTCTCAACCTTGGACGGCCTTTAGGATGGCTATACTGATTGCATTCGTTATGTAGAAGAGCCTCGCGTGCAGCCTCAATCACAAAATCCGGAGGCGGAAAGCTGTATGCGAAAAAATTTTAAATTCAAGATTCGTAATGTCCTTTTTTCACACTGTTAGTACAATGGCTTTCTCATGCCCTTGATTTCATTTCTGTATCATACAATGCCATTTGTCAAACGAAAATGATGGGCAAGTCTGTTATATGTTTACATTACTTCATAAAGCCTTGACCAAGATTCACAGCCTGGCACTCAAGCGCCAATGGAGTGAAAATAGACCACACTATCATGTAAGAATTAAAGTGAGATACATAGTTAGACAGGTCTGATAGAAAGCAATAGACGGGCGCACAGAAGACACAAGTCACCATTTGGACGAGTACAATAGTAGGGAAAAATTGACGCTTACCATCCTGTTCGAAGTGCGCGACACGTTCTGCAGGAGGAATAGCAGCCGGTGCAGACATATTAGGTTTTACCGCTGTGAGGGGAGTCACTGTGTGACGAAAGCGAATGGGATTGGGGAAATGAGAGGGTAATGAAGACGAGGAGGAAGAGAAAGATGAGAATGGAAACCGACTAGGCTTTATGAGGCGAGCGAGCATCTGTCCGGACGAGCAATGGAGGAGAAAAGTCAAGAAATAAGAAAAAATTTAGATCCGACAAGCACACCATCCGTGACTGAAATTATCTTTATTTTAACTAAATATGCTATGCGCATGTTCTATGCAGGCGGAAAGAAGTTGGCAAATAGGATGATACCCACCAATCCATACATCACAAAAAACGTGCTGACACTCCGGGCCCAGCCGGAACCTAGCGCATTCTTCTCAAATTGATGGGCTGCAAACCAGTAGACAGGTGGCAGACTGGAAAAGTTTCGTGTGATAATTTGAACATGCATTGTTGTTACAGCTGTGAAGAGAAGGACTGTCCACATCACAATGTAAGGAAATGTTTCGGACCTTAAAAACGGCGGCTCACGCCTGTTGGGTGCTACGGGACAGAGGAAGGAGAGAAAAAAGATGTTACGACGTTTAATAAAAAGACAACGCAACCTATAAACATGGAGGAGGCTTCTGTAATGTATCTTCTCTTGTACATGACGCTTGTGATCTTCCAAGGGACAAGGCTCGGCTCAAATCATATGCGGTATAGAAGGCGATGCCAGATGCAGAAAGCGTGATCATCGGCGCAGCCATCAGAAAGTTGGGAATCTGCTTAACTTCATAATAACGGAGAAATCCAATATTCCTATCAAGATAGTAATAGGAGAGCGAATGAGTATCAGTATATCAAAAATATATATATAATTACAAGAATTCTAAAAGTTAGAATGATATTTACCAGTAGAAACCTTGGACAAACGTGTAAATGAAAGGCATTCTGGTATGACACCAAGGTCGCGTGTCAATACCAAATGCTTTAGTGCAATATAGAGAGAAGCCATAGGCTTGTACTGCAAAAAATCCAGACCAAGTGATCAGACACAAGCATCCCGTTTTGACAAGAGCCTTGATCTTATTCTAAGGCGATAAGAAATGGAAGGCAAACAGATTGATCAAAAAAGGAAAAAAGCAAACACCGTCTCCTGAGTAACCCGTACCCAAGTAAAGTTAGAGTCAAATTAATCATACCCAGATAGATGACTGGAGATCAATCATAACAATTAGATCGTAGACAAAAAACCCTGCATAGAGAATGCCATTAGACCTAGCGAGATTGCTAATGGACCAAACGATCGCTGCAGGAAGATATTGTTTACGCGCTGCATATAACATTCCTGTGAACGAGAGTGCTGCAAATAGACTTTCTGCATAGCTAGGGTGACGCCAAGAAAGGTAAATCCAGATTACTCAATATTAATATTAATAAACGAAGAGACAAAAGTAGAAATAAAATGCTTGACTCACATGGCAGACATGAATATGCCTGAGGGTGTCAAGATGTAAAGTAGCGCTGTTAAAAAAGCAAATTGGTCTTGCTTGAAGAGCGTCCGTGATAAACGATAGATCTGAACGGATGCAATAACAAACGACACATTGGAGATCAGGATTCCTGCCAATACCAACAATTGCCTGTAGGAAAGAAACGCATTCAGGGGCGCCAGCACTAAAATCAAAATGGTTGTTAGGGAGAGGCCCTGATAAGGTCATAGTATTTTTGAACATGGTTAAATTGTTACCAGAATTCGCGATCAGTCTCATCAAGCCAGGTAATAGCGGGAAGAAAGCATGGGACTGTTCAAACACATAGTTATTCTCTGCAATATGAACAAAATAAAAGGAATCCCAACGTAAAAACACGCCAAAGATGCTCTTAAACAGCTGTTGCGCCCGAGTTTCGATTGGTAATACAAGCTCGAGTGCAGAGTCATAGTCCTGCACAAGAGCATGAGAAGCTACTGCAATGACCCAGATGACCAACCGCGAAATAAGAGCATAATACGCGATTGTCCCGGACTTGCTTGCCACTAACTGGGAGGCGACCGTATCCGGAGTACCTTTCCGCGCTGCAGTCATTTTTGGTGCCATTCAGACGACGATGAAAATAGAAAAAAAGTTGTGTGCAAAAAAGCATTACAAGTGTCCAGAAATAGACGTCACTTTCTCTCTTTTTTTCCAAACAAGGCCAGCTCTCAAGACAAAGGATCAAGTAGACTACATCAAAATTACAATGTCAAGAAACGACCCACTGAGTCTCCTGCGCGAGTTTACCATCTCTAAGAAACCTATCACGCTTGTCAATGCCGATGGCAATCTTGTGACAGAGCTCACCGAAGCAACTGACGTTGTCTTTGCGGATGATGAGCAGAGATTTCAATTTCCACGCAACACTCCAACTAATTACAGACGTGGTGCATCAGACGAGACTTACAACCTTGAGACACTTCTCTTTCTTTTACAGAAAGCTCACTTGAGTGTGCCAGAGTACTCTTTGGAGGTCGCTCAGAAGGGTATTCCCATCGTTTCGATCCTCGACAAGAGAGGAGTGTTGGACTATCTCACTGGAGTAACCTCCACCTCGAACAATATTCTATATCAACCAACAAACGCTAGTACGTGAAATAGATTCAAACAAAAACATTAACTTGTGTTACTGAGGCGTATATTTTTTATACTTATATTTCAGCAATGTCTTATTTTCAACATTAGGCAAGCGAACAGGAGATGGGGTTGCGGACGATAAGGAGAATGATGCGTCAAAGAAACAAAAGTTATCAGCTCAATCAGGACATATGGACGGAAATGAGGTTTTACGAATGACCATCATGAGGGAAAGGCTAGCCAGGACAACTGCCAGTGTGTTGCGAGGCAATAAGGTAGGTTATTAGTATGCAGAGAAGAGTTTTCAGCTCGAAGGATCATGTAGCTATGTATTATCTCACCAAAACCCTGACCAGAGGTTTGAGGAAATCACTCTTGTCGTTTGCAGTCTTTTGCCAACATCCAAAAGATCGGAGCAAGTATTCTTCTCAAGAATAAATCCAAGGACGAGAAGGCACCAACTAAAAAGCCGGATCCAAAGCAATCAGGATCGGCAACTCTACCAAGTTCGTCTTCGCGTACTGTTTCCACAGCAGGCGTAACAGCATCGCGTTCTGGAACCGGCTCATCATCTCAGAATAAATCCAAATCATGTAAGACTTGGAGCTTGGGAAGTGCATGGATTTATTTTTGACCATGAGTCACTTGGGTCTTCATGAGCTATTCGCTATTCTTACACGACAATTTGTTCGTCTATTGCTCTATAGCATCCTCGCGTATTCCGATCATCATTGTTCCTGCAGCAATGACATCCATGTTGACAATGTACAATGTGAAGCAGTTCTTGGAGGATCAACTGTAGGTTAAAGCACATGTATTACGAGGAGAACCAGGGTCAAATCCAAATTATATATCCTAAAAGTACTCATGGAATTTTCTTTCCCGTATTATTTGTATTATTTGTATTATAATGAATAGATTCGTGAATAGTGAGGATATTCGCAATCAAGGAGTTACTAAGCCATCACGGCTTTCAATTGAGCGTCGCCAGAAGCCTAATGAACCCCACAAAACACCCTATCATGTCATTGAGAACGCAGATCAGCTTAAAGACGAAGACTGGGATCGTGTAGTGTGTGTTTTTACAACTGGGGCTGAGTGGCAATTTAAAAAGTGGAAGTGGCAGACCCCTGTCCAACTATTTGCCCAAGTCAAAGGTTTTTATGTCAAATGGGCAGATGAGCAACCGAAGGAGATTATCAAGTCTTGGAATGTCGAAATCTTGAATGTGAGTGTAAAATTTTTGGTTTTTATTTCACTGTACCTTTTTTTTTTTTTTTTTTTTAACTTTTTATTATAGACACTGACCGAGTGCTTGATAAACCTTTTTTCATTTATAAATGGTACCCTTCAGTTAAACCGTCATCGTCGGCATGCTGATAGAGCTGTGGTAACAGAGTTTTGGGATCGTCTTCAGGCCTGGTGCTTGGCAAACAAACCTCATTTAGCTTATTAGACACCCAAAAGCGCACTCAGACACATTAAACAAGGAACTTGTAAAATAGAAAAGCATCGAAAAATTTCATCTTTGAAATAAATGTTGTATTTAGTAATTAAGATGACTTTATAATATAGGACTTGACAATGATAGTCCTAGATTGCGTGTATCTTTTAATAGCCGATCTATCTCCATCTGCTTATTTGATGGGTCTTGTCCTTCTGATGAATGCAATTGTTGTTGCTTGACATTTGAAAGGATGGCCTCTAACGCCTTCTCTAATACGTCTAATTGTTCCTTCGCTGTGCTATCTCCTGACGACATTTCTATAGAAACCCGTAACTGCCTTATGACGCGAGGAACATATTTACCAGAAGCATGAAGCATGTGTCCTGTCCACTTTTGAAAGGCGATCAAAGCCACGATATGAAGCATGAGTGCGTGGTCTATAGATGAAGTGATCTCCTGTAGTACCTTGCGTAGCCCTTTCATATGTTCAGCAAGAAATAGACTATGATCATAGGGGGAAAAAAAAATGAGTATATGAAAGAGAAAACGTGCACCTTATCTAATCTTCAATATGTCCAATTGTTCCTCACCTATCATTCAGTTGATCAGTAGCAGTAGTGTTAAGTTCAAAGCCCAAGTCTTTGCGCAGCGATGACCAGAGACCTAAGTACTCGGTTAAATTTTTTTGCTTCCCGCTGCCCGCTGTGGACCTACGCATCTTCTTGAGCGTGTCACTCACTTTCTGCGGAACAAGTTCAACTAAAAGTGAGGCTTCTTCTGCAGAGAGGGAAAAAGGCACTTGTGCAGTGTTGGACGACGGGGTGACATCGGCTTGGCAGTGATATTTCATAAAGGATTGATTCACTAGCTTCAAGGTCTCTGCGAGCTCTGAGGCTGAAGAAGCTGCCTTATTAAGATTGGCAGTATATAGCGTGACTAAATCTAGAAGCTCAACTGATAATGACTGTAGAAGATATTTACTAAGGGAGTTCCTTGCAGAATCATCTGGCAGACCCCATGGACCCGTGTTATTGTTAGTAATTTCCAAAATCAAAACGTCATCAAGGTGAAATGAACAAGTCCTTAGCAAGAGTTTTTTTTTTTGGAAAGAGATTACCTTCAAAAACATCAATACCTTGAGACGAGAGTTCGATACGCTTCGACAGAGATGCAATAGCTGATGAAACTGCCTTGTTCCCTGAAGTATTTTTGGCCTCTATTTCTTCATCCTTCTCCTCGCCCTGTACCTGATCCAAAACTATAGATCGGTTTCTGTCCCTCAAATTTTGGATTAAATCCCCATTCAGCACCTTTGCTATCATGTTTATCAACGCAGGATCAAAATCTGGTTCCAATCGCTCGACTTCTTTCTTGATATCTTGAATTGTTAAAAAGTCCTGAATCCGCTTATTATTTGGTCCATCTTTCTTTCTTCCTCCTTGCAAAGAAGCTTTAGTATGATGACTGTTATTCTTTTTCAGGGAATCTAGCGCACTCATAGCGTGCTCTACAAACCCTTTTAGACTAGAATGACTGTTGCCTTGGCCAGCAAAATAGGGTTCATAATCATCTTGGTCATCCTGGCCACATAACTGCTGATTATCTCCAAAAGACAAACGCCAAGAGACCAAATTCTCGAGGCTACGATCAAGAAGAGGTCCCATTTTCATAAGACATTTCTGGAGCTGACCTGAAGTGACAACAATGCTATCATGGATCACGAAAGTCTCTTGCGGCAATCCGCCACCAAAGCCAGTCATCGATGGGTCTTGCTCTGGTGAAATAACGATGCGCGATGTCGGCTCCATAAGGCTGGGGAGTTGACGGAGCAAACTGGATATGTCATCTTTGGTAAAAGGTGTTGGAAGTAATGGCTATCAGCAAGGAAAAAAAAAAAAAAAAAAAAAAAAGTATCGAAGCCGATAATTTAGCTTAAAGCGCTTTGTTACAACGGACCCTAAATCTATCATTGATCCATTCGCCACTTTTACCTTGACATCGATCCATGACAAATTTGAAATTGCATCCTCCACGCTAGCGTCAACGATCGACCAGATGCTGTCTTTTACAGCATGTGTTTCCAAAATGAGAGCGGAAGGATGATTTGATCGAAGATATGCCTTTGGATCTATTATTCCACGTTTCCTGACGGCGCCTAGCTCTACTCCGAGAATAGGAGGGGGAAAAAATCAAATACGCGATTTACCAATCAGTTATTCAAATGGGTGTGATGACTATAGCTTTAAAGCTTATGGTAAGCATGCCTTTTTTTTTTTTTTTTTTTTTTTTTTTTTTACCGATGAATCCATTATCTTTAAAGAATGTCTCAATCCATTCTGTCTGCTGTTGTTCATATGAGCTAGGCTCAAACTGGCCCTGTTCGTTTGTTCCCTTGAAAACTCCTGGTAATGTATTTCTGACTCCGCTTTCCTTAGAAAGCAGATCGCACAGCCCATAAAACAACTGACTCTGAACGACATTCATTGAACGTAGAGATTGTAAACTAGTGGGTCTATTTAAAAAAAAAAGAAAAGAAAAGGATAAGCATGGATTTCCTATTGAGATTATACAAAAATAAGAATAAAAATCCAAGAGGAAGCAAGCGCCATTTGCGTACTCTTTTAAATCACTAAGCGCTTTAAGTAAAGCCATCTTTTCCTTCTCCAGAAAAGAAGGGGAAACGACCAAGCCTCGGTCGACGGTATCCCATTGCCCTGAAATAGCCCTTCCAACTCGATCTTTTAAAAACTAAGGAGATGATGGCACAAAACTCCAAATTAGTTAATCACTCCATTTCCATTTTTTTACCTTTTATTCCTGGCGAGGTATAACAAGACGCAAAAATCAAACCATTTACCTGACGCATGAAGTCTATGTTGAATTTGAATTTGCGACACGACTCCATGATAGAGAAATATCCTTGTCGAGCCAGCTCCTCATTTAATTGTGATACCATAGTATCAAGATACTCTCTATTCAAAATTTGTAAATGGTGTGTTAGCATTTAAAGGAAGAGAGTAAAAAAAATAAAGATAAATAAAAAAAAACTTACGCCTGAAGGAGCTCATCCTGAACCTGAAGTAGTGTAGTAGGTTTCGAGCGGATCAATTCCTGCACGCATTCTTGGATATCCGATAATTGGGCATTCAACACCTTGGGCAAATCGAGTAAACTAACACGACCTGAATATTATTATTATTAAAAATAAAATAAAAAGTAAAAATTAGGAACAAAGAAAGGTGTGAAGAAACACAGGTGAGCAACAGCTGCTCCATAATTGCTCTATGCTTGCTGACCTTGCCGTTTCTCCAATTGCAAAAAGATATCTTTTGTCAGTTGCTCATGAGTAATGAACGATCTCCCATCGAGTGATGTTGCAATGCTGCTAAGATAACCGAGACGCACAAGACTATGAACAAGGTTTCCACAAGCGTCCTCTGAGAGATTGGCAGGGCCCCGAATATCCTCAATATTGTCGCGTATACCGAAGAAAGTCCTCCAGATGGTGTTCATGATCTCTTTTAAAATAATATAATAATCAATGCACCAAGAACATGTACAGTTGAAGCAGTATGTTTGTACTCCCACATTGATTTGGGATAATGTTTGCCAAAGAAGGAAGTCAAAAAATATCATTCACAAGTTGAATGGGGCAATATCTTTCATTTTTCAATCTCTTGCTCATTCATCGCCATGTCCACTCCTCAAGAGATCTTCAAGGCTATCGCCACCATCCCTTCATACTCGGACGCTGTTATCCTTCCAAATTCAAAAGAGAATGCTCTAAGTAAGTGTTATAAGGGTTATATTTTGTTCCCACGAAAAAGAGCAAAATAAACATTGGTAGGTCTTCAGACAGCTGTTCAACTCGACTGATTGACCAATTGCTATTTTTACCTGTTCCTGCTTCCTTCCTTGCTATACCAAAGACATCCAGGTCTTTCTTTCGCAAAGAGATCTCGAAAGAAATGTTAAGCGCAAGTTTACGCGTACAGTTATTGCCTCGTTTGCGCCGAATAAGTTCACTCCGTTGGTCTTAAGCGGGCCTTCTGTTGATACAGGCGATGCTATTGCCCAGGCCACTTCACCGTCTGGTAAACTCGTAGCTGTTCTGCGCTCTGTCAATGGCGAGAAAAAGAGACACTTTGTCGAGGTGAGGCAAATAGAAACAAACAGGGGTTAAATTTAAATGATACATTAGTCTCACAAAGGGAGAAAGAGAGATATTGCCACTAAACCATTTCATTAATACCCATCACTACTACAGATCTGGTCTGAAGGCTCCATTCTTCATTTACTGGAGGCTACTTCCATTCATGACGACTTTTATGCGGATTCGACATTCGGAACGCTCGAATGGTCGCCCGATGAGACCAAAGTTGTTTATGTCGCAGATCGAAAGAAGAGTGAAAACGCAGTGGAAGTAAGTGATGGCTAATCTAACCAACCAGACGACGGGTATAAAGATTATGGACCAGAGAATCAACATGATATCATTTCTCATTTTGATCAATATCCTTAGAAATATGCATATAAACCCGATTGGGGGGAGACATTCACTGGGAAGCGTGAGCCTTCCTTAGTTATTGTTGACGTTGTGACCTTGGAAATCAAGATCCTTGACCGCTTGGAAGGCGACATGAGCCCTGGGCAAGCCATCTTCTCGCACGATTCCAATTCACTCATCTTTACAGGGTATCACCGTGATCCTCAGTTTCATGGAATTGTGTATTGCCAAAACAGACTGTAAGTGCAACAAATAGTGTCTCTTCGAAGAATCATGATGCTGATTGATTGAAAGCGCTTTGATGTTGAATCAAAACTTGTGTTTGTGAGTTATTGATAGTACTGGACTTTATCAGATTAACCTTGACGGCACTGGTCTGAAGCATCTAATCGGAGATATCAAGAGCGCAAGGTCTCCAAGATTAAATAAGGAGGGCACAACCTTGGTAAGTAGGAAGTCTATCTGGAGCTAGGGTAGATGATACCCATTGACTTAATTCCATAATAAATATCTGTCTACTAACGTAACTTATTGAATAGGTGTTCTTGTCAAACCAAGTGAACGGACCGCATGCCAGCTGTGCCAAGTTGTGGAAAGTAAAGCATGTTATTCAGATCATCATAATTATGAAGCGAACGTCTCCCTGTTATTTCTGTTAACATATCTATCCGTGTAACATGACTCTGCATAGCTTGATATCGCTTCGGGCAAGGTTTCAACTGTGGTGGACTATGTTCGGAAAGCAGATGATAAGACGGGGTTCCCTGGCCTTTATATAGACCAACTCCCCAAACAAACCTGGATATCGTCTACAAAAATTATTACATCTTCCGCATGGCGTACTCGCCGTACACTACTTTTGATTGATACCGAATCCGGCGCTGTTGAGGAGTTAACTCCGCTGTCTCAGTACCCTGGTGCTGTCACTGCACTATTTGCTAACTCGCATTGGATTTTGGCTACATACTCGACACCTACAGAGCCTTGGGCGTTGTGGTTGGGCCAGATTGATGCAAGCAATGGAGGCAAAGACCTGAAGGTCAACTTCACAATCCTAGAGAATAGTAAATCCGAGAAGGCCAAGCCGTTTTACCAACCTCACTCATGGTCTATTGTAGGTAACATTCCAGGTCAATTGGAGAGTCTGGAAGCATTGTATCTGCATCCCTTTAAGTCAGATAGCAATGCTCAGCAAACCAGCGCAGTCGGTGGATCCAAGCCACCTTTGGTGATTTTCCCTCATGGAGGGCCCCATTCGGGATTTACAGCTGAGTTTTCAGCCTTGAGCTTGGTCCTTGTTGGACTGGGGTTTGCTGTCGCTTGTGGTAAGTTTTATTATTGTTGTTGCTTTCTCTATTTATTTTAATTAGTTATTAAATTTGATTATGGTTTCGTTGGCAGCTAACATACCCTTCTCAAATTTGTACTGGTTATAATAATAGTCAACTTTACAGGAAGCCTTGGATTTGGACAAGACAATGTTGAAGCGTTAGTCGGAAAGGTCGGCGACCTAGATGTCAAGCAGTGCGAAGCTGTTCGTGACCATATTATATCTCTAGGCGAGGTAGATCCCGAACGCACTTGCTTGACAGGAGGAAGCCATGGTGGATTCATTGTTGCGCATTTGCTGAAGGACCCCAGTTGGAAGGCCGCTGTATTACGTAATCCTGTTACAGACATACCTGCCATGACAGGTGTCACCGACATTACGGATTGGTGCTATGCTATCAACGCCCTGTCTTATGATATGGAATCGCCGCCTACTTCCACGTTGTCGAACCTAGAGTGGTTCACCAAGATGCGCCGTGCCTCACCAATGGAGCATGTTGAAAAAGTGGTGACTCCTACCTTAGTATTACTGGGAGCAGGCGACCGTCGTGTGCCACCTAGCCAAGGAATATCGTGGTGGCAAGCGCGTCAAAACTCAATCAAGAAGGAGAGCCGCGAGAAGAATGCATCTATCAATAAGATCCAGATCTTTGAAGGCACAGGCCATGCTTTGGATTCCGTAGAGGCTGAGAGTAACTCAACCTATAATCTTGCTAACTTCTTGGTCGAGTATACTCGCATCGACAAACCCGCGACCGAAACTGGCCGTCAAGGAGAGGGTGGACGTGGCGCCTATATATAAATTATAGATAGAAAGGGGAAACAATGTTCAAGAACACACACAAACAAATGTTGCATGATCAGCTTTGTATCTATTGAGAACCAGTTACCACCGGGCTGTCGCGACAATACACGTGATCAGACTTGTTTATTATTTTTTTTTTAGTTGTTTTCGAAGATATCCCTCTTTTTCACACATATTCTTCCCAAGCTTCGCATTTTTGAACACTTCACAAACACATACCATGGCTGAATCCGATCTCAACCTCCCCACCATTGTCCCATTGCTCCAGTCAAAGTCCACACCCGCGCAAAAAACTGATGCTGCTCCACCTCAACAGTCTTCGTCGTCTTCTTCTAAAGCCAACAGTCAGTCGGATGCCTTTATTTCAGAGCACCCTCACCTTGTCCCGTCTTCTCTCAAAGTCGAGACTGCCCTATTGACAAAGGAGCTCGCCAAGTTCCGAGCTTGCGACCAAAACACATGTTTCTACTGCCGCGAATGGGCCCAGTGGATTTTCAAAAAGATGTTTGGCAAAGAGAAGGGTAGCTCAGTTGCAGACAAGAAGGGCGGACGTGCTGGATCAGGAGGAATGAGCTCCACAAACTCGGAAGGCTCTGGATCTGAGCCAAAGAAGAAGCATAAGGAGTACGCCATGGTGGTATGTGAACGATTCTATCAGCAGTCAACTGCGGATAATGCTGCGATAGGGGCACATGGACGAACTCCAGGATCAACCGGCGCAGGATCAGTTGCAGCCGCAGCAATTGCTGCAAGCAAAGCTGGAACAGGAACAACCCCTGCACCCCCAGCCTCAGGATCAAATCATGATGGATTTGTGTCAGAGATTGTTGAAACTGTCCGAGAATGGATACAGCAGCCAAGTGCACTCTACACATCGCCCGAAGTCTTTTCTCTCATGGACTTTGAGGCTCTTTATGCGTTATGTCCACTTCAAAACCAGGAGCAGAACCAACAGCAGGATGATGTCACCCCTATACTTGCCACAATTACGATTGAAAAAGCCCATATGATTCTAGGCCATCAAGGATACCCATTATTAAAGAGAGTGACCAAGGCACAGCTTCAAAACCAGATCATGAACCCAACGTGTCAACATACTAAGGGCCATTCCAAAACGCCCGCCGATCTGGAATTAGAAAAGGAGCTTTTCAATGAAGAGCTCAAGAGGATGCGGATGCGTGACCAAGAAGGACTACGAAAACAGATCGGGCCCGTTTGGAAACACGTAGAAGAGGCTTTGGAACGTATGGAAGGTGCCGAGAGGGTCCGATCTGGTATCTTGAGTCCATCTCGTGCAAAAGAGTTTGCTCAAACGTATAAAGATCGACTGTTGTCATTCCAGGATGTAAGCCCAATATAATTTAAATGCTATCAGCGTTGTGTTGTGTTGTGTTGGGGGGTTCTTTTATTTACTCCTATCAGCCCATTAACACGACAATTTTTTTAACACAGATCTGGTCAAAAGTAGAGTCGTCTGTTAAAAAGCCATCGTTAAAGAAAAAAGGATCAACATCAGAGTCTATTGATTTAGTTGCGGAGGCTGATCAAGGATTCCAGACGTTTATTGATAACTTGCAATTCATCCACAAGCAGCTGATCACAGATGTATTAGACTCCTCAGAAAGATCGCTTCGTGAGTTTATTAAGGAACTGGCGGCAGCGCAAACAAAAATCCTCAAACTGGCACTAGCCCGTATTCAAGAGGGCAAGGTCGGGACAGCTCGGATTGATAAGATCTTAGAAGAGAGCCCTGAGAAGTGCCGTAAAGCTTTGAAGATGGTCGAGCAATTGATCCCAATTTTTGACACCAAGATGGCCCAGTTTAGAGTGCTAGTCTTGAACAAACTTAAAGAAGTTGACGAGGAAGTCGAGGCAGTGGCTGCTGGGTACTTTCAAGACTCTCAAAAGACCGTCCAGGGAAGGCTTGAGAAAGCTGCTAACAAAGAATTCCGTCGGCGGATCAAAAAACTCGAATTTCTTTCTGTAGAAACGCGCAAGTGGTTTTTCCAATCTCGGCTGACATTATTCTCCAGCTTGGATTTCGCTACTGTTTGCTTGAATACCCTTGGAATACTAATGGAAGAAGCCGAAGTTTTGGAAGCTGTCCAACTAGGTCTTCATGATGATCACTTTCGTTCTCGTGTCGTAAAATCTCAGGAAGGTCGCATGAAATTAGCATTACAATTTCGAGAGGGCGTAAAGATTGGTCGTAAGGTCCTTGCGGTTATGATCTCGCGCCTCATGATGAGAGAAGGCGCAAGAGCTATGGGTGAGATGGCTGCCATTCAGAAGGAAAAAAAATTCCTCAAATCGATTGGACAAGACGTGAATGACAGCAAACTTAATGTTAAGGGCTTCTTGGTACCTAACAAGGATGTCACACCTACAGCCAGCGCACAAGTCTCAGATGAGGAAGAGGGTGACGGTCCGCCAAGTACTGGGGCTATGAGTAAGAATAAGAAGAAGAAAGAAAAAAAGAAGAAAAAGGCTGCCGAGGCAGCTGCAGCGACCGCATCAGCGACCGCGGGGGAGACTGCTGCCCGTGAGGTCAAAGTCACTACGGAAGATATACCTTTTGAAGGGCATGCTTCTTCACAGCGTGTTCCAGGCCTCATTCATGTCGACCGTATTGAACCGCTGACAGCTTTGTCATCAAAGGAAGCCAGGGAGTTAAAGAAGCAGGCTAAGAAGGAAGCCAAACGTCAAGCCAAAGAGGCCGCTGAAGCAGAAGAGACTGCAGCAGCTCAAGCCGCAGCCAAGAAAGCGGAGGAGGCCCAACGCCTAAGGGAAATGAGGGAAGCACAGGAGGCAATCGAGAGACAAGAGGCCAAGGAGCTAAGAGAAAAGCAAAAGCAACTTGAGCTCGAGAGAGAGAGAAAGGCTGCTGAAGAAGCCCGCGAGGCCGAGGCAGCTAGAGCAAAGAAGGCTGCGGAAGAGGAAGAGGCTCGTCAAAAAGCCATAGAAGCTCAAGAGATAAAGGAAGCTATGGAAAGGCAACGAGAGCGCGAGCGGAAGCAGCTTGAAGAAACTATTAATGCTACTAAAGACATCAAGACAACTAAGAAGATCAAGGAAACTAAGGAGACTAAAGAAATCAAGAAATTGAAGGAGACGAAAGGAGCTAAGCAGACCAAGGGAATTCCGGAAACTAATAAAGACGAAGGAGCCATGGAGCCAGTTTATGCAGCCTCAACCACTACTCATGGCAATTTCACTTCTGTTGTAACACCAAAATCTATGACCTCGTCTAAATCTAACGAAGAGATCGATAAGGAAATTAAGGTGCCAACATGGGCACCCTCTGCAGCCACTCTTGCCAATCGCACGGCTCCAACTTCTGAGAAAATAGAAGGCGCTCAATTGGCAATAAGAGGACAAAATGCACAAGAAAAAGAAAGGATCTCAATCGGTGACGGTTGGTCACAACAAACCAATGGCGCTTCTCAACAGAAAGGATGGGGCAAACCAGACCAACCTGAGCAGAAGGGGTGGGGAGAGGTAGATCAATCTGAGCAGGGAGGATGCGGGAAAGTAGAGCAGCCCCAGAAGGGATGGGGAGAGGCGGATCAACCTCAGCAGAAGGTATGGGGAGAAGCAAACCAACCTGAGCAAATAGGGTGGGAGAAAGTAGACCAACCTGAACAGACAGGATGGGAGAAATCAGACCGGCCTGAGCAAATAGGATGGGAGAAGACAGACCAACCTGAACAGACAGGATGGGGGGA
This sequence comes from Lobosporangium transversale, assembly GCF_002105155.1. Classification (NCBI taxonomy): domain Eukaryota; kingdom Fungi; phylum Mortierellomycota; class Mortierellomycetes; order Mortierellales; family Mortierellaceae; genus Lobosporangium; species Lobosporangium transversale. The sequence goes on along the minus strand of NW_019028983.1, from coordinate 501,576 downwards.
AGTAGACCAACCTGAACAGATAGGGTGGGGGAAAGTAGATCAGCCTCAGCAGAAGGTGTGGGGAGATGCAAACCAGCCTGAGCAAATAGGATGGAAGGCAGACCAACCTCAACAGACAGGATGGGGGGAAGTAGACCGACCTGAACAGACAGGTTGGGGGAGCATTGATCCGCCTCAGCAGAAAGCATGGGGAGATGCAAGCCAGCCCGAGCAAATAGGATGGGAAAAGACAACCCAACCTCAACAGACAGGGTGGGGAGATGCGAACGGGTCACAGCAGAAAGAATGGGAAAACGCAGATCAACCTCAGCAGAAAGGATGGGGGAAGGTAGGCCAATTTCAACAGAAAGCATGGGGTGGTACAGACCAGCTTGAGCAAACGAGGCAAAGAGATTTAGAGAAAACTGACAGATCTCAAGAAGAAGAGTTGGAAGATACAGACCAACCCCAGCAGAAAACATGGGAAAAGAGAGATCAATTTCAACAGAGGGGATGGGGGAAGAAAGACCAACCACAACAGAGAGGATGGGGAAAGAAAGATCAATCTCAAGAGAGAGGATGGGGGAGGACAGACCAACCTCAGGAAAGAGGATGGAGAGCAGACCTACCTCAGCAGAGAGGATGGGGAAAGGCAGACCAACCTCAGGAAAGAGGATGGAGATCAGACCAGCCTCAAGAGAGAAGCTGGAGATCAGACCAATCTCAGCAAAAAGGATGGGGGAAGACAGACCAGCCTCAGGAGAGGGGATGGGGAAAAGCAGAGCAACCTCAACGAAAGGTATGGGGAAAGGCAGACCAATTTCAGCAACGAGAACAGTGGACTGTAGCACAGGAGCCTGAAGAAGAAAACACTGCAGACGGCGCAGAGGAACTCTCCAAGCTTCCCGCTCAAGCACTGGTGTCCTTGGTACTTACTTTGCAGGCAGAGAATAAATCGTTGTTGACAACATTGGTTTCGATGCAGCAGCAGGTATCTTCGCTAACGGAGCGCTACTCGACCTTAGCGACGCTAGCCCGTGAGCATGAACAGCAGACCATTCAGGCCATGGAATCCCAGAAGAAGCGTGAGATGGAGGAAGCTCAACGGTATGTTTGGAAGGTCGAAGAACGTTGTCGTCAGTTGGAGAAGCACATCTTGGCGTCGCATCAACATCATTTGCAATTGCAACAGTTGCAACAACTTCAACTTAAGCAATTGCAGCAACCACTAGCTTCTGGATCGACAGGGACGTCACCTCTGGGCAACCTATCCATGCCACCACCTGGTTTCAGTAACATTCTCGGAGTAAATCGTCAGTCACAGCCGTCTTCCCCTCTATTGGCACAACAAACTTTGGCTAGTGGCAGTGGCAGCAGTAGTGGCAGTGGTGACAGCAGTGGTGATATGGACTCACCCTCATCATCAGCTATAACAACCACATCGACAATACCAATATCCATGACTGCCAGTTCGACTTCAATGGCGATATATCCCAACATGGAATCGCTTGTGAGTGATCCGATGGTGTCTCTAATGTTGTCACAACAAGGCTTGATGAATAGCTCACTCCTGTCCACGGCACCATTGCCCGTGGCGAGTGGAGGGGGTGTTTCTATGCCTTCAACAAATGCACCTCCAGGATACGAGGCTGCACCCAAGAAGACCCACTGGCGACAACGAGGCGAGGTACGTTGCGGTAACTGTGCTCAACTGGGGCATGCCAGTTCAGAGTGTCAAGCTGGATGCCGGTATTGCGATGAGACTGGACATTTAAGCCAGGACTGTCCTCAGATGACCACCCCGGATGCATAAAGAGGGGATGTTTTGATACATCATTACTAGTACAGATCAACTTTTGCCAATAGAACATAAAAAGCTGGGTCCTTTTTTTTATTTATTATTTGTAACAGTCAGAGCTTTTTTTGACATGATCAAGGGGTGTAAATAACATATCTAAGAGACAATGACTCGAATGACTGCGGAATATTGTATACACTCATTAACGTACAAAGTTTGGAAAGAAAAGACTGTGATGTTACTCTTTTTCTACTGATTGTCAAATGTGTCACATCTTTGTCCACCACACTTGTATCCAAACAATGGTGGGAAAGTTAATCTTACATTTTCTGCCTCTATTACAAGCCACGGTAGAACATAAGGTGGCGAGAGGCGAAATGGCAAAATCAATAACGCCCACGAGAGCGTTTGACTGGTCTAGACACTCTCCTTGTCAACAGATCGTTGGAAAGATGAGATAAAACAATAATAATAAAATATACAAGGAGGGTAGCGATGGGTGCCATGTCATGCTTTGGAATCAATGTGTTCATAGCGATAAAATTCTGAATAAAATTTAATATATTACTACTGTCACACGGATCAGGAAAACATGGCTTTTATTAGAGCTCTAGAATGGGAATGTCAGCTAAGCATATTTGTTGGGAACAAATGAATAAAATAGACGATTGTGGTTGGGTAGATTGTCCCGCTCGATACTACACTCGTACGGTACACTTTTGTTTTTTTTTTTGAAAAACAAAAAAGAAAGCAACAGCACTCTTTTCATCGGATGCCTAAGGTTGCTTAGAGTAAAACTTAATCGTTTATTTGTCAACTATCCTCAAGTATAAATAAAGCTCAATCCACCAATTCTCTCTTCTTCTCTCTCCTCTCCTCTCCTCTGCTCTCCTTCTCTTTCTCTTCCCCCTTCTCTGCCCACCTTCTGCAACTGACAATATAACTTCTATATAATTTTTTTTTTATTCTACTATATCCATCCAAATGGCCCCTATTGGAATCACCTCTCAATTGCCCATGGCAAAGGATTTCTCCTCCTTCCTCTCCGCCGAGGGCGCCTCTCGCAAGAAGAGTCCTCTCAAGGGTCTACTTCGTTTCATGAAAGGCGACATGGTCTCGCTTGGAGGAGGTAAATGTTCAATCCAATTCAATTCTTTCTCTGATACGTTCTTTTATATTTCGACGGCAATAAAAACATACATGCATGTGCACGTTATTTACCGGTGGTGTAAGTATTGGTGTTTATGTTATTAACATTGTTGCTGCTGTGCTGTGTGATCTATAGGTCTGCCTCACCCTTCAACCTTCCCTTTCTACTCACTCTCGGCCGAAATCAAGAGCGTGGCACCGACCATTTTAAATGATACTTCTGGCAAGACTTCTTCCGCCACCTCCGACCTTGTCACCGTTCCTCATGGACCACAGCCCGGAAAAGTTGAGAGCTTGAGTGCTTCTTTGCAGGTACTAATGAATGAGAGACTTTTGTGAAACGAATTTTAACCAATCGTATTTTTTTTTTCTTTTCCAATGGAGACTATTTCTTGTCACTCAAATTAAAATTCCTTATTTTTTTCCTTGTTTGATTATACTACGGTATAGTATGGTCTTGGAACAGGAATCAAGTCATTGCGTGAATTTTGCAAAGAACACATTAATCAGATGCATCGCCCTCAGTACCAAGACTGGGATGTACTCCTTAGTGCGGGCAATACAGATTCGTACTCAAAGGCGATTGCGATGCTGTGCAATCGAGGCGAAAAGATTTTAGTGGAAGAATGGACTTACCCTGCGGCACTTGAAATGATTGATCCCCTAGGAGTGGGCCATATTCCAGTGACTATGGATGGAGAGGGAATGTCCGCAGTTGCATTGAAGGATTTGCTCGATAATTGGGGATCTGCTCCTGATCAAGCTAAGGAAGCAAAGCCTCGTGTTGTCTATGTGATTCCTACAGGTCAAAATCCCACAGGATCGACCATGTCAATTCAGAGGAGACGAGACATCATGCGAGTGGCTCAGGAGCATAATCTTATTGTGATTGAAGATGACCCTTACTATTACCTACAGTTCAATGTGGATAATGGTTGGGTGCCCTCGTTGCTGTCCATGGACACGGATGGTCGTGTTATCCGCCTAGACACCTTCTCCAAGACATTGGCACCAGGATGCCGAGTGGGATACATGTCCATGAACGCACATTTCTGTACTATTGTCCAAAACCATAATGAGGTGACAACTCAGCAGCCTAGTGGATTCTCTCAAACGCTGCTGGCCGAGATGCTGGTCTCGCATTGGGGCCAAGAAGGTTACAACCGCTATTTAACCGAGAATGTCCGAACAGAGTACTTGAACCGATCTCGCCATCTCCAAGCCTGCTTCCAGCGCCATGTTAACTCCAAGCTCGCCACATTTATTGAACCATCTGCAGGCATGTTTATCTGGATCAAGATCCATCTAGAGCATCATCCACAGTATGGAACTGTATCGGATTCGGCATTGATGCTTCGATTGTTTAACAAGTGTATCGAAAACAATGTATTGCTGGTTCCAGGATGGCAGTTCAGCTGCAAACCTAAGCCTGCGGACTTTGATCCTGCAGATCCACTTGGAGGCTGGTTTGATGGTCAGGCAACCTATTTAAGGGCCACATTTGCCTATGCAAGTTTTGAGCAAATGGAAACAGCCATGATTCGCTTTGGCGAGTCTTTAAATGAAATATTCTCAGCATAGAGAAACAAACATCTTCCCTTAATAAATACAATTTCCATATTTTCAAAAAAAAAAAAAAAAGACAGAGGGGTTTAGTTTCCTTGCAAAATCATAAAATCTTTTTGGGCTCAAAAACGCGTTTTTGATGTGACTTGTGTGTAGGGCCCTAAATTTCGATGTGATGCCAAGCCAAGGCATCAAAAGAATCATCATCGTGTTCATCATCACTCATTCATCACTCATTCATCACTCATTCATCTCAGTGGATTGTCAAAAACTTACCCAGGATTTCGATAACCAGCAATACAAGTCAGAGAATTCTTGATAATACCGATATCATACTAATAACAGTAACAACACAGACAGTAAAAGCATACGTTTCTATATTTATATACAATGGTACAGGAGCATGTCAATATTGTTTTTGATATCGTTTATTCTGTCGACAGATAAATGTACAACGTGGAGCGAGCTGATTAAAAGATCTTTCTTTTCTTTTTTTTCTCCATCCATTCATTGATGGCATTGCGAGTTGTAGGCATCAACAACAGACAGACAGAACTTGCTGTCGGATGCACAACCCATGGGCACTAACATGAATACTCTAGAACCAGATCTTGAAGCTGGCGGCCAACCCTCGATTTTAAAGCAATCAAGGTATGTTTTTAAATAGAATAGGTAAATTAGCTTCATGTCCTTACTATAAAAGACAACGTGGCGGGAAGGAGAAGGATGTGCATTACAGTGTTACTTTATTAAAATAACAGAAAAGTGAGCAGCAATAGAGATCAGGCAGAACTAGCAAGGGACAGGAAAGCTAGATAAGAAAATGGAAATGAACACCAATGGCTGGAATAAGCACCTTTTTTTTATTTTATTTTATTCTCTTCAAGGACGAGAGGAGCAGCGTTGAAATGGGCAAGTAAATGTTTTGATAAATAAAATCAACAACATGGACTGCTGATGGCATACAATAAGGGCGTTGCTTTCATACTATTCTTTGGAATATATTCATAGCTTTTGCCATAGGTTGCTAATTACTGTACCTATATTTTCTTATTATTACTCCATTCTTCTTTATGCTGACATCTCTATGGTAGCCATCCAATCTGTCTCATATTCCATTTCCTATTCCGTATCGCGGCTATTTGCATCTACTTTTTCGGGACATGGTTCACGGAAAACTTTGTATTGATCTTTGTGCTATGCGTTCTCATGCTGGTCTTTGATTTCTGGACTGTTAAGAATGTCTCAGGACGTCTTTTGGTGGGTCTTCGCTGGTGGAGCGAGAATAAAGAGGATGGCACGACCACTTGGCTTTTCGAGTCACGCGATGTAAGTCAAGCTACCTTTCTTGCTCTCTCTTTTTTTTCTTTTTCTTTTTTTCCCCTCCTGCACTCTCTAAACGATTGTTCGCAATTTCATCCCTTGTCTAATTGATACAATTATACATTACATGTATAGCCAAACCGTCCTCTCAACCCTGTTGACTCTCGTCTATTCTGGACAGGTCTATACGTGGCACCGATGATCTGGATCGGCTTTGGTGTTATATGCATTTTGACTTTCAGCTTGATGTGGCTTTTGATTGTAGCTGTTGCGTTGGCATTGAACTTTGCGAACGTGATTGGATACACGCAATGCGATAAGGATGCGAAGCAGAAGTGGGCATCCGGATTTGCATCCAACGTATTGGGAGGCTCCGCCGCTGGCGGATTCATGGGCGGATTGATGAGTCGAGGTATCTCTCGCATGGCTGGCTCCATATTCTAAAAGCAAAAGCAAAAAGCAAAAGCAAAAAGCAAAAGCAAAGCGAAGACAAAAGTCGAAAGGCAAAAGGCAAAAGGCAACAATAAAAAAATATATATAAAAAAAAAAAAGAGCAGATTTGTTTACAACAAAAAGATTGGAGCAAAAAAAAAGTTCCTCAGACTTTAGTTGTGAGAATGAAGATGATATCCAGAGGCGATAAATATATTCATGCATACTTTTAACGTTGTCAAGTAATTATATGCCTGTTATGCGAACGAATGAGTAAATGAGAGAATGCTATCCAGACCCTTAGAGTAGCTTACCTGCACTCCTCTGTGACCACTTGTAGAAGATGTCACGATATTTTGATTCCCTTCCTAACTCGATCTCAAGCGACTTCACGGTAGTTTGTTTTGCGTTGATTGTTGCTGTTTTGACTCGTGAAGCAACTCATAAAGACTAAGTAATACAATAACGAATAGTTAATCATGTAATTAGTACGAATGGAAAGACAATGTGCTACTCAGTAGCTATTTGATAATTAGACTTCCTGGTAAGCACAATTTTCTTTGTCGCTACTATTCAACTACTTTGAGGATTGTTCGTATTAACGGTAACTGATGCACTCAGGAACACCTCTTCAAATATGGTTGGCAGTATTTAGCCTTCTTTTTTTATTATTCTTTTGTTATTAAAAAAGCACCTGAATAAATTAGTAGCAGTTGCTGTTCTGTTTACAGCATGCTAGTGTTGCTATCGCTCCTCTCACTCTATGACTAGGTGTGACGCCGTCTGCTGTCGAACTTCTTTCAAAAGTGTGCGCCGATGCAGGATCGGAATGGCTCGACAGCTTTTCAAGTCCAAGTTGGTCAACAACGGACATGCCTTGATCACTTCCTCAACCGCCTCTTTACTCATCCTTGTATTGACTAACGACAACCGGTTTAGTCCTCGGAAACGTGATAGTACTATGGCGGCGTCATCCCCCATCGGTGTCTCATCTAATCCTAACTCCACAAGTGTGTAGTTATCGGCTAAATAATCGCCCTCTGATGATACTTTCACCTCTTGAAGGCTTACATTTACTTGATTTGGTTCAAGCGGAAGCAGTCCTTTGAGAATAGGTGCCTTGACTTGCGTATATCCAAGCTCGAGGCGCCTCAGAAACGGTGAGAGATGCTGGAATAGTAGATGCAGGCAATGGTTCTGGAATCGAGATTTGCCAACTTGTGAATTCCCGAAAAGCGAAAGGGTATGCAAGCGGTATTCTGTGCGCTGGACAACCGGAGGAACGGCTACAGGAGCAAAAAATACATCTGGATGCGAATGTAGCGTTACTGAGTTTGATAGTATCGGCGATGGTTGATTGTTTTCCTCACTATCACCATTTGATGATGGTATCTTGGTAATAGAAGAGTGTATAATCAGTGGTTCGAGAAGCTTATACAAAAGCCCATCTTCAATAGGAATATCGCCACATGTAAGATATCCCATTAACAAAGTGTGGAGACTATTAAGCGGAAGTTTTTTGAAAAATGTCAAGACATCGTTCGGCGAGTATAACTTGAGTCGTGTCAGGTTCAGTTTCTCGAGACATGTCGTCCTGTGGCTAGGTGAGGTTGTTGTTGACTGGTCTTCAAAAATGCAAAATTGAGTGAGGGGCGCTAGACGCCTAACCTCAGTCGATGAGATATCTAATCGCTTCAAGGTCTTGCCACAGAGACTCATCAGGATTTTGAACCCGCGATCACCCAAACTTGTCATGGATATCTTTAGATTCTGAAGTGTATGCAATGGCAACGCAGCACATGAGCTGTCCTTGTCCTTGTCCTTGCCTTTGCCTGTGCTTGTCTCTGGCTCTTGCGCCGCCAACTCTTTTTCCAGATTCAGAAATATCGTGTCTCTAATATTGATCATGCCAGCCAACTTGAGAACCCTCAATTCCCGACAATGCCATAACATGTGCTTGATCCCCTTGGCAGTCGCTGCGGCTACAAAGCTGATGTTCAACTCTTGTAACGACTCGGAGGGTAGCTGGCTCAACATTTGGTCACCTGCCTTAGTACAGCCCTTGAGTAATAACCTCCTCAATGATGGACAAGCACTCACAAACTGTCCCAGGAATTTATCTGAGAGCTTGTCCATCCCATTCAAGTTGACCCGTTCCAGCTGTGGCCCCAAACCGAGAGTTTGAAGTATATGTTTGTGAAGGATTGAATCCGTCACTTGAGACGGGATCAAACCTTCAAGGTCTAGATCAGTGATGTAATAAGTCCAATTACTACCGCTACCGCCATTACCACCATCAGCGCCATTGAATGGCGATTCTGTTTCTTGATTCGATGGAAAAAACAGAGATGTCCAGATTTTGGTCGATAAAAGCTCGGGGCTAGCATGCTTCAAGGCCTTGAATAGCCTTGCGGATAGATAGAAGGGCATCCGCTGGACCTGCTTCCGGAAATGTGCACCACTTGTCCTTCCTCTTTCTCTTTCTCTTCGGTTCTCCTGTGCAGCCGAATCTGAGGCCAAGTGCTTAAAATCCTTAACGATTGCATGCAAACAAAACGTCCCCAAGCTGTATATCACTCTAGGCGGTGATGCTAACAATAATGAGGCGTTCATGCTATCACTGCTTTCCAGATTCATTTGCTCAAATAGCCGTTGTGCCTGGGGCTGAGGCTGGAGCTCTAAGGGGGACATCATTAAACTGGCAGAGTAAACCAACAGATCTTGCTCCGTACCATCGTCGTATCGATGTGTGGTTGAATTAAGCATCTTGCGCCGAACCGCGTCTTCGTAGTCCCTCACGGTCTTGATCTCCTTCTCTGAGTCTTCTTCATCTGAATCTGCGCCATAGTCACTATCGTTATTTTTTTCAAGAGTCAGACCCACCCTTGAGCGTTTGGAAGCAATAGAAGAAGTAGAAGATATCCGACGTTTTGTCCTAGTTGATTTGGGATCACTTTGTCGATCCTTCGTCCCAGTCTTTGTTCCTCTCGTGCTACGACTTGCCTTGCTATTGATTCGATTTGGATACATTTTTAATTTTAGTGGATAGGAAACATACCAGAGTAGAAATAATGCTGAGCTCAGGGTTTTATAATCGAGCTACAGCTTGACCAACAGTCAGGTGTAAAAAAAAGTTCAATTTTATGATCAAGTAATAAGACCCCTGTTTTGCCACCGTTTTTGTTCATAAAAAGCATGGTGCTCATTTAAATAAATATTAAGTTACTTTAATCTATTAAAATTTATCGATAGATTGACTTTTCATGGCTAAGTTGAGGTGTCAACGGTTAACAGGAATAGGGACATGAGAACATAATGGCAAGAAAAAAATAAAAAATTAAAAAATAACTAGGTCGATACCGTTTCATAATCAAAACTCTTGCAGTGATGGCATAAAAGTTAGTGAGTAGTAAGAAAATAATTAGGTAGAAGGATTAAGATGTTACGCATTAGTGTCATAATCAAATAATAATGTGGGAATCTTATTCTCTCTTCACCCCTGTCGTCGTCAAGGGGTCGAGAGGTCATTTCTGTTTGCTTGAACTGTATTCCTTGCTATGAGGCGACCGGTGTTGGCCTGGCGGTACTAGCCGTCCTCTGTTGACTAGCAGCATATCTCGCCCTAAGCTTGGCTACAATGCCCGTCTGTCGTGCTTGCTTAAGTAGTTTCTGGGCAATTTTCAACAAGAGGTCGTCATCCTGAATATCCATCTTTGCATTCAGTTTCTCCATCGTCTGTTCGAAATTCTTTTGTATCAATGATGCTAATATTGAAAGGAGATAGCAAACTTTCAGTGGATCCATACTTCGAAGAGATCTTCCATTACTTAAAAAAAATGGTGACACAAGAAAAAGGCACTTACATTCATAATACTTCAACAGAGCTAGTGCCATGAAGTAAAGCCAATCAAAGCCTTCCAGCAGGAAAACGTCCCAAATCCTAAGCAATGTACGATGTGGGACAACACCTGCGGAGTAAAGAGTGATATACCAGCGTGATGCGTAACTTGCTGTTGCAATACCCATCGCTTGCTAGTGGTCAGGAAGAACGAAATAATCTGAATAGGTGAGTGCAAATCCTTTGTGAGACCCTTTACAAAGATATAAACTTCTACTCTATACCCTTTAATTCACGTTACTCACCAAGGCTTCGAAAACGCGTGGTGCATAGATTTTTGTAAGCTCCTCCTGAATATAGAATGCTTCAAACAGTGCTGGAAATCCAGGGATAACTAAATCATTGATACCGTATCGACTGAATAACTGCGCCAATAGCACAAAGGTTTTCTACAATAAAAAAAGTTATTGTGCAACGTTAAACAGCAATGTCAACATGTTTGTGAAACCCTCTATCTCTGCACTCCAAAAGATTCTCCTTTTATATCAAGCACCTACCTCTTCATCGAAAAATGTCAGCATAGTTGCAACAATACTAGCCATGCCTTGACAATACCCGACGCAATGGTTGTAGTTGGAGTACGCTTTCAACACCTTAAAAAGTGAACATTGCCTTAAAAATGACAATATGATTAAATAAATAAGTACTATAAGCAGATCATAATCTATAGCAAAAAAATATTACAGAAGATAGATGAAAGCTTACCCTGGACCATAGCGCGTTCTGAACATGATATGACCGTGCATCGTCCTGGTATCGATAACAAGAGAGAAAAACGCAAGGAATGCATAGGCTGATCATTACTCAAGTTTTAAATTTTTTTAAACAAAAAAAAAAAAAAAAAAAAAAAAAAAAACGTACCGTGGGATGTCAAGATCGATTTGCTCCTCTTCTGGTGAAGAAATCTCCAACATATTCTATTAAAAGACGAGTAAAAACCAAGAAGCGTCGATTTAGCGATTAATTCATATTAATTAGCAGTAGCTCCTTCCTTGTATTCTGTCATACATGGTATATTTGACGGATATTAGGCTCAAAGCCAGACGATCGCTTGGTGATGAGAAAGCTCCTAAAAAAAACATGATCAAGTTGACATTGTGAGGAAGACAATCAGTTGATCAAGACGTATTTCCAACATTTCGTCTATGAAAAAGTTACCATGCTGCTGCTCGCCAACAATCAGGAATGCCTTTGTAAACCCTTTTAACGAACTATATAACGCAATCGAAATATGCCTCTTCCTGTCAGTAATCAGTTTGAGGACCCTCAGGATATTGTTTGAAGGGAGAAAAAAAAGGCAGTTCCATCCAGGTATATATTACTTTTGAGTTGTTGGTAAACGTGTATTCGGTCTCCATTGCAGCAGATGTATATTGCCGCGCCATCTTGGCCCACTTCAGGCTCCGTTCCTGTTCTTTCTCAATCATTTTTGCGTGGATCCTGGATATAAAGAGATGTAAATGGATAATGGTAATATAACTTTGGTTAGCTCAGATATGTCTTTGTTTAAAAGAGAATTTGCAGCCATTTAGAGACTAAAATCATAGTCCAAAATATATTAGTTTAATAGTCTAAAAAAATACTCCTCATGAGTGACTATCTACACTTTCAATCTTACTTGGGTTCAATCGATGCTCGCACAGACCTTCGCGACATTGATGGCGTGGAGGAGTGTGCACTATCCCTGTCTGCTGTCGGTGTCCGTCCTTCCTCGACTAAGAAACCGTATCTGAGAATCAAAGCATAAAAGATGGAACAAAAGTAAAAATAGCGACACATTCGTTAGTAGAGCTTTTGAAATGGCTACAGCACGCCATGTACAAGCATGAATCAGAGGCTAGTGCTTTTTTTTTTTTCTTTTTTTTTTTTTTTTTAACTCAACTCGTCAAACAAACAGATTATGTCAAAAAAAAATTACCTATCAACAAGACCATAGAGCGTCTCGTCCACCGGTGCTGTTGGAGTAATTTCTGTAACTCCTCCTTGCTCCATGTAATGTTGACCATAGAAAGCACTTATATCTCGAGGGATCGAGGTCATGGACCAAGCTGGAGAGAGCGATCCATCACCTCCTCCTCCATTGCCAGACATGGTCGATGTGCCAGCTCCGCCACCGAGAATCATGCTTGATTCTGCAATCTTGCGGCGTCCTTGCGTTGTTGATCCAGATGAGGCAGTTGTTCTTCTTGTTGAAGCGGAATTGGGTAATGATTCGTTCGGATGTCGAGTTGGAGAGGTCATGTCTGAATCTTCATTAGCAAGGCTTATACCGCTATTACATTCTCGATTTGAGCCTGCTACCATATTATCCCGGCACTGATCCCGGTGGCCCTCTTTATCTTCCTCTTCATCACCATCACGTTTGGCAAACATGCCCGCCCCTGCGTTTTCCTGCTGGTACTGTGCTTGTTGTCGCTGTAGTTGTTGCAGCTGCAGCAGAGGTTTTCCCCTGCGTCTGTTTAGATCTGCCTCTACTCCTTCTGCTGCTGCTGCTGTTTTTGTTGTTATATTTCCTGCAGCTACTTCTATTGTTGGTATTATTATTGATAGTGATGTTGCAGCAGGATCAGTATTATGCGTACTAATAGGAACATAGGAGGTGATGATTTTATGCTGTTCTATTGATGGGTCAATATTGCTTCGACTCGACGTTGATATTGATGAAGGACTAGGAGGAGGAGTTATGAAGGTCGATTCTTGAGATGAGATGATATCGATATATCCACCAAGGTGGTCAGACAACATCAAGAAATCTATTGACCCGTTTCTCTGATCTCTCCTATTACTGCTATTAATATCACCACATCCATTTCTGTTGCTTTTATTGCTGTTACCATCTAAGACATTGGCGCGTGTGATAGGAATCGTGTTCGTAGTTTCGGTTGTGACCAAAGTCCCTAACCGGACTAGCAGAGCAACCGCGCCAAACTCTGTTTCACGTGGACTGCCCAGCAAGGTCGCTGATGGAAGTGACCCAACAGGGGACGTGGTTGTGGAAAAGTATAAAGAAGAGACATATGAGGAAGAAGGCGAATAAGCATCAAGAGAGGGTGGTTTCCCGTCCATGAACAGTCTAGATTCATGAATTGTCTCCGACCCTGGCTCAAAGGTGGTGCTTGTTGTCATGTCACGTCTGGATGAAATCCAAAAAAAAAAAAAAAAAAAAAAAAAAAAAAGAGAGGTTTGAACACAAACAAACAATAGACGTCTAATGGAGAGAAAAAGAGGATGCGGGGGATAAGAGGGGTAAGAGAAAGAGAAAGAAGAGGCAACAAGACAGAAAGAAGGGAACTAGCAGAGCATATTTTTGGAGAAGGTGGAATTCAAATCATTTCAATCCCTTCAATTCAACTCAATTTAACCTTGACAAACTAGATGTGAATTAGACCAAAGACAAAGATAAAACAGAAGACAAAAAGAGATAGAGAGCAAGAGCGCGCTTACAATGAAAAATGAATGAGAGCCGATTAAACGGAATAAAAATAATATAATGTAATGTTGATGGGTTGAATGTGTGAATAATGTCCCATGGACGGATGGGTTGGTCAGTTGGTCAGGATCGTAATCCGCATTGGACTGGGATAGCTAAAGGGAACCAACTTTTTTGAAGTGGCAGGCGAAGTCTGTTACCGTGAGCATAAAAATATTTTTTTTTCCTACCATTCCCACTAACTCTGGTAATTGTAGTAACAACTATGGGAAGTATGAAGGGATTGTTTTATGAATGGTATTTCGGTATGGTTGGTATGTTATGCTTGTTATGAATGGTAATGGTATGAATGACATCCTGCATAATAGGTGTGTTCAGCTCAGTAGAAAATAAAAGTGTGAAAGCTCTTATGAGATCTGACTGGATTGGCTCGCTGCTCTTCCTCGAGAGAGGTTGGACCATTGGAGGATGGCAACTAAAAGCCAAACTGGACGCTCCCAACAGTTTTTTTTCATAGCCAGTTTTGCAAGTTGCAACACATGGCTCAAAACTCAAGGGAAATACTCGTGTTGGCTACTGCCTATGCCTATTCGTGTGAGGACGACAAACGGCAATGAAAATCATAATACTACACAATGCTGTAACTCTTCAATGCTTCGCAGGGCCCCTCCAGGGGCGGGTGAATGTGTTGCGATCTGAACATCTCCCCTACATCCAGGAGCACATGCTCAATCATGAGGTATGCTAAAACTAAAAAAAAAAAAAAAAAAAAAAAAAAAAACTGCTCTTGTAAACAATAGGGTAAATACCCTTCATTTAAGGTCTTAAAAGTATGGATGAGATGATCAAGAGTTATTCTCATAGCTAGATGTGACTTGACTCGATAAATAATGTAAGCTTTTTTTTTTTTATCTTAATTGTTCGTACACAACACATTTTGATTGATCAGAAGTAAGAATAAGTATCTTTAGACCATCAGCCGTTGCACTTAATTCCTACAACAAAAGGAGACAGGGGAGGAAGACAGGGGAGGGATAGTAGCTTAAAAAAAAAGTAAGGAGGTGAGGGGAAAGGTGATTGAAGGATCAATGAATGCAATACAAAGATCTGCTTGTTGACCACACCAAAAACTATTAAAATCCACTCTTTCTTAATTCGAAACATGGCGTAACATGGCGTCTAATCAAGGACAGAATTGTGCCCAATGCGTTGCGCCACACAATTACCAGACGTTTGAGGATTGCAAAAATAATTCTTAATTTGGTTTTTTTGTCCTGTCGTCGTTCATTTTAATTGTGTACTTCATAAAAATTTCTAAATGGCATTATTTACACGATGTGTCCTGATTTCGACCCCCTGAATCTAATTATTACTATATTTTTTGCTTTGTTTTAGAGTTTTAGAAAACTGGAACGCCTCCAACAACATCTGCGGGTTTCTTGGCTTCACCAGTCAATGCCTCTGCCAGGAAGGCATACTCTTCAGCCAAGTGAACCTTCTTGTTACCAGTGGCGACAGAAGCAGAAGGCTCACGACCAGCATAACGAACTTCCTTGTTAGCATGGTTGGCAGTCTCACGAAGCGAGGTACGGATGCGTGGAGCAACATGGGCCCAAGCGCCCATATTCAGAGGCTCCTCTTGACACCAAACAATCTCCGCGTTGGGATACTTGTCAGCGTACTCCTTGACTCTGTCATAGGGGAAGGGGCTCAACTGCTCAACGCGAGAAATAACCACATCATCAATCTTGTTCTGCTCACGAGCCTTGACCAAGGCATAGTAGACTTGACCAGAGCAGAAAATGTGCTTCTTGATCTTGTCGGGGCTAACAAGGTTTTTATCATCAGCCTCAGGGATGAAGCGCCGGAACCGAGTATCTCCAGTCATCTCCTCCAAAGAAGAGCGAGCCATAGGGTGACGCAACAACAACTTGGAGTTGAAGACGATCAAAGGTTTGCGGTAGTCGCGGTGAATCTGGCGACGGAGGACATGGAAGTAGTTGGCAGGAGTGGAGCAGTAGACCACTTGCATGTTGCAGTCCTGGTGCTGACGCGAGAGCTTCTCTTCCGACGGGAACTGATTGGGATTGTCATCACACATTTGGAGGTAACGCTCGATACGGGCACTGGAGTGCTCAGGACCTTGTCCATCATAGCCATGGGGCAATAGCATGGTCAGTCCTGTACGTTGGAGCCACTTCTTCTCTCCAGAGGCAATGAACTGGTCAATGATACATTGAGCATTGTTGGCAAAGTCTCCGAATTGAGCCTCCCAGAGAATAAGCGAGTTAGGGTTGACAAGTGAATATCCAAGCTCAAAGCCAAGGGCACCAAATTCGGAAAGTGACGAGTTGCTGACTGAGAAAGCAGCTTGGCCGTGACTAATATTCTTGAGAGGGACATGGAGCTTGTCAGTCTCCTGGTCGTGAAGGACAGCATGACGCTGCGAGAAAGTTCCACGTTCAACATCTTGACCAGCCAAACGGACGTGCTTGCCCTCTGAGAGCAAAGTGCCGAAAGCCAAGCCCTCGGCAGTGGCCCAATCAATGTTGGAGCCAGTCTCAATGGTCTTGGCACGAGCCTTCATGATGCGGGCCAAATTGGAGTGAATCTTGAAGCCAGGAGGATACGAGCTAATGGTATTTCCAACATGCTTCAGGGTCTCCATAGCAGCACCAGTGGGGAACGTGGGAAGAATTTCTGTAGCCAGCTCAGCAGGAGATTTGAATCCATGCCACGAGCTAGTCATCCATTCCTTAGGTTGGGCCTTGTAACCCTTGCTCTTGGAATAGTTCTCTTCAAGAATGTCCCAGATGCGCTTCTTCATTTCATCAATTTGTTCCTCCTTGAAGGTGCCCTCCTCGATGAGCTTATCAATGTATTTGTTCAAGGCGGGAGGCTGGTGCTCAATAGCTTTATACATGATGGGCTGAGTGAAGCTGGGCTGATCAGTCTCATTGTGTCCATGACGTCTGTAACAGACAAGATCAATAACAACATCGGTGTGGAATTCCTTGCGCCAGTCAGCAGCCAACTGATGAACAAAGTTGACAGCCTCGACATCATCAGCATTGACATGGAAGATAGGAGCGTTGATCGATTTTGCAATGTCGGTACAGTAAGCAGTCGAACGAGCGAAGCGGGGGTCAGTAGTGAAACCGATCTGGTTGTTGACAACAATGTGGACAGTACCTCCAGTCGAGTAAGCAGGGAGATCCATGAACCCCAAGGTCTCATAGACGACGCCCTGTCCTGCAAAAGCAGCATCACCGTGCAAGAGAACAGCGAGTGAGCGAGTTCTCTCTTTATCGTCCATGTAATGCTGGATGGCGTGAGTCTTGCCGAGGACGACACCATCAGCAGCCTCCAAATGAGAAGGATTAGCGACTAAAGATAAGTGAACAGGCTTGCCCGAGGGTGTGGGGCGGTTATAGTTCATTCCCAAGTGGTACTTGACGTCTCCAGAGAAGCCATCCTGAGCAGAGTTGCCGCTGAACTCTGAGAAGATGGACTCGTGGGGCTTGCGCACAACATTGGATAAGACGTTGAGACGACCACGATGAGGCATTCCCATGACAATAGACTCGACACCATGCTCGACAGATCGATCAATCTATGTAGACCCAAATAATAAATGATTGATTAATAATAATAATAATAATAGTAATAATAATAATAATAATAATAGTAATAATAATAATAATAATAATAATAATAGTAATAATAATAATAGTAATCATAATAATAATAATAATAATAATAATAATAATAGTAATAATAATAATAATAATAATAGTAATCATAATAATAATAATAATAATAATAATGATGATGATAATGATAATGATAATGATAATGATAATGATAATATATAAACTAGATGCTGTCTACGGTTTACTTACCAAAGCTTTCATTCCGGGAATCAAACTCTCGCCTCCCTCAAGACCGAAGCGCTTTTCACTGGGATACTTTGATGCGACAAAACGCTCAAATGAATCAGACCAGATCATGCGATCAAGAATCATGGTCTTCTCTTCGGTGGTATACTTGTAAGGACGAGGAACCTCAACACGTTGTCTAATCCAGTCGCAGCGCTCTCTGTCGGGGATATGAATGTACTCAACACCAATAGAGCCACCTATGAAATGGAAAAACAGTAATACCCGAAGGAAAAAAAAGCGTTAATGGAAAAAATCATTTTAAGACACAGCTGGGTTCTTGATCGCAGTATAACTAAAAATGAGTCCGTCATGGCCACACAAAAGATACACCGATGACGTAATCAACTCATTCGCAGGCTCATCCGCTGGGAACCAACATCACTCATCCATGCGTTGCCATTAATGTTATTATGTTGGTCATGGAAATGTCACTCATCGCTTTCTGTTGAATTTGTCACTGCCTTTCTATTGAAACTGCTGTGTAGTGTATGATGCGTCTGTGCTAATGTCCTGCATCATGGTTTTCCCCGTTTTTCTGTTATTCCTCAGTCTTCAATGGCTGTTATGAATGAACTTTGGGCAAAAGCCAATTTTATAAATAATTGATGATACTTACAATAGATAGTCCTCAAGTGGTCAACAATCTCGCGCAATGTCTTCTTGCTGCCAGTATCAAGGAAGCCAGGAAGAATGCCAGGTCCAAGGGAGAAAGTGCGATCCAAATCTTTTTCCGTAAAGCCATAGTGGTTTAGATCCAGCTCACGAGGAGAGACCGCTGCCAAATCGGTCTTGTTGATACCAAGAGGATCAAGACGGGCAACATGATGTCCACGAGCCTGGTAGGCACGCACTAAAAGTTGGACCTTGAGATGATCAATGACATCCGAAGAACCGACTTGGGAACCAGGAACAAGAGTTGGCACTCCGCCACTAGGAGGAATGGTGGGTGCTGATTGAAATGATTGAGAACATGACATTCCTTGGGAATGATTCCTAAAGTAGATCTGCCACGAGAGATGAACAGAACTAGGGTCCTTAAGCCAAGCGGCATACATCTCCTCTACATAACCGGCCGAGTTGCCCTGAAGGAAGGCATCCTTGGCAGCAGGCAAATCGTCTTTTGCTGCCGTGGTTGTGGAAAAAGCTTTACGAGCAGTCATAAAAGTGGCAACAGGGGCCGTGGTACGAGCCAGACTGGAACGAACCAAGAGCGCAGACTGGCGCGCCATCGGCTTAATAGTGGCGGTACGGGCAAAGGAGCTCAGGGGTAAAGGCATTATGGAAAAGATGGGGGTTTGCTTGACGTGATAAGGGAAGCTGTTTGTTTTATTTCAAAAGGATGAATTGGGTTACCACAGGGGCATTGAAATTTGCTAGGACAAGAGAGCCTGAGGGATAAGAAGCTTGAAATGCAATGCACCTGCGTCTTTCTAATAAGAGAGAAAGCAGGAGAAAAGGAAGAATTGGAAGAGGAACAAAAGATAGACAGATGTGAAAAAAAGCAAGGGACGCTTAAATAGCTGAAGTAATAATACACAGAAAAAGGGTTCATTCGCCGCTTCGACCATTGCCATAAATATCCAAGCCGAGTGTGGAGAAAAGGATCTAACAGCTTAGTCAAAACCAGGCCTAAGCCACTATAAACTCGAAGACGACATCAAGTACAGTGCGCTCTCGACATAGTGTCGAAAATCGACATTATGGCAAGTTTACTTTCTATTCATTTCAATTCAATAAATATATCAAACTCCATTTTTACAACCTCATTCATAACTATACATGTGTTAATAAAAGCGGAATACATATTTAATTCAACATTGATCAAAGCGTTTTTAGTTTTTATTTTTACTTCATGCTTTCCTCTTTCCTTGCCTTTCTTTGCTTTCAAGCGGGACTGAGATCTCGGAAACATCAACATGTCGCTCAAAGCTGTTTTGACTTGTGCTGGTTAAAGCCTTTTATCAATATGTGTTTAGAGCAAGAAAAGCTCGCACAGCAGGACAGAGAAGAATAGAAGGAGAAAAGCCTTCGAGTGGCGATCTGGCGCGCTGACTATCACATGTCCAATTTAAAAAAAATTTGTGCCTGAAAATTCAAGGAGACGATAGATGTCACTTCATTTCTGGTAAACTGTCTGTTCTGCCTATCAAAAAGCGGTTGTGCTCATTAATAATTAACAGGACTGCGATGCTCCAAGCACTAAGAAATTTATTGAATGGGTATTTTTATCTGGTTCACTTTAACCCAAACTCACTGAACGCTCTCACGAATCAGGCACTAGAATAGGAGGATTGGGTTCCAGAAGGCTTTCACAAATACATATTTCTATACATGCTATGGATAGCAATGGGAGTGAGAGGAATTAGGCGCTTCTGGGCTATTATAAAGATAGCTCCTTGCGCATGAAGAGCCACAGAGAATTGATATATTTGTGCAAAATGTACAAAAACAGATAGACAACTCTTGTCCACAAAAAGGTCTTTTAAATGATACTGAAAGTATTGAGTACTTTATGCTACATAGACTAATATGCATCGTGAAAGAGCAAGTTAAAAAAGAAGATTGATGCATAGAAACAGTTTAATATAGAAAGCTGGATGCTCTTAATCGCATGGCACCCAAAGCGCATTGGACACCATATGCTTGTGCAGTGTTCTCGTTTTGAGTTCTTTTTCATGTGTTGACTGTTGACTTGATTTTTTTTTCACTTTGTGCAGTGCACTCTTCGCCTTCAATTGTTCCTTTATTTCTTTACTTCTTTATTTCTTTGTTTCTTTGTTTCTTTGTTTTCTTCTTTCACTATTCACTTTCTTCCCTATCCACTATCCACTTAACTCAATTACCTTCTACAATGACCCTTTATAGTACTATCACACTGTAAGTCGCATCGAACACATTTCCTGGTCAGGATCTAATGCTTATTGTAGAGAACGATACAGATACTGACAAGGAGCTTTTTTATCTTTAAATAGTCATACGACCGCCGACAGCTTCACTCTCGAACCCATCTCCAGAGATGGCTCCCCAGTGAAAGAAAATGTGGTCATCGACCGAAGCACGGGCAATGTCCAAGTGAATTGTAATGCTTTTTTGAAAAGTAATTGAGAATGTCATGCCTTGAAGAACCTGATCATTGCAACATCGCTTGGCTAATATATTTTCTTTTTCTTTTTTGTCGGTTTACAGCGCCTCCAACCAAGGCTTCCTCTGAAGCAGAGGCCATGACCATCTATGGCATTATTGGTTTTCCTCGTCTCCTGGCTGGTAAGGGGGGTTTTTTTTTTGTTTTTTGGTATTACTAGAACGATATGACAGATGGGATTTACTTTTTGTAGAATGCTATCAAACTGATTTGCCAAATATCTTCATTCTTAAAAAAAAAGGCGAGTATATGATTGTTATTACTGACAGGACAAAGGTTGGTCGCATTGGAGAACATGATATCTACAAGGTTAAAGATTACAAAGTTCTCCCACTCTCTCGTAACAACATGGCGTTGACAGAAGCCCAGGTACAGTGACAGGATCATAAGGCAGCCACTATGTTTCAATATTGACCTTTTTCGAACAAGATGTAAAGTAGTGACTCATCAATTGCTATTTCACTTGTTCGTTTTTTATTGTAGGTTGGAGAGGAGGCTTCATATCTGTCTTTGCTCCATGCTCATCTCCAGTCAGCGCAGTTCCACTTCTCGTATACGTATGACTTGACCCACACACTTCAGCGTCAGTCTCAACTCAGACAAAGCACTAAGCCTATATATGAGCGTGTAAGTATTGCATATCAGCCATTAATCATATGCCGGCCTCTGAAGATCGGTTGTAGTACCTAATGGCATAAAAAGAAATATTGAGTCGTTTCTGACATCTACTTTACTTTGTCCTTCAATTGTTACATATTAGGCTGATGAGAGATTCTTTTGGAACAGACGCCTTCAAACCAAGTTCATTACTTATATGACGGAAAATGAGGATTCACCGGTACGTCAAACTA
Source organism: Lobosporangium transversale (assembly GCF_002105155.1). Taxonomy (NCBI): domain Eukaryota; kingdom Fungi; phylum Mortierellomycota; class Mortierellomycetes; order Mortierellales; family Mortierellaceae; genus Lobosporangium; species Lobosporangium transversale. The sequence continues at coordinate 480,067 of NW_019028983.1, read as the reverse complement.
CGTCTTGTTTTTCTTAAATAAGATGTAGCCAGTTTTTTGTTGATTGCTGACTTTTTTTTCTTAAAATTATTTTTTTAGTTGGCCAAATCCATTTTGCCTATTGTCAACGGCTTTGCAGAGATCAAATCAGCAGAGATCAACAAAAAGGCGTTTACATTTGCACTGATTTCTCGCCGCTCTCGCCATCGTGTTGGAACTCGGTATTTCACCCGTGGTGTAGACTCTCAGGGAAATGTCGCTAATTTTAACGAGACTGAGCAGATTATTATCGCGGATGCTGGCACCGATGGCACGACTGCTTCAGCTCTTCCTGGTGAAAAACAGATATACATGTCTCATGTCCAGACTCGTGGATCCATTCCTATTTACTGGACTCAGATTAATAACATTAAGTATACCCCTAAGCTTCATATTTTTGAGGACCCTGAAACGGTATGTTTAACAAGATGGCTTTGGCAAATTAAAAATGTACGCAAAGTTACGGTTGCGCTGAGCTCTTCTTCTCTCCTTTCCTCTATCGCGCTCTATTTATTATTCAAACGTTCAGGAAAATTCGTTCCGTAAGCATTTTGAGACGCAGAAGCAACTCTATGGATCTCAGCTTGTTATTAACCTCATTAACAAGAAGGGCTATGAGGGACCGATGGGTGTTGCCTTCCAAAAGCACATTGATATTTTGAACGATCCTGATATCAAGTACCATCACTTTGATTTCCACCATGAGTGTAGCAAAATGAGATGGCATCGTGTCTCTTTGCTTCTTGACCACTTTAACGAGGAGCTTCAGTCACAAGGGTACGTATACTACTTCTATGTCTTCTATTTGTTTATTTCTGGAATACTTTCTAGTTGCTACTTGTAATTGACATCGTTCATGATAAATTTCCTTAAAATAGGTATTTCAAGGCCGAGTTCAGCAAAGATGGTACTGAAAAAGTCCTTCAGCAGCAAACATCGATTGTTCGTACCAACTGCATGGACTGCCTCGACAGAACCAATGTTGTTCAATCGGTTGTTTCTCGCTGGGTTTTGAACCGCCAGCTGCGTGAGATTGGTATTTTAGGTGCTGACGAGAAATTTGAGATGTTCGAGCCTTTTGAGCTCCTATTCCGCAATGGTATGTTACTTATTTTTGTATTTTTATAAAAAAAAGGCTTTGATAATCATAATGTACTAAGTGATTCTTATTTTGGTTATGATGAAATAGTCTGGGCTGACAATGCCGATGTTATTAGCTGCGCCTACTCTGGTACAGGAGCTTTGAAGACTGACTTCACAAGGTTAGTTATACTTTGCTTAGACTATTGGATATGCTAACAGAAGAAAACATTTAGTCGACAAAATAACTTATATGTATATATATATATATATATCATAGAACCGGTAACCGCACTAAGGCCGGAGCTCTTCAAGATCTTCAGAATTCCATCGTTCGCTATATCAAAAACAACTTTTTGGATGGAAACCGCCAGGTATAGAAAAAAAAAAAAAAAAAAAAAAAGGCCTCTCATACGATACTCATGTTTTACCCATTAATACTTATCGTTCTTATATTTATGTTATTTTTGTATTTAGGATGCATATGACTTGTTCTTATTGTATGATGTTGACCGTTCAGCAACTTATCCTCTGGTTGATAAGCGCACCTTGCAGATGAAGGCCATGCCTATTGCCATCTTGGTTGGTATCATTATGATTTTCGGCGCTATTATTATTCCCGAAGGTAAAAAAAATAAAAAATAAAAAATAAAAACACGGACACAGCATATGATATGGAAATTTGACACTAACTTGCTCAATCTGCTTTCGATAAATGACTTTTTAGATCACTTCAGCACCCCCGTGATTTTGTTTATATCCTTCTGGCTTGCTGTCATCACCTATATGTTCCAGCTCTTGGTTGCCAACGGAGCCCATTATGTTAATTGGCCAAGACTTGTTCCTTTGCCACATATCTCCTCCGGCAAGCTTGTAGCTGCTAAGGAAAAGGTCAAGTCTGCAGTGGGACTTAAGAGCGAATAATAAGGATAAGCCTGAGGAATATCGTTAACGTTTAATATAGAATAGATTATCAAACAGAAATTATAAAAAATAAACCGTTGATAAAGATGACTTTGACAAAGTGCTTTAGAAATAATATAGGAGTTCAACTACGGTGATGTGACAAAAAAGTAAAAGATTTCCATGGCACAACACTGCAATCTACAGCACAACTCTTCCTCTTTATTTGAAAACTCATGAAGGTTCCTCAATATCAGTCACAGATTTACTGGAGAAAGCCTGTGTACTCTTATCCTTCTAGTCTCCTATGCCTTCAGACATTTTTGATCACATTATACTCTCCATCTGTCGCGTCGATATCCTAATATCAGTCTAAATCGTACACTTTTTTCCTGAGAGCAGAGCTGATGTATTTTGGGCAAGCTACATTTTGAACACTGTCAGCCTTATGCTGTTTACCAATAGTGCAGTTGTCGCCCAAGAGATGAAGCACTATGCTTCAGGGTTTGGGCCTCAAGGAGACAGGATATGGGCTTGGATGATGCCCGTTTGAACTGAAATCAAACATTGGTGAGCTTTGGCCCTGATAATGTTGAAAGAAGCAAGCTATAATGTGGCAGGCGTCGCCTAAATTGGATGAATAAAAAAGCAAGGCAAGCAAGCGTCTAATACAAGAAGTATTACATCAAAGCTGCTTGGACCTTTGTGACAAAATCAAGGAGAATATTAAGTGTGCTGCACTTATACCATTATATTGTGTATTATAATAATTTGAGACACAGATGAATAAGACTCTTATACCTGACACTGTGTAAATCGGCATTAACCCATATCTCTATCTTCTAAGGTTTTGTTTGCTTCCACCAAAGTGTTGGCTCTCGATGTATGCTGCCTCCTGTTTCACCCATGTGGCATGGCTTCGTATCGTTTCCTGAACTAGCACTGACCAAGCTCTTTTGGAGGGATGATGCTTTGAAAGCAAGACTCCAAATTTTAGCAGGGGGTATATTTGGATATCTAAAACCCTTATCGCTTAACTCAGGACGACATTAATGTTTGGGTTTAAAGGCCACCAGACAGAAGACGCTTGATCCCAAATAATACAATGGATGCAGATATGCTTTATGAGAATTCGTCTGTCCGATCGGCTTCCGTCTTCGGCTGCTAGCTTTCAAATTAAAAGTCCTCATGCCACCAAGTACGACTGGATGGTCACGGGTATGCTATTCCCAAGGAGTGGTTCGATCATTTCCTCGCTAAGATTGATGCTAAGGATAATATGAAGACCCGAGATTATGCAATGTCATTCTACAGTTTTGCTGTGTAGAAGAATGCTTACCAATTCAGTAGCTTGCGTTGGGTTCTAGGAAGCTCTCTTCAAAGATAAGGCTCTCATCTGCCTTTGATCATTTTTGTTTAAGTGATCAACGTGTGCCTTGCAATAATAAGCTCGATTATATCTTCTATGGTTACAGGCGAAGTCTTTTGGTTACATTGCTGTGGATATAAATGAACAATATATCTCAAGGAAAGTTAGTCAAGTTGATGACTGTCATCTATATCGCCACCTAAAAGCAACTGGCATGTACACCCCCCTCCCAATGACTTTCTGAGTATGATTTTCTATTATATTTTGATTCAAACTTAATATTACCACCCGATTTAAGATTTGATTCTGAAGAGTTTTTTTAAATCGCCTTCATATATTGGGAGATGTGACGTAATTTCGGCGGAATTTGCGCTGCATTTCAGAAAAGACAAATTAAATACCCCTCAATTTCTTGGATGATCTTGTTGATCAGTTCTCGACCCACTCCTCAGTTTGTCCAAGCACTCAACATTAATACTACAAATAAAATGACGCCACCAAGAGCATCGAAAGGAAAGACAAAGAAGGATGCTGATGTACAGGATGTAGTCATGGAAGGCGATACACCTGAGATCTCTGTTGAATCTAATCCAGAACCTTCAACACAAGAATCTTCACCAACGTCTGAACTGAAGACTATCTTACAACGGTCTGTCAAGAGGACGCGGGAACTTTTTGCTGATGACCAGGAAAACATTTATGCTGTCCCATTGGAAGAACAAGCAAGGTAAAAAAAAAAAAAAAAAAAAAAAGAAAAAAAGAAAAGTAAAGCATTTTTTATTTTTTACTTCGGCTTTTTAATAGCTGTTAACTTTTTCTTTTCTTCATCTTTTTACCTATTCGTTTTTATTCTTTTAGTCAACGCGTCAAGCTGCAGTCAAAGATCTATGATGAGTTCAGAGAAGTTGAAATCCTTCCATACCCACTCTTACAGAGACAGAAGGAACAGTTGGCAAAGAAGAAGGCAGCTAAAGGTGGCTCAGCAGGATCTGAGAATACAGGTGCAGGCACAGATGATAGTGGTGTCGAAAAGATATTGGATGGTATGCCCAAGAAAACACAGCAACAGCAACAATCCTCAGCATTAGTCAAACATAAACCAACGGTTCATAACCCTTTCCCTGATGCACCTGGCGGCAGTAGTTCGTTGGTCCGCAGACCTGTGGCAAAGGCAGTGCGTCCAGACTGGCATGCTCCATGGAAGCTGATGAGAGTTATCTCAGGACATCAAGGATGGGTCAGAAGTGTTGCAGTCGAGCCTGGAAATACCTGGTTTGCTACTGGTGCAGGAGATCGAATTATCAAGGTAAGACAGAAATGCACTATGTACCACGGCCCATCTTCCCCCTCCAAAAAAAAAAAAAAAAAAAAAAAAAAAAATATTAACATTAGACGCAATCTTCCAAATACCTACAAAGATTTGGGATTTGGCTTCAGGAAGACTGCGACTTTCGCTAACAGGACATATTGGACAAGTGCGTGGACTTGCAGTGTCACCACGTCATCCATATCTGTTTTCGGCTGGTGATGATAAGATGGTCAAGTGCTGGGATCTAGAGACAAACAAAGTCATTCGTCACTACCATGGGCATCTCAGTGGTGTCTATGCGCTGGCTCTTCACCCTACATTAGATGTCCTTGTTACTTCTGGACGTGATGCGACAGCCAGGGTATGTAAAACTATGTCGTTTTATAATATTTTTGTGTACGGATCATGTGTTTATTTCAATTAATATTTATTTCTTTGCTTCTTTCTACTCTTGCGTTCCATTTTATAGGTCTGGGATATGCGAACGAAGCAAGCTGTTCACGTTTTGGCAGGACATACTGGCACTGTGAGCGCTGTAAGGTGTCAGGAGGCAGACCCTCAAGTCATTACATCGTCTATGGACAGCACAGTTAGACTTTGGGATTTGGCAGCAGGAAAGACCATGACAACATTGACCCACCATAAGAAGAGTGTTCGTGCGCTGACTATCCATCCAACAGAATTTACATTTGCAACTGCAAGTCCTGATAATATTAAGCAATGGAAATGTCCAGAAGGCCAGTTCATGCGTAATTTTGAAGGTCCAGGCGGTGTAACTGGAGGCGGGGGTATTGTCAATGCATTGGCAGTCAACGCAGACAATGTGATGTTCTCAGGAGGTAATTACTATTGAGTTCACCAGTTTATATTGCATTATCTCTTCTCAGCTTTAGATTAGGAGCACTGGCTTTATTGTTACTCTAATGACTGACCAACTTTTTTTTTTTTTTTTTTTTTTTTTTTTTTTTTTAGCGGATAATGGTGCTATGGGCTTTTGGGATTGGAAGTCAGGATATCAATTCCAGAGACTAGATTCATTGGTACAGCCAGGATCATTAGAGAGTGAAGCAGGTATCTTCTGTGCAGAATTTGATAAGACAGGACTGCGGCTTATCACTGGAGAAGCAGACAAGACAATTAAGATTTGGAAGGAGGATGACCAAGCTGTAAGTTTTTTTTTTTAAAGGTCTATCTTGATTCCTATCTCGTTTAGTCATATTAAGAGAAGGTGTTTTTTAATCTTTTTTTTTTTTTTTTTTTTTTTTTTGCTTTTTTAATTCTCATTTATTCATCGGAATCAAGACTCCCGAGACACATCCTCTGGACTGGAAACCATCGCTGGTCAAGAAACGTTATTAATCTAAGAAAGCGCGTTATTTTGTACAACATCAAATCCTCCCCTCCCTTGTCTTCATTTGGAGCGAGATCTATAATAAAATCGCGTCGAGAACACGCACTTTTTTTTTAATTGTTATCCCTTGATTTCTTTTTTAAAAAAAAAAAAAAAAAAAAAAAAAAAATCCGAGTGATAATACCATGAAAGAAGAAAATCATGCTTTTAGCTTATTTTTATCTCGCATCATCCATGAAGAGCGCAAGGAGAGTCCTCGGCAATGAGATGGACAAAGGCTCGAGCGCGGATGAAAAAAAAAAAAAAAAAAAAAAAAAAAAAGGCCACAACCGACGGGTACACACATGAAGTTTTTCCTCAGTTCTAGTAGCAAAAATGAAGATGTGGTCAGCCCTATTGTCAAAAAAATCTCCCCTCCAATGATTGTGCATGAGGCCAAATGCAAGAAAAAAAGATCCGCGTCAAGAAAAATAGGATTATTACACCACAGGATCAATGTAGTAATAGAGATGTACTGTACACCAACCAGGAGGACGGGACTGGGGGCAAGGTGAATCATTTGCTAATATAAATGTTTGTTTGTCTGTCTGTCCCGTTCATCAATCCCATCACGCGTTTTTTTTTTTCTTTCTTTTTTTTAGTGCAAGCTCTGCAGGTGCATAAAAAAAAAAGTAAAATAAACTACATCTCTTCCTATCCACATCTACCTATCCTCCTTTCAACTCTTTATACTCTTTGACGGTAAAGAGAAGGGAAGTTTTTTTAGATGGCTCTCTCTTAGAGTTCCTCTTTTGGCTTTTGGCGCGTTTTTCTATTTCTTTTCAGAAAACAATAGGCTGACCGAATAAGCATATAAAAGAAAAAGACGTTTGGTCTTGTCTTGTCTTTTCTTTTTCTTTTTCTTTTTCTTTTTCTTTTCTTTTCTTTTCTTCCTATAACTCGTCACTACTTCCAACTCCAAGTTCTCTTACCAATCAAGAAAAGTCGCACTCAAAAAGCTTCCTGATTACTCTTAAGCAAAAGCCGTTTTATATTTGAATATCGCCTACTATAAAAATCGCAAATGACAAAGACTTATGTAAGTTAACGCATAACGACCTCTGAAAAGAAAATGAAAAAGAAAAAAAAAAAAAAAAAAAAAAAAAACTTACTTCGATATGGTGCATGAAGATTGTTGAAGTGAAGCAATGAGGGGAAAGGAAGGAGTAAACCACAAGGCTATCATTATCTTGGCCAATTCTTTTTTTTTTTTTTTTTTTTTTTCAACATGCAAAAGGGCAGCAGCATACTGATAAAAAAAAAAAAAAAAAAAACTTCTTTTTTTCTTTCCCTGCATGCTAATAGGACAGAAAGACAACTGTAGGTTCCTAAACACATGTCAAATAGAAAAGAAGGGAGTACAAAAGCAATCTCCTCCTGCTTCTTCCTCTTGCTTTTTTTTTTTGCTATGCAGGAAGGTGAAAGCTGTCTTGTTTGTTATTGGATCAGGAACGTAAAAGATCAAGACGCGAAAGAAAAAGCTAACTAAGTTAGTTTAGCTAGTTTAGCTAGCTTAGCTTGTTTTAACTTATGGTGATCAATAACCCGATTCAACCACCACAATTGCAATTTAGAATGGGTGGTGGGGGGGAACCTGTGTTCTCTCTCTCGGCTTTCATAGTCTCAATATTTTCGTGATTAACTCACTCATTGTTTTCTTCCAATGCTACAACTTTATCAATGACTATAAGGGCTTCCTGGCCAAGGTTGCGGAACAAGCCGAACGATATGATGGTGAAGCATTTTTTTTTTTTTTTTTTTTTTTTATAACTGAACTTTACAAGTGACTTTCTCTCTGAACATCTATAATTATTCGCATTTTTTATTCGTAGAGATGGCAAGACACTTGAAAGAAATTACCAAAGTAAAAAAAAAAAAAAAAAAAAAAAAAAAAAAACTTTTAATGGACTTTGCATTTGGCGACCTATTATTAACCTTTTCTATTTTTTATTTCCTATTCCCTATTCCTGGTTTTATATTTTTTTTTTTTTTTTAAAAAAAAATATAAAGCTCAAATCTCCACTTTCGTTAGAAGAGCGCAACTTACTTTCTGTAGCGTACAAGAACATAATTGGAGCCCATCGTTCATCTCACAGACTGATCACATCAATATCAGAAAAGCAACAACAAGTTGGAAATGAAGACTATGTACAGGCACTCGAGGATTACAAAGCTAAAGTTGAACAGGATATCATGACAACTTGTAAAGAGGTCTTTAGGACCCTAGATGAGGATATCATTCCATTTGTGGAAGAGAAGGATAAGGACGAGAATCTTGTGTTTTATTACAAAATGTATGGTCTTTATTGTATTTTATTTTATTTTCCTCGTCGTTGAATGTTCGTGAACATGAGCAAGTGTATGAAAATAACTTTTTTTTTTTTTTTTTTTTTTTTTTAAAATAAATAAAAAACCTACCCAGGAAGGCAGATTACTACCGATACCTTGCCGAAATCAATAATGCAAATGCAGCAGAGGATGCAAAGACATGGTACAACAAGGGAACGGAGGTGGCTCAGAATCTTGTACCAGGCAACCCGATTCGTCTGGGATTGGCCTTGAATGTTTCTGTCTTTTACTTTGAGATCGTCAAGGATCCCAAGGAGGCCTGCGATATCGCCAAGAAAGCCTTTGATGACGCAATCGAAGAACAAGACACCATTTCCGGGGACTCGACCATGATCATGCAGCTCTTGCGTGACAACCTTCAACTTTGGTCAGAGTCCGAAGCGGACGCGTAAAGCAGAGGAAAAAAAAAAAAAAAAAAAAAAAAGACTTCAAGGAAGCTCTAGCCGTTCGGGAAAAATGGAATGATGGCTCATATAAATAAATTAGGTCATTCCTCTTTCGCAAAAAAAAAAAAAAAAAAAAAAAAAAAAAGAGCGATCTGAATCTCCCTCTCCCCCTTTATTTGGTTTGTTTTTGGATTGCTTGAATGTCATTAAATTTGGATCTCCCGATTTCTATTAGTTCGCAGAAAAAAAACCACCCCATTCATTTGACGTGGGTATTCATGTTATTGTAAAGGTTTTTAGTGTGCAAAAAAAAAAAAAAAAAAAAAAAAAAAAAATGGCATAGTCTTTGTAAATGTATTAAGTTGGATTTTTGTTTTATATTATTATTTTCTTTATGCCAAATGTTATATATATATATATATATATATTTTTCTTTCTTTCTTTGTAGGAATGAGAGTATAATACGAGTATGAATATGAGTGTGAGTGTGAATATGAATGTGAGTGTATTTAAAAAGATTACGGTGAGAGAGAATTTATGGGACCTAATTCTTTTGCTCTGGAGCTATCATATTCCCAAGGATCTGGGAGATCTACAGTAGGAGTCAACCCCGTGATAGTGGCCAGGTACTTGCCCTTGTCCAACTTGCGTGAAACAAATGCTGCGTCCTCAATCTCGATCTTTAAGCTTTGATAAAGTTGTACTGAGGGATGTACCTGTTCCTCAATAAAGAAGGAGCCGAGGGTATCGGTTCCATTCGAGCCTGTGACACCATCTCCAAATCCTTGCCAGGCAGCTGGTGAGGGGATATTCGGGTTGAGCCTCGGTCTGTTTGCGGCTGAACCGCCTGGGAAGATCAGCACGGTCGAGAAGTTTGAGAGGGATGGTGATGTGGGCGAGGATGAGGACGATGCTTGGGTGGTGGAGGCCAAGGGAGCCACTGATGGTTTTGAAGAGGATGAGGATGGGGTCGAAGATGGACTAAAGCGCATACTGCTGGATTTCCGTTGAGGTGACTTGCCAGCGGTGGAACTAGCAAAAGATGAAATACTCTTCTTCACAGGGTGACGAGAAACGGGCCTTGTGTCCATGCCTCCTTCTTGATTGATCAAATAATAGAACCCATCCCAATCATCCTCATCATCATCCTCATTATCATCGTCTTCTTCATTATCATGCTCATCATGCTCATCATACTCGGAATCCGTTTCGGATTCTCTAAATGTTTTTACTACTGATACTTTTTGTTCCTGAGCCGGGGGCCGGTCTGAGGCCCAGTAGCCTCTTTTCCAATAACGTTCATCGACCATGATATCTCTGAGCTCGATCATGGTCACCAACAGGGCCACATCCTTGACCGTGACATCCATCCAGATGACTGATTCGAGTGCTGTGTCGGGCATGTCGTGCATCACGTTAAAACACCTTGCCAAGAAAAAACAGACTCCTGCAGATAACTCTCCACTACCCCTGTTTGGATCATGGGTCCGTGCCCGTCTTGAGGGTTTGTCTGTTCGACCAATGGTGAGAGTTTTCAGGAAGGGCAGCAGACGCATGAAGAGCTCATTCAGAGCAAACTTTTGCCAATATGAAAGCTCGAATCCCTTTGAGGGATGGTCAGCACGGGAGGTATAGGTAACGGTGTCCGAAACAGGAGCTGAGGAACAAATGGTTGAGGATGAGCTAGAATTGACAAGGATTGCTTCTGTATGATTGGAAAGATTGTGATTATGATTGGGTTGAAAGTTTTGCCCAAGGCTAAAAGACGAGGACGTGTCGGAACGGCTGTTGCTGCTAGCGCTGTTACTGTTGCTGTTGCTGTTGCTGTTGCTGTTGCTGTTGCTGTTGCTGTTGCTGTTGCTGTTGCTGTTAGTACTGTTGATGCTGTTGCTGTTAGTGCTGTTGATGCTGTTGCTGTTAGTACTGTTGATGCTGTTGCTACTGCTATCAAAGGTTTGTTGTTGATGAGCAGAAGCTGCAGGGGGATCAACATTTGTTCTAACGAGTTTAGGAACCAAATCTTGAACTTTGTTCTTTTCAATTGACATCATGGCAGGGATATTGCCATTGCCATTGCCAATGCCAATGCCAATGCCTTTGCCTTTGCCATTTTCATTGACATCACCATTGCTATTGGGGTTACTGTTGCTGGTGATAGTGCTGTACCTGTTGATGCTACGACTATCGGTATCAATGCTCTCATATTTATCGGTAGTGGCACTATTCGTGCGGCTGCTGCTGGTCATTTGCATCGTCTCGAAACGATCGATGGATGCATGTTGAGGGATTGTAGTGGTAGAGGTAGAGGTAGAGGTAGAGGAGGTAGAAGAAGTAGCAGAAGAAGTAGCAGAAGAAGTAGTAGTGGTAGTGGTAGTCGTAGTGGTAGTCGTAGAAGTAGTATTTGGTGTAGAGGTAAAGGAGGAGGAGGAGGAGGAGGAGGAGGAGGAAGAAGAGGAGGAGGGGGAGGGGGAGGCAAAGGAGGTATTGGCAAGAGTACGTTGAATGTTATTGGTCATATTGATAGTATTATTATCGCTATTAGTATCAGTACTAGTGTGGCCACTAGTGTGGGATGACGAAGAGTTGCTCAAAAGTCGAGGCAGGTTTTGAGACTGTTGGAGTAGCTGTTGTTGCTGTTGCTCCAGGGTCAATGGATGATGATGTTGAGAGAGACTATAGGAACTAGTGACATTGATACTGATGCTCTGATTAACATTATGGGAACTTGAAAGGGGAGAGGACGTTGGGTGAGGGAATGTTGCGTCCTGTTTAGAGTTATAGATCGGTGCAGTGACCTCAGAGGCGAGGGACATGAGGCTAGAGCGTTCGCTGTAAGTGAAATGAAGGTGCAGAGGTTTGAAAGACCGATATTTGACCATGAAGTCTTTTAGGTTCTCGAATTGAGCCATAGGACAGACTACGGTACGATATTGCAGGAATAGATTGAGGCAGCAAAGATTGGGAGTGGCGGGCATTAAGATCTCTCGCCTGAATCTTGTGTTGACGGAGGTGACGGAGAGTAAAGAACGGGTCTCGAGGAAACCGAGGATGATGGGGAAGATGTCTCGGTTGGAGAGGAGACGAGTGAGGACAGAGTTGTCTTCAAGCTCCTCTCTGGCTCTGGAGACTGTGTCTTCAGATGAGGTGGAGGAAGAGGATGAAGAGCCAATGCCACCGTAGCTGGTGCTGTCGGTACGGCTGAGGGCAGTTGAGCGAGATTGAAGGAATTCTTCGACAGAGGCCATGCTGGGACTTGAGAAGGCATCAGGCTGCTCTATCGCCATGGCCATTGTTGCCCCGTGGTATTTTCTTCTGAACGGAATGGTGGATATATATTATTCACAAGAGGAGAATAAGATTGTAAAAATGGAGTGCGAAAGATGATAATAATAATAATAATAACAACAACAGCAACAACAACAACAACAACAACAACAATAACAATAACAAAGAAGGAAAAAAAAAAAAAACAAGAAAGAAAAGCCAGGTACAGAAGTGAAGAATGATGAATAACAAACAAAAAAAAGATTTTGATACAAAAAAGAAAACAGAAGTGAGTGGCAGGGAAAAAAATAAAGTAAGAAAGTAAGAAAGAAAGAAAGAAAAAAAAAAGGAGCAAAAGTAGTGTGAGAAAGAGGGAGTGTTTGTTTGTGTTGCTTGTTATTCAAATGAATGAGTAACAGGGAAGAAGAAGAAGAAAAAAAAAAAAAAAAAAACGAGAGTGAAGGTGAAAAAGAGAGAAGAGAGAGAAGAGAAAGAGAGAAGAGAGAAAGAGGAAAAGGATAAGGAAAAGAAAAAAGGGTGCAGAAAAAAAAGAAAGAGAGAGACAAGAGGACATTGAGAGCACTGCCTTTTAGGCACATTTCTCTCCTTCCAAGGTAAAAAAAAAAAAAAAAAAAAAAATTTGTTACAAGTGACAGTGTGACCACCAGGGCAATGCTGGCTGTCAAATCATGTCAGACTGAAAAATAAAACGATGATGGATACATACATGCGTGTGTATAAAAACGATGACGAGACAAAAAAGACCAAGGACACAGAGAGAGAACAGGGTCAGGCACATTCACCTGTATTCACCTGTATTCACATTCACACACACTAGTTCAATTGCTTAACATCTGTACAATATCTACAGTACCAACAGTTACAATCCATAAGAAACAACTTCCAAAAGAAGGACCAAAAGGGAAAAACAATTCTTCATTCGATCGGCTCATCATGGACTCATTCCATCTCCAGAAGCTAATCATCAAAAATGAAAAGATAAAAAAATAAAAACCTTTCATAAATATCTCATGTATAACATGTATCTGTTCCTTTTATTGAACATGACCCAGGTACGGAAATGATCTTTTTTTGCGACACATTGTCATGGTCTAATGCAGTATGAAAGAGTCCAAAATGCATGTGCAGAGGCTACCATTAATCATATCATCTGCATTCTGTGCTTGCGCATCATTGCAACCAAAGCCAACTTCTTTTGGCCGATGGGGAACTCTGCATTTTTTTTTTTTTCCTTTCAACAAAACCCGAGATTTTTATACAAATCCACTACATCACACACTCACTCGAGGAAAAAAAAAAAAAAAAAAAAAAAAAAAAAAGAAAAAAGAAAACCACCTTGTGCACATACATTGCATCAAATTGCCCCATGCACACCAAAAAAACTTTCCTTCAATATCCAACCATCCAACCATCCAACCATCCAAAACAGATGTCCACACAATCCTAGCTTGAAAATAAGAAGAAAAAAAAAAAAAAAAAAAAAAAAAAAAAAAAGCAAAGGTCTGCATAGATCATGCGTTTAGTTCAACCCTATGCTCTCTCTCCTCTTTTCACTTTCCTCTTCTTTCTCTTCCACACACACACACACCCCCCTTTCATCAAATAATAATAATAATAATAACTTTAAAAGAGGATCTTTATTATGTATGTATGATTGTTGTTTTGATTGTCATTAAAACCGCGGAAACGCGCTTGAGAAAGAAGAGTGGGTTTAATGCAGGTTGGCTCAAGCTCACTTGCCTGAACGTCCCATTAAATCATTGTAGCACAAAAATAAAAAATAAAAAAATAAAATAAAAAGGCTGCCGGGTAGGCAAGGCGGGAGAGTTGGTCCATTCAGATCACACAGGAAGAACACGCATTTTAATGGTCATTACAAAGATGAGAGGGAACAAGAGGGAAAGGGGGCAGGGAAAGGTTTACTCAAAATGGGATAGGATGGGCGTCGATTTTTTTTTTTTTTTTTTTTTTAAAAAAGATCGCCATCAAACTATGTATCAAACTATCAAACTTTTAGACTAGGAAATAAAAAGCAAAAACTATTTTATTTTATTCTAGCCTTTTATTTTATTTTTTATTTTAAAATAAAACACATGCAACCCACATGGGCGTCTCTCTTGTTTCTGCTCTCATCGTCTTTAGGATTATGGTTCTTATAGTTCTTATTATCTATGCTCTCACAGTCTCTTACACTCCCTTGGTCTCAACGGCATCATATTCTAGTCCTTTATAGGCTTTTACTCTTTGTATTCTGTATTATATCTATATGACTCTGATTGTCCAGAATGCATATTCTGTTTATACATTTCTATTGATGATCTTGAACCACATCTGTTTGTGTTCCGATATGGGGGGGTTTTTTGTTGATGTTTTCCTTTCTTTTTTTTTTTTTTTTTCTTTTTTCCTTGAGGAAATTCTCTTCTTCCAATACTTAGTCTCGATGTCCGATGTCCAATGTTCAATGTCCAATGTCATGTGTATGTTAATTGTCCATCACTTCCCCGCCTCTCTCTCTGTCTTAATTTTTTTTTCCTTCAAAAAGGGAAAAGGCATTCATGTATTCATGTACGCTTCGTCATCATCACCACAATCCTTTCCCTCCCCTTCCCTCCTCCTTCTCCGAGAGCTGCAGCTTTCAGTTGACCAAACATTGTTATACAGCCTTACATTTCTCATGTTACTGAACCCAAATCCTCCAACTTCATTTCCTATTCAAATTAATATGTCCTAGTTTGTTCATCCCCCTCCTCCTCATCCTTTCAAGCATTATCATCATTCAGATGGGGTATAATGTGGAATGAACATGCCATCATCACTCACCCGCCCAACAAACACACACACACAAAAAAAAGGGTTTGTAGTAAGATAGTAGTAGATGGCTACATAATCCATGTCCTTCAAATGATTGTCTGCATTGCTTATAGTATTGCTCTTCAAGCACCCTTGTTCTCGTGGTTCTCTCCTTCCAATGACATGTCGCATCATTCCTCTCTCTCTTTTTCTCTTTCTCTTTTCTCTTTCTCTTTCTCTCTCCTTCTTTCTCTTCACACATGCATGATAAAGACATTTATTTATTCAATCCAGTCGACTGACCGAAAAAATATAGCATTCTCTATGAATATGTTCATGTTGAATGTAGAGCCTTTTTTTATTTTTTATTTTTTTTATTTTTCCCTTCAAATAAACAACTGGTATGTTTTGTCATAATGTTGTCTATTCTGTCGATTATTTATTTATTTGCACATTTTTTTTTTTTTTGCTGTTGTCATAGTTGCTCTTTGTTGTTGGGTTAGTAACAGATCGATGAATATGTAAATGTTTAAACGTATATAACATGGGTCTAGTTCTAGTTCAATCGGAGTCAGAGTTTCAGTATATATATAAAATATGCACAACTACTTCATCTGCATCAAATATGTCTTTCTTTTTTTTCCCTGCCTGCAGTTTACCCTTGGACTTTTTTTTTTTTTTTTAAAAAAAAAATTCCTTGCTTACATGTCGTGGTATATATATATATATAAAAAAAAAGAACTCTATTTTGGAATACATGGTCGCTTCATTCTCCTTCATTTTTATATATATTTATACATTATATACATGGGCCATCTATATATCCTTTTTTACCATCTGTTCAAATCGGCGATAAACAAGATCGACTTTTTTTTTTTTTTTTTTTTTTTTAGTCGAGCATACATTCAAGAAGTATATATATATATATATATGACTAAAAGCATTTATATATACCTTTCATCGAAAAAAAAAAAAAAAAAAAAAAATACAAGTTCCAAATCTCTTGAAAGAGCGATCGGCAATGTGGCGTACATGATGTACACGTACGATCTCCAAGATTTAGTTTTCGATTGCATTTAGTCATATTCTTGAAAGTGCCTGACCATATAAATATATATCTTTATTTATTTCCTTCCTCCCTGTGAATAGGATAGGAAAAAAGTTTTTTTTTTTTTGTTAAGAATGAGAAGATGATAACATTCTATTCAGGGACCACGGGGTCATGAATGGAAGCTGAAAAGGCTGAAAAGGCTGAAAAGGGGCGGGGGGGAGAATAAGGAATAGGAAAGAGAAAGTGTGTGTCCTCTCGAACTTTATGTTTCAGTAAAGTTTTTCTGGACCTTAGTGAATGAACATTTCTTTTTCTTTTTAAAGTGCATGTCATTATTGTTCTTTCTTCAATCTGTATATTAGAACCACTGTTGTTATTGTTATTGATATTGTTGTATAGATGTGATATTCTTATTTCATAATATATACCATAATAATATATATATTATATGTGCGTATTGTATATATATTTATATTGCTCTTTCTAGACCATCGGCATTGCCATCATTTTCTTCTTTTATATTGCTATCGTATACTGTATATATATTCATATAGAGATATATATGTGTGTGTGGGGTGGGTGTAATGAATTGAATAATAACAGCTACTATATATATAATAGAACATGCATTATATTATATATATATATATACATTTATATAAATTGTACCATTCGGTGTACATCTTGTAAAAACGTGGTCCACTGTCTTTTTATTTTTTGGACCCTGATCACAAAGCTCAACGGAATCTTTGGGTCCAATTCGGGCGGACCGGGCATGTACCCCCCGCGCACACTTTTTTTTTTTTTTTTTTTTTTTTTTTTCCCTCTTTTTTCTCTACATGTGCACATTCCTCAACTCACAACCTCCTCGGAATAACTCCTTTCCCGAAAGTAGAAATGAATTAATAAATTACCCCCTTCATCCCTTCCCCTTCCCTTTCGCGTTAATTTTTCGCGTTATATTTCGCGTTTTGTTTCGCGTTTTATATATATATAAAAAAGTATATATAATAGTGATAGTCGTCCTCAGAAAAATCGAGCTCATGTGAGAGCAGTTTTCAGGCGCTCATATTATATAATAAATATAAAACGCGCTTTTTCTTTCCTCTTTTTTTTTTTTTTTATTTTTATTTTTTTATTTTTTTATGTTGTCTATGTCTATACAACTCCTTCTAAGCAATGGCTCTTGCGGTAAAGAATGTCATAGTGCCCCGGTCGATACAACAATACCAAGGGTGGCATATACGGCTCTGTATCAGGCAAGAATGGTAAGAAGTTGACCTCGTCCACATTCTCGTTCCCGCTCAGGTATGCAACCTCGACACTCACATGAGTGACTTTGGTCAGAGCAATCAACATCATCTCCTCCGATTCTCGGCCCATCGCCTCCACATGCATTGAACAAAATTCATCCATGGTCTGTCCAAATTCCAAGAAGGGTGCATAGTCCTCTTGATGGGTCTTCAAATAAGCAGAGACCATCAACCGGAAATGCATCACAATCGAGTTTGAGATCTCATCATTCTGAAAGGCTGCCAAGAGTTCCTCGGGTGTGTAATGAACCAAGTTTTGAAGCGTCTCCAACGTCACCAGGTAAAAATCTTCAAACGCGAGGAGCTCAAATTGTGCAGCCAACAACAAGTCCTTGGACTCTTCCATCGCCTTGACTGCATTCATATGCAACTCGGGTTTATTCTTGGCGAGCATCACTCGTTCAAACCATGCAAATGCAAATGCTGGAAAATGAAGGAAGAAAAAAGAAAAAAGAAGAAATATTAATAAACATTAGCTAGTCAAAAGTGTATAAAAATATGCGTGCATATGTGTGCTCAAGAGGTTCAAGTATTAACTTACCACGGTAAAAGCAATTACCATCGCCACGCGAACGTCGCATCCTATCGTGAGTTTCTGATAGATTCTATTTATTCCAATAAGAATGATGTATACAATTAGATTGTTAAAGTCCTCATATTGAATGAGTACCTTTAGATTCATATAACATAAATATGAAAGAATGTTTCTGCTATTTGTATATATATATATATATATTTCTTCCTCACCCTGATTTTGTTCTGGAAAGCTGCACTTCCGTTCTGGTACTCTTTTTCAAGTTCAACCAGGTCAACAGAATTGTCCACCAAAGGATGTAGATTCGCTTCTTCATCCTTGATGGCTTGCATTTGAGTCAGAATTTGCTCATCAGTCATTTGCTGTTGAGAGGCTCCTTGTCCTCCATCTGCTACTCTAGTTGATGGTATTGGTGCTGTTGCTGTTGCTGTTGCTGTTGCTGCTGTTGTAGGTGCTACTGCGACAGGTGTAGCTATAGTTGTAGGGCCAGTCATGGTAATAGGTTGAGCCTGAGGTGGCACTCCTGTCCCTACTCCTGCCCCTGCTCCCGCTTCTGCTCCTACTGCTTGTGCAGGAACTGCATATTCATTTGGCTGCTGTTGCTGTTGCATACTCGAGTATTGAGAAATAGGTTTTGAATAAAGAGTGTTGTGGAGCAAGGGAAAGAAGCCAAAATACATCCTCCTTAGCCCGCACACGTCAGGAGTACAACGTAAACCGCCACGAAAGAATTGGAGGAATTCACGTGATTTTCGATGTCGTAATGGAACCATAAAAGACAGTCCTAAGGATGATAGTAGAGAAGTTTATGAGGATGACAATATCGTTAGTTATCCTATTGAGGTGAGTATTGATAGGCGCTTACACATAAGGGTTTATTTGAGAATGAATATCGAGTGTGCATTTAGTGACATAGCTTGCCTGTTATTTCTATCAATAAAGGCATTGGAGCGAAGTTTAGTGGTGCGATGCAACTCCCTGGTGTTGGATAGAGTGCGTGAGTTGCTTTTTCGAGACGAGGAAATAGTCCGGTATACTAAAGATGCTGGGATTGACGAGAGATCTCGCCCTATTTATGTAAATGAAATGACGGTTTTATTTTCTCTTCCTTGGACACCTTGAATCATACGGGAGGCTGAGCTAAAAAAAAAAAAAAAAAAAAAAAAAAAAAAGCTGTTTGGAGGGCTATCCCTTAGAGTGCAAGAAGTCCTCTGTCTTTAATTTTGCCAATGGCCATTGCCATCCAAGCATCACTCAATAACTTGAGGATTTTTAGCACCCTTTGCGAATGTATTTGTTGGTCTGTCCGTATATCTAATGTATATACATTGAAGGATATGCGAGACTCAGTGGTACTAGGGAATGTAATCCAAACTACGAAAGCGTAGAAAGGTCGACTGCATACGCGACAGTTTTGTCTTTGAGCCACACATGTTATCCTCGTGACCCTAATTTTTTGAACGCCCTATTTTTTTTTTTTATTGCCCTGTAATTTTTTCTTTTCCATTCTTACGCTTTGTCTCTATTTCTGTCATTCAGTAAGCTATCGAAAACCACCTTTTATTTCTTGTTGCCCTATCTATTATTGTTGGGGTCGTGTCCCACCGCCTTTTTTTTTTTTTTTTTTTTTTTTCTACTTGCCACGTATAAAATAGTTGACGAGTCTTGTCTTTTATTTTATTTTATTTTTTTAGTAGGGATCCTGCAAAGACTTTTTTTTTTTTTTTTTTTTAAAATCACATTTCCCAAACAATTCAAAGAAAGTAAATAAAAGAAAGAAAAAAAAGCATGGACAAAATTCCTGAACACCGTACCCAGAATTTCAAAGCCAAGAATGCCTTCAAACCAGAAGAACTGAGGCGTAACCGGAATGAACTTAATGTTGAACTTCGCAAACAAAAGCGTGAAGAAAACTTGTCCAAGCGTCGCAATCTAGCCATCGCAGCTGAATCAGAATCAGAAGATGAGAGTATCGCTGCGGCAAACCACCAGGTATGGATTATCATGATATAACCACAATACTAATGGAAAAAAACAAAAAAAAAAAAAAAAAAAAAAAAGAAAAGATATTGGTAATGAATATGCGGCGTCTCTCTTTTTTTTTTTATCGTACATGTGGATTGTGTGGTATAATAATGGACCAAAGGATAAAAGACAAAGAGTATGAATGTCATCGATGACTAACAGGAACTGTGGTAACATCAGCATCATATGGATATCGATTCTACTTTTGGCGCGAAAAAAAGGCGCGGTAGAACACAAATTGATGGCGGTGCTGAAACAATAGAG